>NW_027362778.1:22587256-23234071 GCF_046119375.1 Phyllobates terribilis
ATGTTGTTTTATCCTATGCTTTATTAAATTGTATTTATGTTGTTTTATCCTATGCTTTATTAAATTGTAATTCTGTGGTTTTATCCTATGCTTTATTAAATTGTATTTATGTTGTTTTATCCTGTGCTTTATTAAATTGTATTTATGTTGTTTTAACCTATGCTTTATTAAATTGTATTTATGTTGTTTTATCCTATGCTTTATTAAATTGTATTTATGTTGTTTTGTCCTATGCTTTATTAAATTGTATTTATGTTATTTTAACCTATGCTTTATTAAATTTTATTTATGTTGTTTTATCCTATGCTTTATTAAATTGTAATTCTGTGGTTTTATCCTATGCTTTATTAAACTGTATTTATGTTGTTTTAAACTATGCTTTATTAAATTGTTTTTATGTTGTTTTGTCCTATGCTTTATTAAATTGTATTTATGTTGTTTCATCCTATGCTTTATTAAATTGTAATTCTGTGGTTTTATCCTATGCTTTATTAAACTGTATTTATGTTGTTTTAAACTATGCTTTATTAAATTGTATTTATGTTGTTTTATCCTATGCTTTATTAAATTGTATTTATGTTGTTTTATCCTATGCTTTATTAAATTGTATTTATGTTGTTTTGTCCTATGCTTTATTAAATTGTATTTATGTTATTTTAACCTATGCTTTATTAAATTTTATTTATGTTGTTTTATCCTATGCTTTATTAAATTGTATTTATGTTGTTTTATCCTATGCTTTATTAAATTGTATTTATGTTGTTTTATCCTATGCTTTATTAAATTGTATTTATGTTGTTTTATCCTATGCTTTATTAAATTGTATTTATGTTGTTTTATCCTATGCTTTATTAAATTGTATTTATGTTGTTTTATCCTATGCTTTATTAAATTGTAATTCTGTGGTTTTATCCTATGCTTTATTAAATTGTATTTATGTTGTTTTAAACTATGCTTTATTAAATTGTTTTTATGTTGTTTTGTCCTATGCTTTATTAAATTGTATTTATGTTATTTTAACCTATGGTTTATTAAATTTTATTCATGTTGTTTTATCCTTTGCTTTATTAAATTGTATTTATGTTGTTTTATCCTATGCTTTATTAAATTGTATTTATGTTGTTTTATCCTATGCTTTATTAAATTGTATTTATGTTGTTTTATCCTATGCTTTATTTAATTGTATTTATGTTGTTTTATCCTATGCTTTATTAAATTGTATTTCTGTGGTTTTATTATATGCTTTATTAAATTGTATTTATGTTGTTTTAACCTATGCTTTATTAAATTGTATATATGTTGCTTTAACATATGCTTTATTAAATTGTATTTATGTTTTTTTGTCTTATGCTTTATTAAATTGTATTTATGTTGTTTTATCCTGTGCTTTATTAAATTGTATTTATGTTGTTTTAACCTATGCTTTATTAAATTATATTTATGTTGTTTTATCCTATGCTTTATTAAATTGTATTTATGTTGTTTTAACCTATGCTTTATTAAATTGTATTCATGTTGTTTTAACCTATGCTTTATTAAATTATATTTATGTTGTTTTATCCTATGCTTTATTAAATTGTATTTATGTTGTTTTAACCTATGCTTTATTAAATTGTATTTATGTTGTTTTATCCTATGCTTTATTAAATTGTATTTATGTTGTTTTATCCTATGCTTTATTAAATTGTATTTATGTTGTTTTATCCTATGCTTTATTAAATTGTATTTATGTTGTTTTGTCCTATGCTTTATTAAATTGTATTTATGTTATTTTAACCTATGCTTTATTAAATTTTATTTATGTTGTTTTATCCTATGCTTTATTAAATTGTATTTATGTTGTTTTATCCTATGCTTTATTAAATTGTATTTATGTTGTTTTATCCTATGCTTTATTAAATTGTATTTATGTTGTTTTATCCTATGCTTTATTAAATTGTATTTATGTTGTTTTATCCTATGCTTTATTAAATTGTAATTCTGTGGTTTTATCCTATGCTTTATTAAATTGTATTTATGTTGTTTTATCCTGTGCTTTATTAAATTGTATTTATGTTGTTTTAACCTATGCTTTATTAAATTGTATTTATGTTGTTTTATCCTATGCTTTATTAAATTGTATTTATGTTGTTTTATCCTATGCTTTATTAAATTGTATTTATGTTGTTTTATCCTATGCTTTATTAAATTGTATTTATGTTGTTTTGTCCTATGCTTTATTAAATTGTATTTATGTTATTTTAACCTATGCTTTATTAAATGTTATTTATGTTGTTTTATCCTATGCTTTATTAAATTGTATTTATGTTGTTTTATCCTATGCTTTATTAAATTGTATTTATGTTGTTTTATCCTATGCTTTATTAAATTGTATTTATGTTGTTTTATCCTATGCTTTATTAAATTGTATTTATGTTGTTTTATCCTATGCTTTATTAAATTGTATTTATGTTGTTTTATCCTATGCTTTATTAAATTGTATTTATGTTGTTTTAACCTATGCTTTATTAAATTGTATTTATGTTGTTTTATCCTATGCTTTATTAAATTTTATTTATGTTGTTTTATCCTATGCTTTATTAAATTGTATTTATGTTGTTTTTTCCTATGCTTTATTAAATTTTATTTATGTTGTTTTATCCTATGCTTTATTAAATTGTATTTATGTTGTTTTTTCCTATGCTTTATTAAATTGTATTTATGTTGTTTTAACCTATGCTTTCTTAAATTGTATTTATGTTGTTTTATCATATGCTTTATTAAATTGTATTTATGTTGTTTTATCCTATACTTTATTAAATTTTATTTATGTTGTTTTATCCTATGATTTATTAAATTGTATTTATGTTGTTTTATCCTATGCTTTATTAAATTTTATTTATGTTGTTTTATCCTATGCTTTATTAAATTTTATTTATTTTGTTTTATCCTGTGCTTTATTAAATTGTATTTATGTTGTTTTATCCTATGCTTTATTAAATTGAATATATGTTGTTTTATCCTATGCTTTATTAAATTGTATTTATGTTGTTTTAACTTATGCTTTATTAAATTGTATTTATGTTGTTTTATCCTATGTTTTATTAAATTGTATTCATGTTGTTTTATCTTATGCTTTATTAAATTGTATTTATGTTGTTTTATCCTATGCTTTATTCAATTGAATTTATGTTGTTTTATCCTATGCTTTATTATATTGTATTTAATTTGTTTTATCCTATGCTTTATTAAATTGTATTTATGTAGTTTTAGCCTATGCTTTATTAAATTGTATTTATGTTGTTTTATCCTATGCTTTATTAAATTGTATTTATGTTGTTTTATCCTATGCTTTATTAAATTGTATTTATGTTGTTTTATCCTATGCTTTATTAAATTGTATTTATGTTGTTTTATCCTATGCTTTATTAAATTGTATTTATGTTGTTTTATCCTATGCTTTATTAAATTGTAATTCTGTGGTTTTATCCTATGCTTTATTAAATTGTATTTATGTTGTTTTAAACTATGCTTTATTAAATTGTTTTTATGTTGTTTTGTCCTATGCTTTATTAAATTGTATTTATGTTATTTTAACCTATGCTTTATTAAATTTTATTCATGTTGTTTTATCCTTTGCTTTATTAAATTGTATTTATGTTGTTTTATCCTATGCTTTATTAAATTGTATTTATGTTGTTTTATCCTATGCTTTATTAAATTGTATTTATGTTGTTTTATCCTATGCTTTATTTAATTGTATTTATGTTGTTTTATCCTATGCTTTATTAAATTTTATTTATGTTGTTTTATCCTATGCTTTATTAAATTGTATTTATGTTGTTTTATCCTATGCTTTATTAAATTGTATTTATGTTGTTTTAACCTATGCTTTATTAAATTGTATTTATGTTGTTTTATCCTGTGCTTTATTAAATTGTATTTATGTTGTTTTAACCTATGCTTTATTAAATTGTACTTATGTTGTTTTATCCTATGCTTTATTAAATTGTATTTATGTTGTTTTATCCTATGCTTTATTAAATTGTATTTATGTTGTTTTATCCTATGCTTTATTAAATTGTAATTCTGTGGTTTTATCCTATGCTTTATTAAATTGTATTTATGTTGTTTTATCCTATGCTTTATTAAATTTTATTTATGTTGTTTTATCCTATGCTTTATTAAATTTTATTTATTTTGTTTTATCCTGTGCTTTATTAAATTGTATTTATGTTGTTTTATCCTATGCTTTATTAAATTGAATTTATGTTGTTTTATCCTATGCTTTATTAAATTGTATTTATGTTGTTTTAACTTATGCTTTACTAAATTGTATTTATGTTGTTTTATCCTGTGCTTTATTAAATTGTATTTATGTTGTTTTAACCTATGCTTTATTAAATTGTATTTATGTTGTTTTATCCTATGCTTTATTAAATTGTATTTATGTTGTTTTATCCTATGCTTTATTAAATTGTATTTATGTTGTTTTATCCTATGCTTTATTAAATTGTATTTATGTTGTTTTATCCTATGCTTTATTAAATTGTATTTATGTTGTTTTATCCTATGCTTTATTAAATTGTAATTCTGTGGTTTTATCCTATGCTTTATTAAATTGTATTTATGTTGTTTTATCCTATGCTTTATTAAATTGTATTTATGTTGTTTTATCCTATGCTTTATTAAATTGTATTTATGTTGTTTTATCCTATGCTTTATTAAATTGTATTTATGTTGTTTTATCCTATGCTTTATTAAATTGTATTTATGTTGTTTTAACCTATGCTTTATTAAATTGTATTTATGTTGTTTTATCCTATGCTTTATTAAATTGTATTTATGTTGTTTTAACCTATGCTTTATTAAATTTTATTTATGTTGTTTTATCCTATGCTTTATTAAATTGTATTTATGTTGTTTTATCCTATGCTTTATTAAATTGTATTTATGTTGTTTTATCCTATGCTTTATTAAATTGTAATTCTGTGGTTTTATCCTATGCTTTATTAAATTGTATTTATGTTGTTTTAAACTATGCTTTATTAAATTGTTTTTATGTTGTTTTGTCCTATGCTTTATTAAATTGTATTTATGTTATTTTAACCTATGCTTTATTAAATTTTATTCATGTTGTTTTATCCTTTGCTTTATTAAATTGTATTTATGTTGTTTTATCCTATGCTTTATTAAATTGTATTTATGTTGTTTTATCCTATGCTTTATTAAATTGTATTTATGTTGTTTTATCCTATGCTTTATTTAATTGTATTTATGTTGTTTTATCCTATGCTTTATTAAATTTTATTTATGTTGTTTTATCCTATGCTTTATTAAATTGTATTTATGTTGTTTTATCCTATGCTTTATTAAATTGTATTTATGTTGTTTTAACCTATGCTTTATTAAATTGTATTTATGTTGTTTTATCCTGTGCTTTATTAAATTGTATTTATGTTGTTTTAACCTATGCTTTATTAAATTGTACTTATGTTGTTTTATCCTATGCTTTATTAAATTGTATTTATGTTGTTTTATCCTATGCTTTATTAAATTGTATTTATGTTGTTTTATCCTATGCTTTATTAAATTGTAATTCTGTGGTTTTATCCTATGCTTTATTAAATTGTATTTATGTTGTTTTATCCTATGCTTTATTAAATTTTATTTATGTTGTTTTATCCTATGCTTTATTAAATTTTATTTATTTTGTTTTATCCTGTGCTTTATTAAATTGTATTTATGTTGTTTTATCCTATGCTTTATTAAATTGAATTTATGTTGTTTTATCCTATGCTTTATTAAATTGTATTTATGTTGTTTTAACTTATGCTTTACTAAATTGTATTTATGTTGTTTTATCCTGTGCTTTATTAAATTGTATTTATGTTGTTTTAACCTATGCTTTATTAAATTGTATTTATGTTGTTTTATCCTATGCTTTATTAAATTGTATTTATGTTGTTTTATCCTATGCTTTATTAAATTGTATTTATGTTGTTTTATCCTATGCTTTATTAAATTGTATTTATGTTGTTTTATCCTATGCTTTATTAAATTGTATTTATGTTGTTTTATCCTATGCTTTATTAAATTGTAATTCTGTGGTTTTATCCTATGCTTTATTAAATTGTATTTATGTTGTTTTATCCTATGCTTTATTAAATTGTATTTATGTTGTTTTATCCTATGCTTTATTAAATTGTATTTATGTTGTTTTATCCTATGCTTTATTAAATTGTATTTATGTTGTTTTATCCTATGCTTTATTAAATTGTATTTATGTTGTTTTAACCTATGCTTTATTAAATTTTATTTATGTTGTTTTATCCTATGCTTTATTAAATTGTATTTATGTTGTTTTATGCTATGCTTTATTAAATTGTATTTATGTTGTTTTATCCTATGCTTTTTTTAAATTGTATTTATGTTGTTTTATCCTAAGCTTTATTAAATTGTATTTATGTTGTTTTATCCTATGCTTTATTAAATTGTATTTATGTTGTTTTAACCTATGCTTTATTAAATTGTATTTATGTTGCTTTAACATATGCTTTATTAAATTGTATTTATGTTTTTTTGTCTTATGCTTTATTAAATTGTATTTATGTTGTTTTATCCTGTGCTTTATTAAATTGTATTTATGTTGTTTTAACCTATGCTTTATTAAATTATATTTATGTTGTTTTATCCTATGCTTTATTAAATTGTATTTATGTTGTTTTAACCTATGCTTTATTAAATTGTATTTATGTTGTTTTATCCTATGCTTTATTCAATTGTATTTATGTTGTTTTATCCTATGCTTTATTAAATTGTATTTATGTTGTTTTATCCTATGCTTTATTAAATTGTATTTATGTTGTTTTGTCCTATGCTTTATTAAATTGTATTTATGTTGTTTTATCCTATGCTTTATTAAATTGTATTTATGTTGTTTTATCCTATGCTTTATTCAATTGAATTTATGTTGTTTTATCCTATGCTTTATTATATTGTATTTAATTTGTTTTATCCTATGCTTTATTAAATTGTATTTATGTAGTTTTAGCCTATGCTTTATTAAATTGTATTTATGTTGTTTTATCCTATGCTTTATTAAATTGTATTTATGTTGTTTTATCCTATGCTTTATTAAATTGTATTTATGTTGTTTTATCCTATGCTTTATTAAATTGTATTTATGTTGTTTTATCCTATGCTTTATTAAATTGTATTCATGTTGTTTTATCCTATGCTTTATTAAATTGTAATTCTGTGGTTTTATCCTATGCTTTATTAAATTGTATTTATGTTGTTTTAAACTATGCTTTATTAAATTGTTTTTATGTTGTTTTGTCCTATGCTTTATTAAATTGTATTTATGTTATTTTAACCTATGCTTTATTAAATTTTATTCATGTTGTTTTATCCTTTGCTTTATTAAATTGTATTTATGTTGTTTTATCCTATGCTTTATTAAATTGTATTTATGTTGTTTTATCCTATGCTTTATTAAATTGTATTTATGTTGTTTTATCCTATGCTTTATTTAATTGTATTTATGTTGTTTTATCCTATGCTTTATTAAATTTTATTTATGTTGTTTTATCCTATGCTTTATTAAATTGTATTTATGTTGTTTTATCCTATGCTTTATTAAATTGTATTTATGTTGTTTTAACCTATGCTTTATTAAATTGTATTTATGTTGTTTTATCCTGTGCTTTATTAAATTGTATTTATGTTGTTTTAACCTATGCTTTATTAAATTGTACTTATGTTGTTTTATCCTATGCTTTATTAAATTGTATTTATGTTGTTTTATCCTATGCTTTATTAAATTGTATTTATGTTGTTTTATCCTATGCTTTATTAAATTGTAATTCTGTGGTTTTATCCTATGCTTTATTAAATTGTATTTATGTTGTTTTATCCTATGCTTTATTAAATTTTATTTATGTTGTTTTATCCTATGCTTTATTAAATTTTATTTATTTTGTTTTATCCTGTGCTTTATTAAATTGTATTTATGTTGTTTTATCCTATGCTTTATTAAATTGAATTTATGTTGTTTTATCCTATGCTTTATTAAATTGTATTTATGTTGTTTTAACTTATGCTTTACTAAATTGTATTTATGTTGTTTTATCCTGTGCTTTATTAAATTGTATTTATGTTGTTTTAACCTATGCTTTATTAAATTGTATTTATGTTGTTTTATCCTATGCTTTATTAAATTGTATTTATGTTGTTTTATCCTATGCTTTATTAAATTGTATTTATGTTGTTTTATCCTATGCTTTATTAAATTGTATTTATGTTGTTTTATCCTATGCTTTATTAAATTGTATTTATGTTGTTTTATCCTATGCTTTATTAAATTGTAATTCTGTGGTTTTATCCTATGCTTTATTAAATTGTATTTATGTTGTTTTATCCTATGCTTTATTAAATTGTATTTATGTTGTTTTATCCTATGCTTTATTAAATTGTATTTATGTTGTTTTATCCTATGCTTTATTAAATTGTATTTATGTTGTTTTATCCTATGCTTTATTAAATTGTATTTATGTTGTTTTAACCTATGCTTTATTAAATTTTATTTATGTTGTTTTATCCTATGCTTTATTAAATTGTATTTATGTTGTTTTATGCTATGCTTTATTAAATTGTATTTATGTTGTTTTATCCTATGCTTTTTTTAAATTGTATTTATGTTGTTTTATCCTAAGCTTTATTAAATTGTATTTATGTTGTTTTATCCTATGCTTTATTAAATTGTATTTATGTTGTTTTAACCTATGCTTTATTAAATTGTATTTATGTTGCTTTAACATATGCTTTATTAAATTGTATTTATGTTTTTTTGTCTTATGCTTTATTAAATTGTATTTATGTTGTTTTATCCTGTGCTTTATTAAATTGTATTTATGTTGTTTTAACCTATGCTTTATTAAATTATATTTATGTTGTTTTATCCTATGCTTTATTAAACTGTATTTATGTTGTTTTAAACTATGCTTTATTAAATTGTTTTTATGTTGTTTTGTCCTATGCTTTATTAAATTGTATTTATGTTGTTTTATCCTATGCTTTATTAAATTGTAATTCTGTGGTTTTATCCTATGCTTTATTAAACTGTATTTATGTTGTTTTAAACTATGCTTTATTAAATTGTATTTATGTTGTTTTATCCTATGCTTTATTAAATTGTATTTATGTTGTTTTATCCTATGCTTTATTAAATTGTATTTATGTTGTTTTGTCCTATGCTTTATTAAATTGTATTTATGTTATTTTAACCTATGCTTTATTAAATTTTATTTATGTTGTTTTATCCTATGCTTTATTAAATTGTATTTATGTTGTTTTATCCTATGCTTTATTAAATTGTATTTATGTTGTTTTATCCTATGCTTTATTAAATTGTATTTATGTTGTTTTATCCTATGCTTTATTAAATTGTATTTATGTTGTTTTATCCTATGCTTTATTAAATTGTATTTATGTTGTTTTATCCTATGCTTTATTAAATTGTAATTCTGTGGTTTTATCCTATGCTTTATTAAATTGTATTTATGTTGTTTTAAACTATGCTTTATTAAATTGTTTTTATGTTGTTTTGTCCTATGCTTTATTAAATTGTATTTATGTTATTTTAACCTATGGTTTATTAAATTTTATTCATGTTGTTTTATACTATGCTTTATTTAATTGTATTTATGTTGTTTTATCCTATGCTTTATTAAATTGTATTTCTGTGGTTTTATTATATGCTTTATTAAATTGTATTTATGTTGTTTTATCCTATGCTTTATTAAATTGTATTTATGTTGTTTTATCCTATGCTTTATTAAATTGTATTTATGTTGTTTTATCCTATGCTTTATTAAATTGTATTTATGTTGTTTTGTCCTATGCTTTATTAAATTGTATTTATGTTATTTTAACCTATGCTTTATTAAATTTTATTTATGTTGTTTTATCCTATGCTTTATTAAATTGTATTTATGTTGTTTTATCCTATGCTTTATTAAATTGTATTTATGTTGTTTTATCCTATGCTTTATTAAATTGTAATTCTGTGGTTTTATCCTATGCTTTATTAAATTGTATTTATGTTGTTTTATCCTGTGCTTTATTAAATTGTATTTATGTTGTTTTAACCTATGCTTTATTAAATTGTATTTATGTTGTTTTATCCTATGCTTTATTAAATTGTATTTATGTTGTTTTGTCCTATGCTTTATTAAATTGTATTTATGTTATTTTAACCTATGCTTTATTAAATTTTATTTATGTTGTTTTATCCTATGCTTTATTAAATTGTAATTCTGTGGTTTTATCCTATGCTTTATTAAACTGTATTTATGTTGTTTTAAACTATGCTTTATTAAATTGTTTTTATGTTGTTTTGTCCTATGCTTTATTAAATTGTATTTATGTTGTTTTATCCTATGCTTTATTAAATTGTAATTCTGTGGTTTTATCCTATGCTTTATTAAACTGTATTTATGTTGTTTTAAACTATGCTTTATTAAATTGTATTTATGTTGTTTTATCCTATGCTTTATTAAATTGTATTTATGTTGTTTTATCCTATGCTTTATTAAATTGTATTTATGTTGTTTTGTCCTATGCTTTATTAAATTGTATTTATGTTATTTTAACCTATGCTTTATTAAATTTTATTTATGTTGTTTTATCCTATGCTTTATTAAATTGTATTTATGTTGTTTTATCCTATGCTTTATTAAATTGTAATTCTGTGGTTTTATCCTATGCTTTATTAAACTGTATTTATGTTGTTTTAAACTATGCTTTATTAAATTGTATTTATGTTGTTTTATCCTATGCTTTATTAAATTGTATTTATGTTGTTTTATCCTATGCTTTATTAAATTGTATTTATGTTGTTTTGTCCTATGCTTTATTAAATTGTATTTATGTTATTTTAACCTATGCTTTATTAAATTTTATTTATGTTGTTTTATCCTATGCTTTATTAAATTGTATTTATGTTGTTTTATCCTATGCTTTATTAAATTGTATTTATGTTGTTTTATCCTATGCTTTATTAAATTGTATTTATGTTGTTTTATCCTATGCTTTATTAAATTGTATTTATGTTGTTTTATCCTATGCTTTATTAAATTGTATTTATGTTGTTTTATCCTATGCTTTATTAAATTGTAATTCTGTGGTTTTATCCTATGCTTTATTAAATTGTATTTATGTTGTTTTAAACTATGCTTTATTAAATTGTTTTTATGTTGTTTTGTCCTATGCTTTATTAAATTGTATTTATGTTATTTTAACCTATGGTTTATTAAATTTTATTCATGTTGTTTTATACTATGCTTTATTTAATTGTATTTATGTTGTTTTATCCTATGCTTTATTAAATTGTATTTCTGTGGTTTTATTATATGCTTTATTAAATTGTATTTATGTTGTTTTATCCTATGCTTTATTAAATTGTATTTATGTTGTTTTATCCTATGCTTTATTAAATTGTATTTATGTTGTTTTATCCTATGCTTTATTAAATTGTATTTATGTTGTTTTGTCCTATGCTTTATTAAATTGTATTTATGTTATTTTAACCTATGCTTTATTAAATTTTATTTATGTTGTTTTATCCTATGCTTTATTAAATTGTATTTATGTTGTTTTATCCTATGCTTTATTAAATTGTATTTATGTTGTTTTATCCTATGCTTTATTAAATTGTAATTCTGTGGTTTTATCCTATGCTTTATTAAATTGTATTTATGTTGTTTTATCCTGTGCTTTATTAAATTGTATTTATGTTGTTTTAACCTATGCTTTATTAAATTGTATTTATGTTGTTTTATCCTATGCTTTATTAAATTGTATTTATGTTGTTTTGTCCTATGCTTTATTAAATTGTATTTATGTTATTTTAACCTATGCTTTATTAAATTTTATTTATGTTGTTTTATCCTATGCTTTATTAAATTGTAATTCTGTGGTTTTATCCTATGCTTTATTAAACTGTATTTATGTTGTTTTAAACTATGCTTTATTAAATTGTTTTTATGTTGTTTTGTCCTATGCTTTATTAAATTGTATTTATGTTGTTTTATCCTATGCTTTATTAAATTGTAATTCTGTGGTTTTATCCTATGCTTTATTAAACTGTATTTATGTTGTTTTAAACTATGCTTTATTAAATTGTATTTATGTTGTTTTATCCTATGCTTTATTAAATTGTATTTATGTTGTTTTATCCTATGCTTTATTAAATTGTATTTATGTTGTTTTGTCCTATGCTTTATTAAATTGTATTTATGTTATTTTAACCTATGCTTTATTAAATTTTATTTATGTTGTTTTATCCTATGCTTTATTAAATTGTATTTATGTTGTTTTATCCTATGCTTTATTAAATTGTATTTATGTTGTTTTATCCTATGCTTTATTAAATTGTATTTATGTTGTTTTATCCTATGCTTTATTAAATTGTATTTATGTTGTTTTATCCTATGCTTTATTAAATTGTAATTCTGTGGTTTTATCCTATGCTTTATTAAATTGTATTTATGTTGTTTTAAACTATGCTTTATTAAATTGTTTTTATGTTGTTTTGTCCTATGCTTTATTAAATTGTATTTATGTTATTTTAACCTATGGTTTATTAAATTTTATTCATGTTGTTTTATCCTTTGCTTTATTAAATTGTATTTATGTTGTTTTATCCTATGCTTTATTAAATTGTATTTATGTTGTTTTATCCTATGCTTTATTAAATTGTATTTATGTTGTTTTATCCTATGCTTTATTTAATTGTATTTATGTTGTTTTATCCTATGCTTTATTAAATTGTATTTCTGTGGTTTTATTATATGCTTTATTAAATTGTATTTATGTTGTTTTAACCTATGCTTTATTAAATTGTATATATGTTGCTTTAACATATGCTTTATTAAATTGTATTTATGTTTTTTTGTCTTATGCTTTATTAAATTGTATTTATGTTGTTTTATCCTGTGCTTTATTAAATTGTATTTATGTTGTTTTAACCTATGCTTTATTAAATTATATTTATGTTGTTTTATCCTATGCTTTATTAAATTGTATTTATGTTGTTTTAACCTATGCTTTATTAAATTGTATTCATGTTGTTTTAACCTATGCTTTATTAAATTATATTTATGTTGTTTTATCCTATGCTTTATTAAATTGTATTTATGTTGTTTTAACCTATGCTTTATTAAATTGTATTTATGTTGTTTTATCCTATGCTTTATTAAATTGTATTTATGTTGTTTTATCCTATGCTTTATTAAATTGTATTTATGTTGTTTTATCCTATGCTTTATTAAATTGTATTTATGTTGTTTTGTCCTATGCTTTATTAAATTGTATTTATGTTATTTTAACCTATGCTTTATTAAATTTTATTTATGTTGTTTTATCCTATGCTTTATTAAATTGTATTTATGTTGTTTTATCCTATGCTTTATTAAATTGTATTTATGTTGTTTTATCCTATGCTTTATTAAATTGTATTTATGTTGTTTTATCCTATGCTTTATTAAATTGTATTTATGTTGTTTTATCCTATGCTTTATTAAATTGTAATTCTGTGGTTTTATCCTATGCTTTATTAAATTGTATTTATGTTGTTTTATCCTGTGCTTTATTAAATTGTATTTATGTTGTTTTAACCTATGCTTTATTAAATTGTATTTATGTTGTTTTATCCTATGCTTTATTAAATTGTATTTATGTTGTTTTATCCTATGCTTTATTAAATTGTATTTATGTTGTTTTATCCTATGCTTTATTAAATTGTATTTATGTTGTTTTGTCCTATGCTTTATTAAATTGTATTTATGTTATTTTAACCTATGCTTTATTAAATGTTATTTATGTTGTTTTATCCTATGCTTTATTAAATTGTATTTATGTTGTTTTATCCTATGCTTTATTAAATTGTATTTATGTTGTTTTATCCTATGCTTTATTAAATTGTATTTATGTTGTTTTATCCTATGCTTTATTAAATTGTATTTATGTTGTTTTATCCTATGCTTTATTAAATTGTATTTATGTTGTTTTATCCTATGCTTTATTAAATTGTATTTATGTTGTTTTAACCTATGCTTTATTAAATTGTATTTATGTTGTTTTATCCTATGCTTTATTAAATTTTATTTATGTTGTTTTATCCTATGCTTTATTAAATTGTATTTATGTTGTTTTTTCCTATGCTTTATTAAATTTTATTTATGTTGTTTTATCCTATGCTTTATTAAATTGTATTTATGTTGTTTTTTCCTATGCTTTATTAAATTGTATTTATGTTGTTTTAACCTATGCTTTCTTAAATTGTATTTATGTTGTTTTATCATATGCTTTATTAAATTGTATTTATGTTGTTTTATCCTATGCTTTATTAAATTTTATTTATGTTGTTTTATCCTATGCTTTATTAAATTGTATTTATGTTGTTTTATCCTATGCTTTATTAAATTTTATTTATGTTGTTTTATCCTATGCTTTATTAAATTTTATTTATTTTGTTTTATCCTGTGCTTTATTAAATTGTATTTATGTTGTTTTATCCTATGCTTTATTAAATTGAATATATGTTGTTTTATCCTATGCTTTATTAAATTGTATTTATGTTGTTTTAACTTATGCTTTATTAAATTGTATTTATGTTGTTTTATCCTATGTTTTATTAAATTGTATTCATGTTGTTTTATCTTATGCTTTATTAAATTGTATTTATGTTGTTTTATCCTATGCTTTATTCAATTGAATTTATGTTGTTTTATCCTATGCTTTATTATATTGTATTTAATTTGTTTTATCCTATGCTTTATTAAATTGTATTTATGTAGTTTTAGCCTATGCTTTATTAAATTGTATTTATGTTGTTTTATCCTATGCTTTATTAAATTGTATTTATGTTGTTTTATCCTATGCTTTATTAAATTGTATTTATGTTGTTTTATCCTATGCTTTATTAAATTGTATTTATGTTGTTTTATCCTATGCTTTATTAAATTGTATTTATGTTGTTTTATCCTATGCTTTATTAAATTGTAATTCTGTGGTTTTATCCTATGCTTTATTAAATTGTATTTATGTTGTTTTAAACTATGCTTTATTAAATTGTTTTTATGTTGTTTTGTCCTATGCTTTATTAAATTGTATTTATGTTATTTTAACCTATGCTTTATTAAATTTTATTCATGTTGTTTTATCCTTTGCTTTATTAAATTGTATTTATGTTGTTTTATCCTATGCTTTATTAAATTGTATTTATGTTGTTTTATCCTATGCTTTATTAAATTGTATTTATGTTGTTTTATCCTATGCTTTATTTAATTGTATTTATGTTGTTTTATCCTATGCTTTATTAAATTTTATTTATGTTGTTTTATCCTATGCTTTATTAAATTGTATTTATGTTGTTTTATCCTATGCTTTATTAAATTGTATTTATGTTGTTTTAACCTATGCTTTATTAAATTGTATTTATGTTGTTTTATCCTGTGCTTTATTAAATTGTATTTATGTTGTTTTAACCTATGCTTTATTA
Organism: Phyllobates terribilis; assembly: GCF_046119375.1. Lineage (NCBI taxonomy): Eukaryota > Metazoa > Chordata > Amphibia > Anura > Dendrobatidae > Phyllobates > Phyllobates terribilis. The sequence continues at coordinate 22,602,801 of NW_027362778.1, forward strand.
AATTGTACTTATGTTGTTTTATCCTATGCTTTATTAAATTGTATTTATGTTGTTTTATCCTATGCTTTATTAAATTGTATTTATGTTGTTTTATCCTATGCTTTATTAAATTGTAATTCTGTGGTTTTATCCTATGCTTTATTAAATTGTATTTATGTTGTTTTATCCTATGCTTTATTAAATTTTATTTATGTTGTTTTATCCTATGCTTTATTAAATTTTATTTATTTTGTTTTATCCTGTGCTTTATTAAATTGTATTTATGTTGTTTTATCCTATGCTTTATTAAATTGAATTTATGTTGTTTTATCCTATGCTTTATTAAATTGTATTTATGTTGTTTTAACTTATGCTTTACTAAATTGTATTTATGTTGTTTTATCCTGTGCTTTATTAAATTGTATTTATGTTGTTTTAACCTATGCTTTATTAAATTGTATTTATGTTGTTTTATCCTATGCTTTATTAAATTGTATTTATGTTGTTTTATCCTATGCTTTATTAAATTGTATTTATGTTGTTTTATCCTATGCTTTATTAAATTGTATTTATGTTGTTTTATCCTATGCTTTATTAAATTGTATTTATGTTGTTTTATCCTATGCTTTATTAAATTGTAATTCTGTGGTTTTATCCTATGCTTTATTAAATTGTATTTATGTTGTTTTATCCTATGCTTTATTAAATTGTATTTATGTTGTTTTATCCTATGCTTTATTAAATTGTATTTATGTTGTTTTATCCTATGCTTTATTAAATTGTATTTATGTTGTTTTATCCTATGCTTTATTAAATTGTATTTATGTTGTTTTAACCTATGCTTTATTAAATTTTATTTATGTTGTTTTATCCTATGCTTTATTAAATTGTATTTATGTTGTTTTATGCTATGCTTTATTAAATTGTATTTATGTTGTTTTATCCTATGCTTTTTTTAAATTGTATTTATGTTGTTTTATCCTAAGCTTTATTAAATTGTATTTATGTTGTTTTATCCTATGCTTTATTAAATTGTATTTATGTTGTTTTAACCTATGCTTTATTAAATTGTATTTATGTTGCTTTAACATATGCTTTATTAAATTGTATTTATGTTTTTTTGTCTTATGCTTTATTAAATTGTATTTATGTTGTTTTATCCTGTGCTTTATTAAATTGTATTTATGTTGTTTTAACCTATGCTTTATTAAATTATATTTATGTTGTTTTATCCTATGCTTTATTAAATTGTATTTATGTTGTTTTAACCTATGCTTTATTAAATTGTATTTATGTTGTTTTATCCTATGCTTTATTAAATTGTATTTATGTTGTTTTATCCTATGCTTTATTAAATTGTATTTATGTTGTTTTATCCTATGCTTTATTAAATTGTATTTATGTTGTTTTATCCTATGCTTTATTAAATTGTATTTATGTTGTTTTGTCCTATGCTTTATTAAATTGTATTTATGTTATTTTAACCTATGCTTTATTAAATTTTATTTATGTTGTTTTATCCTATGCTTTATTAAATTGTAATTCTGTGGTTTTATCATATGCTTTATTAAACTGTATTTATGTTGTTTTAAACTATGCTTTATTAAATTGTTTTTATGTTGTTTTGTCCTATGCTTTATTAAATTGTATTTATGTTGTTTTATCCTATGCTTTATTAAATTGTAATTCTGTGGTTTTATCCTATGCTTTATTAAACTGTATTTATGTTGTTTTAAACTATGCTTTATTAAATTGTATTTATGTTGTTTTATCCTATGCTTTATTAAATTGTATTTATGTTGTTTTATCCTATGCTTTATTAAATTGTATTTATGTTGTTTTATCCTATGCTTTATTAAATTGTATTTATGTTGTTTTATCCTATGCTTTATTAAATTGTAATTCTGTGGTTTTATCCTATGCTTTATTAAATTGTATTTATGTTGTTTTAAACTATGCTTTATTAAATTGTTTTTATGTTGTTTTGTCCTATGCTTTATTAAATTGTATTTATGTTATTTTAACCTATGGTTTATTAAATTTTATTCATGTTGTTTTATCCTTTGCTTTATTAAATTGTATTTATGTTGTTTTATCCTATGCTTTATTAAATTGTATTTATGTTGTTTTATCCTATGCTTTATTAAATTGTATTTATGTTGTTTTATCCTATGCTTTATTTAATTGTATTTATGTTGTTTTATCCTATGCTTTATTAAATTGTATTTCTGTGGTTTTATTATATGCTTTATTAAATTGTATTTATGTTGTTTTAACCTATGCTTTATTAAATTGTATATATGTTGCTTTAACATATGCTTTATTAAATTGTATTTATGTTTTTTTGTCTTATGCTTTATTAAATTGTATTTATGTTGTTTTATCCTGTGCTTTATTAAATTGTATTTATGTTGTTTTAACCTATGCTTTATTAAATTATATTTATGTTGTTTTATCCTATGCTTTATTAAATTGTATTTATGTTGTTATAACCTATGCTTTATTAAATTGTATTTATGTTGTTTTATCCTATGCTTTATTAAATTGTATTTATGTTGTTTTATGCTATGCTTTATTAAATTGTATTTATGTTGTTTTATCCTATGCTTTTTTTAAATTGTATTTATGTTGTTTTATCCTAAGCTTTATTAAATTGTATTTATGTTGTTTTATCCTATGCTTTATTAAATTGTATTTATGTTGTTTTAACCTATGCTTTATTAAATTGTATTTATGTTGCTTTAACATATGCTTTATTAAATTGTATTTATGTTTTTTTGTCTTATGCTTTATTAAATTGTATTTATGTTGTTTTATCCTGTGCTTTATTAAATTGTATTTATGTTGTTTTAACCTATGCTTTATTAAATTATATTTATGTTGTTTTATCCTATGCTTTATTAAATTGTATTTATGTTGTTTTAACCTATGCTTTATTAAATTGTATTTATGTTGTTTTATCCTATGCTTTATTCAATTGTATTTATGTTGTTTTATCCTATGCTTTATTAAATTGTATTTATGTTGTTTTATCCTATGCTTTATTAAATTGTATTTATGTTGTTTTGTCCTATGCTTTATTAAATTGTATTTATGTTGTTTTATCCTATGCTTTATTAAATTGTATTTATGTTGTTTTATCCTATGCTTTATTCAATTGAATTTATGTTGTTTTATCCTATGCTTTATTATATTGTATTTAATTTGTTTTATCCTATGCTTTATTAAATTGTATTTATGTAGTTTTAGCCTATGCTTTATTAAATTGTATTTATGTTGTTTTATCCTATGCTTTATTAAATTGTATTTATGTTGTTTTATCCTATGCTTTATTAAATTGTATTTATGTTGTTTTATCCTATGCTTTATTAAATTGTATTTATGTTGTTTTATCCTATGCTTTATTAAATTGTATTCATGTTGTTTTATCCTATGCTTTATTAAATTGTAATTCTGTGGTTTTATCCTATGCTTTATTAAATTGTATTTATGTTGTTTTAAACTATGCTTTATTAAATTGTTTTTATGTTGTTTTGTCCTATGCTTTATTAAATTGTATTTATGTTATTTTAACCTATGCTTTATTAAATTTTATTCATGTTGTTTTATCCTTTGCTTTATTAAATTGTATTTATGTTGTTTTATCCTATGCTTTATTAAATTGTATTTATGTTGTTTTATCCTATGCTTTATTAAATTGTATTTATGTTGTTTTATCCTATGCTTTATTTAATTGTATTTATGTTGTTTTATCCTATGCTTTATTAAATTTTATTTATGTTGTTTTATCCTATGCTTTATTAAATTGTATTTATGTTGTTTTATCCTATGCTTTATTAAATTGTATTTATGTTGTTTTAACCTATGCTTTATTAAATTGTATTTATGTTGTTTTATCCTGTGCTTTATTAAATTGTATTTATGTTGTTTTAACCTATGCTTTATTAAATTGTACTTATGTTGTTTTATCCTATGCTTTATTAAATTGTATTTATGTTGTTTTATCCTATGCTTTATTAAATTGTATTTATGTTGTTTTATCCTATGCTTTATTAAATTGTAATTCTGTGGTTTTATCCTATGCTTTATTAAATTGTATTTATGTTGTTTTATCCTATGCTTTATTAAATTTTATTTATGTTGTTTTATCCTATGCTTTATTAAATTTTATTTATTTTGTTTTATCCTGTGCTTTATTAAATTGTATTTATGTTGTTTTATCCTATGCTTTATTAAATTGAATTTATGTTGTTTTATCCTATGCTTTATTAAATTGTATTTATGTTGTTTTAACTTATGCTTTACTAAATTGTATTTATGTTGTTTTATCCTGTGCTTTATTAAATTGTATTTATGTTGTTTTAACCTATGCTTTATTAAATTGTATTTATGTTGTTTTATCCTATGCTTTATTAAATTGTATTTATGTTGTTTTATCCTATGCTTTATTAAATTGTATTTATGTTGTTTTATCCTATGCTTTATTAAATTGTATTTATGTTGTTTTATCCTATGCTTTATTAAATTGTATTTATGTTGTTTTATCCTATGCTTTATTAAATTGTAATTCTGTGGTTTTATCCTATGCTTTATTAAATTGTATTTATGTTGTTTTATCCTATGCTTTATTAAATTGTATTTATGTTGTTTTATCCTATGCTTTATTAAATTGTATTTATGTTGTTTTATCCTATGCTTTATTAAATTGTATTTATGTTGTTTTATCCTATGCTTTATTAAATTGTATTTATGTTGTTTTAACCTATGCTTTATTAAATTTTATTTATGTTGTTTTATCCTATGCTTTATTAAATTGTATTTATGTTGTTTTATGCTATGCTTTATTAAATTGTATTTATGTTGTTTTATCCTATGCTTTTTTTAAATTGTATTTATGTTGTTTTATCCTAAGCTTTATTAAATTGTATTTATGTTGTTTTATCCTATGCTTTATTAAATTGTATTTATGTTGTTTTAACCTATGCTTTATTAAATTGTATTTATGTTGCTTTAACATATGCTTTATTAAATTGTATTTATGTTTTTTTGTCTTATGCTTTATTAAATTGTATTTATGTTGTTTTATCCTGTGCTTTATTAAATTGTATTTATGTTGTTTTAACCTATGCTTTATTAAATTATATTTATGTTGTTTTATCCTATGCTTTATTAAACTGTATTTATGTTGTTTTAAACTATGCTTTATTAAATTGTTTTTATGTTGTTTTGTCCTATGCTTTATTAAATTGTATTTATGTTGTTTTATCCTATGCTTTATTAAATTGTAATTCTGTGGTTTTATCCTATGCTTTATTAAACTGTATTTATGTTGTTTTAAACTATGCTTTATTAAATTGTATTTATGTTGTTTTATCCTATGCTTTATTAAATTGTATTTATGTTGTTTTATCCTATGCTTTATTAAATTGTATTTATGTTGTTTTGTCCTATGCTTTATTAAATTGTATTTATGTTATTTTAACCTATGCTTTATTAAATTTTATTTATGTTGTTTTATCCTATGCTTTATTAAATTGTATTTATGTTGTTTTATCCTATGCTTTATTAAATTGTATTTATGTTGTTTTATCCTATGCTTTATTAAATTGTATTTATGTTGTTTTATCCTATGCTTTATTAAATTGTATTTATGTTGTTTTATCCTATGCTTTATTAAATTGTATTTATGTTGTTTTATCCTATGCTTTATTAAATTGTAATTCTGTGGTTTTATCCTATGCTTTATTAAATTGTATTTATGTTGTTTTAAACTATGCTTTATTAAATTGTTTTTATGTTGTTTTGTCCTATGCTTTATTAAATTGTATTTATGTTATTTTAACCTATGGTTTATTAAATTTTATTCATGTTGTTTTATACTATGCTTTATTTAATTGTATTTATGTTGTTTTATCCTATGCTTTATTAAATTGTATTTCTGTGGTTTTATTATATGCTTTATTAAATTGTATTTATGTTGTTTTATCCTATGCTTTATTAAATTGTATTTATGTTGTTTTATCCTATGCTTTATTAAATTGTATTTATGTTGTTTTATCCTATGCTTTATTAAATTGTATTTATGTTGTTTTGTCCTATGCTTTATTAAATTGTATTTATGTTATTTTAACCTATGCTTTATTAAATTTTATTTATGTTGTTTTATCCTATGCTTTATTAAATTGTATTTATGTTGTTTTATCCTATGCTTTATTAAATTGTATTTATGTTGTTTTATCCTATGCTTTATTAAATTGTAATTCTGTGGTTTTATCCTATGCTTTATTAAATTGTATTTATGTTGTTTTATCCTGTGCTTTATTAAATTGTATTTATGTTGTTTTAACCTATGCTTTATTAAATTGTATTTATGTTGTTTTATCCTATGCTTTATTAAATTGTATTTATGTTGTTTTGTCCTATGCTTTATTAAATTGTATTTATGTTATTTTAACCTATGCTTTATTAAATTTTATTTATGTTGTTTTATCCTATGCTTTATTAAATTGTAATTCTGTGGTTTTATCCTATGCTTTATTAAACTGTATTTATGTTGTTTTAAACTATGCTTTATTAAATTGTTTTTATGTTGTTTTGTCCTATGCTTTATTAAATTGTATTTATGTTGTTTTATCCTATGCTTTATTAAATTGTAATTCTGTGGTTTTATCCTATGCTTTATTAAACTGTATTTATGTTGTTTTAAACTATGCTTTATTAAATTGTATTTATGTTGTTTTATCCTATGCTTTATTAAATTGTATTTATGTTGTTTTATCCTATGCTTTATTAAATTGTATTTATGTTGTTTTGTCCTATGCTTTATTAAATTGTATTTATGTTATTTTAACCTATGCTTTATTAAATTTTATTTATGTTGTTTTATCCTATGCTTTATTAAATTGTATTTATGTTGTTTTATCCTATGCTTTATTAAATTGTAATTCTGTGGTTTTATCCTATGCTTTATTAAACTGTATTTATGTTGTTTTAAACTATGCTTTATTAAATTGTATTTATGTTGTTTTATCCTATGCTTTATTAAATTGTATTTATGTTGTTTTATCCTATGCTTTATTAAATTGTATTTATGTTGTTTTGTCCTATGCTTTATTAAATTGTATTTATGTTATTTTAACCTATGCTTTATTAAATTTTATTTATGTTGTTTTATCCTATGCTTTATTAAATTGTATTTATGTTGTTTTATCCTATGCTTTATTAAATTGTATTTATGTTGTTTTATCCTATGCTTTATTAAATTGTATTTATGTTGTTTTATCCTATGCTTTATTAAATTGTATTTATGTTGTTTTATCCTATGCTTTATTAAATTGTATTTATGTTGTTTTATCCTATGCTTTATTAAATTGTAATTCTGTGGTTTTATCCTATGCTTTATTAAATTGTATTTATGTTGTTTTAAACTATGCTTTATTAAATTGTTTTTATGTTGTTTTGTCCTATGCTTTATTAAATTGTATTTATGTTATTTTAACCTATGGTTTATTAAATTTTATTCATGTTGTTTTATACTATGCTTTATTTAATTGTATTTATGTTGTTTTATCCTATGCTTTATTAAATTGTATTTCTGTGGTTTTATTATATGCTTTATTAAATTGTATTTATGTTGTTTTATCCTATGCTTTATTAAATTGTATTTATGTTGTTTTATCCTATGCTTTATTAAATTGTATTTATGTTGTTTTATCCTATGCTTTATTAAATTGTATTTATGTTGTTTTGTCCTATGCTTTATTAAATTGTATTTATGTTATTTTAACCTATGCTTTATTAAATTTTATTTATGTTGTTTTATCCTATGCTTTATTAAATTGTATTTATGTTGTTTTATCCTATGCTTTATTAAATTGTATTTATGTTGTTTTATCCTATGCTTTATTAAATTGTAATTCTGTGGTTTTATCCTATGCTTTATTAAATTGTATTTATGTTGTTTTATCCTGTGCTTTATTAAATTGTATTTATGTTGTTTTAACCTATGCTTTATTAAATTGTATTTATGTTGTTTTATCCTATGCTTTATTAAATTGTATTTATGTTGTTTTGTCCTATGCTTTATTAAATTGTATTTATGTTATTTTAACCTATGCTTTATTAAATTTTATTTATGTTGTTTTATCCTATGCTTTATTAAATTGTAATTCTGTGGTTTTATCCTATGCTTTATTAAACTGTATTTATGTTGTTTTAAACTATGCTTTATTAAATTGTTTTTATGTTGTTTTGTCCTATGCTTTATTAAATTGTATTTATGTTGTTTTATCCTATGCTTTATTAAATTGTAATTCTGTGGTTTTATCCTATGCTTTATTAAACTGTATTTATGTTGTTTTAAACTATGCTTTATTAAATTGTATTTATGTTGTTTTATCCTATGCTTTATTAAATTGTATTTATGTTGTTTTATCCTATGCTTTATTAAATTGTATTTATGTTGTTTTGTCCTATGCTTTATTAAATTGTATTTATGTTATTTTAACCTATGCTTTATTAAATTTTATTTATGTTGTTTTATCCTATGCTTTATTAAATTGTATTTATGTTGTTTTATCCTATGCTTTATTAAATTGTATTTATGTTGTTTTATCCTATGCTTTATTAAATTGTATTTATGTTGTTTTATCCTATGCTTTATTAAATTGTATTTATGTTGTTTTATCCTATGCTTTATTAAATTGTAATTCTGTGGTTTTATCCTATGCTTTATTAAATTGTATTTATGTTGTTTTAAACTATGCTTTATTAAATTGTTTTTATGTTGTTTTGTCCTATGCTTTATTAAATTGTATTTATGTTATTTTAACCTATGGTTTATTAAATTTTATTCATGTTGTTTTATCCTTTGCTTTATTAAATTGTATTTATGTTGTTTTATCCTATGCTTTATTAAATTGTATTTATGTTGTTTTATCCTATGCTTTATTAAATTGTATTTATGTTGTTTTATCCTATGCTTTATTTAATTGTATTTATGTTGTTTTATCCTATGCTTTATTAAATTGTATTTCTGTGGTTTTATTATATGCTTTATTAAATTGTATTTATGTTGTTTTAACCTATGCTTTATTAAATTGTATATATGTTGCTTTAACATATGCTTTATTAAATTGTATTTATGTTTTTTTGTCTTATGCTTTATTAAATTGTATTTATGTTGTTTTATCCTGTGCTTTATTAAATTGTATTTATGTTGTTTTAACCTATGCTTTATTAAATTATATTTATGTTGTTTTATCCTATGCTTTATTAAATTGTATTTATGTTGTTTTAACCTATGCTTTATTAAATTGTATTCATGTTGTTTTAACCTATGCTTTATTAAATTATATTTATGTTGTTTTATCCTATGCTTTATTAAATTGTATTTATGTTGTTTTAACCTATGCTTTATTAAATTGTATTTATGTTGTTTTATCCTATGCTTTATTAAATTGTATTTATGTTGTTTTATCCTATGCTTTATTAAATTGTATTTATGTTGTTTTATCCTATGCTTTATTAAATTGTATTTATGTTGTTTTGTCCTATGCTTTATTAAATTGTATTTATGTTATTTTAACCTATGCTTTATTAAATTTTATTTATGTTGTTTTATCCTATGCTTTATTAAATTGTATTTATGTTGTTTTATCCTATGCTTTATTAAATTGTATTTATGTTGTTTTATCCTATGCTTTATTAAATTGTATTTATGTTGTTTTATCCTATGCTTTATTAAATTGTATTTATGTTGTTTTATCCTATGCTTTATTAAATTGTAATTCTGTGGTTTTATCCTATGCTTTATTAAATTGTATTTATGTTGTTTTATCCTGTGCTTTATTAAATTGTATTTATGTTGTTTTAACCTATGCTTTATTAAATTGTATTTATGTTGTTTTATCCTATGCTTTATTAAATTGTATTTATGTTGTTTTATCCTATGCTTTATTAAATTGTATTTATGTTGTTTTATCCTATGCTTTATTAAATTGTATTTATGTTGTTTTGTCCTATGCTTTATTAAATTGTATTTATGTTATTTTAACCTATGCTTTATTAAATGTTATTTATGTTGTTTTATCCTATGCTTTATTAAATTGTATTTATGTTGTTTTATCCTATGCTTTATTAAATTGTATTTATGTTGTTTTATCCTATGCTTTATTAAATTGTATTTATGTTGTTTTATCCTATGCTTTATTAAATTGTATTTATGTTGTTTTATCCTATGCTTTATTAAATTGTATTTATGTTGTTTTATCCTATGCTTTATTAAATTGTATTTATGTTGTTTTAACCTATGCTTTATTAAATTGTATTTATGTTGTTTTATCCTATGCTTTATTAAATTTTATTTATGTTGTTTTATCCTATGCTTTATTAAATTGTATTTATGTTGTTTTTTCCTATGCTTTATTAAATTTTATTTATGTTGTTTTATCCTATGCTTTATTAAATTGTATTTATGTTGTTTTTTCCTATGCTTTATTAAATTGTATTTATGTTGTTTTAACCTATGCTTTCTTAAATTGTATTTATGTTGTTTTATCATATGCTTTATTAAATTGTATTTATGTTGTTTTATCCTATGCTTTATTAAATTTTATTTATGTTGTTTTATCCTATGCTTTATTAAATTGTATTTATGTTGTTTTATCCTATGCTTTATTAAATTTTATTTATGTTGTTTTATCCTATGCTTTATTAAATTTTATTTATTTTGTTTTATCCTGTGCTTTATTAAATTGTATTTATGTTGTTTTATCCTATGCTTTATTAAATTGAATATATGTTGTTTTATCCTATGCTTTATTAAATTGTATTTATGTTGTTTTAACTTATGCTTTATTAAATTGTATTTATGTTGTTTTATCCTATGTTTTATTAAATTGTATTCATGTTGTTTTATCTTATGCTTTATTAAATTGTATTTATGTTGTTTTATCCTATGCTTTATTCAATTGAATTTATGTTGTTTTATCCTATGCTTTATTATATTGTATTTAATTTGTTTTATCCTATGCTTTATTAAATTGTATTTATGTAGTTTTAGCCTATGCTTTATTAAATTGTATTTATGTTGTTTTATCCTATGCTTTATTAAATTGTATTTATGTTGTTTTATCCTATGCTTTATTAAATTGTATTTATGTTGTTTTATCCTATGCTTTATTAAATTGTATTTATGTTGTTTTATCCTATGCTTTATTAAATTGTATTTATGTTGTTTTATCCTATGCTTTATTAAATTGTAATTCTGTGGTTTTATCCTATGCTTTATTAAATTGTATTTATGTTGTTTTAAACTATGCTTTATTAAATTGTTTTTATGTTGTTTTGTCCTATGCTTTATTAAATTGTATTTATGTTATTTTAACCTATGCTTTATTAAATTTTATTCATGTTGTTTTATCCTTTGCTTTATTAAATTGTATTTATGTTGTTTTATCCTATGCTTTATTAAATTGTATTTATGTTGTTTTATCCTATGCTTTATTAAATTGTATTTATGTTGTTTTATCCTATGCTTTATTTAATTGTATTTATGTTGTTTTATCCTATGCTTTATTAAATTTTATTTATGTTGTTTTATCCTATGCTTTATTAAATTGTATTTATGTTGTTTTATCCTATGCTTTATTAAATTGTATTTATGTTGTTTTAACCTATGCTTTATTAAATTGTATTTATGTTGTTTTATCCTGTGCTTTATTAAATTGTATTTATGTTGTTTTAACCTATGCTTTATTAAATTGTACTTATGTTGTTTTATCCTATGCTTTATTAAATTGTATTTATGTTGTTTTATCCTATGCTTTATTAAATTGTATTTATGTTGTTTTATCCTATGCTTTATTAAATTGTAATTCTGTGGTTTTATCCTATGCTTTATTAAATTGTATTTATGTTGTTTTATCCTATGCTTTATTAAATTTTATTTATGTTGTTTTATCCTATGCTTTATTAAATTTTATTTATTTTGTTTTATCCTGTGCTTTATTAAATTGTATTTATGTTGTTTTATCCTATGCTTTATTAAATTGAATTTATGTTGTTTTATCCTATGCTTTATTAAATTGTATTTATGTTGTTTTAACTTATGCTTTACTAAATTGTATTTATGTTGTTTTATCCTGTGCTTTATTAAATTGTATTTATGTTGTTTTAACCTATGCTTTATTAAATTGTATTTATGTTGTTTTATCCTATGCTTTATTAAATTGTATTTATGTTGTTTTATCCTATGCTTTATTAAATTGTATTTATGTTGTTTTATCCTATGCTTTATTAAATTGTATTTATGTTGTTTTATCCTATGCTTTATTAAATTGTATTTATGTTGTTTTATCCTATGCTTTATTAAATTGTAATTCTGTGGTTTTATCCTATGCTTTATTAAATTGTATTTATGTTGTTTTATCCTATGCTTTATTAAATTGTATTTATGTTGTTTTATCCTATGCTTTATTAAATTGTATTTATGTTGTTTTATCCTATGCTTTATTAAATTGTATTTATGTTGTTTTATCCTATGCTTTATTAAATTGTATTTATGTTGTTTTAACCTATGCTTTATTAAATTTTATTTATGTTGTTTTATCCTATGCTTTATTAAATTGTATTTATGTTGTTTTATGCTATGCTTTATTAAATTGTATTTATGTTGTTTTATCCTATGCTTTTTTTAAATTGTATTTATGTTGTTTTATCCTAAGCTTTATTAAATTGTATTTATGTTGTTTTATCCTATGCTTTATTAAATTGTATTTATGTTGTTTTAACCTATGCTTTATTAAATTGTATTTATGTTGCTTTAACATATGCTTTATTAAATTGTATTTATGTTTTTTTGTCTTATGCTTTATTAAATTGTATTTATGTTGTTTTATCCTGTGCTTTATTAAATTGTATTTATGTTGTTTTAACCTATGCTTTATTAAATTATATTTATGTTGTTTTATCCTATGCTTTATTAAATTGTATTTATGTTGTTTTAACCTATGCTTTATTAAATTGTATTTATGTTGTTTTATCCTATGCTTTATTAAATTGTATTTATGTTGTTTTATCCTATGCTTTATTAAATTGTATTTATGTTGTTTTATCCTATGCTTTATTAAATTGTATTTATGTTGTTTTATCCTATGCTTTATTAAATTGTATTTATGTTGTTTTGTCCTATGCTTTATTAAATTGTATTTATGTTATTTTAACCTATGCTTTATTAAATTTTATTTATGTTGTTTTATCCTATGCTTTATTAAATTGTAATTCTGTGGTTTTATCATATGCTTTATTAAACTGTATTTATGTTGTTTTAAACTATGCTTTATTAAATTGTTTTTATGTTGTTTTGTCCTATGCTTTATTAAATTGTATTTATGTTGTTTTATCCTATGCTTTATTAAATTGTAATTCTGTGGTTTTATCCTATGCTTTATTAAACTGTATTTATGTTGTTTTAAACTATGCTTTATTAAATTGTATTTATGTTGTTTTATCCTATGCTTTATTAAATTGTATTTATGTTGTTTTATCCTATGCTTTATTAAATTGTATTTATGTTGTTTTATCCTATGCTTTATTAAATTGTATTTATGTTGTTTTATCCTATGCTTTATTAAATTGTAATTCTGTGGTTTTATCCTATGCTTTATTAAATTGTATTTATGTTGTTTTAAACTATGCTTTATTAAATTGTTTTTATGTTGTTTTGTCCTATGCTTTATTAAATTGTATTTATGTTATTTTAACCTATGGTTTATTAAATTTTATTCATGTTGTTTTATCCTTTGCTTTATTAAATTGTATTTATGTTGTTTTATCCTATGCTTTATTAAATTGTATTTATGTTGTTTTATCCTATGCTTTATTAAATTGTATTTATGTTGTTTTATCCTATGCTTTATTTAATTGTATTTATGTTGTTTTATCCTATGCTTTATTAAATTGTATTTCTGTGGTTTTATTATATGCTTTATTAAATTGTATTTATGTTGTTTTAACCTATGCTTTATTAAATTGTATATATGTTGCTTTAACATATGCTTTATTAAATTGTATTTATGTTTTTTTGTCTTATGCTTTATTAAATTGTATTTATGTTGTTTTATCCTGTGCTTTATTAAATTGTATTTATGTTGTTTTAACCTATGCTTTATTAAATTATATTTATGTTGTTTTATCCTATGCTTTATTAAATTGTATTTATGTTGTTATAACCTATGCTTTATTAAATTGTATTCATGTTGTTTTAACCTATGCTTTATTAAATTATATTTATGTTGTTTTATCCTATGCTTTATTAAATTGTATTTATGTTGTTTTAACCTATGCTTTATTAAATTGTATTTATGTTGTTTTATCCTATGCTTTATTAAATTGTATTTATGTTGTTTTATCCTATGCTTTATTAAATTGTATTTATGTTGTTTTATCCTATGCTTTATTAAATTGTATTTATGTTGTTTTGTCCTATGCTTTATTAAATTGTATTTATGTTATTTTAACCTATGCTTTATTAAATTTTATTTATGTTGTTTTATCCTATGCTTTATTAAATTGTATTTATGTTGTTTTATCCTATGCTTTATTAAATTGTATTTATGTTGTTTTATCCTATGCTTTATTAAATTGTATTTATGTTGTTTTATCCTATGCTTTATTAAATTGTATTTATGTTGTTTTATCCTATGCTTTATTAAATTGTAATTCTGTGGTTTTATCCTATGCTTTATTAAATTGTATTTATGTTGTTTTATCCTGTGCTTTATTAAATTGTATTTATGTTGTTTTAACCTATGCTTTATTAAATTGTATTTATGTTGTTTTATCCTATGCTTTATTAAATTGTATTTATGTTGTTTTATCCTATGCTTTATTAAATTGTATTTATGTTGTTTTATCCTATGCTTTATTAAATTGTATTTATGTTGTTTTGTCCTATGCTTTATTAAATTGTATTTATGTTATTTTAACCTATGCTTTATTAAATGTTATTTATGTTGTTTTATCCTATGCTTTATTAAATTGTATTTATGTTGTTTTATCCTATGCTTTATTAAATTGTATTTATGTTGTTTTATCCTATGCTTTATTAAATTGTATTTATGTTGTTTTATCCTATGCTTTATTAAATTGTATTTATGTTGTTTTATCCTATGCTTTATTAAATTGTATTTATGTTGTTTTATCCTATGCTTTATAAAATTGTATTTATGTTGTTTTAACCTATGCTTTATTAAATTGTATTTATGTTGTTTTATCCTATGCTTTATTAAATTTTATTTATGTTGTTTTATCCTATGCTTTATTAAATTGTATTTATGTTGTTTTTTCCTATGCTTTATTAAATTTTATTTATGTTGTTTTATCCTATGCTTTATTAAATTGTATTTATGTTGTTTTTTCCTATGCTTTATTAAATTGTATTTATGTTGTTTTAACCTATGCTTTCTTAAATTGTATTTATGTTGTTTTATCATATGCTTTATTAAATTGTATTTATGTTGTTTTATCCTATGCTTTATTAAATTTTATTTATGTTGTTTTATCCTATGCTTTATTAAATTGTATTTATGTTGTTTTATCCTATGCTTTATTAAATTTTATTTATGTTGTTTTATCCTATGCTTTATTAAATTTTATTTATTTTGTTTTATCCTGTGCTTTATTAAATTGTATTTATGTTGTTTTATCCTATGCTTTATTAAATTGAATATATGTTGTTTTATCCTATGCTTTATTAAATTGTATTTATGTTGTTTTAACTTATGCTTTATTAAATTGTATTTATGTTGTTTTATCCTATGTTTTATTAAATTGTATTCATGTTGTTTTATCTTATGCTTTATTAAATTGTATTTATGTTGTTTTATCCTATGCTTTATTCAATTGAATTTATGTTGTTTTATCCTATGCTTTATTATATTGTATTTAATTTGTTTTATCCTATGCTTTATTAAATTGTATTTATGTAGTTTTAGCCTATGCTTTATTAAATTGTATTTATGTTGTTTTATCCTATGCTTTATTAAATTGTATTTATGTTGTTTTATCCTATGCTTTATTAAATTGTATTTATGTTGTTTTATCCTATGCTTTATTAAATTGTATTTATGTTGTTTTATCCTATGCTTTATTAAATTGTATTTATGTTGTTTTATCCTATGCTTTATTAAATTGTAATTCTGTGGTTTTATCCTATGCTTTATTAAATTGTATTTATGTTGTTTTAAACTATGCTTTATTAAATTGTTTTTATGTTGTTTTGTCCTATGCTTTATTAAATTGTATTTATGTTATTTTAACCTATGCTTTATTAAATTTTATTCATGTTGTTTTATCCTTTGCTTTATTAAATTGTATTTATGTTGTTTTATCCTATGCTTTATTAAATTGTATTTATGTTGTTTTATCCTATGCTTTATTAAATTGTATTTATGTTGTTTTATCCTATGCTTTATTTAATTGTATTTATGTTGTTTTATCCTATGCTTTATTAAATTTTATTTATGTTGTTTTATCCTATGCTTTATTAAATTGTATTTATGTTGTTTTATCCTATGCTTTATTAAATTGTATTTATGTTGTTTTAACCTATGCTTTATTAAATTGTATTTATGTTGTTTTATCCTGTGCTTTATTAAATTGTATTTATGTTGTTTTATCCTATGCTTTATTAAATTGTATTTATGTTGTTTTATCCTATGCTTTATTAAATTGTAATTCTGTGGTTTTATCCTATGCTTTATTAAATTGTATTTATGTTGTTTTATCCTATGCTTTATTAAATTGTATTTATGTTGTTTTATCCTATGCTTTATTAAATTGTATTTATGTTGTTTTATCCTATGCTTTATTAAATTGTATTTATGTTGTTTTATCCTATGCTTTATTAAATTGTATTTATGTTGTTTTATCCTATGCTTTATTAAATTGTATTTATGTTGTTTTATCCTATGCTTTATTAAATTGTATTTATGTTGTTTTATCCTATGCTTTATTAAATTGTATTTATGTTGTTTTAACCTATGCTTTATTAAATTTTATTTATGTTGTTTTATCCTATGCTTTATTAAATTGTATTTATGTTGTTTTATGCTATGCTTTATTAAATTGTATTTATGTTGTTTTATCCTATGCTTTTTTTAAATTGTATTTATGTTGTTTTATCCTAAGCTTTATTAAATTGTATTTATGTTGTTTTATCCTATGCTTTATTAAATTGTATTTATGTTGTTTTAACCTATGCTTTATTAAATTGTATTTATGTTGCTTTAACATATGCTTTATTAAATTGTATTTATGTTTTTTTGTCTTATGCTTTATTAAATTGTATTTATGTTGTTTTATCCTGTGCTTTATTAAATTGTATTTATGTTGTTTTAACCTATGCTTTATTAAATTATATTTATGTTGTTTTATCCTATGCTTTATTAAATTGTATTTATGTTGTTTTAACCTATGCTTTATTAAATTGTATTTATGTTGTTTTATCCTATGCTTTATTAAATTGTATTTATGTTGTTTTATCCTATGCTTTATTAAATTGTATTTATGTTGTTTTATCCTATGCTTTATTAAATTGTATTTATGTTGTTTTGTCCTATGCTTTATTAAATTGTATTTATGTTGTTTTATCCTATGCTTTATTAAATTGTATTTATGTTGTTTTATCCTATGCTTTATTAAATTGTATTTATGTTGTTTTATCCTATGCTTTATTAAATTGTATTTATGTTGTTTTATCCTATGCTTTATTAAATTGTATTTATGTTGTTTTATCCTATGCTTTATTAAATTGTAATTCTGTGGTTTTATCCTATGCTTTATTAAACTGTATTTATGTTGTTTTAAACTATGCTTTATTAAATTGTTTTTATGTTGTTTTGTCCTATGCTTTATTAAATTGTATTTATGTTGTTTTATCCTATGCTTTATTAAATTGTAATTCTGTGGTTTTATCCTATGCTTTATTAAACTGTATTTATGTTGTTTTAAACTATGCTTTATTAAATTGTATTTATGTTGTTTTATCCTATGCTTTATTAAATTGTATTTATGTTGTTTTATCCTATGCTTTATTAAATTGTATTTATGTTGTTTTGTCCTATGCTTTATTAAATTGTATTTATGTTATTTTAACCTATGCTTTATTAAATTTTATTTATGTTGTTTTATCCTATGCTTTATTAAATTGTATTTATGTTGTTTTATCCTATGCTTTATTAAATTGTATTTATGTTGTTTTATCCTATGCTTTATTAAATTGTATTTATGTTGTTTTATCCTATGCTTTATTAAATTGTATTTATGTTGTTTTATCCTATGCTTTATTAAATTGTATTTATGTTGTTTTATCCTATGCTTTATTAAATTGTAATTCTGTGGTTTTATCCTATGCTTTATTAAATTGTATTTATGTTGTTTTAAACTATGCTTTATTAAATTGTTTTTATGTTGTTTTGTCCTATGCTTTATTAAATTGTATTTATGTTATTTTAACCTATGGTTTATTAAATTTTATTCATGTTGTTTTATCCTTTGCTTTATTAAATTGTATTTATGTTGTTTTATCCTATGCTTTATTAAATTGTATTTATGTTGTTTTATCCTATGCTTTATTAAATTGTATTTATGTTGTTTTATACTATGCTTTATTTAATTGTATTTATGTTGTTTTATCCTATGCTTTATTAAATTGTATTTCTGTGGTTTTATTATATGCTTTATTAAATTGTATTTATGTTGTTTTAACCTATGCTTTATTAAATTGTATATATGTTGCTTTAACATATGCTTTATTAAATTGTATTTATGTTTTTTTGTCTTATGCTTTATTAAATTGTATTTATGTTGTTTTATCCTGTGCTTTATTAAATTGTATTTATGTTGTTTTAACCTATGCTTTATTAAATTATATTTATGTTGTTTTATCCTATGCTTTATTAAATTGTATTTATGTTGTTTTAACCTATGCTTTATTAAATTGTATTCATGTTGTTTTAACCTATGCTTTATTAAATTATATTTATGTTGTTTTATCCTATGCTTTATTAAATTGTATTTATGTTGTTTTAACCTATGCTTTATTAAATTGTATTTATGTTGTTTTATCCTATGCTTTATTAAATTGTATTTATGTTGTTTTATCCTATGCTTTATTAAATTGTATTTATGTTGTTTTGTCCTATGCTTTATTAAATTGTATTTATGTTATTTTAACCTATGCTTTATTAAATTTTATTTATGTTGTTTTATCCTATGCTTTATTAAATTGTATTTATGTTATTTTAACCTATGCTTTATTAAATTGTAATTCTGTGGGTTTATCCTATGCTTTATTAAATTGTATTTATGTTGTTTTATCCTGTGCTTTATTAAATTGTATTTATGTTGTTTTAACCTATGCTTTATTAAATTGTATTTATGTTGTTTTATCCTATGCTTTATTAAATTGTATTTATGTTGTTTTATCCTATGCTTTATTAAATTCTATTTATGTTGTTTTATCCTATGCTTTATTTAATTGTATTTATGTTGTTTTATCCTATGCTATATTAAATTTTATTTATGTTGTTTTATCCTATGCTTTATTAAATTGTATTTATGTTGTTTTATCCTATGCTTTATTAAATTGTATTTATGTTGTTTTAACCTATGCTTTATTAAATTGTATTTATGTTGTTTTATCATATGCTTTATTAAATTGTATTTATGTTGTTTTATCCTATGCTTTATTAAATTTTATTTATGTTGTTTTATCCTATGCTTTATTAAATTGTATTATGTTGTTTTATCCTATGCTTTATTAAATTGTATTTATGTTGTTTTATCCTATGCTTTATTAAATTGTATTTATGTTGTTTTATCCTATGCTTTATTAAATTGTATTTATGTTGTTTTATCCTATGCTTTATTAAATTGTATTTATGTTGTTTTATCCTATGCTTTATTAAATTGTAATTCTGTGGTTTTATCCTATGCTTTATTAAATTGTATTTATGTTGTTTTAAACTATGCTTTATTAAATTGTTTTTATGTTGTTTTGTCCTATGCTTTATTAAATTGTATTTATGTTATTTTAACCTATGCTTTATTAAATTTTATTCATGTTGTTTTATCCTTTGCTTTATTAAATTGTATTTATGTTGTTTTATCCTATGCTTTATTAAATTGTATTTATGTTGTTTTATCCTATGCTTTATTAAATTGTATTTATGTTGTTTTATCCTATGCTTTATTTAATTGTATTTATGTTGTTTTATCCTATGCTTTATTAAATTGTATTTCTGTGGTTTTATTATATGCTTTATTAAATTTTATTTATGTTGTTTTAACCTATGCTTTATTAAATTTTATTTATGCTGTTTTATCCTATGCTTTATTAAATTGTTTTTATGTTGTTTTATGCTATGCTTTATTAAATTGTATTTATGTTGTTTTATCCTATGCTTTATTAAATTGTATTTATGTTGTTTTATCCTAAGCTTTATTAAATTGTATTTATGTTGTTTTATCCTATGCTTTATTAAATTGTATTTATGTTGTTTTAACCTATGCTTTATTAAATTGTATTTATGTTGCTTTAACATATGCTTTATTAAATTGTATGTATGTTTTTTTGTCTTATGCTTTATTAAATTGTATTTATGTTGTTTTATCCTGTGCTTTATTAAATTGTATTTATGTTGTTTTAACCTATGCTTTATTAAATTATATTTATGTTGTTTTATCCTATGATTTATTAAATTGTATTTATGTTGTTTTAACCTATGCTTTATTAAATTGTATTCATGTTGTTTTAACCTATGCTTTATTAAATTATATTTATGTTGTTTTATCCTATGCTTTATTAAATTGTATTTATGTTGTTTTAACCTATGCTTTATTAAATTGTATTTATGTTGTTTTATCCTATGCTTTATTAAATTGTATTTATGTTGTTTTATCCTATGCTTTATTAAATTGTATTTATGTTGTTTTATCCTATGCTTTATTAAATTGTATTTATGTTGTTTTGTCCTATGCTTTATTAAATTGTATTTATGTTATTTTAACCTATGCTTTATTAAATTTTATTTCTGTTGTTTTATCCTATGCTTTATTAAATTGTATTTATGTTATTTTAACCTATGCTTTATTAAATTGTATTTATGTTGTTTTATCCTGTGCTTTATTAAATTGTATTCATGTTGTTTTAACCTATGCTTTATTAAATTATATTTATGTTGTTTTATCCTATGCTTTATTAAATTGTATTTATGTTGTTTTAACCTATGCTTTATTAAATTGTATTTATGTTGTTTTATCCTATGCTTTATTAAATTGTATTTATGTTGTTTTATCCTATGCTTTATTAAATTGTATTTATGTTGTTTTATCCTATGCTTTATTAAATTGTATTTATGTTGTTTTGTCCTATGCTTTATTAAATTGTAGTTATGTTATTTTAACCTATGCTTTATTAAATTTTATTTATGTTGTTTTATCCTATGCTTTATTAAATTGTATTTATGTTGTTTTATCCTATGCTTTATTAAATTGTATTTATGTTGTTTTATCCTATGCTTTATTAAATTGTATTTATGTTGTTTTATCCTATGCTTTATTAAATTGTATTTATGTTGTTTTATCCTATGCTTTATTAAATTGTAATTCTGTGGTTTTATCCTATGCTTTATTAAATTGTATTTATGTTGTTTTATCCTATGCTTTATTAAATTGTATTTATGTTGTTTTGTCCTATTCTTTATTAAATTGTATTTATGTTGTTTTATCCTATGCTTTATTAAATTGTATTTAAGTTGTTTTATCCTATGCTTTATTAAATTGTATTTATGTTGTTTTATCCTATGCTTTATTAAATTGTATTTATGTTGTTTTATCCTATGCTTTATTAAATTGTATTTAAGTTGTTTTAACCTATGCTTTATTAAATTGTATTTATGTTGTTTTATCCTGTGCTTTATTAAATTGTATTTATGTTGTTTTAACCTATGCTTTATTAAATTGTATTTATGTTGTTTTATCCTATGCTTTATTAAATTGTATTTATGTTGTTTTATCCTATGCTTTATTAAATTGTATTTATGTTGTTTTATCCTATGCTTTAATAAATTGTATTTATGTTGTTTTATCCTATGCTTTATTAAATTGTATTTATGTTGTTTTGTCCTATGCTTTATTAAATTGTATTTATGTTATTTTAACCTATGCTTTATTAAATTTTATTTATGTTGTTTTATCCTATGCTTTATTAAATTGTATTTATGTTGTTTTATCCTATGCTTTATTAAATTGTATTTATGTTGTTTTATCCTATGCTTTATTAAATTGTATTTATGTTGTTTTATCCTATGCTTTATTAAATTGTATTTATGTTGTTTTATCCTATGCTTTATTAAATTGTATTTATGTTGTTTTATCCTATGCTTTATTAAATTGTATTTATGTTGTTTTATCCTATGCTTTATTAAATTGTATTTATGTTGTTTTATCCTATGCTTTATTAAATTGTATTTATGTTGTTTTATCCTATGCTTTATTAAATTGTAATTCTGTGGTTTTATCCTATGCTTTATTAAATTGTATTTATGTTGTTTTAAACTATGCTTTATTAAATTGTTTTTATGTTGTTTTGTCCTATGCTTTATTAAATTGTATTTATGTTATTTTAACCTATGCTTTATTAAATTTTATTTATGTTGTTTTATCCTTTGCTTTATTAAATTGTATTTATGTTGTTTTATCCTATGCTTTATTAAATTGTATTTATGTTGTTTTATCCTATGCTTTATTAAATTCTATTTATGTTGTTTTATCCTATGCTTTATTTAATTGTATTTATGTTGTTTTATCCTATGCTATATTAAATTTTATTTATGTTGTTTTATCCTATGCTTTATTAAATTGTATTTATGTTGTTTTATCCTATGCTTTATTAAATTGTATTTATGTTGTTTTAACCTATGCTTTATTAAATTGTATTTATGTTGTTTTATCATATGCTTTATTAAATTGTATTTATGTTGTTTTATCCTATGCTTTATTAAATTTTATTTATGTTGTTTTATCCTATGCTTTATTAAATTGTATTTATGTTGTTTTATCCTATGCTTTATTAAATTTTATTTATGTTGTTTTATCCTATGCTTTATTAAATTTTATTTATTTTGTTTTATCCTGTGCTTTATTAAATTGTATTTATGTTGTTTTATCCTATGCTTTATTAAATTGAATTTATGTTGTTTTATCCTATGCTTTATTAAATTGTATTTATGTTGTTTTAACTTATGCTTTACTAAATTGTATTTATGTTGTTTTATCCTGTGCTTTATTAAATTGTATTTATGTTGTTTTAACCTATGCTTTATTAAATTGTATTTATGTTGTTTTATCCTATGCTTTATTAAATTGTATTTATGTTGTTTTATCCTATGCTTTATTAAATTGTATTTATGTTGTTTTATCCTATGCTTTATTAAATTTTATTTATTTTGTTTTATCCTATGCTTTATTAAATTGTATTTATGTTATTTTAACCTATGCTTTATTAAATTTTATTTATGTTGTTTTATCCTATGCTTTATTAAATTGTATTTATGTTGTTTTATTCTATGCTTTATTAAATTGTATTTATGTTGTTTTATCATATGCTTTATTAAATTGTATTTATGTTGTTTTATCCTATGCTTTATTAAATTGTATTTATGTTGTTTTATCCTATGCTTTATTAAATTGTAATTCTGTGGTTTTATCCTATGCTTTATTAAATTGTATTTATGTTGTTTTAAACTATGCTTTATTAAATTGTTTTTATGTTGTTTTGTCCTATGCTTTATTAAATTGTATTTATGTTATTTTAACCTATGCTTTATTAAATTTTATTCATGTTGTTTTATCCTTTGCTTTATTAAATTGTATTTATGTTGTTTTATCCTATGCTTTATTAAATTGTATTTATGTTGTTTTATCCTATGCTTTATTAAATTGTATTTATGTTGTTTTATCCTATGCTTTATTTAATTGTATTTATGTTGTTTTATCCTATGCTTTATTAAATTGTATTTCTGTGGTTTTATTATATGCTTTATTAAATTTTATTTATGTTGTTTTAACCTATGCTTTATTAAATTTTATTTATGCTGTTTTATCCTATGCTTTATTAAATTGTTTTTATGTTGTTTTATGCTATGCTTTATTAAATTGTATTTATGTTGTTTTATCCTATGCTTTATTAAATTGTATTTATGTTGTTTTATCCTAAGCTTTATTAAATTGTATTTATGTTGTTTTATCCTATGCTTTATTAAATTGTATTTATGTTGTTTTAACCTATGCTTTATTAAATTGTATTTATGTTGCTTTAACATATGCTTTATTAAATTGTATGTATGTTTTTTTGTCTTATGCTTTATTAAATTGTATTTATGTTGTTTTATCCTGTGCTTTATTAAATTGTATTTATGTTGTTTTAACCTATGCTTTATTAAATTATATTTATGTTGTTTTATCCTATGATTTATTAAATTGTATTTATGTTGTTTTAACCTATGCTTTATTAAATTGTATTCATGTTGTTTTAACCTATGCTTTATTAAATTATATTTATGTTGTTTTATCCTATGCTTTATTAAATTGTATTTATGTTGTTTTAACCTATGCTTTATTAAATTGTATTTATGTTGTTTTATCCTATGCTTTATTAAATTGTATTTATGTTGTTTTATCCTATGCTTTATTAAATTGTATTTATGTTGTTTTATCCTATGCTTTATTAAATTGTATTTATGTTGTTTTGTCCTATGCTTTATTAAATTGTATTTATGTTATTTTAACCTATGCTTTATTAAATTTTATTTCTGTTGTTTTATCCTATGCTTTATTAAATTGTATTTATGTTGTTTTATCCTATGCTTTATTAAATTGTATTTATGTTGTTTTATCCTATGCTTTATTAAATTGTATTTATGTTGTTTTATCCTATGCTTTATTAAATTGTATTTATGTTGTTTTATCCTATGCTTTATTAAATTGTAATTCTGTGGTTTTATCCTATGCTTTATTAAATTGTATTTATGTTGTTTTAAACTATGCTTTATTAAATTGTTTTGATGTTGTTTTGTCCTATGCTTTATTAAATTGTATTTATGTTATTTTAACCTATGCTTTATTAAATTTTATTCATGTTGTTTTATCCTTTGCTTTATTAAATTGTATTTATGTTGTTTTACCTATGCTTTATTAAATTGTATTTATGTTGTTTTATCCTATGCTTTATTAAATTGTATTTATGTTGTTTTAACCTATGCTTTATTAAATTGTATTTATGTTGTTTTATCCTGTGCTTTATTAAATTGTATTCATGTTGTTTTAACCTATGCTTTATTAAATTATATTTATGTTGTTTTATCCTATGCTTTATTAAATTGTATTTATGTTGTTTTAACCTATGCTTTATTAAATTGTATTTATGTTGTTTTATCCTATGCTTTATTAAATTGTATTTATGTTGTTTTATCCTATGCTTTATTAAATTGTATTTATGTTGTTTTATCCTATGCTTTATTAAATTGTATTTATGTTGTTTTGTCCTATGCTTTATTAAATTGTAGTTATGTTATTTTAACCTATGCTTTATTAAATTTTATTTATGTTGTTTTATCCTATGCTTTATTAAATTGTATTTATGTTGTTTTATCCTATGCTTTATTAAATTGTATTTATGTTGTTTTATCCTATGCTTTATTAAATTGTATTTATGTTGTTTTATCCTATGCTTTATTAAATTGTATTTATGTTGTTTTATCCTATGCTTTATTAAATTGTAATTCTGTGGTTTTATCCTATGCTTTATTAAATTGTATTTATGTTGTTTTATCCTATGCTTTATTAAATTGTATTTATGTTGTTTTGTCCTATTCTTTATTAAATTGTATTTATGTTGTTTTATCCTATGCTTTATTAAATTGTATTTAAGTTGTTTTATCCTATGCTTTATTAAATTGTATTTATGTTGTTTTATCCTATGCTTTATTAAATTGTATTTATGTTGTTTTATCCTATGCTTTATTAAATTGTATTTAAGTTGTTTTAACCTATGCTTTATTAAATTGTATTTATGTTGTTTTATCCTGTGCTTTATTAAATTGTATTTATGTTGTTTTAACCTATGCTTTATTAAATTGTATTTATGTTGTTTTATCCTATGCTTTATTAAATTGTATTTATGTTGTTTTATCCTATGCTTTATTAAATTGTATTTATGTTGTTTTATCCTATGCTTTAATAAATTGTATTTATGTTGTTTTATCCTATGCTTTATTAAATTGTATTTATGTTGTTTTGTCCTATGCTTTATTAAATTGTATTTATGTTATTTTAACCTATGCTTTATTAAATTTTATTTATGTTGTTTTATCCTATGCTTTATTAAATTGTATTTATGTTGTTTTATCCTATGCTTTATTAAATTGTATTTATGTTGTTTTATCCTATGCTTTATTAAATTGTATTTATGTTGTTTTATCCTATGCTTTATTAAATTGTATTTATGTTGTTTTATCCTATGCTTTATTAAATTGTATTTATGTTGTTTTATCCTATGCTTTATTAAATTGTATTTATGTTGTTTTATCCTATGCTTTATTAAATTGTATTTATGTTGTTTTATCCTATGCTTTATTAAATTGTATTTATGTTGTTTTATCCTATGCTTTATTAAATTGTAATTCTGTGGTTTTATCCTATGCTTTATTAAATTGTATTTATGTTGTTTTAAACTATGCTTTATTAAATTGTTTTTATGTTGTTTTGTCCTATGCTTTATTAAATTGTATTTATGTTATTTTAACCTATGCTTTATTAAATTTTATTTATGTTGTTTTATCCTTTGCTTTATTAAATTGTATTTATGTTGTTTTATCCTATGCTTTATTAAATTGTATTTATGTTGTTTTATCCTATGCTTTATTAAATTCTATTTATGTTGTTTTATCCTATGCTTTATTTAATTGTATTTATGTTGTTTTATCCTATGCTATATTAAATTTTATTTATGTTGTTTTATCCTATGCTTTATTAAATTGTATTTATGTTGTTTTATCCTATGCTTTATTAAATTGTATTTATGTTGTTTTAACCTATGCTTTATTAAATTGTATTTATGTTGTTTTATCATATGCTTTATTAAATTGTATTTATGTTGTTTTATCCTATGCTTTATTAAATTTTATTTATGTTGTTTTATCCTATGCTTTATTAAATTGTATTTATGTTGTTTTATCCTATGCTTTATTAAATTTTATTTATGTTGTTTTATCCTATGCTTTATTAAATTTTATTTATTTTGTTTTATCCTGTGCTTTATTAAATTGTATTTATGTTGTTTTATCCTATGCTTTATTAAATTGAATTTATGTTGTTTTATCCTATGCTTTATTAAATTGTATTTATGTTGTTTTAACTTATGCTTTACTAAATTGTATTTATGTTGTTTTATCCTGTGCTTTATTAAATTGTATTTATGTTGTTTTAACCTATGCTTTATTAAATTGTATTTATGTTGTTTTATCCTATGCTTTATTAAATTGTATTTATGTTGTTTTATCCTATGCTTTATTAAATTGTATTTATGTTGTTTTATCCTATGCTTTATTAAATTTTATTTATTTTGTTTTATCCTATGCTTTATTAAATTGTATTTATGTTATTTTAACCTATGCTTTATTAAATTTTATTTATGTTGTTTTATCCTATGCTTTATTAAATTGTATTTATGTTGTTTTATTCTATGCTTTATTAAATTGTATTTATGTTGTTTTATCATATGCTTTATTAAATTGTATTTATGTTGTTTTATCCTATGCTTTATTAAATTGTATTTATGTTGTTTTATCCTATGCTTTATTAAATTGTAATTCTGTGGTTTTATCCTATGCTTTATTAAATTGTATTTATGTTGTTTTAAACTATGCTTTATTAAATTGTTTTTATGTTGTTTTGTCCTATGCTTTATTAAATTGTATTTATGTTGTTTTATCCTATGCTTTATTAAATTGTATTTATGTTGTTTTTTCCTATGCTTTAATAAATTGTATTTATGTTGTTTTATCCTATGCTTTATTAAATTGTATTTATGTTGTTTTGTCCTATGCTTTATTAAATTGTATTTATGTTATTTTAACCTATGCTTTATTAAATTTTATTTATGTTGTTTTATCCTATGCTTTATTAAATTGTATTTATGTTGTTTTATCCTATGCTTTATTAAATTGTATTTATGTTGTTTTATCCTATGCTTTATTAAATTGTATTTATGTTGTTTTATCCTATGCTTTATTAAATTGTATTTATGTTGTTTTATCCTATGCTTTATTAAATTGTATTTATGTTGTTTTATCCTATGCTTTATTAAATTGTATTTATGTTGTTTTATCCTATGCTTTATTAAATTGTAATTCTGTGGTTTTATCCTATGCTTTATTAAATTGTATTTATGTTGTTTTAAACTATGCTTTATTAAATTGTTTTTATGTTGTTTTGTCCTATGCTTTATAAATTGTATTTATGTTATTTTAACCTATGCTTTATTAAATTTTATTTATGTTGTTTTATCCTTTGCTTTATTAAATTGTATTTATGTTGTTTTATCCTATGCTTTATTAAATTGTATTTATGTTGTTTTAACCTATGCTTTATTAAATTGTATTTATGTTGTTTTATCATATGCTTTATTAAATTGTAATTCTGTGGTTTTATCCTATGCTTTATTAAATTGTATTTATGTTGTTTTAAACTATGCTTTATTAAATTGTTTTTATGTTGTTTTGTCCTATGCTTTATTAAATTGTATTTATGTTATTTTAACCTATGCTTTATTAAATTTTATTTATGTTGTTTTATCCTTTGCTTTATTAAATTGTATTTATGTTGTTTTATCCTATGCTTTATTAAATTGTATTTATGTTGTTTTATCCTATGCTTTATTAAATTCTATTTATGTTGTTTTATCCTATGCTTTATTTAATTGTATTTATGTTGTTTTATCCTATGCTATATTAAATTTTATTTATGTTGTTTTATCCTATGCTTTATTAAATTGTATTTATGTTGTTTTATCCTATGCTTTATTAAATTGTATTTATGTTGTTTTAACCTATGCTTTATTAAATTGTATTTATGTTGTTTTATCATATGCTTTATTAAATTGTATTTATGTTGTTTTATCCTATGCTTTATTAAATTTTATTTATGTTGTTTTATCCTATGCTTTATAAAATTGTATTTATGTTGTTTTATCCTATGCTTTATTAAATTTTATTTATGTTGTTTTATCCTATGCTTTATTAAATTTTATTTATTTTGTTTTATCCTGTGCTTTATTAAATTGTATTTATGTTGTTTTATCCTATGCTTTATTAAATTGTATTTATGTTGTTTTATCCTATGCTTTATTAAATTGTATTTATGTTGTTTTATCCTATGCTTTATTAAATTGTATTTATGTTGTTTTATCCTATGCTTTATTAAATTGTAATTCTGTGGTTTTATCCTATGCTTTATTAAATTGTATTTATGTTGTTTTAAACTATGCTTTATTAAATTGTTTTTATGTTGTTTTGTCCTATGCTTTATAAATTGTATTTATGTTATTTTAACCTATGCTTTATTAAATTTTATTTATGTTGTTTTATCCTTTGCTTTATTAAATTGTATTTATGTTGTTTTATCCTATGCTTTATTAAATTGTATTTATGTTGTTTTAACCTATGCTTTATTAAATTGTATTTATGTTGTTTTATCATATGCTTTATTAAATTGTAATTCTGTGGTTTTATCCTATGCTTTATTAAATTGTATTTATGTTGTTTTAAACTATGCTTTATTAAATTGTTTTTATGTTGTTTTGTCCTATGCTTTATTAAATTGTATTTATGTTATTTTAACCTATGCTTTATTAAATTTTATTTATGTTGTTTTATCCTTTGCTTTATTAAATTGTATTTATGTTGTTTTATCCTATGCTTTATTAAATTGTATTTATGTTGTTTTATCCTATGCTTTATTAAATTCTATTTATGTTGTTTTATCCTATGCTTTATTTAATTGTATTTATGTTGTTTTATCCTATGCTATATTAAATTTTATTTATGTTGTTTTATCCTATGCTTTATTAAATTGTATTTATGTTGTTTTATCCTATGCTTTATTAAATTGTATTTATGTTGTTTTAACCTATGCTTTATTAAATTGTATTTATGTTGTTTTATCATATGCTTTATTAAATTGTATTTATGTTGTTTTATCCTATGCTTTATTAAATTTTATTTATGTTGTTTTATCCTATGCTTTATAAAATTGTATTTATGTTGTTTTATCCTATGCTTTATTAAATTTTATTTATGTTGTTTTATCCTATGCTTTATTAAATTTTATTTATTTTGTTTTATCCTGTGCTTTATTAAATTGTATTTATGTTGTTTTATCCTATGCTTTATTAAATTGAATTTATGTTGTTTTATCCTATGCTTTATTAAATTGTATTTATGTTGTTTTAACTTATGCTTTACTAAATTGTATTTATGTTGTTTTATCCTGTGCTTTATTAAATTGTATTTATGTTGTTTTAACCTATGCTTTATTAAATTGTATTTATGTTGTTTTATCCTATGCTTTATTAAATTGTATTTATGTTGTTTTATCCTATGCTTTATTAAATTGTATTTATGTTGTTTTATCCTATGCTTTATTAAATTTTATTTATTTTGTTTTATCCTATGCTTTATTAAATTGTATTTATGTTATTTTAACCTATGCTTTATTAAATTTTATTTATGTTGTTTTATCCTATGCTTTATTAAATTGTATTTATGTTGTTTTATTCTATGCTTTATTAAATTGTATTTATGTTGTTTTATCATATGCTTTATTAAATTGTATTTATGTTGTTTTATCCTATGCTTTATTAAATTGTATTTATGTTGTTTTATCCTATGCTTTATTAAATTGTATTTATGTTGTTTTATCCTATGCTTTATTAAATTGTATTTATGTTGTTTTATCCTATGCTTTATTAAATTGTATTTATGTTGTTTTATCCTATGCTTTATTAAATTGTATTTATGTTGTTTTATCCTATGCTTTATTAAATTGTATTTATGTTGTTTTATCCTATGCTTTATTAAATTGTAATTCTGTGGTTTTATCCTATGCTTTATTAAATTGTATTTATGTTGTTTTAAACTATGCTTTATTAAATTGTTTTTATGTTGTTTTGTCCTATGCTTTATTAAATTGTATTTATGTTATTTTAACCTATGCTTTATTAAATTTTATTTATGTTGTTTTATCCTTTGCTTTATTAAATTGTATTTATGTTGTTTTATCCTATGCTTTATTTAATTGTATTTATGTTGTTTTATCCTATGCTATATTAAATTTTATTTATGTTGTTTTATCCTATGCTTTATTAAATTGTATTTATGTTGTTTTATCCTATGCTTTATTAAATTGTATTTATGTTGTTTTAACCTATGCTTTATTAAATTGTATTTATGTTGTTTTATCATATGCTTTATTAAATTGTATTTATGTTGTTTTATCCTATGCTATATTAAATTTTATTTATGTTGTTTTATCCTATGCTTTATTAAGTTGTATTTATGTTGTTTTATCCTATGCTTTATTAAATTGTATTTATGTTGTTTTAACCTATGCTTTATTAAATTGTATTTATGTTGTTTTATCATATGCTTTATTAAATTGTATTTATGTTGTTTTATCCTATGCTTTATTAAATTTTATTTATGTTGTTTTATCCTATGCTTTATTAAATTGTATTTATGTTGTTTTATCCTATGCTTTATTAAATTTTATTTATGTTGTTTTATCCTATGCTTTATTAAATTTTATTTATTTTGTTTTATCCTGTGCTTTATTAAATTGTATTTATGTTGTTTTATCCTATGCTTTATTAAATTGAATTTATGTTGTTTTATCCTATGCTTTATTAAATTGTATTTATGTTGTTTTAACTTATGCTTTACTAAATTGTATTTATGTTGTTTTATCCTGTGCTTTATTAAATTGTATTTATGTTGTTTTAACCTATGCTTTATTAAATTATATTTATGTTGTTTTATCCTATGCTTTATTAAATTGTATTTATGTTGTTTTATCCTATGCTTTATTAAATTGTATTTATGTTGTTTTATCCTATGCTTTATTAAATTTTATTTATTTTGTTTTATCCTATGCTTTATTAAATTGTATTTATGTTATTTTAACCTATGCTTTATTAAATTTTATTTATGTTGTTTTATCCTATGCTTTATTAAATTGTATTTATGTTGTTTTATTCTATGCTTTATTAAATTGTATTTATGTTGTTTTATCATATGCTTTATTAAATTGTATTTATGTTGTTTTATCCTATGCTTTATTAAATTGTATTTATGTTGTTTTATCCTATGCTTTATTAAATTGTAATTCTGTGGTTTTATCCTATGCTTTATTAAATTGTATTTATGTTGTTTTAAACTATGCTTTATTAAATTGTTTTTATGTTGTTTTGTCCTATGCTTTATTAAATTGTATTTATGTTGTTTTATCCTATGCTTTATTAAATTGTATTTATGTTGTTATTTCCTATGCTTTAATAAATTGTATTTATGTTGTTTTATCCTATGCTTTATTAAATTGTATTTATGTTGTTTTGTCCTATGCTTTATTAAATTGTATTTATGTTATTTTAACCTATGCTTTATTAAATTTTATTTATGTTGTTTTATCCTATGCTTTATTAAATTGTATTTATGTTGTTTTATCCTATGCTTTATTAAATTGTATTTATGTTGTTTTATCCTATGCTTTATTAAATTGTATTTATGTTGTTTTATCCTATGCTTTATTAAATTGTATTTATGTTGTTTTATCCTATGCTTTATTAAATTGTATTTATGTTGTTTTATCCTATGCTTTATTAAATTGTAATTCTGTGGTTTTATCCTATGCTTTATTAAATTGTATTTATGTTGTTTTAAACTATGCTTTATTAAATTGTTTTTATGTTGTTTTGTCCTATGCTTTATAAATTGTATTTATGTTATTTTAACCTATGCTTTATTAAATTTTATTTATGTTGTTTTATCCTTTGCTTTATTAAATTGTATTTATGTTGTTTTATCCTATGCTTTATTAAATTGTATTTATGTTGTTTTAACCTATGCTTTATTAAATTGTATTTATGTTGTTTTATCATATGCTTTATTAAATTGTATTTATGTTGTTTTATCCTATGCTTTATTAAATTCTATTTATGTTGTTTTAACCTATGCTTTATTAAATTGTATTTATGTTGTTTTATCCTATGCTTTATTAAATTGTATTTATGTTGTTTTATCCTATGCTTTATTAAATTGTATTTATGTTGTTTTATCCTATGCTTTATTAAATTGTATTTATGTTGTTTTATCCTATGCTTTATTAAATTGTAATTCTGTGGTTTTATCCTATGCTTTATTAAATTGTATTTATGTTGTTTTAAACTATGCTTTATTAAATTGTTTTTATGTTGTTTTGTCCTATGCTTTATTAAATTGTATTTACGTTATTTTAACCTATGCTTTATTAAATTTTATTTATGTTGTTTTATCCTTTGCTTTATTAAATTGTATTTATGTTGTTTTATCCTATGCTTTATTAAATTGTATTTATGTTGTTTTATCCTATGCTTTATTAAATTCTATTTATGTTGTTTTATCCTATGCTTTATTTAATTGTATTTATGTTGTTTTATCCTATGCTATATTAAATTTTATTTATGTTGTTTTATCCTATGCTTTATTAAATTGTATTTATGTTGTTTTATCCTATGCTTTATTAAATTGTATTTATGTTGTTTTAACCTATGCTTTATTAAATTGTATTTATGTTGTTTTATCATATGCTTTATTAAATTGTATTTATGTTGTTTTATCCTATGCTTTATTAAATTTTATTTATGTTGTTTTATCCTATGCTTTATAAAATTGTATTTATGTTGTTTTATCCTATGCTTTATTAAATTTTATTTATGTTGTTTTATCCTATGCTTTATTAAATTTTATTTATTTTGTTTTATCCTGTGCTTTATTAAATTGTATTTATGTTGTTTTATCCTATGCTTTATTAAATTGAATTGATGTTGTTTTATCCTATGCTTTATTAAATTGTATTTATGTTGTTTTAACTTATGCTTTACTAAATTGTATTTATGTTGTTTTATCCTGTGCTTTATTAAATTGTATTTATGTTGTTTTAACCTATGCTTTATTAAATTGTATTTATGTTGTTTTATCCTATGCTTTATTAAATTGTATTTATGTTGTTTTATCCTATGCTTTATTAAATTGTATTTATGTTGTTTTATCCTATGCTTTATTAAATTGTATTTATGTTGTTTTATCCTATGCTTTATTAAATTTTATTTATTTTGTTTTATCCTATGCTTTATTAAATTGTATTTATGTTATTTTAACCTATGCTTTATTAAATTTTATTTATGTTGTTTTATCCTATGCTTTATTAAATTGTATTTATGTTGTTTTATTCTATGCTTTATTAAATTGTATTTATGTTGTTTTATCATATGCTTTATTAAATTGTATTTATGTTGTTTTATCCTATGCTTTATTAAATTGTATTTATGTTGTTTTATCCTATGCTTTATTAAATTGTAATTCTGTGGTTTTATCCTATGCTTTATTAAATTGTATTTATGTTGTTTTAAACTATGCTTTATTAAATTGTTTTTATGTTGTTTTGTCCTATGCTTTATTAAATTGTATTTATGTTGTTTTATCCTATGCTTTATTAAATTGTATTTATGTTGTTTTTTCCTATGCTTTAATAAATTGTATTTATGTTGTTTTATCCTATGCTTTATTAAATTGTATTTATGTTGTTTTGTCCTATGCTTTATTAAATTGTATTTATGTTATTTTAACCTATGCTTTATTAAATTTTATTTATGTTGTTTTATCCTATGCTTTATTAAATTGTATTTATGTTGTTTTATTCTATGCTTTATTAAATTGTATTTATGTTGTTTTATCATATGCTTTATTAAATTGTATTTATGTTGTTTTATCCTATGCTTTATTAAATTGTATTTATGTTGTTTTATCCTATGCTTTATTAAATTGTAATTCTGTGGTTTTATCCTATGCTTTATTAAATTGTATTTATGTTGTTTTAAACTATGCTTTATTAAATTGTTTTTATGTTGTTTTGTCCTATGCTTTATTAAATTGTATTTATGTTGTTTTATCCTATGCTTTATTAAATTGTATTTATGTTGTTATTTCCTATGCTTTAATAAATTGTATTTATGTTGTTTTATCCTATGCTTTATTAAATTGTATTTATGTTGTTTTGTCCTATGCTTTATTAAATTGTATTTATGTTATTTTAACCTATGCTTTATTAAATTTTATTTATGTTGTTTTATCCTATGCTTTATTAAATTGTATTTATGTTGTTTTATCCTATGCTTTATTAAATTGTATTTATGTTGTTTTATCCTATGCTTTATTAAATTGTATTTATGTTGTTTTATCCTATGCTTTATTAAATTGTATTTATGTTGTTTTATCCTATGCTTTATTAAATTGTATTTATGTTGTTTTATCCTATGCTTTATTAAATTGTAATTCTGTGGTTTTATCCTATGCTTTATTAAATTGTATTTATGTTGTTTTAAACTATGCTTTATTAAATTGTTTTTATGTTGTTTTGTCCTATGCTTTATAAATTGTATTTATGTTATTTTAACCTATGCTTTATTAAATTTTATTTATGTTGTTTTATCCTTTGCTTTATTAAATTTTATTTATGTTGTTTTATCCTATGCTTTATTAAATTGTATTTATGTTGTTTTAACCTATGCTTTATTAAATTGTATTTATGTTGTTTTATCATATGCTTTATTAAATTGTATTTATGTTGTTTTATCCTATGCTTTATTAAATTCTATTTATGTTGTTTTAACCTATGCTTTATTAAATTGTATTTATGTTGTTTTATCCTATGCTTTATTAAATTGTATTTATGTTGTTTTATCCTATGCTTTATTAAATTGTATTTATGTTGTTTTATCCTATGCTTTATTAAATTGTATTTATGTTGTTTTATCCTATGCTTTATTAAATTGTAATTCTGTGGTTTTATCCTATGCTTTATTAAATTGTATTTATGTTGTTTTAAACTATGCTTTATTAAATTGTTTTTATGTTGTTTTGTCCTATGCTTTATTAAATTGTATTTACGTTATTTTAACCTATGCTTTATTAAATTTTATTTATGTTGTTTTATCCTTTGCTTTATTAAATTGTATTTATGTTGTTTTATCCTATGCTTTATTAAATTGTATTTATGTTGTTTTATCCTATGCTTTATTAAATTCTATTTATGTTGTTTTATCCTATGCTTTATTTAATTGTATTTATGTTGTTTTATCCTATGCTATATTAAATTTTATTTATGTTGTTTTATCCTATGCTTTATTAAATTGTATTTATGTTGTTTTATCCTATGCTTTATTAAATTGTATTTATGTTGTTTTAACCTATGCTTTATTAAATTGTATTTATGTTGTTTTATCATATGCTTTATTAAATTGTATTTATGTTGTTTTATCCTATGCTTTATTAAATTTTATTTATGTTGTTTTATCCTATGCTTTATAAAATTGTATTTATGTTGTTTTATCCTATGCTATATTAAATTTTATTTATGTTGTTTTATCCTATGCTTTATTAAATTGTATTTATGTTGTTTTATCCTATGCTTTATTAAATTGTATTTATGTTGTTTTAACCTATGCTTTATTAAATTGTATTTATGTTGTTTTATCATATGCTTTATTAAATTGTATTTATGTTGTTTTATCCTATGCTTTATTAAATTTTATTTATGTTGTTTTATCCTATGCTTTATAAAATTGTATTTATGTTGTTTTATCCTATGCTTTATTAAATTTTATTTATGTTGTTTTATCCTATGCTTTATTAAATTTTATTTATTTTGTTTTATCCTGTGCTTTATTAAATTGTATTTATGTTGTTTTATCCTATGCTTTATTAAATTGAATTTATGTTGTTTTATCCTATGCTTTATTAAATTGTATTTATGTTGTTTTAACTTATGCTTTACTAAATTGTATTTATGTTGTTTTATCCTGTGCTTTATTAAATTGTATTTATGTTGTTTTAACCTATGCTTTATTAAATTGTATTTATGTTGTTTTATCCTATGCTTTATTAAATTGTATTTATGTTGTTTTATCCTATGCTTTATTAAATTGTATTTATGTTGTTTTATCCTATGCTTTATTAAATTTTATTTATTTTGTTTTATCCTATGCTTTATTAAATTGTATTTATGTTATTTTAACCTATGCTTTATTAAATTTTATTTATGTTGTTTTATCCTATGCTTTATTAAATTGTATTTATGTTGTTTTATTCTATGCTTTATTAAATTGTATTTATGTTGTTTTATCATATGCTTTATTAAATTGTATTTATGTTGTTTTATCCTATGCTTTATTAAATTGTATTTATGTTGTTTTATCCTATGCTTTATTAAATTGTATTTATGTTGTTTTATCCTATGCTTTATTAAATTGTATTTATGTTGTTTTATCCTATGCTTTATTAAATTGTATTTATGTTGTTTTATCCTATGCTTTATTAAATTGTATTTATGTTGTTTTATCCTATGCTTTATTAAATTGTATTTATGTTGTTTTATCCTATGCTTTATTAAATTGTAATTCTGTGGTTTTATCCTATGCTTTATTAAATTGTATTTATGTTGTTTTAAACTATGCTTTATTAAATTGTTTTTATGTTGTTTTGTCCTATGCTTTATTAAATTGTATTTATGTTATTTTAACCTATGCTTTATTAAATTTTATTTATGTTGTTTTATCCTTTGCTTTATTAAATTGTATTTATGTTGTTTTATCCTATGCTTTATTTAATTGTATTTATGTTGTTTTATCCTATGCTATATTAAATTTTATTTATGTTGTTTTATCCTATGCTTTATTAAATTGTATTTATGTTGTTTTATCCTATGCTTTATTAAATTGTATTTATGTTGTTTTAACCTATGCTTTATTAAATTGTATTTATGTTGTTTTATCATATGCTTTATTAAATTGTATTTATGTTGTTTTATCCTATGCTATATTAAATTTTATTTATGTTGTTTTATCCTATGCTTTATTAAGTTGTATTTATGTTGTTTTATCCTATGCTTTATTAAATTGTATTTATGTTGTTTTAACCTATGCTTTATTAAATTGTATTTATGTTGTTTTATCATATGCTTTATTAAATTGTATTTATGTTGTTTTATCCTATGCTTTATTAAATTTTATTTATGTTGTTTTATCCTATGCTTTATTAAATTGTATTTATGTTGTTTTATCCTATGCTTTATTAAATTTTATTTATGTTGTTTTATCCTATGCTTTATTAAATTTTATTTATTTTGTTTTATCCTGTGCTTTATTAAATTGTATTTATGTTGTTTTATCCTATGCTTTATTAAATTGAATTTATGTTGTTTTATCCTATGCTTTATTAAATTGTATTTATGTTGTTTTAACTTATGCTTTACTAAATTGTATTTATGTTGTTTTATCCTGTGCTTTATTAAATTGTATTTATGTTGTTTTAACCTATGCTTTATTAAATTATATTTATGTTGTTTTATCCTATGCTTTATTAAATTGTATTTATGTTGTTTTATCCTATGCTTTATTAAATTGTATTTATGTTGTTTTATCCTATGCTTTATTAAATTTTATTTATTTTGTTTTATCCTATGCTTTATTAAATTGTATTTATGTTATTTTAACCTATGCTTTATTAAATTTTATTTATGTTGTTTTATCCTATGCTTTATTAAATTGTATTTATGTTGTTTTATTCTATGCTTTATTAAATTGTATTTATGTTGTTTTATCATATGCTTTATTAAATTGTATTTATGTTGTTTTATCCTATGCTTTATTAAATTGTATTTATGTTGTTTTATCCTATGCTTTATTAAATTGTAATTCTGTGGTTTTATCCTATGCTTTATTAAATTGTATTTATGTTGTTTTAAACTATGCTTTATTAAATTGTTTTTATGTTGTTTTGTCCTATGCTTTATTAAATTGTATTTATGTTGTTTTATCCTATGCTTTATTAAATTGTATTTATGTTGTTATTTCCTATGCTTTAATAAATTGTATTTATGTTGTTTTATCCTATGCTTTATTAAATTGTATTTATGTTGTTTTGTCCTATGCTTTATTAAATTGTATTTATGTTATTTTAACCTATGCTTTATTAAATTTTATTTATGTTGTTTTATCCTATGCTTTATTAAATTGTATTTATGTTGTTTTATCCTATGCTTTATTAAATTGTATTTATGTTGTTTTATCCTATGCTTTATTAAATTGTATTTATGTTGTTTTATCCTATGCTTTATTAAATTGTATTTATGTTGTTTTATCCTATGCTTTATTAAATTGTATTTATGTTGTTTTATCCTATGCTTTATTAAATTGTAATTCTGTGGTTTTATCCTATGCTTTATTAAATTGTATTTATGTTGTTTTAAACTATGCTTTATTAAATTGTTTTTATGTTGTTTTGTCCTATGCTTTATAAATTGTATTTATGTTATTTTAACCTATGCTTTATTAAATTTTATTTATGTTGTTTTATCCTTTGCTTTATTAAATTGTATTTATGTTGTTTTATCCTATGCTTTATTAAATTGTATTTATGTTGTTTTAACCTATGCTTTATTAAATTGTATTTATGTTGTTTTATCATATGCTTTATTAAATTGTATTTATGTTGTTTTATCCTATGCTTTATTAAATTCTATTTATGTTGTTTTAACCTATGCTTTATTAAATTGTATTTATGTTGTTTTATCCTATGCTTTATTAAATTGTATTTATGTTGTTTTATCCTATGCTTTATTAAATTGTATTTATGTTGTTTTATCCTATGCTTTATTAAATTGTATTTATGTTGTTTTATCCTATGCTTTATTAAATTGTAATTCTGTGGTTTTATCCTATGCTTTATTAAATTGTATTTATGTTGTTTTAAACTATGCTTTATTAAATTGTTTTTATGTTGTTTTGTCCTATGCTTTATTAAATTGTATTTACGTTATTTTAACCTATGCTTTATTAAATTTTATTTATGTTGTTTTATCCTTTGCTTTATTAAATTGTATTTATGTTGTTTTATCCTATGCTTTATTAAATTGTATTTATGTTGTTTTATCCTATGCTTTATTAAATTCTATTTATGTTGTTTTATCCTATGCTTTATTTAATTGTATTTATGTTGTTTTATCCTATGCTATATTAAATTTTATTTATGTTGTTTTATCCTATGCTTTATTAAATTGTATTTATGTTGTTTTATCCTATGCTTTATTAAATTGTATTTATGTTGTTTTAACCTATGCTTTATTAAATTGTATTTATGTTGTTTTATCATATGCTTTATTAAATTGTATTTATGTTGTTTTATCCTATGCTTTATTAAATTTTATTTATGTTGTTTTATCCTATGCTTTATAAAATTGTATTTATGTTGTTTTATCCTATGCTTTATTAAATTTTATTTATGTTGTTTTATCCTATGCTTTATTAAATTTTATTTATTTTGTTTTATCCTGTGCTTTATTAAATTGTATTTATGTTGTTTTATCCTATGCTTTATTAAATTGAATTGATGTTGTTTTATCCTATGCTTTATTAAATTGTATTTATGTTGTTTTAACTTATGCTTTACTAAATTGTATTTATGTTGTTTTATCCTGTGCTTTATTAAATTGTATTTATGTTGTTTTAACCTATGCTTTATTAAATTGTATTTATGTTGTTTTATCCTATGCTTTATTAAATTGTATTTATGTTGTTTTATCCTATGCTTTATTAAATTGTATTTATGTTGTTTTATCCTATGCTTTATTAAATTGTATTTATGTTGTTTTATCCTATGCTTTATTAAATTTTATTTATTTTGTTTTATCCTATGCTTTATTAAATTGTATTTATGTTATTTTAACCTATGCTTTATTAAATTTTATTTATGTTGTTTTATCCTATGCTTTATTAAATTGTATTTATGTTGTTTTATTCTATGCTTTATTAAATTGTATTTATGTTGTTTTATCATATGCTTTATTAAATTGTATTTATGTTGTTTTATCCTATGCTTTATTAAATTGTATTTATGTTGTTTTATCCTATGCTTTATTAAATTGTAATTCTGTGGTTTTATCCTATGCTTTATTAAATTGTATTTATGTTGTTTTAAACTATGCTTTATTAAATTGTTTTTATGTTGTTTTGTCCTATGCTTTATTAAATTGTATTTATGTTGTTTTATCCTATGCTTTATTAAATTGTATTTATGTTGTTTTTTCCTATGCTTTAATAAATTGTATTTATGTTGTTTTATCCTATGCTTTATTAAATTGTATTTATGTTGTTTTGTCCTATGCTTTATTAAATTGTATTTATGTTATTTTAACCTATGCTTTATTAAATTTTATTTATGTTGTTTTATCCTATGCTTTATTAAATTGTATTTATGTTGTTTTATTCTATGCTTTATTAAATTGTATTTATGTTGTTTTATCATATGCTTTATTAAATTGTATTTATGTTGTTTTATCCTATGCTTTATTAAATTGTATTTATGTTGTTTTATCCTATGCTTTATTAAATTGTAATTCTGTGGTTTTATCCTATGCTTTATTAAATTGTATTTATGTTGTTTTAAACTATGCTTTATTAAATTGTTTTTATGTTGTTTTGTCCTATGCTTTATTAAATTGTATTTATGTTGTTTTATCCTATGCTTTATTAAATTGTATTTATGTTGTTATTTCCTATGCTTTAATAAATTGTATTTATGTTGTTTTATCCTATGCTTTATTAAATTGTATTTATGTTGTTTTGTCCTATGCTTTATTAAATTGTATTTATGTTATTTTAACCTATGCTTTATTAAATTTTATTTATGTTGTTTTATCCT
Organism: Phyllobates terribilis; assembly: GCF_046119375.1. Taxonomy (NCBI): domain Eukaryota; kingdom Metazoa; phylum Chordata; class Amphibia; order Anura; family Dendrobatidae; genus Phyllobates; species Phyllobates terribilis. The sequence continues at coordinate 22,644,908 of NW_027362778.1, forward strand.
ATGCTTTATTAAATTGTATTTATGTTGTTTTATCCTATGCTTTATTAAATTGTATTTATGTTGTTTTATCCTATGCTTTATTAAATTGTATTTATGTTGTTTTATCCTATGCTTTATTAAATTGTATTTATGTTGTTTTATCCTATGCTTTATTAAATTGTATTTATGTTGTTTTATCCTATGCTTTATTAAATTGTAATTCTGTGGTTTTATCCTATGCTTTATTAAATTGTATTTATGTTGTTTTAAACTATGCTTTATTAAATTGTTTTTATGTTGTTTTGTCCTATGCTTTATAAATTGTATTTATGTTATTTTAACCTATGCTTTATTAAATTTTATTTATGTTGTTTTATCCTTTGCTTTATTAAATTTTATTTATGTTGTTTTATCCTATGCTTTATTAAATTGTATTTATGTTGTTTTATCCTATGCTTTATTAAATTGTATTTATGTTGTTTTATCCTATGCTTTATTAAATTCTATTTATGTTGTTTTATCCTATGCTTTATTTAATTGTATTTATGTTGTTTTATCCTATGCTATATTAAATTTTATTTATGTTGTTTTATCCTATGCTTTATTAAATTGTATTTATGTTGTTTTATCCTATGCTTTATTAAATTGTATTTATGTTGTTTTAACCTATGCTTTATTAAATTGTATTTATGTTGTTTTATCATATGCTTTATTAAATTGTATTTATGTTGTTTTATCCTATGCTTTATTAAATTTTATTTATGTTGTTTTATCCTATGCTTTATAAAATTGTATTTATGTTGTTTTATCCTATGCTTTATTAAATTTTATTTATGTTGTTTTATCCTATGCTTTATTAAATTTTATTTATTTTGTTTTATCCTGTGCTTTATTAAATTGTATTTATGTTGTTTTATCCTATGCTTTATTAAATTGAATTGATGTTGTTTTATCCTATGCTTTATTAAATTGTATTTATGTTGTTTTAACTTATGCTTTACTAAATTGTATTTATGTTGTTTTATCCTGTGCTTTATTAAATTGTATTTATGTTGTTTTAACCTATGCTTTATTAAATTGTATTTATGTTGTTTTATCCTATGCTTTATTAAATTGTATTTATGTTGTTTTATCCTATGCTTTATTAAATTGTATTTATGTTGTTTTATCCTATGCTTTATTAAATTGTATTTATGTTGTTTTATCCTATGCTTTATTAAATTTTATTTATTTTGTTTTATCCTATGCTTTATTAAATTGTATTTATGTTATTTTAACCTATGCTTTATTAAATTTTATTTATGTTGTTTTATCCTATGCTTTATTAAATTGTATTTATGTTGTTTTATTCTATGCTTTATTAAATTGTATTTATGTTGTTTTATCATATGCTTTATTAAATTGTATTTATGTTGTTTTATCCTATGCTTTATTAAATTGTATTTATGTTGTTTTATCCTATGCTTTATTAAATTGTAATTCTGTGGTTTTATCCTATGCTTTATTAAATTGTATTTATGTTGTTTTAAACTATGCTTTATTAAATTGTTTTTATGTTGTTTTGTCCTATGCTTTATTAAATTGTATTTATGTTGTTTTATCCTATGCTTTATTAAATTGTATTTATGTTGTTTTTTCCTATGCTTTAATAAATTGTATTTATGTTGTTTTATCCTATGCTTTATTAAATTGTATTTATGTTGTTTTGTCCTATGCTTTATTAAATTGTATTTATGTTATTTTAACCTATGCTTTATTAAATTTTATTTATGTTGTTTTATCCTATGCTTTATTAAATTGTATTTATGTTGTTTTATCCTATGCTTTATTAAATTGTATTTATGTTGTTTTATCCTATGCTTTATTAAATTGTATTTATGTTGTTTTATCCTATGCTTTATTAAATTGTATTTATGTTGTTTTATCCTATGCTTTATTAAATTGTATTTATGTTGTTTTTTCCTATGCTTTATTAAATTGTATTTATGTTGTTTTATCCTATGCTTTATTAAATTGTAATTCTGTGGTTTTATCCTATGCTTTATTAAATTGTATTTATGTTGTTTTAAACTATGCTTTATTAAATTGTTTTTATGTTGTTTTGTCCTATGCTTTATTAAATTGTATTTATGTTGTTTTATCCTATGCTTTATTAAATTGTATTTATGTTGTTATTTCCTATGCTTTAATAAATTGTATTTATGTTGTTTTATCCTATGCTTTATTAAATTGTATTTATGTTGTTTTGTCCTATGCTTTATTAAATTGTATTTATGTTATTTTAACCTATGCTTTATTAAATTTTATTTATGTTGTTTTATCCTATGCTTTATTAAATTGTATTTATGTTGTTTTATCCTATGCTTTATTAAATTGTATTTATGTTGTTTTATCCTATGCTTTATTAAATTGTATTTATGTTGTTTTATCCTATGCTTTATTAAATTGTATTTATGTTGTTTTATCCTATGCTTTATTAAATTGTATTTATGTTGTTTTATCCTATGCTTTATTAAATTGTAATTCTGTGGTTTTATCCTATGCTTTATTAAATTGTATTTATGTTGTTTTAAACTATGCTTTATTAAATTGTTTTTATGTTGTTTTGTCCTATGCTTTATAAATTGTATTTATGTTATTTTAACCTATGCTTTATTAAATTTTATTTATGTTGTTTTATCCTTTGCTTTATTAAATTTTATTTATGTTGTTTTATCCTATGCTTTATTAAATTGTATTTATGTTGTTTTAACCTATGCTTTATTAAATTGTATTTATGTTGTTTTATCATATGCTTTATTAAATTGTATTTATGTTGTTTTATCCTATGCTTTATTAAATTCTATTTATGTTGTTTTAACCTATGCTTTATTAAATTGTATTTATGTTGTTTTATCCTATGCTTTATTAAATTGTATTTATGTTGTTTTATCCTATGCTTTATTAAATTGTATTTATGTTGTTTTATCCTATGCTTTATTAAATTGTATTTATGTTGTTTTATCCTATGCTTTATTAAATTGTAATTCTGTGGTTTTATCCTATGCTTTATTAAATTGTATTTATGTTGTTTTAAACTATGCTTTATTAAATTGTTTTTATGTTGTTTTGTCCTATGCTTTATTAAATTGTATTTACGTTATTTTAACCTATGCTTTATTAAATTTTATTTATGTTGTTTTATCCTTTGCTTTATTAAATTGTATTTATGTTGTTTTATCCTATGCTTTATTAAATTGTATTTATGTTGTTTTATCCTATGCTTTATTAAATTCTATTTATGTTGTTTTATCCTATGCTTTATTTAATTGTATTTATGTTGTTTTATCCTATGCTATATTAAATTTTATTTATGTTGTTTTATCCTATGCTTTATTAAATTGTATTTATGTTGTTTTATCCTATGCTTTATTAAATTGTATTTATGTTGTTTTAACCTATGCTTTATTAAATTGTATTTATGTTGTTTTATCATATGCTTTATTAAATTGTATTTATGTTGTTTTATCCTATGCTTTATTAAATTTTATTTATGTTGTTTTATCCTATGCTTTATAAAATTGTATTTATGTTGTTTTATCCTATGCTTTATTAAATTTTATTTATGTTGTTTTATCCTATGCTTTATTAAATTTTATTTATTTTGTTTTATCCTGTGCTTTATTAAATTGTATTTATGTTGTTTTATCCTATGCTTTATTAAATTGAATTGATGTTGTTTTATCCTATGCTTTATTAAATTGTATTTATGTTGTTTTAACTTATGCTTTACTAAATTGTATTTATGTTGTTTTATCCTGTGCTTTATTAAATTGTATTTATGTTGTTTTAACCTATGCTTTATTAAATTGTATTTATGTTGTTTTATCCTATGCTTTATTAAATTGTATTTATGTTGTTTTATCCTATGCTTTATTAAATTGTATTTATGTTGTTTTATCCTATGCTTTATTAAATTGTATTTATGTTGTTTTATCCTATGCTTTATTAAATTTTATTTATTTTGTTTTATCCTATGCTTTATTAAATTGTATTTATGTTATTTTAACCTATGCTTTATTAAATTTTATTTATGTTGTTTTATCCTATGCTTTATTAAATTGTATTTATGTTGTTTTATTCTATGCTTTATTAAATTGTATTTATGTTGTTTTATCATATGCTTTATTAAATTGTATTTATGTTGTTTTATCCTATGCTTTATTAAATTGTATTTATGTTGTTTTATCCTATGCTTTATTAAATTGTAATTCTGTGGTTTTATCCTATGCTTTATTAAATTGTATTTATGTTGTTTTAAACTATGCTTTATTAAATTGTTTTTATGTTGTTTTGTCCTATGCTTTATTAAATTGTATTTATGTTGTTTTATCCTATGCTTTATTAAATTGTATTTATGTTGTTTTTTCCTATGCTTTAATAAATTGTATTTATGTTGTTTTATCCTATGCTTTATTAAATTGTATTTATGTTGTTTTGTCCTATGCTTTATTAAATTGTATTTATGTTATTTTAACCTATGCTTTATTAAATTTTATTTATGTTGTTTTATCCTATGCTTTATTAAATTGTATTTATGTTGTTTTATCCTATGCTTTATTAAATTGTATTTATGTTGTTTTATCCTATGCTTTATTAAATTGTATTTATGTTGTTTTATCCTATGCTTTATTAAATTGTATTTATGTTGTTTTATCCTATGCTTTATTAAATTGTATTTATGTTGTTTTTTCCTATGCTTTATTAAATTGTATTTATGTTGTTTTATCCTATGCTTTATTAAATTGTAATTCTGTGGTTTTATCCTATGCTTTATTAAATTGTATTTATGTTGTTTTAAACTATGCTTTATTAAATTGTTTTTATGTTGTTTTGTCCTATGCTTTATAAATTGTATTTATGTTATTTTAACCTATGCTTTATTAAATTTTATTTATGTTGTTTTATCCTTTGCTTTATTAAATTGTATTTATGTTGTTTTATCCTATGCTTTATTAAATTGTATTTATGTTGTTTTAACCTATGCTTTATTAAATTGTATTTATGTTGTTTTATCATATGCTTTATTAAATTGTATTTATGTTGTTTTATCCTATGCTTTATTAAATTCTATTTATGTTGTTTTAACCTATGCTTTATTAAATTGTATTTATGTTGTTTTATCCTATGCTTTATTAAATTGTATTTATGTTGTTTTATCCTATGCTTTATAAAATTGTATTTATGTTGTTTTATCCTATGCTTTATTAAATTTTATTTATGTTGTTTTATCCTATGCTTTATTAAATTTTATTTATTTTGTTTTATCCTGTGCTTTATTAAATTGTATTTATGTTGTTTTATCCTATGCTTTATTAAATTGAATTTATGTTGTTTTATCCTATGCTTTATTAAATTGTATTTATGTTGTTTTAACTTATGCTTTACTAAATTGTATTTATGTTGTTTTATCCTGTGCTTTATTAAATTGTATTTATGTTGTTTTAACCTATGCTTTATTAAATTGTATTTATGTTGTTTTATCCTATGCTTTATTAAATTGTATTTATGTTGTTTTATCCTATGCTTTATTAAATTGTATTTATGTTGTTTTATCCTATGCTTTATTAAATTTTATTTATTTTGTTTTATCCTATGCTTTATTAAATTGTATTTATGTTATTTTAACCTATGCTTTATTAAATTTTATTTATGTTGTTTTATCCTATGCTTTATTAAATTGTATTTATGTTGTTTTATTCTATGCTTTATTAAATTGTATTTATGTTGTTTTATCATATGCTTTATTAAATTGTATTTATGTTGTTTTATCCTATGCTTTATTAAATTGTATTTATGTTGTTTTATCCTATGCTTTATTAAATTGTAATTCTGTGGTTTTATCCTATGCTTTATTAAATTGTATTTATGTTGTTTTAAACTATGCTTTATTAAATTGTTTTTATGTTGTTTTGTCCTATGCTTTATTAAATTGTATTTATGTTATTTTAACCTATGCTTTATTAAATTTTATTCATGTTGTTTTATCCTTTGCTTTATTAAATTGTATTTATGTTGTTTTATCCTATGCTTTATTAAATTGTATTTATGTTGTTTTATCCTATGCTTTATTAAATTGTAATTCTGTGGTTTTATCCTATGCTTTATTAAATTGTATTTATGTTGTTTTAAACTATGCTTTATTAAATTGTTTTTATGTTGTTTTGTCCTATGCTTTATTAAATTGTATTTACGTTATTTTAACCTATGCTTTATTAAATTTTATTTATGTTGTTTTATCCTTTGCTTTATTAAATTGTATTTATGTTGTTTTATCCTATGCTTTATTAAATTGTATTTATGTTGTTTTATCCTATGCTTTATTAAATTCTATTTATGTTGTTTTATCCTATGCTTTATTTAATTGTATTTATGTTGTTTTATCCTATGCTATATTAAATTTTATTTATGTTGTTTTATCCTATGCTTTATTAAATTGTATTTATGTTGTTTTATCCTATGCTTTATTAAATTGTATTTATGTTGTTTTAACCTATGCTTTATTAAATTGTATTTATGTTGTTTTATCATATGCTTTATTAAATTGTATTTATGTTGTTTTATCCTATGCTTTATTAAATTTTATTTATGTTGTTTTATCCTATGCTTTATAAAATTGTATTTATGTTGTTTTATCCTATGCTTTATTAAATTTTATTTATGTTGTTTTATCCTATGCTTTATTAAATTTTATTTATTTTGTTTTATCCTGTGCTTTATTAAATTGTATTTATGTTGTTTTATCCTATGCTTTATTAAATTGAATTGATGTTGTTTTATCCTATGCTTTATTAAATTGTATTTATGTTGTTTTAACTTATGCTTTACTAAATTGTATTTATGTTGTTTTATCCTGTGCTTTATTAAATTGTATTTATGTTGTTTTAACCTATGCTTTATTAAATTGTATTTATGTTGTTTTATCCTATGCTTTATTAAATTGTATTTATGTTGTTTTATCCTATGCTTTATTAAATTGTATTTATGTTGTTTTATCCTATGCTTTATTAAATTGTATTTATGTTGTTTTATCCTATGCTTTATTAAATTTTATTTATTTTGTTTTATCCTATGCTTTATTAAATTGTATTTATGTTATTTTAACCTATGCTTTATTAAATTTTATTTATGTTGTTTTATCCTATGCTTTATTAAATTGTATTTATGTTGTTTTATTCTATGCTTTATTAAATTGTATTTATGTTGTTTTATCATATGCTTTATTAAATTGTATTTATGTTGTTTTATCCTATGCTTTATTAAATTGTATTTATGTTGTTTTATCCTATGCTTTATTAAATTGTAATTCTGTGGTTTTATCCTATGCTTTATTAAATTGTATTTATGTTGTTTTAAACTATGCTTTATTAAATTGTTTTTATGTTGTTTTGTCCTATGCTTTATTAAATTGTATTTATGTTGTTTTATCCTATGCTTTATTAAATTGTATTTATGTTGTTTTTTCCTATGCTTTAATAAATTGTATTTATGTTGTTTTATCCTATGCTTTATTAAATTGTATTTATGTTGTTTTGTCCTATGCTTTATTAAATTGTATTTATGTTATTTTAACCTATGCTTTATTAAATTTTATTTATGTTGTTTTATCCTATGCTTTATTAAATTGTATTTATGTTGTTTTATTCTATGCTTTATTAAATTGTATTTATGTTGTTTTATCATATGCTTTATTAAATTGTATTTATGTTGTTTTATCCTATGCTTTATTAAATTGTATTTATGTTGTTTTATCCTATGCTTTATTAAATTGTAATTCTGTGGTTTTATCCTATGCTTTATTAAATTGTATTTATGTTGTTTTAAACTATGCTTTATTAAATTGTTTTTATGTTGTTTTGTCCTATGCTTTATTAAATTGTATTTATGTTGTTTTATCCTATGCTTTATTAAATTGTATTTATGTTGTTATTTCCTATGCTTTAATAAATTGTATTTATGTTGTTTTATCCTATGCTTTATTAAATTGTATTTATGTTGTTTTGTCCTATGCTTTATTAAATTGTATTTATGTTATTTTAACCTATGCTTTATTAAATTTTATTTATGTTGTTTTATCCTATGCTTTATTAAATTGTATTTATGTTGTTTTATCCTATGCTTTATTAAATTGTATTTATGTTGTTTTATCCTATGCTTTATTAAATTGTATTTATGTTGTTTTATCCTATGCTTTATTAAATTGTATTTATGTTGTTTTATCCTATGCTTTATTAAATTGTATTTATGTTGTTTTATCCTATGCTTTATTAAATTGTAATTCTGTGGTTTTATCCTATGCTTTATTAAATTGTATTTATGTTGTTTTAAACTATGCTTTATTAAATTGTTTTTATGTTGTTTTGTCCTATGCTTTATAAATTGTATTTATGTTATTTTAACCTATGCTTTATTAAATTTTATTTATGTTGTTTTATCCTTTGCTTTATTAAATTTTATTTATGTTGTTTTATCCTATGCTTTATTAAATTGTATTTATGTTGTTTTAACCTATGCTTTATTAAATTGTATTTATGTTGTTTTATCATATGCTTTATTAAATTGTATTTATGTTGTTTTATCCTATGCTTTATTAAATTCTATTTATGTTGTTTTAACCTATGCTTTATTAAATTGTATTTATGTTGTTTTATCCTATGCTTTATTAAATTGTATTTATGTTGTTTTATCCTATGCTTTATTAAATTGTATTTATGTTGTTTTATCCTATGCTTTATTAAATTGTATTTATGTTGTTTTATCCTATGCTTTATTAAATTGTAATTCTGTGGTTTTATCCTATGCTTTATTAAATTGTATTTATGTTGTTTTAAACTATGCTTTATTAAATTGTTTTTATGTTGTTTTGTCCTATGCTTTATTAAATTGTATTTACGTTATTTTAACCTATGCTTTATTAAATTTTATTTATGTTGTTTTATCCTTTGCTTTATTAAATTGTATTTATGTTGTTTTATCCTATGCTTTATTAAATTGTATTTATGTTGTTTTATCCTATGCTTTATTAAATTCTATTTATGTTGTTTTATCCTATGCTTTATTTAATTGTATTTATGTTGTTTTATCCTATGCTATATTAAATTTTATTTATGTTGTTTTATCCTATGCTTTATTAAATTGTATTTATGTTGTTTTATCCTATGCTTTATTAAATTGTATTTATGTTGTTTTAACCTATGCTTTATTAAATTGTATTTATGTTGTTTTATCATATGCTTTATTAAATTGTATTTATGTTGTTTTATCCTATGCTTTATTAAATTTTATTTATGTTGTTTTATCCTATGCTTTATAAAATTGTATTTATGTTGTTTTATCCTATGCTTTATTAAATTTTATTTATGTTGTTTTATCCTATGCTTTATTAAATTTTATTTATTTTGTTTTATCCTGTGCTTTATTAAATTGTATTTATGTTGTTTTATCCTATGCTTTATTAAATTGAATTGATGTTGTTTTATCCTATGCTTTATTAAATTGTATTTATGTTGTTTTAACTTATGCTTTACTAAATTGTATTTATGTTGTTTTATCCTGTGCTTTATTAAATTGTATTTATGTTGTTTTAACCTATGCTTTATTAAATTGTATTTATGTTGTTTTATCCTATGCTTTATTAAATTGTATTTATGTTGTTTTATCCTATGCTTTATTAAATTGTATTTATGTTGTTTTATCCTATGCTTTATTAAATTGTATTTATGTTGTTTTATCCTATGCTTTATTAAATTTTATTTATTTTGTTTTATCCTATGCTTTATTAAATTGTATTTATGTTATTTTAACCTATGCTTTATTAAATTTTATTTATGTTGTTTTATCCTATGCTTTATTAAATTGTATTTATGTTGTTTTATTCTATGCTTTATTAAATTGTATTTATGTTGTTTTATCATATGCTTTATTAAATTGTATTTATGTTGTTTTATCCTATGCTTTATTAAATTGTATTTATGTTGTTTTATCCTATGCTTTATTAAATTGTAATTCTGTGGTTTTATCCTATGCTTTATTAAATTGTATTTATGTTGTTTTAAACTATGCTTTATTAAATTGTTTTTATGTTGTTTTGTCCTATGCTTTATTAAATTGTATTTATGTTGTTTTATCCTATGCTTTATTAAATTGTATTTATGTTGTTTTTTCCTATGCTTTAATAAATTGTATTTATGTTGTTTTATCCTATGCTTTATTAAATTGTATTTATGTTGTTTTGTCCTATGCTTTATTAAATTGTATTTATGTTATTTTAACCTATGCTTTATTAAATTTTATTTATGTTGTTTTATCCTATGCTTTATTAAATTGTATTTATGTTGTTTTATCCTATGCTTTATTAAATTGTATTTATGTTGTTTTATCCTATGCTTTATTAAATTGTATTTATGTTGTTTTATCCTATGCTTTATTAAATTGTATTTATGTTGTTTTATCCTATGCTTTATTAAATTGTATTTATGTTGTTTTTTCCTATGCTTTATTAAATTGTATTTATGTTGTTTTATCCTATGCTTTATTAAATTGTAATTCTGTGGTTTTATCCTATGCTTTATTAAATTGTATTTATGTTGTTTTAAACTATGCTTTATTAAATTGTTTTTATGTTGTTTTGTCCTATGCTTTATAAATTGTATTTATGTTATTTTAACCTATGCTTTATTAAATTTTATTTATGTTGTTTTATCCTTTGCTTTATTAAATTGTATTTATGTTGTTTTATCCTATGCTTTATTAAATTGTATTTATGTTGTTTTAACCTATGCTTTATTAAATTGTATTTATGTTGTTTTATCATATGCTTTATTAAATTGTATTTATGTTGTTTTATCCTATGCTTTATTAAATTCTATTTATGTTGTTTTAACCTATGCTTTATTAAATTGTATTTATGTTGTTTTATCCTATGCTTTATTAAATTGTATTTATGTTGTTTTATCCTATGCTTTATAAAATTGTATTTATGTTGTTTTATCCTATGCTTTATTAAATTTTATTTATGTTGTTTTATCCTATGCTTTATTAAATTTTATTTATTTTGTTTTATCCTGTGCTTTATTAAATTGTATTTATGTTGTTTTATCCTATGCTTTATTAAATTGAATTTATGTTGTTTTATCCTATGCTTTATTAAATTGTATTTATGTTGTTTTAACTTATGCTTTACTAAATTGTATTTATGTTGTTTTATCCTGTGCTTTATTAAATTGTATTTATGTTGTTTTAACCTATGCTTTATTAAATTGTATTTATGTTGTTTTATCCTATGCTTTATTAAATTGTATTTATGTTGTTTTATCCTATGCTTTATTAAATTGTATTTATGTTGTTTTATCCTATGCTTTATTAAATTTTATTTATTTTGTTTTATCCTATGCTTTATTAAATTGTATTTATGTTATTTTAACCTATGCTTTATTAAATTTTATTTATGTTGTTTTATCCTATGCTTTATTAAATTGTATTTATGTTGTTTTATTCTATGCTTTATTAAATTGTATTTATGTTGTTTTATCATATGCTTTATTAAATTGTATTTATGTTGTTTTATCCTATGCTTTATTAAATTGTATTTATGTTGTTTTATCCTATGCTTTATTAAATTGTAATTCTGTGGTTTTATCCTATGCTTTATTAAATTGTATTTATGTTGTTTTAAACTATGCTTTATTAAATTGTTTTTATGTTGTTTTGTCCTATGCTTTATTAAATTGTATTTATGTTATTTTAACCTATGCTTTATTAAATTTTATTCATGTTGTTTTATCCTTTGCTTTATTAAATTGTATTTATGTTGTTTTATCCTATGCTTTATTAAATTGTATTTATGTTGTTTTATCCTATGCTTTATTAAATTGTATTTATGTTGTTTTAACCTATGCTTTATTAAATTGTATTTATGTTGTTTTATCCTGTGCTTTATTAAATTGTATTCATGTTGTTTTAACCTATGCTTTATTAAATTGTATTTATGTTGTTTTATCCTATGCTTTATTAAATTGTATTTATGTTGTTTTATCCTATGCTTTATTAAATTGTATTTATGTTGTTTTATCCTATGCTTTAATAAATTGTATTTATGTTGTTTTATCCTATGCTTTATTAAATTGTATTTATGTTGTTTTGTCCTATGCTTTATTAAGTTGTATTTATGTTATTTTAACCTATGCTTTATTAAATTTTATTTATGTTGTTTTATCCTATGCTTTATTAAATTGTATTTATGTTGTTTTATCCTATGCTTTATTAAATTGTATTTATGTTGTTTTATCCTATGCTTTATTAAATTGTATTTATGTTGTTTTATCCTATGCTTTATTAAATTGTATTTATGTTGTTTTATCCTATGCTTTATTAAATTGTATTTATGTTGTTTTATCCTATGCTTTATTAAATTGTAATTCTGTGGTTTTATCCTATGCTTTATTAAATTGTATTTATGTTGTTTTAACCTATGCTTTATTAAATTGTATTTATGTTGTTTTATCCTATGCTTTATTAAATTGTATTTATGTTATTTTGACCTATGCTTTACTAAATTGTATTTATGTTGTTTTATCCTGTGCTTTATTAAATTGTATTTATGTTGTTTTAACCTATGCTTTATTAAATTGCATTTATGTTGTTTTATCCTATGCTTTATTAAATTGTATTTATGTTGTTTTATCCTATGCTTTATTAAATTGTATTTATGTTGTTTTATCCTAAGCTTTATTAAATTGTATTTATGTTGTTTTATCCTATGCTTTATTAAATTGCATTTATGTTGTTTTAACCTATGCTTTATTAAATTGTATTTATGTTGCTTTAACATATGCTTTATTAAATTGTATTTATATTTTTTGTCTTATGCTTTATTAAATTGTATTTATGTTGTTTTATCCTGTGCTTTATTAAATTGTATTTATGTTGTTTTAACCTATGCTTTATTAAATTGTATTTATGTTGTTTTATCCTATGCTTTATTAAATTGTATTTATGTTGTTTTAACCTATGCTTTATTAAATTGTATTCAAGTTGTTTTATCTTATGCTTTATTAAATTGTATTTATGTTGTTTTATCCTATGCTTTATTAAATTGAATTTATGTTGTTTTATCATATGCTTTATTATATTGTATTTAATTTGTTTTATCCTAAGCTTTATTAAATTGTATTTATGTAGTTTTAGCCTATGCTTTATTAAATTGTATTCATGTTGTTTATCCTATGCTTTATTAAATTGTATTTATGTTGTTTATCCTATGTTTCATTAAATTGTATTTATGTTGTTTTATCCTATGCTTTATTAAATTGTATTTATGTTGTTTTAACCTATGCTTTATTAAATTGTATTTATGTTGTTTTATCCTATGCTTTATTAAATTGTATTTATGTTGTTTTATCCTATGCTTTATTAAATTGTATTTATGTTGTTTTATCCTATGCTTTATTAAATTGTATTTATGTTGTTTTGTCCTATGCTTTATTAAATTGTATTTATGTTATTTTAACCTATGCTTTATTAAATTTTATTTATGTTGTTTTATCCTATGCTTTATTAAATTGTATTTATGTTGTTTTATCCTATGCTTTATTAAATTGTATTTATGTTGTTTTATCCTATGCTTTATTAAATTGTAATTCTGTGGTTTTATCCTATGCTTTATTAAATTGTATTTATGTTGTTTTAAACTATGCTTTATTAAATTGTATATATGTTGTTTTATCCTGTGCTTTATTAAATTGTAATCATGTTGTTTTAACTTATGCTTTATTAAATTATATTTATGTTCTTTTATCCTATGCTTTATTAAATTGTATTTATGTTGTTTTAACCTATGCTTTATTAAATTGTATTTATGTTGTTTTATCCTATGCTTTATTAAATTGTATTTATGTTGTTTTATCCTATGCTTTATTAAATTGTATTTATGTTGTTTTATCCTATGCTTTATTAAATTGTATTTATGTTGTTTTGTCCTATGCTTTATTAAATTGTATTTATGTTATTTTAACCTATGCTTTATTAAATTTTATTTATGTTGTTTTATCCTATGCTTTATTAAATTGTATTTATGTTGTTTTATCCTATGCTTTATTAAATTGTATTTATGTTGTTTTATCCTATGCTTTATTAAATTGTATTTATGTTGTTTTATCCTATGCTTTATTAAATTGTATTTATGTTGTTTTATCCTATGCTTTATTAAATTGTAATTCTGTGGTTTTATCCTATGCTTTATTAAATTGTATTTATGTTGTTTTAAACTATGCTTTATTAAATTGATTTTATGTTGTTTTGTCCTATGCTTTATTAAATTGTATTTTTGTTATTTTAACCTATGCTTTATTAAATTTTATTCATGTTGTTTTATCCTTTACTTTATTAAATTGTATTTATGTTGTTTTATCCTATGCTTTATTAAATTGTATTTATGTTGTTTTATCCTATGCTTTATTAAATTGTATTTATGTTGTTTTATCCTATGCTTTATTAAATTGTATTTATGTTGTTTTATCCTATGCTTTATTAAATTGTATTTATGTTGTTTTGTCCTATGCTTTATTAAATTGTATTTATGTTGTTTTATCCTATGCTTTATTAAATTGTATTTATGTTGTTTTATCCTATGCTTTATTAAATTGTATTTATGTTGTTTTGTCCTATGCTTTATTAAATTGTATTTATGTTGTTTTATCCTAAGCTTTATTAAATTGTATTTATGTTGTTTTATCCTATGCTTTATTAAATTGTATTTATGTTGTTTTAACCTATGCTTTATTAAATTGTAATTATGTTGCTTTAACATATGCTTTATTAAATTGTATTTATGTTTTTTTGTCTTATGCTTTATTAAATTGTATTTATGTTGTTTTATCCTGTGCTTTATTAAATTGTATTTATGTTGTTTTAACCTATGCTTTATTAAATTATATTTATGTTGTTTTATCCTATGCTTTATTAAATTGTATTTATGTTGTTTTAACCTATGCTTTATTAAATTGTATTCATGTTGTTTTAACCTATGCTTTATTAAATTATATTTATGTTG
This sequence comes from Phyllobates terribilis, assembly GCF_046119375.1. NCBI lineage: Eukaryota > Metazoa > Chordata > Amphibia > Anura > Dendrobatidae > Phyllobates > Phyllobates terribilis. Next base: position 22,659,975 of record NW_027362778.1, read on the forward strand.
TTTTATCCTATGCTTTATTAAATTGTATTTATGTTGTTTTAACCTATGCTTTATTAAATTGTATTTATGTTGTTTTATCCTATGCTTTATTAAATTGTATTTCTGTTGTTTTATCCTATGCTTTATTAAATTGTATTTATGTTGTTTTATCCTATGCTTTATTAAATTGCATTTATGTTGTTTTGTCCTATGCTTTATTAAATTGTATTTATGTTATTTTAACCTATGCTTTATTAAATTTTATTTATGTTGTTTTATCCTATGCTTTATTAAATTGTATTTATGTTGTTTTATCCTATGCTTTATTAAATTGTATTTATGTTGTTTTATCCTATGCTTTATTAAATTGTATTTATGTTGTTTTATCCTATGCTTTATTAAATTGTATTTATGTTGTTTTATCCTATGCTTTATTAAATTGTATTTATGTGGTTTTATCCTATGCTTTATTAAATTGTATTTATGTTGTTTTATCCTATGCTTTATTAAATTGTATTTATGTTGTTTTATCCTATGCTTTATTAAATTGTAATTCTGTGGTTTTATCCTATGCTTTATTAAATTGTATTTATGTTGTTTTAAACTATGCTTTATTAAATTGTTTTTATGTTGTTTTGTCCTATGCTTTATTAAATTGTATTTATGTTATTTTAACCTATGCTTTATTAAATTTTATTTATGTTGTTTTATCCTTTGCTTTATTAAATTGTATTTATGTTGTTTTATCCTATGCTTTATTAAATTGTATTCATGTTGTTTTATCCTATGCTTTATTAAATTGTATTTATGTTGTTTTATCCTATGCTTTATTTAATTGTATTTATGTTGTTTTATCCTATGCTATATTAAATTTTATTTATGTTGTTTTATCCTATGCTTTATTAAATTGTATTTATGTTGTTTTATCCTATGCTTTATTAAATTCTATTTATGTTGTTTTAACCTATGCTTTATTAAATTGTATTTATGTTGTTTTGTCCTATGCTTTATTAAATTGTATTTATGTTATTTTAACCTATGCTTTATTAAATTTTATTTATGTTGTTTTATCCTATGCTTTATTAAATTGTATTTATGTTGTTTTATTCTATGCTTTATTAAATTGTATTTATGTTGTTTTATCATATGCTTTATTAAATTGTATTTATGTTGTTTTATCCTATGCTTTATTAAATTGTATTTATGTTGTTTTATCCTATGCTTTATTAAATTGTAATTCTGTGGTTTTATCCTATGCTTTATTAAATTGTATTTATGTTGTTTTAAACTATGCTTTATTAAATTGTTTTTATGTTGTTTTGTCCTATGCTTTATTAAATTGTATTTATGTTATTTTAACCTATGCTTTATTAAATTTTATTCATGTTGTTTTATCCTATGCTTTATTAAATTGTATTTATGTTGTTTTATCCTATGCTTTATGAAATTGTATTTATGTTGTTTTAACCTATGCTTTATTAAATTGTATTTATGTTGTTTTATCCTGTGCTTTATTAAATTGTATTTATGTTGTTTTATCCTATGCTTTATTAAATTGTATTTATGTTGTTTTAACCTATGCTTTATTAAATTGTATTTATGTTGTTTTATCCTGTGCTTTATTAAATTGTATTTATGTTGTTTTAACCTATGCTTTATTAAATTGTATTTATGTTGTTTTATCCTATGCTTTATTAAATTGTATTTATGTTGTTTTATCCTATGCTTTATTAAATTGTATTTATGTTGTTTTATCCTATGCTTTAATAAATTGTATTTATGTTGCTTTATCCTATGCTTTATTAAATTGTATTTATGTTGTTTTGTCCTATGCTTTATTAAGTTGTATTTATGTTATTTTAACCTATGCTTTATTAAATTTTATTTATGTTGTTTTATCCTATGCTTTATTAAATTGTATTTATGTTGTTTTATCCTATGCTTTATTAAATTGTATTTATGTTGTTTTATCCTATGCTTTATTAAATTGTATTTATGTTGTTTTATCCTATGCTTTATTAAATTGTATTTATGTTGTTTTATCCTATGCTTTATTAAATTGTATTTATGTTGTTTTATCCTATGCTTTATTAAATTGTAATTCTGTGGTTTTATCCTATGCTTTATTAAATTGTATTTATGTTGTTTTAACCTATGCTTTATTAAATTGTATTTATGTTGTTTTATCCTATGCTTTATTAAATTGTATTTATGTTATTTTGACCTATGCTTTACTAAATTGTATTTATGTTGTTTTATCCTGTGCTTTATTAAATAGTATTTATGTTGTTTTAACCTATGCTTTATTAAATTGCATTTATGTTGTTTTATCCTATGCTTTATTAAATTGTATTTATGTTGTTTTATCCTATGCTTTATTAAATTGTATTTATGTTGTTTTATCCTAAGCTTTATTAAATTGTATTTATGTTGTTTTATCCTATGCTTTATTAAATTGCATTTATGTTGTTTTAACCTATGCTTTATTAAATTGTATTTATGTTGCTTTAACATATGCTTTATTAAATTGTATTTATATTTTTGTCTTATGCTTTATTAAATTGTATTTATGTTGTTTTATCCTGTGCTTTATTAAATTGTATTTATGTTGTTTTAACCTATGCTTTATTAAATTGTATTTATGTTGTTTTATCCTATGCTTTATTAAATTGTATTTATGTTGTTTTAACCTATGCTTTATTAAATTGTATTCAAGTTGTTTTATCTTATGCTTTATTAAATTGTATTTATGTTGTTTTATCCTATGCTTTATTAAATTGAATTTATGTTGTTTTATCCTATGCTTTATTATATTGTATTTAATTTGTTTTATCCTAAGCTTTATTAAATTGTATTTATGTAGTTTTAGCCTATGCTTTATTAAATTGTATTCATGTTGTTTATCCTATGCTTTATTAAATTGTATTTATGTTGTTTATCCTATGTTTCATTAAATTGTATTTATGTTGTTTTATCCTATGCTTTATTAAATTGTATTTATGTTGTTTTGTCCTATACTTTATTAAATTGTATTTATGTTGTTTTATCCTATGCTTTATTAAATTGTAATTCTGTGGTTTTATCCTATGCTTTATTAAATTGTATTTATGTTGTTTTAAACTATGCTTTATTGAATTGTTTTTATGTTGTTTTATCCTATGCTTTATTAAATTGTATTTATGTTGTTTTGTCCTATGCTTTATTAAATTGTATTTATGTTGTTTTATCCTATGCTTTATTAAATTGTATTTATGTTGTTTTATCCTATGCTTTATTAAATTGTATTTATGTTGTTTTATCCTATGCTTTATTAAATTGTATTTATGTTGTTTTATCCTATGCTTTATTAAATTGTATTTATGTTGTTTTATCCTATGCTTTATTAAATTGTATTTATGTTGTTTTAACCTATGCTTTATTAAATTGTATTTATGTTGTTTTATCCTGTGCTTTATTAAATTGTATTCATGTTGTTTTAACCTATGCTTTATTAAATTATATTTATGTTGTTTTATCCTATGCTTTATTAAATTGTATTTATGTTGTTTTAACCTATGCTTTATTAAATTGTATTTATGTTGTTTTATCCTATGCTTTATTAAATTGTATTTATGTTGTTTTATCCTATGCTTTATTAAATTGTATTTATGTTGTTTTATCCTATGCTTTATTAAATTGTATTTATGTTATTTTAACCTATGCTTTATTAAATTTTATTTATGTTGTTTTATCCTATGCTTTATTAAATTGTATTTATGTTGTTTTATCCTATGCTTTATTAAATTGTATTTATGTTGTTTTATCCTATGCTTTATTAAATTGTAATTCTGTGGTTTTATCCTATGCTTTATTAAATTGTATTTATGTTGTTTTAAACTATGCTTTATTAAATTGTATTTATGTTGTTTTATCCTGTGCTTTATTAAATTGTATTCATGTTGTTTTAACCTATGCTTTATTAAATTATATTTATGTTGTTTTATCCTATGCTTTATTAAATTGTATTTATGTTGTTTTAACCTATGCTTTATTAAATTGTATTTATGTTGTTTTATCCTATGCTTTATTAAATTGTATTTATGTTGTTTTATCCTATGCTTTATTAAATTGTATTTATGTTGTTTTATCCTATGCTTTATTAAATTGTATTTATGTTGTTTTGTCCTATGCTTTATTAAATTGTATTTATGTTATTTTAACCTATGCTTTATTAAATTTTATTTATGTTGTTTTATCCTATGCTTTATTAAATTGTATTTATGTTGTTTTATCCTATGCTTTATTAAATTGTATTTATGTTGTTTTATCCTATGCTTTATTAAATTGTATTTATGTTGTTTTATCCTATGCTTTATTAAATTGTATTTATGTTGTTTTATCCTATGCTTTATTAAATTGTAATTCTGTGGTTTTATCCTATGCTTTATTAAATTGTATTTATGTTGTTTTAAACTATGCTTTATTAAATTGATTTTATGTTGTTTTGTCCTATGCTTTATTAAATTGTATTTATGTTATTTTAACCTATGCTTTATTAAATTTTATTCATGTTGTTTTATCCTTTACTTTATTAAATTGTATTTATGTTGTTTTATCCTATGCTTTATTAAATTGTATTTATGTTGTTTTATCCTATGCTTTATTAAATTGTATTTATGTTGTTTTATCCTATGCTTTATTAAATTGTATTTATGTTGTTTTGTCCTATGCTTTATTAAATTGTATTTATGTTGTTTTATCCTATGCTTTATTAAATTGTATTTATGTTGTTTTATCCTATGCTTTATTAAATTGTATTTATGTTGTTTTGTCCTATGCTTTATTAAATTGTATTTATGTTGTTTTATCCTAAGCTTTATTAAATTGTATTTATGTTGTTTTATCCTATGCTTTATTAAATTGTATTTATGTTGTTTTAACCTATGCTTTATTAAATTGTAATTATGTTGCTTTAACATATGCTTTATTAAATTGTATTTATGTTTTTTTGTCTTATGCTTTATTAAATTGTATTTATGTTGTTTTATCCTGTGCTTTATTAAATTGTATTTATGTTGTTTTAACCTATGCTTTATTAAATTATATTTATGTTGTTTTATCCTATGCTTTATTAAATTGTATTTATGTTGTTTTAACCTATGCTTTATTAAATTGTATTCATGTTGTTTTAACCTATGCTTTATTAAATTATATTTATGTTGTTTTATCCTATGCTTTATTAAATTGTATTTATGTTGTTTTAACCTATGCTTTATTAAATTGTATTTATGTTGTTTTATCCTATGCTTTATTAAATTGTATTTCTGTTGTTTTATCCTATGCTTTATTAAATTGTATTTATGTTGTTTTATCCTATGCTTTATTAAATTGCATTTATGTTGTTTTGTCCTATGCTTTATTAAATTGTATTTATGTTATTTTAACCTATGCTTTATTAAATGTTATTTATGTTGTTTTATCCTATGCTTTATTAAATTGTATTTATGTTGTTTTATCCTATGCTTTAATAAATTGTATTTATGTTGTTTTATCCTATGCTTTATTAAATTGTATTTATGTTGTTTTATCCTATGCTTTATTAAATTGTATTTATGTTGTTTTATCCTATGCTTTATTAAATTGTATTTATGTGGTTTTATCCTATGCTTTATTAAATTGTATTTATGTTGTTTTATCCTATGCTTTATTAAATTGTAATTCTGTGGTTTTATCCTATGCTTTATTAAATTGTATTTATGTTGTTTTAAACTATGCTTTATTAAATTGTATTTATGTTGTTTTATCCTGTGCTTTATTAAATTGTATTCATGTTGTTTTAACCTATGCTTTATTAAATTATATTTATGTTGTTTTATCCTATGCTTTATTAAATTGTATTTATGTTGTTTTAACCTATGCTTTATTAAATTGTATTTATGTTGTTTTATCCTATGCTTTATTAAATTGTATTTATGTTGTTTTATCCTATGCTTTATTAAATTGTATTTATGTTGTTTTGTCCTATGCTTTATTAAATTGTATTTATGTTATTTTAACCTATGCTTTATTAAATTTTATTTATGTTGTTTTATCCTATGCTTTATTAAATTGTATTTATGTTGTTTTATCCTATGCTTTATTAAATTGTATTTATGTTGTTTTATCCTATGCTTTATTAAATTGTATTTATGTTGTTTTATCCTATGCTTTATTAAATTGTATTTATGTTGTTTTATCCTATGCTTTATTAAATTGTAATTCTGTGGTTTTATCCTATGCTTTATTAAATTGTATTTATGTTGTTTTAAACTATGCTTTATTAAATTGATTTTATGTTGTTTTGTCCTATGCTTTATTAAATTGTATTTATGTTATTTTAACCTATGCTTTATTAAATTTTATTCATGTTGTTTTATCCTTTACTTTATTAAATTGTATTTATGTTGTTTTATCCTATGCTTTATTAAATTGTATTTATGTTGTTTTATCCTATGCTTTATTAAATTGTATTTATGTTGTTTTATCCTATGCTTTATTAAATTGTATTTATGTTGTTTTGTCCTATGCTTTATTAAATTGTATTTATGTTGTTTTATCCTATGCTTTATTAAATTGTATTTATGTTGTTTTATCCTATGCTTTATTAAATTGTATTTATGTTGTTTTGTCCTATGCTTTATTAAATTGTATTTATGTTGTTTTATCCTAAGCTTTATTAAATTGTATTTATGTTGTTTTATCCTATGCTTTATTAAATTGTATTTATGTTGTTTTAACCTATGCTTTATTAAATTGTAATTATGTTGCTTTAACATATGCTTTATTAAATTGTATTTATGTTTTTTTGTCTTATGCTTTATTAAATTGTATTTATGTTGTTTTATCCTGTGCTTTATTAAATTGTATTTATGTTGTTTTAACCTATGCTTTATTAAATTATATTTATGTTGTTTTATCCTATGCTTTATTAAATTGTATTTATGTTGTTTTAACCTATGCTTTTTTAAATTGTATTCATGTTGTTTTAACCTATGCTTTATTAAATTATATTTATGTTGTTTTATCCTATGCTTTATTAAATTGTATTTATGTTGTTTTATCCTATGCTTTATTAAATTGTATTTATGTTGTTTTATCCTATGCTTTATTAAATTGTATTTATGTTGTTTTATCCTATGCTTTATTAAATTGTATTTATGTGGTTTTATCCTATGCTTTATTAAATTGTATTTATGTTGTTTTATCCTATGCTTTATTAAATTGTATTTATGTTGTTTTATCCTATGCTTTATTAAATTGTATTTATGTTGTTTTATCCTATGCTTTATTAAATTGTATTTATGTTGTTTTATCCTATGCTTTATTAAATTGTATTTATGTTGTTTTATCCTATGCTTTATTAAATTGTATTTATGTTGTTTTAACCTATGCTTTATTAAATTGTATTTATGTTGTTTTATCCTGTGCTTTATTAAATTGTATTCATGTTGTTTTAACCTATGCTTTATTAAATTATATTTATGTTGTTTTATCCTATGCTTTATTAAATTGTATTTATGTTGTTTTAACGTATGCTTTATTAAATTGTATTTATGTTGTTTTATCCTATGCTTTATTAAATTGTATTTATGTTGTTTTATCCTATGCTTTATTAAATTGTATTTATGTTGTTTTATCCTATGCTTTATTAAATTGTATTTATGTTGTTTTGTCCTATGCTTTATTAAATTGTATTTATGTTATTTTAACCTATGCTTTATTAAATTTTATTTATGTTGTTTTATCCTATGCTTTATTAAATTGTATTTATGTTGTTTTATCCTATGCTTTATTAAATTGTATTTATGTTGTTTTATCCTATGCTTTATTAAATTGTAATTCTGTGGTTTTATCCTATGCTTTATTAAATTGTATTTATGTTGTTTTAAACTATGCTTTATTAAATTGTATTTATGTTGTTTTATCCTGTGCTTTATTAAATTGTATTCATGTTGTTTTAACCTATGCTTTATTAAATTATATTTATGTTGTTTTATCCTATGCTTTATTAAATTGTATTTATGTTGTTTTAACCTATGCTTTATTAAATTGTATTTATGTTGTTTTATCCTATGCTTTATTAAATTGTATTTATGTTGTTTTATCCTATGCTTTATTAAATTGTATTTATGTTGTTTTATCCTATGCTTTATTAAATTGTATTTATGTTGTTTTGTCCTATGCTTTATTAAATTGTATTTATGTTATTTTAACCTATGCTTTATTAAATTTTATTTATGTTGTTTTATCCTATGCTTTATTAAATTGTATTTATGTTGTTTTATCCTATGCTTTATTAAATTGTATTTATGTTGTTTTATCCTATGCTTTATTAAATTGTATTTATGTTGTTTTATCCTATGCTTTATTAAATTGTATTTATGTTGTTTTATCCTATGCTTTATTAAATTGTAATTCTGTGGTTTTATCCTATGCTTTATTAAATTGTATTTATGTTGTTTTAAACTATGCTTTATTAAATTGTATTCATGTTGTTTTAACCTATGCTTTATTAAATTATATTTATGTTGTTTTATCCTATGCTTTATTAAATTGTATTTATGTTGTTTTAACCTATGCTTTATTAAATTGTATTTATGTTGTTTTATCCTATGCTTTATTAAATTGTATTTCTGTTGTTTTATCCTATGCTTTATTAAATTGTATTTATGTTGTTTTATCCTATGCTTTATTAAATTGCATTTATGTTGTTTTGTCCTATGCTTTATTAAATTGTATTTATGTTATTTTAACCTATGCTTTATTAAATGTTATTTATGTTGTTTTATCCTATGCTTTATTAAATTGTATTTATGTTGTTTTATCCTATGCTTTATTAAATTGTATTTATGTTGTTTTATCCTATGCTTTATTAAATTGTATTTATGTTGTTTTATCCTATGCTTTATTAAATTGTATTTATGTTGTTTTATCCTATGCTTTATTAAATTGTATTTATGTGGTTTTATCCTATGCTTTATTAAATTGTATTTATGTTGTTTTATCCTATGCTTTATTAAATTGTATTTATGTTGTTTTATCCTATGCTTTATTAAATTGTAATTCTGTGGTTTTATCCTATGCTTTATTAAATTGTATTTATGTTGTTTTAAACTATGCTTTATTAAATTGTTTTTATGTTGTTTTGTCCTATGCTTTATTAAATTGTATTTATGTTATTTTAACCTATGCTTTATTAAATTGTATTTATGTTGTTTTATCCTATGCTTTATTAAATTCTATTTATGTTGTTTTAACCTATGCTTTATTAAATTGTATTTATGTTGTTTTATCATATGCTTTATTAAATTGTATTTATGTTGTTTTATCCTATGCTTTATTAAATTCTATTTATGTTGTTTTAACCTATGCTTTATTAAATTGTATTTATGTTGTTTTATCCTATGCTTTATTAAATTGTATTTATGTTGTTTTATCCTATGCTTTATTAAATTTTATTTATGTTGTTTTATCCTATGCTTTATTAAATTGTATTTATGTTGTTTTATCCTATGCTTTATTAAATTGTATTTATGTTGTTTTATCCTATGCTTTATTAAATTCTATTTATGTTGTTTTATCCTATGCTTTATTTAATTGTATTTATGATGTTTTATCCTATGCTATATTAAATTTTATTTATGTTGTTTTATCCTATGCTTTATTAAATTGTATTTATGGTATTTTATCCTATGCTTTATTAAATTGTATTTATGTTGTTTTAACCTATGCTTTATTAAATTGTATTTATGTTGTTTTATCATATGCTTTATTAAATTGTATTTATGTTGTTTTATCCTATGCTTTATTAAATTGTATTTATGTTGTTTTATCCTATGCTTTATTAAATTGTATTTATGTTGTTTTATCCTATGCTTTATTAAATTGTATTTATGTTGTTTTATCCTATGCTTTATTAAATTTTATTTATGTTGTTTTATCCTATGCTTTATTAAATTTTATTTATTTTGTTTTATCCTGTGCTTTATTAAATTGTATTTATGTTGTTTTATCCTATGCTTTATTAAATTGAATTTATGTTGTTTTATCCTATGCTTTATTAAATTGTATTTATGTTGTTTTAACTTATGCTTTACTAAATTGTATTTATGTTGTTTTATCCTGTGCTTTATTAAATTGTATTTATGTTGTTTTAACCTATGCTTTATTAAATTGTATTTATGTTGTTTTATCCTATGCTTTATTAAATTGTATTTATGTTGTTTTATCCTATGCTTTATTAAATTGTATTTATGTTGTTTTATCCTATGCTTTATTAAATTGTATTTTTGTTGTTTTGTCCTATGCTTTATTAAATTGTATTTATGTTATTTTAACCTATGCTTTATTAAATTTTATTTATGTTGTTTTATCCTATGCTTTATTAAATTGTATTTATGTTGTTTTATTCTATGCTTTATTAAATTGTATTTATGTTGTTTTATCATATGCTTTATTAAATTGTATTTATGTTGTTTTATCCTATGCTTTATTAAATTGTATTTATGTTGTTTTATCCTATGCTTTATTAAATTGTAATTCTGTGGTTTTATCCTATGCTTTATTAAATTGTATTTATGTTGTTTTAAACTATGCTTTATTAAATTGTTTTTATGTTGTTTTGTCCTATGCTTTATTAAATTGTATTTATGTTATTTTAACCTATGCTTTATTAAATTTTATTCATGTTGTTTTATCCTTTGCTTTATTAAATTGTATTTATGTTGTTTTATCCTATGCTTTATTAAATTGTATTTATGTTGTTTTATCCTATGCTTTATTAAATTGTATTTATGTTGTTTTAACCTATGCTTTATTAAATTGTATTTATGTTGTTTTATCCTGTGCTTTATTAAATTGTATTTATGTTGTTTTAACCTATGCTTTATTAAATTGTATTTATGTTGTTTTATCCTATGCTTTATTAAATTGTATTTATGTTGTTTTATCCTATGCTTTATTAAATTGTATTTATGTTGTTTTATCCTATGCTTTAATAAATTGTATTTATGTTGTTTTATCCTATGCTTTATTAAATTGTATTTATGTTGTTTTGTCCTATGCTTTATTAAGTTGTATTTATGTTATTTTAACCTATGCTTTATTAAATTTTATTTATGTTGTTTTATCCTATGCTTTATTAAATTGTATTTATGTTGTTTTATCCTATGCTTTATTAAATTGTATTTATGTTGTTTTATCCTATGCTTTATTAAATTGTATTTATGTTGTTTTATCCTATGCTTTATTAAATTGTATTTATGTTGTTTTATCCTATGCTTTATTAAATTGTAATTCTGTGGTTTTATCCTATGCTTTATTAAATTGTATTTATGTTGTTTTAACCTATGCTTTATTAAATTTTATTTATGTTGTTTTATCCTATGCTTTATTAAATTGTATTTATGTTATTTTGACCTATGCTTTACTAAATTGTATTTATGTTGTTTTATCCTGTGCTTTATTAAATTGTATTTATGTTGTTTTAACCTATGCTTTATTAAATTGCATTTATGTTGTTTTATCCTATGCTTTATTAAATTGTATTTATGTTGTTTTATCCTATGCTTTATTAAATTGTATTTATGTTGTTTTATCCTAAGCTTTATTAAATTGTATTTATGTTGTTTTATCCTATGCTTTTCTTAAATTGCATTTATGTTGTTTTAACCTATGCTTTATTAAATTGTATTTATGTTGCTTTAACATATGCTTTATTAAATTGTATTTATATTTTTTGTCTTATGCTTTATTAAATTGTATTTATGTTGTTTTATCCTGTGCTTTATTAAATTGTATTTATGTTGTTTTAACCTATGCTTTATTAAATTGTATTTATGTTGTTTTATCCTATGCTTTATTAAATTGTATTTATGTTGTTTTAACCTATGCTTTATTAAATTGTATTCAAGTTGTTTTATCTTATGCTTTATTAAATTGTATTTATGTTGTTTTATCCTATGCTTTATTAAATTGAATTTATGTTGTTTTATCCTATGCTTTATTATATTGTATTTAATTTGTTTTATCCTAAGCTTTATTAAATTGTATTTATGTAGTTTTAGCCTATGCTTTATTAAATTGTATTTATGTTGTTTATCCTATGCTTTATTAAATTGTATTTATGTTGTTTATCCTATGCTTTATTAAATTCTATTTATGTTGTTTTATCCTATGCTTTATTTAATTGTATTTATGTTGTTTTATCCTATGCTATATTAAATTTTATTTATGTTGTTTTATCCTATGCTTTATTAAATTGTATTTATGGTGTTTTATCCTATGCTTTATTAAATTGTATTTATGTTGTTTTAACCTATGCTTTATTAAATTGTATTTATGTTGTTTTATCCTATGCTTTATTAAATTGTATTTATGTTGTTTTATCCTATGCTTTATTAAATTGTATTTATGTTGTTTTATCCTATGCTTTATTAAATTTTATTTATGTTGTTTTATCCTATGCTTTATTAAATTTTATTTATTTTGTTTTATCCTGTGCTTTATTAAATTGTATTTATGTTGTTTTATCCTATGCTTTATTAAATTGAATTTATGTTGTTTTATCCTATGCTTTATTAAATTGTATTTATGTTGTTTTAACTTATGCTTTACTAAATTGTATTTATGTTGTTTTATCCTGTGCTTTATTAAATTGTATTTATGTTGTTTTAACCTATGCTTTATTAAATTGTATTTATGTTGTTTTATCCTATGCTTTATTAAATTGTATTTATGTTGTTTTATCCTATGCTTTATTAAATTGTATTTATGTTGTTTTATCCTATGCTTTATTAAATTGTATTTATGTTGTTTTGTCCTATGCTTTATTAAATTGTATTTATGTTATTTTAACCTATGCTTTATTAAATTTTATTTATGTTGTTTTATCCTATGCTTTATTAAATTGTATTTATGTTGTTTTATTCTATGCTTTATTAAATTGTATTTATGTTGTTTTATCTTATGCTTTATTAAATTGTATTTATGTTGTTTTATCCTATGCTTTATTAAATTGTATTTATGTTGTTTTATCCTATGCTTTATTAAATTGTAATTCTGTGGTTTTATCCTATGCTTTATTAAATTGTATTTATGTTGTTTTAAACTATGCTTTATTAAATTGTTTTTATGTTGTTTTGTCCTATGCTTTATTAAATTGTATTTATGTTATTTTAACCTATGCTTTATTAAATTTTATTCATGTTGTTTTATCCTTTGCTTTATTAAATTGTATTTATGTTGTTTTATCCTATGCTTTATTAAATTGTATTTATGTTGTTTTATCCTATGCTTTATTAAATTGTATTTATGTTGTTTTAACCTATGCTTTATTAAATTGTATTTATGTTGTTTTATCCTATGCTTTATTAAATTGTATTTATGTTGTTTTATCCTATGCTTTATTAAATTGTATTTATGTTGTTTTATCCTATGCTTTAATAAATTGTATTTATGTTGTTTTATCCTATGCTTTATTAAATTGTATTTATGTTGTTTTATCCTATGCTTTATTAAATTGTATTTATGTTGTTTTATCCTATGCTTTATTAATTTGTATTTATGTTGTTTTATCCTATGCTTTATTAAATTTTAATTCTGTGGTTTTATCCTATGCTTTATTAAATTGTATTTATGTTGTTTTAACCTATGCTTCATTAAATTGTATTTATGTTGTTTTATCCTATGCTTTATTAAATTGTATTTATGTTATTTTGACCTATGCTTTACTAAATTGTATTTATGTTGTTTTATCCTGTGCTTTATTAAATTGTATTTATGTTGTTTTAACCTATGCTTTATTAAATTGCATTTATGTTGTTTTATCCTATGCTTTATTAAATTGTATTTATGTTGTTTTATCCTATGCTTTATTAAATTGTATTTATGTTGTTTTATCCTAAGCTTTATTAAATTGTATTTATGTTGTTTTATCCTATGCTTTATTAAATTGCATTTATGTTGTTTTAACCTATGCTTTATTAAATTGTATTTATGTTGCTTTAACATATGCTTTATTAAATTGTATTTATATTTTTTGTCTTATGCTTTATTAAATTGTATTTATGTTGTTTTATCCTGTGCTTTATTAAATTGTATTTATGTTGTTTTAACCTATGCTTTATTAAATTGTATTTATGTTGTTTTATCCTATGCTTTATTAAATTGTATTTATGTTGTTTTAACCTATGCTTTATTAAATTGTATTCAAGTTGTTTTATCTTATGCTTTATTAAATTGTATTTATGTTGTTTTATCCTATGCTTTATTAAATTGAATTTATGTTGTTTTATCCTATGCTTTATTATATTGTATTTAATTTGTTTTATCCTAAGCTTTATTAAATTGTATTTATGTAGTTTTAGCCTATGCTTTATTAAATTGTATTTATGTTGTTTATCCTATGCTTTATTAAATTGTATTTATGTTGTTTATCCTATGCTTTATTAAATTCTATTTATGTTGTTTTATCCTATGCTTTATTTAATTGTATTTATGTTGTTTTATCCTATGCTATATTAAATTTTATTTATGTTGTTTTATCCTATGCTTTATTAAATTGTATTTATGGTGTTTTATCCTATGCTTTATTAAATTGTATTTATGTTGTTTTAACCTATGCTTTATTAAATTGTATTTATGTTGTTTTATCCTATGCTTTATTAAATTGTATTTATGTTGTTTTATCCTATGCTTTATTAAATTGTATTTATGTTGTTTTATCCTATGCTTTATTAAATTTTATTTATGTTGTTTTATCCTATGCTTTATTAAATTTTATTTATTTTGTTTTATCCTGTGCTTTATTAAATTGTATTTATGTTGTTTTATCCTATGCTTTATTAAATTGAATTTATGTTGTTTTATCCTATGCTTTATTAAATTGTATTTATGTTGTTTTAACTTATGCTTTACTAAATTGTATTTATGTTGTTTTATCCTGTGCTTTATTAAATTGTATTTATGTTGTTTTAACCTATGCTTTATTAAATTGTATTTATGTTGTTTTATCCTATGCTTTATTAAATTGTATTTATGTTGTTTTATCCTATGCTTTATTAAATTGTATTTATGTTGTTTTATCCTATGCTTTATTAAATTGTATTTATGTTGTTTTGTCCTATGCTTTATTAAATTGTATTTATGTTATTTTAACCTATGCTTTATTAAATTTTATTTATGTTGTTTTATCCTATGCTTTATTAAATTGTATTTATGTTGTTTTATTCTATGCTTTATTAAATTGTATTTATGTTGTTTTATCTTATGCTTTATTAAATTGTATTTATGTTGTTTTATCCTATGCTTTATTAAATTGTATTTATGTTGTTTTATCCTATGCTTTATTAAATTGTAATTCTGTGGTTTTATCCTATGCTTTATTAAATTGTATTTATGTTGTTTTAAACTATGCTTTATTAAATTGTTTTTATGTTGTTTTGTCCTATGCTTTATTAAATTGTATTTATGTTATTTTAACCTATGCTTTATTAAATTTTATTCATGTTGTTTTATCCTTTGCTTTATTAAATTGTATTTATGTTGTTTTATCCTATGCTTTATTAAATTGTATTTATGTTGTTTTATCCTATGCTTTATTAAATTGTATTTATGTTGTTTTAACCTATGCTTTATTAAATTGTATTTATGTTGTTTTATCCTATGCTTTATTAAATTGTATTTATGTTGTTTTATCCTATGCTTTATTAAATTGTATTTATGTTGTTTTATCCTATGCTTTAATAAATTGTATTTATGTTGTTTTATCCTATGCTTTATTAAATTGTATTTATGTTGTTTTATCCTATGCTTTATTAAATTGTATTTATGTTGTTTTATCCTATGCTTTATTAATTTGTATTTATGTTGTTTTATCCTATGCTTTATTAAATTTTAATTCTGTGGTTTTATCCTATGCTTTATTAAATTGTATTTATGTTGTTTTAACCTATGCTTTATTAAATTGTATTTATGTTGTTTTATCCTATGCTTTATTAAATTGTATTTATGTTATTTTGACCTATGCTTTACTAAATTGTATTTATGTTGTTTTATCCTGTGCTTTATTAAATTGTATTTATGTTGTTTTAACCTATGCTTTATTAAATTGCATTTATGTTGTTTTATCCTATGCTTTATTAAATTGTATTTATGTTGTTTTATCCTATGCTTTATTAAATTGTATTTATGTTGTTTTATCCTAAGCTTTATTAAATTGTATTTATGTTGTTTTATCCTATGCTTTATTAAATTGCATTTATGTTGTTTTAACCTATGCTTTATTAAATTGTATTTATGTTGCTTTAACATATGCTTTATTAAATTGTATTTATATTTTTTGTCTTATGCTTTATTAAATTGTATTTATGTTGTTTTATCCTGTGCTTTATTAAATTGTATTTATGTTGTTTTAACCTATGCTTTATTAAATTGTATTTATGTTGTTTTATCCTATGCTTTATTAAATTGTATTTATGTTGTTTTAACCTATGCTTTATTAAATTGTATTCAAGTTGTTTTATCTTATGCTTTATTAAATTGTATTTATGTTGTTTTATCCTATGCTTTATTAAATTGAATTTATGTTGTTTTATCCTATGCTTTATTATATTGTATTTAATTTGTTTTATCCTAAGCTTTATTAAATTGTATTTATGTAGTTTTAGCCTATGCTTTATTAAATTGTATTTATGTTGTTTATCCTATGCTTTATTAAATTGTATTTATGTTGCTTATCCTATGTTTCATTAAATTGTATTTATGTTGTTTTATCCTATGCTTTATTAAATTGTATTTACGTTGTTTTGTCCTATACTTTATTAAATTGTATTTATGTTGTTTTATCCTATGCTTTATTAAATTGTAATTCTGTGGTTTTATCCTATGCTTTATTAAATTGTATTTATGTTGTTTTAAACTATGCTTTATTGAATTGTTTTTATGTTGTTTTATCCTATGCTTTATTAAATTGTATTTATGTTGTTTTGTCCTATGCTTTATTAAATTGTATTTATGTTGTTTTATCCTATGCTTTATTAAATTGTATTTATGTTATTTTAACCTATGGTTTATTAAATTTTATTCATGTTGTTTTATCCTTTGCTTTATTAAATTGTATTTATGTTGTTTTATCCTATGCTTTATTAAATTGTATTTATGTTGTTTTATCCTATGCTTTATTAAATTGTATTTATGTTGTTTTATCCTATGCTTTATTTAATTGTATTTATGTTGTTTTATCCTATGCTTTATTAAATTGTATTTCTGTGGTTTTATTATATGCTTTATTAAATTGTATTTATGTTGTTTTAACCTATGCTTTATTAAATTGTATTTATGTTGCTTTAACATATGCTTTATTAAATTGTATTTATGTTATTTTGACCTATGCTTTACTAAATTGTATTTATGTTGTTTTATCCTGTGCTTTATTAAATTGTATTTATGTTGTTTTAACCTATGCTTTATTAAATTGCATTTATGTTGTTTTATCCTATGCTTTATTAAATTGTATTTATGTTGTTTTATCCTATGCTTTATTAAATTGTATTTATGTTGTTTTATCCTAAGCTTTATTAAATTGTATTTATGTTGTTTTATCCTATGCTTTATTAAATTGCATTTATGTTGTTTTAACCTATGCTTTATTAAATTGTATTTATGTTGCTTTAACATATGCTTTATTAAATTGTATTTATATTTTTTGTCTTATGCTTTATTAAATTGTATTTATGTTGTTTTATCCTGTGCTTTATTAAATTGTATTTATGTTGTTTTAACCTATGCTTTATTAAATTGTATTTATGTTGTTTTATCCTATGCTTTATTAAATTGTATTTATGTTGTTTTAACCTATGCTTTATTAAATTGTATTCAAGTTGTTTTATCTTATGCTTTATTAAATTGTATTTATGTTGTTTTATCCTATGCTTTATTAAATTGAATTTATGTTGTTTTATCCTATGCTTTATTATATTGTATTTAATTTGTTTTATCCTAAGCTTTATTAAATTGTATTTATGTAGTTTTAGCCTATGCTTTATTAAATTGTATTTATGTTGTTTATCCTATGCTTTATTAAATTGTATTTATGTTGTTTTATCCTATGCTTTATTAAATTGTATTTATGTTGTTTTATCCTATGCTTTATTAAATTGTAATTCTGTGGTTTTATCCTATGCTTTATTAAATTGTATTTATGTTGTTTTAAACTATGCTTTATTAAATTGTTTTTATGTTGTTTTGTCCTATGCTTTATTAAATTGTATTTATGTTATTTTAACCTATGCTTTATTAACTTTTATTCATGTTGTTTTATCCTTTGCTTTATTAAATTGTATTTATGTTGTTTTAACCTATGCTTTATTAAATTGTATTTATGTTGTTTTATCCTGTGCTTTATTAAATTGTATTTATGTTGTTTTAACCTATGCTTTATTAAATTGTATTTATGTTGTTTTATCCTATGCTTTATTAAATTGTATTTATGTTGTTTTATCCTATGCTTTATTAAATTGTATTTATGTTGTTTTATCCTATGCTTTAATAAATTGTATTTATGTTGTTTTATCCTATGCTTTATTAAATTGTATTTATGTTGTTTTATCCTATGCTTTATTAAATTGCATTTATGTTGTTTTATCCTATGCTTTATTAATTTGTATTTATGTTGTTTTATCCTATGCTTTATTAAATTGTAATTCTGTGGTTTTATCCTATGCTTTATTAAATTGTATTTATGTTGTTTTAACCTATGCTTTATTAAATTGTATTTATGTTGTTTTATCCTATGCTTTATTAAATTGTATTTATGTTATTTTGACCTATGCTTTACTAAATTGTATTTATGTTGTTTTATCCTGTGCTTTATTAAATTGTATTTATGTTGTTTTAACCTATGCTTTATTAAATTGCATTTATGTTGTTTTATCCTATGCTTTATTAAATTGTATTTATGTTGTTTTATCCTATGCTTTATTAAATTGTATTTATGTTGTTTTATCCTATGCTTTATTAAATTGTAATTCTGTGGTTTTATCCTATGCTTTATTAAATTGTATTTATGTTGTTTTAAACTATGCTTTATTAAATTGTTTTTATGTTGTTTTGTCCTATGCTTTATTAAATTGTATTTATGTTATTTTAACCTATGCTTTATTAAATTTTATTTATGTTGTTTTATCCTTTGCTTTATTAAATTCTATTTATGTTGTTTTATCCTATGCTTTATTAAATTGTATTTATGTTGTTTTATCCTATGCTTTATAAAATTCTATTTATGTTGTTTTATCCTATGCTTTATTTAATTGTATTTATGTTGTTTTATCCTATGCTATGTTAAATTTTATTTATGTTGTTTTATCCTATGCTTTATTAAATTGTATTTATGTTGTTTTATCATATGCTTTATTAAATTGTATTTATGTTGTTTTATCCTATGCTTTATTAAATTTTATTTATGTTGTTTTATCCTATGCTTTATTAAATTGTATTTATGTTGTTTTATCCTATGCTTTATTAAATTTTATTTATGTTGTTTTATCCTATGCTTTATTAAATTTTATTTATTTTGTTTTATCCTGTGCTTTATTAAATTGTATTTATGTTGTTTTATCCTATGCTTTATTAAATTGAATTTATGTTGTTTTATCCTATGCTTTATTAAATTGTATTTATGTTGTTTTAACTTATGCTTTACTAAATTGTATTTATGTTGTTTTATCCTGTGCTTTATTAAATTGTATTTATGTTGTTTTAACCTATGCTTTATTAAATTGTATTTATGTTGTCTTATCCTATGCTTTATTAAATTGTATTTATGTTGTTTTATCCTATGCTTTATTAAATTGTATTTATGTTGTTTTATCCTATGCTTTATTAAATTGTATTTATGTTGTTTTATCCTATGCTTTATTAAATTGAATTTATGTTGTTTTATCCTATGCTTTATTAAATTGTATTTATGTTGTTTTAACTTATGCTTTACTAAATTGTATTTATGTTGTTTTATCCTGTGCTTTATTAAATTGTATTTATGTTGTTTTAACCTATGCTTTATTAAATTGTATTTATGTTGTTTTATCCTATGCTTTATTAATATGTATTTATGTTGTTTTATCCTATGCTTTATTAAATTGTATTTATGTTGTTTTATCCTATGCTTTATTAAATTGTATTTATGTTGTTTTGTCCTATGCTTTATTAAATTGTATTTATGTTATTTTAACCTATGCTTTATTAAATTTTATTTATGTTGTTTTATCCTATGCTTTATTAAATTGTATTTATGTTGTTTTATTCTATGCTTTATTAAATTGTATTTATGTTGTTTTATCATATGCTTTATTAAATTGTATTTATGTTGTTTTATCCTATGCTTTATTAAATTGTATTTATGTTGTTTTATCCTATGCTTTATTAAATTGTATTTATGTTGTTTTATCCTATGCTTTATTAAATTGTATTTATGTTGTTTTATCCTATGCTTTATTAAATTGTATTTATGTTGTTTTGTCCTATGCTTTATTAAATTGTATTTATGTTATTTTAACCTATGCTTTATTAAATTTTATTTATGTTGTTTTATCCTATGCTTTATTAAATTGTATTTATGTTGTTTTATTCTATGCTTTATTAAATTGTATTTATGTTGTTTTATCATATGCTTTATTAAATTGTATTTATGTTGTTTTATCCTATGCTTTATTAAATTGTATTTATGTTGTTTTATCCTATGCTTTATTAAATTGTAATTCTGTGGTTTTATCCTATGCTTTATTAAATTGTATTTATGTTGTTTTAAACTATGCTTTATTAAATTGTTTTTATGTTGTTTTGTCCTATGCTTTATTAAATTGTATTTATGTTATTTTAACCTATGCTTTATTAAATTTTATTCATGTTGTTTTATCCTTTGCTTTATTAAATTGTATTTATGTTGTTTTATCCTATGCTTTATTAAATTGTATTTATGTTGTTTTATCCTATGCTTTATTAAATTGTATTTATGTTGTTTTAACCTATGCTTTATTAAATTGTATTTATGTTGTTTTATCCTGTGCTTTATTAAATTGTATTTATGCTGTTTTAACCTATGCTTTATTAAATTGTATTTATGTTGTTTTATCCTATGCTTTATTAAATTGTATTTATGTTGTTTTATCCTATGCTTTATTAAATTGTATTTATGTTGTTTTATCCTATGCTTTAATAAATTGTATTTATGTTGTTTTATCCTATGCTTTATTAAATTGTATTTATGTTGTTTTGTCCTATGCTTTATTAAGTTGTATTTATGTTATTTTAACCTATGCTTTATTAAATTTTATTTATGTTGTTTTATCCTATGCTTTATTAAATTGTATTTATGTTGTTTTATCCTATGCTTTATTAAATTGTATTTATGTTGTTTTATCCTATGCTTTATTAAATTGTATTTATGTTGTTTTATCCTATGCTTTATTAAATTGTATTTATGTTGTTTTATCCTATGCTTTATTAAATTGTAATTCTGTGGTTTTATCCTATGCTTTATTAAATTGTATTTATGTTGTTTTAACCTATGCTTTATTAAATTTTATTTATGTTGTTTTATCCTATGCTTTATTAAATTGTATTTATGTTATTTTGACCTATGCTTTACTAAATTGTATTTATGTTGTTTTATCCTGTGCTTTATTAAATTGTATTTATGTTGTTTTAACCTATGCTTTATTAAATTGCATTTATGTTGTTTTATCCTATGCTTTATTAAATTGTATTTATGTTGTTTTATCCTATGCTTTATTAAATTGTATTTATGTTGTTTTATCCTAAGCTTTATTAAATTGTATTTATGTTGTTTTATCCTATGCTTTATTAAATTGCATTTATGTTGTTTTAACCTATGCTTTATTAAATTGTATTTATGTTGCTTTAACATATGCTTTATTAAATTGTATTTATATTTTTTGTCTTATGCTTTATTAAATTGTATTTATGTTGTTTTATCCTGTGCTTTATTAAATTGTATTTATGTTGTTTTAACCTATGCTTTATTAAATTGTATTTATGTTGTTTTATCCTATGCTTTATTAAATTGTATTTATGTTGTTTTAACCTATGCTTTATTAAATTGTATTCAAGTTGTTTTATCTTATGCTTTATTAAATTGTATTTATGTTGTTTTATCCTATGCTTTATTAAATTGAATTTATGTTGTTTTATCCTATGCTTTATTATATTGTATTTAATTTGTTTTATCCTAAGCTTTATTAAATTGTATTTATGTAGTTTTAGCCTATGCTTTATTAAATTGTATTTATGTTGTTTATCCTATGCTTTATTAAATTGTATTTATGTTGTTTATCCTATGCTTTATTAAATTCTATTTATGTTGTTTTATCCTATGCTTTATTTAATTGTATTTATGTTGTTTTATCCTATGCTATATTAAATTTTATTTATGTTGTTTTATCCTATGCTTTATTAAATTGTATTTATGGTGTTTTATCCTATGCTTTATTAAATTGTATTTATGTTGTTTTAACCTATGCTTTATTAAATTGTATTTATGTTGTTTTATCCTATGCTTTATTAAATTGTATTTATGTTGTTTTATCCTATGCTTTATTAAATTGTATTTATGTTGTTTTATCCTATGCTTTATTAAATTTTATTTATGTTGTTTTATCCTATGCTTTATTAAATTTTATTTATTTTGTTTTATCCTGTGCTTTATTAAATTGTATTTATGTTGTTTTATCCTATGCTTTATTAAATTGAATTTATGTTGTTTTATCCTATGCTTTATTAAATTGTATTTATGTTGTTTTAACTTATGCTTTACTAAATTGTATTTATGTTGTTTTATCCTGTGCTTTATTAAATTGTATTTATGTTGTTTTAACCTATGCTTTATTAAATTGTATTTATGTTGTTTTATCCTATGCTTTATTAAATTGTATTTATGTTGTTTTATCCTATGCTTTATTAAATTGTATTTATGTTGTTTTATCCTATGCTTTATTAAATTGTATTTATGTTGTTTTGTCCTATGCTTTATTAAATTGTATTTATGTTATTTTAACCTATGCTTTATTAAATTTTATTTATGTTGTTTTATCCTATGCTTTATTAAATTGTATTTATGTTGTTTTATTCTATGCTTTATTAAATTGTATTTATGTTGTTTTATCTTATGCTTTATTAAATTGTATTTATGTTGTTTTATCCTATGCTTTATTAAATTGTATTTATGTTGTTTTATCCTATGCTTTATTAAATTGTAATTCTGTGGTTTTATCCTATGCTTTATTAAATTGTATTTATGTTGTTTTAAACTATGCTTTATTAAATTGTTTTTATGTTGTTTTGTCCTATGCTTTATTAAATTGTATTTATGTTATTTTAACCTATGCTTTATTAAATTTTATTCATGTTGTTTTATCCTTTGCTTTATTAAATTGTATTTATGTTGTTTTATCCTATGCTTTATTAAATTGTATTTATGTTGTTTTATCCTATGCTTTATTAAATTGTATTTATGTTGTTTTAACCTATGCTTTATTAAATTGTATTTATGTTGTTTTATCCTATGCTTTATTAAATTGTATTTATGTTGTTTTATCCTATGCTTTATTAAATTGTATTTATGTTGTTTTATCCTATGCTTTAATAAATTGTATTTATGTTGTTTTATCCTATGCTTTATTAAATTGTATTTATGTTTTTTTATCCTATGCTTTATTAAATTGTATTTATGTTGTTTTATCCTATGCTTTATTAATTTGTATTTATGTTGTTTTATCCTATGCTTTATTAAATTGTAATTCTGTGGTTTTATCCTATGCTTTATTAAATTGTATTTATGTTGTTTTAACCTATGCTTTATTAAATTGTATTTATGTTGTTTTATCCTATGCTTTATTAAATTGTATTTATGTTATTTTGACCTATGCTTTACTAAATTGTATTTATGTTGTTTTATCCTGTGCTTTATTAAATTGTATTTATGTTGTTTTAACCTATGCTTTATTAAATTGCATTTATGTTGTTTTATCCTATGCTTTATTAAATTGTATTTATGTTGTTTTATCCTATGCTTTATTAAATTGTATTTATGTTGTTTTATCCTAAGCTTTATTAAATTGTATTTATGTTGTTTTATCCTATGCTTTATTAAATTGCATTTATGTTGTTTTAACCTATGCTTTATTAAATTGTATTTATGTTGCTTTAACATATGCTTTATTAAATTGTATTTATATTTTTTGTCTTATGCTTTATTAAATTGTATTTATGTTGTTTTATCCTGTGCTTTATTAAATTGTATTTATGTTGTTTTAACCTATGCTTTATTAAATTGTATTTATGTTGTTTTATCCTATGCTTTATTAAATTGTATTTATGTTGTTTTAACCTATGCTTTATTAAATTGTATTCAAGTTGTTTTATCTTATGCTTTATTAAATTGTATTTATGTTGTTTTATCCTATGCTTTATTAAATTGAATTTATGTTGTTTTATCCTATGCTTTATTATATTGTATTTAATTTGTTTTATCCTAAGCTTTATTAAATTGTATTTATGTAGTTTTAGCCTATGCTTTATTAAATTGTATTTATGTTGTTTATCCTATGCTTTATTAAATTGTATTTATGTTGCTTATCCTATGTTTCATTAAATTGTATTTATGTTGTTTTATCCTATGCTTTATTAAATTGTATTTACGTTGTTTTGTCCTATACTTTATTAAATTGTATTTATGTTGTTTTATCCTATGCTTTATTAAATTGTAATTCTGTGGTTTTATCCTATGCTTTATTAAATTGTATTTATGTTGTTTTAAACTATGCTTTATTGAATTGTTTTTATGTTGTTTTATCCTATGCTTTATTAAATTGTATTTATGTTGTTTTGTCCTATGCTTTATTAAATTGTATTTATGTTGTTTTATCCTATGCTTTATTAAATTGTATTTATGTTATTTTAACCTATGGTTTATTAAATTTTATTCATGTTGTTTTATCCTTTGCTTTATTAAATTGTATTTATGTTGTTTTATCCTATGCTTTATTAAATTGTATTTATGTTGTTTTATCCTATGCTTTATTAAATTGTATTTATGTTGTTTTATCCTATGCTTTATTTAATTGTATTTATGTTGTTTTATCCTATGCTTTATTAAATTGTATTTCTGTGGTTTTATTATATGCTTTATTAAATTGTATTTATGTTGTTTTAACCTATGCTTTATTAAATTGTATTTATGTTGCTTTAACATATGCTTTATTAAATTGTATTTATGTTATTTTGACCTATGCTTTACTAAATTGTATTTATGTTGTTTTATCCTGTGCTTTATTAAATTGTATTTATGTTGTTTTAACCTATGCTTTATTAAATTGCATTTATGTTGTTTTATCCTATGCTTTATTAAATTGTATTTATGTTGTTTTATCCTATGCTTTATTAAATTGTATTTATGTTGTTTTATCCTAAGCTTTATTAAATTGTATTTATGTTGTTTTATCCTATGCTTTATTAAATTGCATTTATGTTGTTTTAACCTATGCTTTATTAAATTGTATTTATGTTGCTTTAACATATGCTTTATTAAATTGTATTTATATTTTTTGTCTTATGCTTTATTAAATTGTATTTATGTTGTTTTATCCTGTGCTTTATTAAATTGTATTTATGTTGTTTTAACCTATGCTTTATTAAATTGTATTTATGTTGTTTTATCCTATGCTTTATTAAATTGTATTTATGTTGTTTTAACCTATGCTTTATTAAATTGTATTCAAGTTGTTTTATCTTATGCTTTATTAAATTGTATTTATGTTGTTTTATCCTATGCTTTATTAAATTGAATTTATGTTGTTTTATCCTATGCTTTATTATATTGTATTTAATTTGTTTTATCCTAAGCTTTATTAAATTGTATTTATGTAGTTTTAGCCTATGCTTTATTAAATTGTATTTATGTTGTTTATCCTATGCTTTATTAAATTGTATTTATGTTGTTTATCCTATGCTTTATTAAATTCTATTTATGTTGTTTTATCCTATGCTTTATTTAATTGTATTTATGTTGTTTTATCCTATGCTATATTAAATTTTATTTATGTTGTTTTATCCTATGCTTTATTAAATTGTATTTATGGTGTTTTATCCTATGCTTTATTAAATTGTATTTATGTTGTTTTAACCTATGCTTTATTAAATTGTATTTATGTTGTTTTATCCTATGCTTTATTAAATTGTATTTATGTTGTTTTATCCTATGCTTTATTAAATTGTATTTATGTTGTTTTATCCTATGCTTTATTAAATTTTATTTATGTTGTTTTATCCTATGCTTTATTAAATTTTATTTATTTTGTTTTATCCTGTGCTTTATTAAATTGTATTTATGTTGTTTTATCCTATGCTTTATTAAATTGAATTTATGTTGTTTTATCCTATGCTTTATTAAATTGTATTTATGTTGTTTTAACTTATGCTTTACTAAATTGTATTTATGTTGTTTTATCCTGTGCTTTATTAAATTGTATTTATGTTGTTTTAACCTATGCTTTATTAAATTGTATTTATGTTGTTTTATCCTATGCTTTATTAAATTGTATTTATGTTGTTTTATCCTATGCTTTATTAAATTGTATTTATGTTGTTTTATCCTATGCTTTATTAAATTGTATTTATGTTGTTTTGTCCTATGCTTTATTAAATTGTATTTATGTTATTTTAACCTATGCTTTATTAAATTTTATTTATGTTGTTTTATCCTATGCTTTATTAAATTGTATTTATGTTGTTTTATTCTATGCTTTATTAAATTGTATTTATGTTGTTTTATCATATGCTTTATTAAATTGTATTTATGTTGTTTTATCCTATGCTTTATTAAATTGTATTTATGTTGTTTTATCCTATGCTTTATTAAATTGTAATTCTGTGGTTTTATCCTATGCTTTATTAAATTGTATTTATGTTGTTTTAAACTATGCTTTATTAAATTGTTTTTATGTTGTTTTGTCCTATGCTTTATTAAATTGTATTTATGTTATTTTAACCTATGCTTTATTAACTTTTATTCATGTTGTTTTATCCTTTGCTTTATTAAATTGTATTTATGTTGTTTTATCCTATGCTTTATTAAATTGTATTTATGTTGTTTTATCCTATGCTTTATTAAATTGTATTTATGTTGTTTTAACCTATGCTTTATTAAATTGTATTTATGTTGTTTTATCCTGTGCTTTATTAAATTGTATTTATGTTGTTTTAACCTATGCTTTATTAAATTGTATTTATGTTGTTTTATCCTATGCTTTATTAAATTGTATTTATGTTGTTTTATCCTATGCTTTATTAAATTGTATTTATGTTGTTTTATCCTATGCTTTAATAAATTGTATTTATGTTGTTTTATCCTATGCTTTATTAAATTGTATTTATGTTGTTTTATCCTATGCTTTATTAAATTGCATTTATGTTGTTTTATCCTATGCTTTATTAATTTGTATTTATGTTGTTTTATCCTATGCTTTATTAAATTGTAATTCTGTGGTTTTATCCTATGCTTTATTAAATTGTATTTATGTTGTTTTAACCTATGCTTTATTAAATTGTATTTATGTTGTTTTATCCTATGCTTTATTAAATTGTATTTATGTTATTTTGACCTATGCTTTACTAAATTGTATTTATGTTGTTTTATCCTGTGCTTTATTAAATTGTATTTATGTTGTTTTAACCTATGCTTTATTAAATTGCATTTATGTTGTTTTATCCTATGCTTTATTAAATTGTATTTATGTTGTTTTATCCTATGCTTTATTAAATTGTATTTATGTTGTTTTATCCTATGCTTTATTAAATTGTAATTCTGTGGTTTTATCCTATGCTTTATTAAATTGTATTTATGTTGTTTTAAACTATGCTTTATTAAATTGTTTTTATGTTGTTTTGTCCTATGCTTTATTAAATTGTATTTATGTTATTTTAACCTATGCTTTATTAAATTTTATTTATGTTGTTTTATCCTTTGCTTTATTAAATTCTATTTATGTTGTTTTATCCTATGCTTTATTAAATTGTATTTATGTTGTTTTATCCTATGCTTTATAAAATTCTATTTATGTTGTTTTATCCTATGCTTTATTTAATTGTATTTATGTTGTTTTATCCTATGCTATGTTAAATTTTATTTATGTTGTTTTATCCTATGCTTTATTAAATTGTATTTATGTTGTTTTATCATATGCTTTATTAAATTGTATTTATGTTGTTTTATCCTATGCTTTATTAAATTTTATTTATGTTGTTTTATCCTATGCTTTATTAAATTGTATTTATGTTGTTTTATCCTATGCTTTATTAAATTTTATTTATGTTGTTTTATCCTATGCTTTATTAAATTTTATTTATTTTGTTTTATCCTGTGCTTTATTAAATTGTATTTATGTTGTTTTATCCTATGCTTTATTAAATTGAATTTATGTTGTTTTATCCTATGCTTTATTAAATTGTATTTATGTTGTTTTAACTTATGCTTTACTAAATTGTATTTATGTTGTTTTATCCTGTGCTTTATTAAATTGTATTTATGTTGTTTTATCCTATGCTTTATTAAATTGTATTTATGTTGTTTTGTCCTATGCTTTATTAAATTGTATTTATGTTATTTTAACCTATGCTTTATTAAATTTTATTTATGTTGTTTTATCCTATGCTTTATTAAATTGTATTTATGTTGTTTTATTCTATGCTTTATTAAATTGTATTTATGTTGTTTTATCATATGCTTTATTAAATTGTATTTATGTTGTTTTATCCTATGCTTTATTAAATTGTATTTATGTTGTTTTATCCTATGCTTTATTAAATTGTAATTCTGTGGTTTTATCCTATGCTTTATTAAATTGTATTTATGTTGTTTTAAACTATGCTTTATTAAATTGTTTTTATGTTGTTTTGTCCTATGCTTTATTAAATTGTATTTATGTTATTTTAACCTATGCTTTATTAAATTTTATTCATGTTGTTTTATCCTTTGCTTTATTAAATTGTATTTATGTTGTTTTATCCTATGCTTTATTAAATTGTATTTATGTTGTTTTATCCTATGCTTTATTAAATTGTATTTATGTTGTTTTAACCTTTGCTTTATTAAATTGTATTTATGTTGTTTTATCCTGTGCTTTATTAAATTGTATTTATGTTGTTTTAACCTATGCTTTATTAAATTGTATTTATGTTGTTTTATCCTATGCTTTATTAAATTGTATTTTTGTTGTTTTATCCTATGCTTTATTAAATTGTATTTATGTTGTTTTATCCTATGCTTTAATAAATTGTATTTATGTTGTTTTATCCTATGCTTTATTAAATTGTATTTATGTTGTTTTGTCCTATGCTTTATTAAGTTGTATTTATGTTATTTTAACCTATGCTTTATTAAATTTTATTTATGTTGTTTTATCCTATGCTTTATTAAATTGTATTTATGTTGTTTTATCCTATGCTTTATTAAATTGTATTTATGTTGTTTTATCCTATGCTTTATTAAATTGTATTTATGTTGTTTTATCCTATGCTTTATTAAATTGTATTTATGTTGTTTTATCCTATGCTTTATTAAATTGTATTTATGTTGTTTTATCCTATGCTTTATTAAATTGTAATTCTGTGGTTTTATCCTATGCTTTATTAAATTGTATTTATGTTGTTTTAACCTATGCTTTATTAAATTGTATTTATGTTGTTTTATCCTATGCTTTATGAAATTGTATTTATGTTATTTTGACCTATGCTTTACTAAATTGTATTTATGTTGTTTTATCCTGTGCTTTATTAAATTGTATTTATGTTGTTTTAACCTATGCTTTATTAAATTGCATTTATGTTGTTTTATCCTATGCTTTTTTAAATTGTATTTATGTTGTTTTATCCTATGCTTTATTAAATTGTATTTATGTTGTTTTATCCTAAGCTTTATTAAATTGTATTTATGTTGTTTTATCCTATGCTTTATTAAATTGCATTTATGTTGTTTTAACCTATGCTTTATTAAATTGTATTTATGTTGCTTTAACATATGCTTTATTAAATTGTATTTATATTTTTTGTCTTATGCTTTATTAAATTGTATTTATGTTGTTTTATCCTGTGCTTTATTAAATTGTATTTATGTTGTTTTAACCTATGCTTTATTAAATTGTATTTATGTTGTTTTATCCTATGCTTTATTAAATTGTATTTATGTTGTTTTAACCTATGCTTTATTAAATTGTATTCAAGTTGTTTTATCTTATGCTTTATTAAATTGTATTTATGTTGTTTTATCCTATGCTTTATTAAATTGAATTTATGTTGTTTTATCCTATGCTTTATTATATTGTATTTAATTTGTTTTATCCTAAGAATTATTAAATTGTATTTATGTAGTTTTATCATATGCTTTATTAAATTGTATTTATGTTGTTTTATCCTATGCTTTATTAAATTTTATTTATGTTGTTTTATCCTATGCTTTATTAAATTGTATTTATGTTGTTTTATCCTATGCTTTATTAAATTTTATTTATGTTGTTTTATCCTATGCTTTATTAAATTTTATTTATTTTGTTTTATCCTGTGCTTTATTAAATTGTATTTATGTTGTTTTATCCTATGCTTTATTAAATTGAATTTATGTTGTTTTATCCTATGCTTTATTAAATTGTATTTATGTTGTTTTAACTTATGCTTTACTAAATTGTATTTATGTTGTTTTATCCTGTGCTTTATTAAATTGTATTTATGTTGTTTTAACCTATGCTTTATTAAATTGTATTTATGTTGTTTTATCCTATGCTTTATTAAATTGTATTTATGTTGTTTTATCCTATGCTTTATTAAATTGTATTTATGTTGTTTTATCCTATGCTTTATTAAATTGTATTTATGTTGTTTTGTCCTATGCTTTATTAAATTGTATTTATGTTATTTTAACCTATGCTTTATTAAATTTTATTTATGTTGTTTTATCCTATGCTTTATTAAATTGTATTTATGTTGTTTTATTCTATGCTTTATTAAATTGCATTTATGTTGTTTTATCATATGCTTTATTAAATTGTATTTATGTTGTTTTATCCTATGCTTTATTAAATTGTATTTATGTTGTTTTATCCTATGCTTTATTAAATTGTAATTCTGTGGTTTTATCCTATGCTTTATTAAATTGTATTTATGTTGTTTTAAACTATGCTTTATTAAATTGTTTTTATGTTGTTTTGTCCTATGCTTTATTAAATTGTATTTATGTTATTTTAACCTATGCTTTATTAAATTTTATTCATGTTGTTTTATCCTTTGCTTTATTAAATTGTATTTATGTTGTTTTATCCTATGCTTTATTAAATTTTATTTATGTTGTTTTATCCTATGCTTTATTAAATTGTATTTATGTTGTTTTAACCTTTGCTTTATTAAATTGTATTTATGTTGTTTTATCCTGTGCTTTATTAAATTGTATTTATGTTGTTTTAACCTATGCTTTATTAAATTGTATTTATGTTGTTTTATCCTATGCTTTATTAAATTGTATTTTTGTTGTTTTATCCTATGCTTTATTAAATTGTATTTATGTTGTTTTATCCTATGCTTTAATAAATTGTATTTATGTTGTTTTATCCTATGCTTTATTAAATTGTATTTATGTTGTTTTGTCCTATGCTTTATTAAGTTGTATTTATGTTATTTTAACCTATGCTTTATTAAATTTTATTTATGTTGTTTTATCCTATGCTTTATTAAATTGTATTTATGTTGTTTTATCCTATGCTTTATTAAATTGTATTTATGTTGTTTTATCCTATGCTTTATTAAATTGTATTTATGTTGTTTTATCCTATGCTTTATTAAATTGTATTTATGTTGTTTTATCCTATGCTTTATTAAATTGTATTTATGTTGTTTTATCCTATGCTTTATTAAATTGTAATTCTGTGGTTTTATCCTATGCTTTATTAAATTGTATTTATGTTGTTTTAACCTATGCTTTATTAAATTGTATTTATGTTGTTTTATCCTATGCTTTATGAAATTGTATTTATGTTATTTTGACCTATGCTTTACTAAATTGTATTTATGTTGTTTTATCCTGTGCTTTATTAAATTGTATTTATGTTGTTTTAACCTATGCTTTATTAAATTGCATTTATGTTGTTTTATCCTATGCTTTTTTAAATTGTATTTATGTTGTTTTATCCTATGCTTTATTAAATTGTATTTATGTTGTTTTATCCTAAGCTTTATTAAATTGTATTTATGTTGTTTTATCCTATGCTTTATTAAATTGCATTTATGTTGTTTTAACCTATGCTTTATTAAATTGTATTTATGTTGCTTTAACATATGCTTTATTAAATTGTATTTATATTTTTTGTCTTATGCTTTATTAAATTGTATTTATGTTGTTTTATCCTGTGCTTTATTAAATTGTATTTATGTTGTTTTAACCTATGCTTTATTAAATTGTATTTATGTTGTTTTATCCTATGCTTTATTAAATTGTATTTATGTTGTTTTAACCTATGCTTTATTAAATTGTATTCAAGTTGTTTTATCTTATGCTTTATTAAATTGTATTTATGTTGTTTTATCCTATGCTTTATTAAATTGAATTTATGTTGTTTTATCCTATGCTTTATTATATTGTATTTAATTTGTTTTATCCTAAGAATTATTAAATTGTATTTATGTAGTTTTAGCCTATGCTTTATTAAATTGTATTTATGTTGTTTATCCTATGCTTTATTAAATTGTATTTATGTTGTTTATCCTATGTTTCATTAAATTGTATTTATGTTGTTTTATCCTATGCTTTATTAAATTGTATTTATGTTGTTTTGTCCTATACTTTATTAAATTGTATTTATGTTGTTTTATCCTATGCTTTATTAAATTGTAATTCTGTGGTTTTATCCTATGCTTTATTAAATTGTATTTATGTTGTTTTAAACTATGCTTTATTGAATTGTTTTTATGTTGTTTTATCCTATGCTTTATTAAATTGTATTTATGTTGTTTTGTCCTATGCTTTATTAAATTGTATTTATGTTGTTTTATCCTATGCTTTATTAAATTGTATTTATGTTGTTTTATCCTATGCTTTATTTAATTGTATTTATGTTGTTTTATCCTATGCTATGTTAAATTTTATTTATGTTGTTTTATCCTATGCTTTATTAAATTGTATTTATGTTGTTTTATCATATGCTTTATTAAATTGTATTTATGTTGTTTTATCCTATGCTTTATTAAATTTTATTTATGTTGTTTTATCCTATGCTTTATTAAATTGTATTTATGTTGTTTTATCCTATGCTTTATTAAATTTTATTTATGTTGTTTTATCCTATGCTTTATTAAATTTTATTTATTTTGTTTTATCCTGTGCTTTATTAAATTGTATTTATGTTGTTTTATCCTATGCTTTATTAAATTGAATTTATGTTGTTTTATCCTATGCTTTATTAAATTGTATTTATGTTGTTTTAACTTATGCTTTACTAAATTGTATTTATGTTGTTTTATCCTGTGCTTTATTAAATTGTATTTATGTTGTTTTAACCTATGCTTTATTAAATTGTATTTATGTTGTTTTATCCTATGCTTTATTAAATTGTATTTATGTTGTTTTATCCTATGCTTTATTAAATTGTATTTATGTTGTTTTATCCTATGCTTTATTAAATTGTATTTATGTTGTTTTGTCCTCTGCTTTATTAAATTGTATTTATGTTATTTTAACCTATGCTTTATTAAATTTTATTTATGTTGTTTTATCCTATGCTTTATTAAATTGTATTTATGTTGTTTTATTCTATGCTTTATTAAATTGTATTTATGTTGTTTTATCATATGCTTTATTAAATTGTATTTATGTTGTTTTATCCTATGCTTTATTAAATTGTATTTATGTTGTTTTATCCTATGCTTTATTAAATTGTAATTCTGTGGTTTTATCCTATGCTTTATTAAATTGTATTTATGTTGTTTTAAACTATGCTTTATTAAATTGTTTTTATGTTGTTTTGTCCTATGCTTTATTAAATTGTATTTATGTTATTTTAACCTATGCTTTATTAAATTTTATTCATGTTGTTTTATCCTTTGCTTTATTAAATTGTATTTATGTTGTTTTATCCTATGCTTTATTAAATTGTATTTATGTTGTTTTATCATATGCTTTATTAAATTGTATTTATGTTGTTTTAACCTTTGCTTTATTAAATTGTATTTATGTTGTTTTATCCTGTGCTTTATTAAATTGTATTTATGTTGTTTTAACCTATGCTTTATTAAATTGTATTTATGTTGTTTTATCCTATGCTTTATTAAATTGTATTTTTGTTGTTTTATCCTATGCTTTATTAAATTGTATTTATGTTGTTTTATCCTATGCTTTAATAAATTGTATTTATGTTGTTTTATCCTATGCTTTATTAAATTGTATTTATGTTGTTTTGTCCTATGCTTTATTAAGTTGTATTTATGTTATTTTAACCTATGCTTTATTAAATTTTATTTATGTTGTTTTATCCTATGCTTTATTAAATTGTATTTATGTTGTTTTATCCTATGCTTTATTAAATTGTATTTATGTTGTTTTATCCTATGCTTTATTAAATTGTAATTCTGTGGTTTTATCCTATGCTTTATTAAATTGTATTTATGTTGTTTTAACCTATGCTTTATTAAATTGTATTTATGTTGTTTTATCCTATGCTTTATTAAATTGTATTTATGTTATTTTGACCTATGCTTTACTAAATTGTATTTATGTTGTTTTATCCTGTGCTTTATTAAATTGTATTTATGTTGTTTTAACCTATGCTTTATTAAATTGCATTTATGTTGTTTTATCCTATGCTTTTTTAAATTGTATTTATGTTGTTTTATCCTATGCTTTATTAAATTGTATTTATGTTGTTTTATCCTAAGCTTTATTAAATTGTATTTATGTTGTTTTATCCTATGCTTTATTAAATTGCATTTATGTTGTTTTAACCTATGCTTTATTAAATTGTATTTATGTTGCTTTAACATATGCTTTATTAAATTGTATTTATATTTTTTGTCTTATGCTTTATTAAATTGTATTTATGTTGTTTTATCCTGTGCTTTATTAAATTGTATTTATGTTGTTTTAACCTATGCTTTATTAAATTGTATTTATGTTGTTTTATCCTATGCTTTATTAAATTGTATTTATGTTGTTTTAACCTATGCTTTATTAAATTGTATTCAAGTTGTTTTATCTTATGCTTTATTAAATTGTATTTATGTTGTTTTATCCTATGCTTTATTAAATTGAATTTATGTTGTTTTATCCTATGCTTTATTATATTGTATTTAATTTGTTTTATCCTAAGAATTATTAAATTGTATTTATGTAGTTTTAGCCTATGCTTTATTAAATTGTATTTATGTTGTTTATCCTATGCTTTATTAAATTGTATTTATGTTGT
This sequence comes from Phyllobates terribilis, assembly GCF_046119375.1. NCBI lineage: Eukaryota > Metazoa > Chordata > Amphibia > Anura > Dendrobatidae > Phyllobates > Phyllobates terribilis. The sequence continues at coordinate 22,695,479 of NW_027362778.1, forward strand.
TTATCCTATGTTTCATTAAATTGTATTTATGTTGTTTTATCCTATGCTTTATTAAATTGTATTTATGTTGTTTTGTCCTATACTTTATTAAATTGTATTTATGTTGTTTTATCCTATGCTTTATTAAATTGTAATTCTGTGGTTTTATCCTATGCTTTATTAAATTGTATTTATGTTGTTTTAAACTATGCTTTATTGAATTGTTTTTATGTTGTTTTATCCTATGCTTTATTAAATTGTATTTATGTTGTTTTGTCCTATGCTTTATTAAATTGTATTTATGTTGTTTTATCCTATGCTTTATTAAATTGTATTTATGTTGTTTTATCCTATGCTTTATTAAATTGTATTTATGTTGTTTTATCCTATGCTTTATTAAATTGTATTTATGTTGTTTTATCCTATGCTTTATTAAATTGTATTTATGTTGTTTTATCCTATGCTTTATTAAATTGTATTTATGTTGTTTTAACCTATGCTTTATTAAATTGTATTTATGTTGTTTTATCCTGTGCTTTATTAAATTGTATTCATGTTGTTTTAACCTATGCTTTATTAAATTATATTTATGTTGTTTTATCCTATGCTTTATTAAATTGTATTTATGTTGTTTTAACCTATGCTTTATTAAATTGTATTTATGTTGTTTTATCCTATGCTTTATTAAATTGTATTTATGTTGTTTTATCCTATGCTTTATTAAATTGTATTTATGTTGTTTTATCCTATGCTTTATTAAATTGTATTTATGTTGTTTTGTCCTATGCTTTATTAAATTGTATGTATGTTATTTTAACCTATGCTTTATTAAATTTTATTTATGTTGTTTTATCCTATGCTTTATTAAATTGTATTTATGTTGTTTTATCCTATGCTTTATTAAATTGTATTTATGTTGTTTTATCCTATGCTTTATTAAATTGTATTTATGTTGTTTTATCCTATGCTTTATTAAATTGTATTTATGTTGTTTTATCCTATGCTTTATTAAATTGTAATTCTGTGGTTTTATCCTATGCTTTATTAAATTGTATTTATGTTGTTTTAAACTATGCTTTATTAAATTGATTTTATGTTGTTTTGTCCTATGCTTTATTAAATTGTATTTATGTTATTTTAACCTATGCTTTATTAAATTTTATTCATGTTGTTTTATCCTTTACTTTATTAAATTGTATTTATGTTGTTTTATCCTATGCTTTATTAAATTGTATTTATGTTGTTTTATCCTATGCTTTATTAAATTGTATTTATGTTGTTTTATCCTATGCTTTATTAAATTGTATTTATGTTGTTTTATCCTATGCTTTATTAAATTGTATTTATGTTGTTTTGTCCTATGCTTTATTAAATTGTATTTATGTTGTTTTATCCTATGCTTTATTAAATTGTATTTATGTTGTTTTATCCTATGCTTTATTAAATTGTATTTATGTTGTTTTGTCCTATGCTTTATTAAATTGTATTTATGTTGTTTTATCCTAAGCTTTATTAAATTGTATTTATGTTGTTTTATCCTATGCTTTATTAAATTGTATTTATGTTGTTTTAACCTATGCTTTATTAAATTGTAATTATGTTGCTTTAACATATGCTTTATTAAATTGTATTTATGTTTTTTTGTCTTATGCTTTATTAAATTGTATTTATGTTGTTTTATCCTGTGCTTTATTAAATTATATTTATGTTGTTTTAACCTATGCTTTATTAAATTGTATTTATGTTGTTTTAACCTATGCTTTATTAAATTGTATTCATGTTGTTTTAACCTATGCTTTATTAAATTATATTTATGTTGTTTTATCCTATGCTTTATTAAATTGTATTTATGTTGTTTTAACCTATGCTTTATTAAATTGTATTTATGTTGTTTTATCCTATGCTTTATTAAATTGTATTTATGTTGTTTTATCCTATGCTTTATTAAATTGTATTTATGTTGTTTTATCCTATGCTTTATTAAATTGTATTTATGTTGTTTTGTCCTATGCTTTATTAAATTGTATGTATGTTATTTTAACCTATGCTTTATTAAATTTTATTTATGTTGTTTTATCCTATGCTTTATTAAATTGTATTTATGTTGTTTTATCCTATGCTTTATTAAATTGTATTTATGTTGTTTTATCCTATGCTTTATTAAATTGTATTTATGTTGTTTTATCCTATGCTTTATTAAATTGTATTTATGTTGTTTTATCCTATGCTTTATTAAATTGTAATTCTGTGGTTTTATCCTATGCTTTATTAAATTGTATTTATGTTGTTTTATCCTATGCTTTATTAAATTGTATTTATGTTGTTTTGTCCTATGCTTTATTAAATTGTATTTATGTTGTTTTATCCTAAGCTTTATTAAATTGTATTTATGTTGTTTTATCCTATGCTTTATTAAATTGTATTTATGTTGTTTTAACCTATGCTTTATTAAATTGTAATTATGTTGCTTTAACATATGCTTTATTAAATTGTATTTATGTTTTTTTGTCTTATGCTTTATTAAATTGTATTTATGTTGTTTTATCCTGTGCTTTATTAAATTGTATTTATGTTGTTTTAACCTATGCTTTATTAAATTATATTTATGTTGTTTTAACCTATGCTTTATTAAATTGTATTTATGTTGTTTTAACCTATGCTTTATTAAATTGTATTCATGTTGTTTTAACCTATGCTTTATTAAATTATATTTATGTTGTTTTATCCTATGCTTTATTAAATTGTATTTATGTTGTTTTAACCTATGCTTTATTAAATTGTATTTATGTTGTTTTATCCTATGCTTTATTAAATTGTATTTATGTTGTTTTATCCTATGCTTTATTAAATTGTATTTATGTTGTTTTATCCTATGCTTTATTAAATTGTATTTATGTTGTTTTGTCCTATGCTTTATTAAATTGTATGTATGTTATTTTAACCTATGCTTTATTAAATTTTATTTATGTTGTTTTATCCTATGCTTTATTAAATTGTATTTATGTTGTTTTATCCTATGCTTTATTAAATTGTATTTATGTTGTTTTATCCTATGCTTTATTAAATTGTATTTATGTTGTTTTATCCTATGCTTTATTAAATTGTATTTATGTTGTTTTATCCTATGCTTTATTAAATTGTAATTCTGTGGTTTTATCCTATGCTTTATTAAATTGTATTTATGTTGTTTTAAACTATGCTTTATTAAATTGATTTTATGTTGTTTTGTCCTATGCTTTATTAAATTGTATTTATGTTATTTTAACCTATGCTTTATTAAATTTTATTCATGTTGTTTTATCCTTTACTTTATTAAATTGTATTTATGTTGTTTTATCCTATGCTTTATTAAATTGTATTTATGTTGTTTTATCCTATGCTTTATTAAATTGTATTTATGTTGTTTTATCCTATGCTTTATTAAATTGTATTTATGTTGTTTTATCCTATGCTTTATTAAATTGTATTTATGTTGTTTTGTCCTATGCTTTATTAAATTGTATTTATGTTGTTTTATCCTATGCTTTATTAAATTGTATTTATGTTGTTTTATCCTATGCTTTATTAAATTGTATTTATGTTGTTTTGTCCTATGCTTTATTAAATTGTATTTATGTTGTTTTATCCTAAGCTTTATTAAATTGTATTTATGTTGTTTTATCCTATGCTTTATTAAATTGTATTTATGTTGTTTTAACCTATGCTTTATTAAATTGTAATTATGTTGCTTTAACATATGCTTTATTAAATTGTATTTATGTTTTTTTGTCTTATGCTTTATTAAATTGTATTTATGTTGTTTTATCCTGTGCTTTATTAAATTGTATTTATGTTGTTTTAACCTATGCTTTATTAAATTATATTTATGTTGTTTTAACCTATGCTTTATTAAATTGTATTTATGTTGTTTTAACCTATGCTTTATTAAATTGTATTCATGTTGTTTTAACCTATGCTTTATTAAATTATATTTATGTTGTTTTATCCTATGCTTTATTAAATTGTATTTATGTTGTTTTAACCTATGCTTTATTAAATTGTATTTATGTTGTTTTATCCTATGCTTTATTAAATTGTATTTATGTTGTTTTATCCTATGCTTTATTAAATTGTATTTATGTTGTTTTATCCTATGCTTTATTAAATTGTATTTATGTTGTTTTGTCCTATGCTTTATTAAATTGTATTTATGTTATTTTAACCTATGCTTTATTAAATTTTATTTATGTTGTTTTATCCTATGCTTTATTAAATTGTATTTATGTTGTTTTATCCTATGCTTTATTAAATTGTATTTATGTTGTTTTATCCTATGCTTTATTAAATTGTATTTATGTTGTTTTATCCTATGCTTTATTAAATTGTAATTCTGTGGTTTTATCCTATGCTTTATTAAATTGTATTTATGTTGTTTTAAACTATGCTTTATTAAATTGTTTTTATGTTGTTTTGTCCTATGCATTATTAAATTGTATTTATGTTATTTTAACCTATGCTTTATTAAATTTTATTTATGTTGTTTTATCCTTTGCTTTATTAAATTGTATTTATGTTGTTTTCTCCTATGCTTTATTAAATTGTATTCATGTTGTTTTATCCTATGCTTTATTAAATTGTATTTATGTTGTTTTATCCTATGCTTTATTAAATTGTAATTCTGTGGTTTTATCCTATGCTTTATTAAATTGTATTTATGTTGTTTTAAACTATGCTTTATTAAATTGTATTTATGTTGTTTTATCATATGCTTTATTAAATTCTATTTATGTTGTTTTATCCTATGCTTTATTAAATTCTATTTATGTTGTTTTAACCTATGCTTTATTAAATTGTATTTATGTTGTTTTATCCTATGCTTTATTAAATTGTATTTATGTTGTTTTATCCTATGCTTTATTAAATTGTATTTATGTTGTTTTATCCTATGCTTTATTAAATTGTAATTCTGTGGTTTTATCCTATGCTTTATTAAATTGTATTTATGTTGTTTTAAACTATGCTTTATTAAATTGTTTTTATGTTGTTTTGTCCTATGCTTTATTAAATTGTATTTATGTTATTTTAACCTATGCTTTATTAAATTTTATTTATGTTGTTTTATCCTTTGCTTTATTAAATTGTATTTATGTTGTTTTATCCTATGCTTTATTAAATTGTATTTATGTTGTTTTATCCTATGCTTTATTAAATTCTATTTATGTTGTTTTATCCTATGCTTTATTTAATTGTATTTATGTTGTTTTATCCTATGCTTTATTAAATTGTATTTATATTGTTTTATCATATGCTTTATTAAATTGTATTTATGTTGTTTTATCCTATGCTTTATTAAATTGTAATTCTGTGGTTTTATCCTATGCTTTATTAAATTGTATTTATGTTGTTTTATCCTATGCTTTATTAAATTGTATTTATGTTGTTTTAACCTATGCTTTATTAAATTGTATTTATGTTGTTTTATCCTATGCTTTATTAAATTGTATTTATGTTGTTTTATCATATGCTTTATTAAATTGTATTTATGTTGTTTTATCCTATGCTTTATTAAATTGTAATTCTGTGGTTTTATCCTATGCTTTATTAAATTGTATTTATGTTGTTTTATCCTATGCTTTATTAAATTGTATTTATGTTGTTTTAACCTATGCTTTATTAAATTGTATTTATGTTGTTTTATCCTATGCTTTATTAAATTGTATTTATGTTGTTTTATCCTATGCTTTATTAAATTGTATTTATGTTGTTTTATCCTATGCTTTATTAAATTGTATTTATGTTGTTTTGTCCTATGCTTTATTAAATTGTATTTATGTTATTTTAACCTATGCTTTATTAAATTTTATTTATGTTGTTTTATCCTATGCTTTATTAAATTGTATTTATGTTGTTTTATCCTATGCTTTATTAAATTGTATTTATGTTGTTTTATCCTATGCTTTATTAAATTGTATTTATGTTGTTTTATCCTATGCTTTATTAAATTGTAATTCTGTGGTTTTATCCTATGCTTTATTAAATTGTATTTATGTTGTTTTAAACTATGCTTTATTAAATTGTTTTTATGTTGTTTTGTCCTATGCATTATTAAATTGTATTTATGTTATTTTAACCTATGCTTTATTAAATTTTATTTATGTTGTTTTATCCTTTGCTTTATTAAATTGTATTTATGTTGTTTTCTCCTATGCTTTATTAAATTGTATTCATGTTGTTTTATCCTATGCTTTATTAAATTGTATTTATGTTGTTTTATCCTATGCTTTATTAAATTGTAATTCTGTGGTTTTATCCTATGCTTTATTAAATTGTATTTATGTTGTTTTAAACTATGCTTTATTAAATTGTATTTATGTTGTTTTATCCTATGCTTTATTAAATTGTATTTATGTTGTTTTAACCTATGCTTTATTAAATTGTATTTATGTTGTTTTATCATATGCTTTATTAAATTCTATTTATGTTGTTTTATCCTATGCTTTATTAAATTCTATTTATGTTGTTTTAACCTATGCTTTATTAAATTGTATTTATGTTGTTTTATCCTATGCTTTATTAAATTGTATTTATGTTGTTTTATCCTATGCTTTATTAAATTGTATTTATGTTGTTTTATCCTATGCTTTATTAAATTGTAATTCTGTGGTTTTATCCTATGCTTTATTAAATTGTATTTATGTTGTTTTAAACTATGCTTTATTAAATTGTTTTTATGTTGTTTTGTCCTATGCTTTATTAAATTGTATTTATGTTATTTTAACCTATGCTTTATTAAATTTTATTTATGTTGTTTTATCCTTTGCTTTATTAAATTGTATTTATGTTGTTTTATCCTATGCTTTATTAAATTGTATTTATGTTGTTTTATCCTATGCTTTATTAAATTCTATTTATGTTGTTTTATCCTATGCTTTATTTAATTGTATTTATGTTGTTTTATCCTATGCTTTATTAAATTGTATTTATATTGTTTTATCATATGCTTTATTAAATTGTATTTATGTTGTTTTATCCTATGCTTTATTAAATTGTAATTCTGTGGTTTTATCCTATGCTTTATTAAATTGTATTTATGTTGTTTTATCCTATGCTTTATTAAATTGTATTTATGTTGTTTTGTCCTATGCTTTATTAAGTTGTATTTATGTTATTTTAACCTATGCTTTATTAAATTTTATTTATGTTTTTTTATCCTATGCTTTATTAAATTGTATTTATGTTGTTTTATCCTATGCTTTATTAAATTGTATTTATGTTGTTTTATCCTATGCTTTATTAAATTGTATTTATGTTGTTTTATCCTATGCTTTATTAAATTGTATTTATGTTGTTTTATCCTATGCTTTATTAAATTGTATTTATGTTGTTTTGTCCTATGCTTTATTAAATTGTATTTATGTTGTTTTATCCTAAGCTTTATTAAATTGTATTTATGTTGTTTTATCCTATGCTTTATTAAATTGTATTTATGTTGTTTTAACCTATGCTTTATTAAATTGTAATTATGTTGCTTTAACATATGCTTTATTAAATTGTATTTATGTTTTTTTGTCTTATGCTTTATTAAATTGTATTTATGTTGTTTTATCCTGTGCTTTATTAAATTGTATTTATGTTGTTTTAACCTATGCTTTATTAAATTATATTTATGTTGTTTTATCCTATGCTTTATTAAATTGTATTTATGTTGTTTTAACCTATGCTTTATTAAATTGTATTCATGTTGTTTTAACCTATGCTTTATTAAATTATATTTATGTTGTTTTATCCTATGCTTTATTAAATTGTATTTATGTTGTTTTAACCTATGCTTTATTAAATTGTATTTATGTTGTTTTATCCTATGCTTTATTAAATTGTATTTATGTTGTTTTATCCTATGCTTTATTAAATTGTATTTATGTTGTTTTAACCTATGCTTTATTAAATTGTATTTATGTTGTTTTATCCTGTGCTTTATTAAATTGTATTTATGTTGTTTTAACCTATGCTTTATTAAATTGTATTTATGTTGTTTTATCCTATGCTTTATTAAATTGTATTTATGTTGTTTTATCCTATGCTTTATTAAATTGTATTTATGTTGTTTTATCCTATGCTTTAATAAATTGTATTTATGTTGTTTTATCCTATGCTTTATTAAATTGTATTTATGTTGTTTTGTCCTATGCTTTATTAAATTGTATTTATGTTATTTTAACCTATGCTTTATTAAATTGTATTTATGTTGTTTTATCCTATGCTTTATTAAATTGTATTTGTTGTTTTATCCTATGCTTTATTAAATTGTATTTATGTTGTTTTATCCTATGCTTTATTAAATTGTATTTATGTTGTTTTATCCTATGCTTTATTAAATTGTATTTATGTTGTTTTATCCTATGCTTTATTAAATTGTATTTATGTTGTTTTATCATATGCTTTATTAAATTGTATTTATGTTGTTTTATCCTATGCTTTATTAAATTGTATTTATGTTGTTTTATCCTATGCTTTATTAAATTGTAATTCTGTGGTTTTATCCTATGCTTTATTAAATTGTATTTATGTTGTTTTAAACTATGCTTTATTAAATTGTTTTTATGTTGTTTTGTCCTATGCTTTATTAAATTGTATTTATGTTATTTTAACCTATGCTTTATTAAATTTTATTTATGTTGTTTTATCCTTTGCTTTATTAAATTGTATTTATGTTGTTTTATCCTATGCTTTATTAAATTGTATTCATGTTGTTTTATCCTAGGCTTTATTAAATTGTATTTACGTTGTTTTATCCTATGCTTTATTTAATTGTATTTATGTTGTTTTATCCTATGCTATATTAAATTTTATTTATGTTGTTTTATCCTATGCTTTATTAAATTGTATTTATGTTGTTTTATCCTATGCTTTATTAAATTGTATTTATGTTGTTTTAACCTATGCTTTATTAAATTGTATTTATGTTGTTTTATCATATGCTTTATTAAATTCTATTTATGTTGTTTTATCCTATGCTTTATTAAATTCTATTTATGTTGTTTTAACCTATGCTTTATTAAATTGTATATATGTTGTTTTATCCTATGCTTTATTAAATTGTATTTATGTTGTTTTATCCTATGCTTTATTAAATTGTATTTATGTTGCTTTATCCTATGCTTTATTAAATTGTATTTATGTTGTTTTATCCTATGCTTTATTAAATTGTAATTCTGTGGTTTTATCCTATGCTTTATTAAATTGTATTTATGTTGTTTTAAACTATGCTTTATTAAATTGTTTTTATGTTGTTTTGTCCTATGCTTTATTAAATTGTATTTATGTTATTTTAACCTATGCTTTATTAAATTTTATTTATGTTGTTTTATCCTTTGCTTTATTAAATTTTATTTATGTTGTTTTATCCTATGCTTTATTAAATTGTATTTATGTTGTTTTATCCTATGCTTTATTAAATTGTATTTATGTTGTTTTATCCTATGCTTTATTAAATTGTATTTATGTTGTTTTATCCTATGCTTTATTAAATTGTATTTATGTTGTTTTATCCTATGCTTTATTAAATTGTATTTATGTTGTTTTGTCCTATGCTTTATTAAATTGTATTTATGTTGTTTTATCCTAAGCTTTATTAAATTGTATTTATGTTGTTTTATCCTATGCTTTATTAAATTGTATTTATGTTGTTTTAACCTATGCTTTATTAAATTGTAATTATGTTGCTTTAACATATGCTTTATTAAATTGTATTTATGTTTTTTTGTCTTATGCTTTATTAAATTGTATTTATGTTGTTTTATCCTGTGCTTTATTAAATTGTATTTATGTTGTTTTAACCTATGCTTTATTAAATTATATTTATGTTGTTTTATCCTATGCTTTATTAAATTGTATTTATGTTGTTTTAACCTATGCTTTATTAAATTGTATTCATGTTGTTTTAACCTATGCTTTATTAAATTATATTTATGTTGTTTTATCCTATGCTTTATTAAATTGTATTTATGTTGTTTTAACCTATGCTTTATTAAATTGTATTTATGTTGTTTTATCCTATGCTTTATTAAATTGTATTTATGTTGTTTTATCCTATGCTTTATTAAATTGTATTTATGTTGTTTTATCCTATGCTTTATTAAATTGTATTTATGTTGTTTTGTCCTATGCTTTATTAAATTGTATTTATGTTATTTTAACCTATGCTTTATTAAATTTTATTTATGTTGTTTTATCCTATGCTTTATTAAATTGTATTTATGTTGTTTTATCCTATGCTTTATTAAATTGTATTTATGTTGTTTTATCCTATGCTTTATTAAATTGTATTTATGTTGTTTTGTCCTATGCTTTATTAAATTGTATTTATGTTGTTTTATCCTATGCTTTAATAAATTGTATTTATGTTGTTTTATCCTATGCTTTATTAAATTGTATTTATGTTGTTTTGTCCTATGCTTTATTAAATTGTATTTATGTTATTTTAACCTATGCTTTATTAAATTGTATTTATGTTGTTTTATCCTATGCTTTATTAAATTGTATTTATGTTGTTTTATCCTATGCTTTATTAAATTGTATTTATGTTGTTTTATCCTATGCTTTATTAAATTGTATTTATGTTGTTTTGTCCTATGCTTTATTAAATTGTATTTATGTTATTTTAACCTATGCTTTATTAAATTGTATTTATGTTGTTTTATCCTATGCTTTATTAAATTGTATTTATGTTGTTTTATCCTATGCTTTATTAAATTGTATTTATGTTGTTTTATCCTATGCTTTATTAAATTGTAATTCTGTGGTTTTATCCTATGCTTTATTAAATTGTATTTATGTTGTTTTAAACTATGCTTTATTAAATTGTTTTTATGTTGTTTTGTCCTATGCTTTATTAAATTGTATTTATGTTATTTTAACCTATGCTTTATTAAATTTTATTCATGTTGTTTTATCCTTTGCTTTATTAAATTGTATTTATGTTGTTTTATCCTATGCTTTATTAAATTGTATTTATGTTGTTTTATCCTATGCTTTATTAAATTGTATTTATGTTGTTTTAACCTATGCTTTATTAAATTGTATTTATGTTGTTTTATCCTGTGCTTTATTAAATTGTATTTATGTTGTTTTAACCTATGCTTTATTAAATTGTATTTATGTTGTTTTATCCTATGCTTTATTAAATTGTATTTATGTTGTTTTATCCTATGCTTTATTAAATTGTATTTATGTTGTTTTATCCTATGCTTTAATAAATTGTATTTATGTTGTTTTATCCTATGCTTTATTAAATTGTATTTATGTTGTTTTGTCCTATGCTTTATTAAATTGTATTTATGTTATTTTAACCTATGCTTTATTAAATTGTATTTATGTTGTTTTATCCTATGCTTTATTAAATTGTATTTATGTTGTTTTATCCTATGCTTTATTAAATTGTATTTATGTTGTTTTATCCTATGCTTTATTAAATTGTATTTATGTTGTTTTATCCTATGCTTTATTAAATTGTATTTATGTTGTTTTATCCTATGCTTTATTAAATTGTATTTATGTTGTTTTATCATATGCTTTATTAAATTGTATTTATGTTGTTTTATCCTATGCTTTATTAAATTGTATTTATGTTGTTTTATCCTATGCTTTATTAAATTGTAATTCTGTGGTTTTATCCTATGCTTTATTAAATTGTATTTATGTTGTTTTAAACTATGCTTTATTAAATTGTTTTTATGTTGTTTTGTCCTATGCTTTATTAAATTGTATTTATGTTATTTTAACCTATGCTTTATTAAATTTTATTTATGTTGTTTTATCCTTTGCTTTATTAAATTGTATTTATGTTGTTTTATCCTATGCTTTATTAAATTGTATTCATGTTGTTTTATCCTAGGCTTTATTAAATTGTATTTATGTTGTTTTATCCTATGCTTTATTTAATTGTATTTATGTTGTTTTATCCTATGCTATATTAAATTTTATTTATGTTGTTTTATCCTATGCTTTATTAAATTGTATTTATGTTGTTTTATCCTATGCTTTATTAAATTGTATTTATGTTGTTTTAACCTATGCTTTATTAAATTGTATTTATGTTGTTTTATCATATGCTTTATTAAATTCTATTTATGTTGTTTTATCCTATGCTTTATTAAATTCTATTTATGTTGTTTTAACCTATGCTTTATTAAATTGTATATATGTTGTTTTATCCTATGCTTTATTAAATTGTATTTATGTTGTTTTATCCTATGCTTTATTAAATTGTATTTATGTTGCTTTATCCTATGCTTTATTAAATTGTATTTATGTTGTTTTATCCTATGCTTTATTAAATTGTAATTCTGTGGTTTTATCCTATGCTTTATTAAATTGTATTTATGTTGTTTTAAACTATGCTTTATTAAATTGTTTTTATGTTGTTTTGTCCTATGCTTTATTAAATTGTATTTATGTTATTTTAACCTATGCTTTATTAAATTTTATTTATGTTGTTTTATCCTTTGCTTTATTAAATTTTATTTATGTTGTTTTATCCTATGCTTTATTAAATTGTATTTATGTTGTTTTATCCTATGCTTTATTAAATTGTATTTATGTTGTTTTATCCTATGCTTTATTAAATTGTATTTATGTTGTTTTATCCTATGCTTTATTAAATTGTATTTATGTTGTTTTATCCTATGCTTTATTAAATTGTATTTATGTTGTTTTGTCCTATGCTTTATTAAATTGTATTTATGTTGTTTTATCCTAAGCTTTATTAAATTGTATTTATGTTGTTTTATCCTATGCTTTATTAAATTGTATTTATGTTGTTTTAACCTATGCTTTATTAAATTGTAATTATGTTGCTTTAACATATGCTTTATTAAATTGTATTTATGTTTTTTTGTCTTATGCTTTATTAAATTGTATTTATGTTGTTTTATCCTGTGCTTTATTAAATTGTATTTATGTTGTTTTAACCTATGCTTTATTAAATTATATTTATGTTGTTTTATCCTATGCTTTATTAAATTGTATTTATGTTGTTTTAACCTATGCTTTATTAAATTGTATTCATGTTGTTTTAACCTATGCTTTATTAAATTATATTTATGTTGTTTTATCCTATGCTTTATTAAATTGTATTTATGTTGTTTTAACCTATGCTTTATTAAATTGTATTTATGTTGTTTTATCCTATGCTTTATTAAATTGTATTTATGTTGTTTTATCCTATGCTTTATTAAATTGTATTTATGTTGTTTTATCCTATGCTTTATTAAATTGTATTTATGTTGTTTTGTCCTATGCTTTATTAAATTGTATTTATGTTATTTTAACCTATGCTTTATTAAATTTTATTTATGTTGTTTTATCCTATGCTTTATTAAATTGTATTTATGTTGTTTTATCCTATGCTTTATTAAATTGTATTTATGTTGTTTTATCCTATGCTTTATTAAATTGTATTTATGTTGTTTTGTCCTATGCTTTATTAAATTGTATTTATGTTGTTTTATCCTATGCTTTAATAAATTGTATTTATGTTGTTTTATCCTATGCTTTATTAAATTGTATTTATGTTGTTTTGTCCTATGCTTTATTAAATTGTATTTATGTTATTTTAACCTATGCTTTATTAAATTGTATTTATGTTGTTTTATCCTATGCTTTATTAAATTGTATTTATGTTGTTTTATCCTATGCTTTATTAAATTGTATTTATGTTGTTTTATCCTATGCTTTATTAAATTGTATTTATGTTGTTTTGTCCTATGCTTTATTAAATTGTATTTATGTTATTTTAACCTATGCTTTATTAAATTGTATTTATGTTGTTTTATCCTATGCTTTATTAAATTGTATTTATGTTGTTTTATCCTATGCTTTATTAAATTGTATTTATGTTGTTTTATCCTATGCTTTATTAAATTGTATTTATGTTGTTTTATCCTATGCTTTATTAAATTGTATTTATGTTGTTTTATCCTATGCTTTATTAAATTGTATTTATGTTGTTTTATCATATGCTTTATTAAATTGTATTTATGTTGTTTTATCCTATGCTTTATTAAATTGTATTTATGTTGTTTTATCCTATGCTTTATTAAATTGTAATTCTGTGGTTTTATCCTATGCTTTATTAAATTGTATTTATGTTGTTTTAAACTATGCTTTATTAAATTGTTTTTATGTTGTTTTGTCCTATGCTTTATTAAATTGTATTTATGTTATTTTAACCTATGCTTTATTAAATTTTATTTATGTTGTTTTATCCTTTGCTTTATTAAATTGTATTTATGTTGTTTTATCCTATGCTTTATTAAATTGTATTCATGTTGTTTTATCCTATGCTTTATTAAATTGTATTTATGTTGTTTTATCCTATGCTTTATTTAATTGTATTTATGTTGTTTTATCCTATGCTATATTAAATTGTATTTATGTTGTTTTATCCTATGCTTTATTAAATTGTAATTCTGTGGTTTTATCCTATGCTTTATTAAATTGTATTTATGTTGTTTTAACCTATGCTTTATTAAATTGTATTTATGTTGTTTTATCCTATGCTTTATTAAATTGTATTTATGTTATTTTGACCTATGCTTTACTAAATTGTATTTATGTTGTTTTATCCTGTGCTTTATTAAATTGTATTTATGTTGTTTTAACCTATGCTTTATTAAATTGCATTTATGTTGTTTTATCCTATGCTTTATTAAATTGTATTTATGTTGTTTTATCCTATGCTTTATTAAATTGTATTTATGTTGTTTTATCCTAAGCTTTATTAAATTGTATTTATGTTGTTTTATCCTATGCTTTATTAAATTGCATTTATGTTGTTTTAACCTATGCTTTATTAAATTGTATTTATGTTGCTTTAACATATGCTTTATTAAATTGTATTTATATTTTTTGTCTTATGCTTTATTAAATTGTATGTATGTTGTTTTATCCTGTGCTTTATTAAATTGTATTTATGTTGTTTTAACCTATGCTTTATTAAATTGTATTTATGTTGTTTTATCCTATGCTTTATTAAATTGTATTTATGTTGTTTTAACCTATGCTTTATTAAATTGTATTCAAGTTGTTTTATCTTATGCTTTATTAAATTGTATTTATGTTGTTTTATCCTATGCTTTAATAAATTGAATTTATGTTGTTTTATCCTATGCTTTATTATATTGTATTTAATTTGTTTTATCCTAAGCTTTATTAAATTGTATTTATGTAGTTTTAGCCTATGCTTTATTAAATTGTATTTATGTTGTTTATCCTATGCTTTATTAAATTGTATTTATGTTGTTTATCCTATGTTTCATTAAATTGTATTTATGTTGTTTTATCCTATGCTTTATTAAATTGTATTTATGTTGTTTTGTCCTATACTTTATTAAATTGTATTTATGTTGTTTTATCCTATGCTTTATTAAATTGTAATTCTGTGGTTTTATCCTATGCTTTATTAAATTGTATTTATGTTGTTTTAAACTATGCTTTATTGAATTGTTTTTATGTTGTTTTATCCTATGCTTTATTAAATTGTATTTATGTTGTTTTGTCCTATGCTTTATTAAATTGTATTTATGTTGTTTTATCCTATGCTTTATTAAATTGTATTTATGTTGTTTTATCCTATGCTTTATTAAATTGTATTTATGTTGTTTTATCCTATGCTTTATTAAATTGTATTTATGTTGTTTTAACCTATGCTTTATTAAATTGTATTTATGTTGTTTTATCCTGTGCTTTATTAAATTGTATTCATGTTGTTTTAACCTATGCTTTATTAAATTATATTTATGTTGTTTTATCCTATGCTTTATTAAATTGTATTTATGTTGTTTTAACCTATGCTTTATTAAATTGTATTTATGTTGTTTTATCCTATGCTTTATTAAATTGTATTTATGTTGTTTTATCCTATGCTTTATTAAATTGTATTTATGTTGTTTTATCCTATGCTTTATTAAATTGTATTTATGTTGTTTTGTCCTATGCTTTATTAAATTGTATTTATGTTATTTTAACCTATGCTTTATTAAATTTTATTTATGTTGTTTTATCCTATGCTTTATTAAATTGTATTTATGTTGTTTTATCCTATGCTTTATTAAATTGTATTTATGTTGTTTTATCCTATGCTTTATTAAATTGTATTTATGTTGTTTTATCCTATGCTTTATTAAATTGTATTTATGTTGTTTTATCCTATGCTTTATTAAATTGTAATTCTGTGGTTTTATCCTATGCTTTATTAAATTGTATTTATGTTGTTTTAAACTATGCTTTATTAAATTGTTTTTATGTTGTTTTGTCCTATGCTTTATTAAATTGTATTTATGTTATTTTAACCTATGCTTTATTAAATTTTATTCATGTTGTTTTATCCTTTGCTTTATTAAATTGTATTTATGTTGTTTTATCCTATGCTTTATTAAATTGTATTTATGTTGTTTTATCCTATGCTTTATTAAATTGTATTTATGTTGTTTTAACCTATGCTTTATTAAATTGTATTTATGTTGTTTTATCCTGTGCTTTATTAAATTGTATTTATGTTGTTTTAACCTATGCTTTATTAAATTGTATTTATGTTGTTTTATCCTATGCTTTATTAAATTGTATTTATGTTGTTTTATCCTATGCTTTATTAAATTGTATTTATGTTGTTTTATCCTATGCTTTAATAAATTGTATTTATGTTGTTTTATCCTATGCTTTATTAAATTGTATTTATGTTGTTTTGTCCTATGCTTTATTAAATTGTATTTATGTTATTTTAACCTATGCTTTATTAAATTGTATTTATGTTGTTTTATCCTATGCTTTATTAAATTGTATTTATGTTGTTTTATCCTATGCTTTATTAAATTGTATTTATGTTGTTTTATCCTATGCTTTATTAAATTGTATTTATGTTGTTTTATCCTATGCTTTATTAAATTGTATTTATGTTGTTTTATCCTATGCTTTATTAAATTGTATTTATGTTGTTTTATCCTATGCTTTATTAAATTGTATTTATGTTGTTTTATCCTATGCTTTATTAAATTGTATTTATGTTGTTTTATCCTATGCTTTATTAAATTGTATTTATGTTGTTTTATCCTATGCTTTATTAAATTGTAATTCTGTGGTTTTATCCTATGCTTTATTAAATTGTATTTATGTTGTTTTAAACTATGCTTTATTAAATTGTTTTTATGTTGTTTTGTCCTATGCTTTATTAAATTGTATTTATGTTATTTTAACCTATGCTTTATTAAATTTTATTTATGTTGTTTTATCCTTTGCTTTATTAAATTGTATTTATGTTGTTTTATCCTATGCTTTATTAAATTGTATTCATGTTGTTTTATCCTATGCTTTATTAAATTGTATTTATGTTGTTTTATCCTATGCTTTATTTAATTGTATTTATGTTTTTTACCCTATGCTATATTAAATTTTATTTATGTTGTTTTATCCTATGCTTTATTAAATTGTATTTATGTTGTTTTATCCTATGCTTTATTAAATTGTATTTATGTTGTTTTAACCTATGCTTTATTAAATTGTATTTATGTTGTTTTATCATATGCTTTATTAAATTCTATTTATGTTGTTTTATCCTATGCTTTATTAAATTCTATTTATGTTGTTTTAACCTATGCTTTATTAAATTGTATTTATGTTGTTTTATCCTATGCTTTATTAAATTGTATTTATGTTGTTTTATCCTATGCTTTATTAAATTGTATTTATGTTGTTTTATCCTATGCTTTATTAAATTGTATTTATGTTGTTTTATCCTATGCTTTATTAAATTGTAATTCTGTGGTTTTATCCTATGCTTTATTAAATTGTATTTATGTTGTTTTAAACTATGCTTTATTGAATTGTTTTTATGTTGTTTTATCCTATGCTTTATTAAATTGTATTTATGTTGTTTTGTCCTATGCTTTATTAAATTGTATTTATGTTGTTTTATCCTATGCTTTATTAAATTGTATTTATGTTGTTTTAAACTATGCTTTATTGAATTGTTTTTATGTTGTTTTATCCTATGCTTTATTAAATTGTATTTATGTTGTTTTGTCCTATGCTTTATTAAATTGTATTTATGTTGTTTTATCCTATGCTTTATTAAATTGTATTTATGTTGTTTTATCCTATGCTTTATTAAATTGTATTTATGTTGTTTTATCCTATGCTTTATTAAATTGTATTTATGTTGTTTTATCCTATGCTTTATTAAATTGTATTTATGTTGTTTTATCCTATGCTTTATTAAATTGTAATTCTGTGGTTTTATCCTATGCTTTATTAAACTGTATTTATGTTGTTTTAAACTATGCTTTATTAAATTGTTTTTATGTTGTTTTGTCCTATGCTTTATTAAATTGTAATTATGTTATTTTAACCTATGCTTTATTAAATTTTATTCAGGTTGTTTTATCCTATGCTTTATTAAATTGTATTTATGTTGTTTTATCCTATGCTTTATTAAATTGTATTTATGTTGTTTTAACCTATGCTTTATTAAATTGTATTTATGTTGTTTTATCCTGTGCTTTATTAAATTGTATTTATGTTGTTTTAACCTATGCTTTATTAAATTGTATTTATGTTGTTTTATCCTATGCTTTATTAAATTGTATTTATGTTGTTTTATCCTATGCTTTATTAAATTGTATTTATGTTGTTTTATCCTATGCTTTATTAAATTGTAATTCTGTGGTTTTATCCTATGCTTTATTAAATTGTATTTATGTTGTTTTATCCTATGCTTTATTAAATTGTAATTCTGTGGTTTTATCCTATGCTTTATTAAATTGTATTTATGTTGTTTTAAACTGTGCTTTATTGAATTGTTTTTATGTTGTTTTATCCTATGCTTTATTAAATTGTATTTATGTTGTTTTGTCCTATGCTTTATTAAATTGTATTTATGTTGTTTTATCCTATGCTTTATTAAATTGTATTTATGTTGTTTTATCCTATGCTTTATTAAATTGTATTTATGTTGTTTTATCCTATGCTTTATTAAATTGTATTTATGTTGTTTTATCCTATGCTTTATTAAATTGTATTTATGTTGTTTTATCCTATGCTTTATTAAATTGTAATTCTGTGGTTTTATCCTATGCTTTATTAAACTGTATTTATGTTGTTTTAAACTATGCTTTATTAAATTGTTTTTATGTTGTTTTGTCCTATGCTTTATTAAATTGTATTTATGTTATTTTAACCTATGCTTTATTAAATTTTATTCATGTTGTTTTATCCTATGCTTTATTAAATTGTATTTATGTTGTTTTATCCTATGCTTTATTAAATTTTATTTATGTTGTTTTATCCTATGCTTTATTAAATTTTATTTATTTTGTTTTATCCTGTGCTTTATTAAATTGTATTTATGTTGTTTTATCCTATGCTTTATTAAATTGAATTTATGTTGTTTTATCCTATGCTTTATTAAATTGTATTTATGTTGTTTTAACTTATGCTTTACTAAATTGTATTTATGTTGTTTTATCCTGTGCTTTATTAAATTGTATTTATGTTGTTTTAACCTATGCTTTATTAAATTGTATTTATGTTGTTTTATCCTATGCTTTATTAAATTGTATTTATGTTGTTTTATCCTATGCTTTATTAAATTGTATTTATGTTGTTTTATCCTATGCTTTATTAAATTGTATTTATGTTGTTTTGTCCTATGCTTTATTAAATTGTATTTATGTTATTTTAACCTATGCTTTATTAAATTTTATTTATGTTGTTTTATCCTATGCTTTATTAAATTGTATTTATGTTGTTTTATCCTATGCTTTATTAAATTGTATTTATGTTGTTTTATCCTATGCTTTATTAAATTGTATTTATGTTGTTTTATCCTATGCTTTATTAAATTGTATTTATGTTGTTTTATCCTATGCTTTATTAAATTGTATTTATGTTGTTTTATCCTATGCTTTATTAAATTGTAATTCTGTGGTTTTATCCTATGCTTTATTAAATTGTATTTATGTTGTTTTAAACTATGCTTTATTAAATTGTTTTTATGTTGTTTTGTCCTATGCTTTATTAAATTGTATTTATGTTATTTTAACCTATGGTTTATTAAATTTTATTCATGTTGTTTTATCCTTTGCTTTATTAAATTGTATTTATGTTGTTTTATCCTATGCTTTATTAAATTGTATTTATGTTGTTTTATCCTATGCTTTATTAAATTGTATTTATGTTGTTTTATCCTATGCTTTATTAAATTGTATTTATGTTGTTTTATCCTATGCTTTATTAAATTGTATTTATGTTGTTTTATCCTATGCTTTATTAAATTGTATTTATGTTGTTTTATCCTATGCTTTATTAAATTGTATTTATGTTGTTTTATCCTATGCTTTATTAAATTGTATTTATGTTGTTTTATCCTATGCTTTATTAAATTGTATTTATGTTGTTTTATCCTATGCTTTATTAAATTGTATTTATGTTGTTTTATCCTATGCTTTATTAAATTGTAATTCTGTGGTTTTATCCTATGCTTTATTAAATTGTATTTATGTTGTTTTAAACTATGCTTTATTAAATTGTTTTTATGTTGTTTTGTCCTATGCTTTATTAAATTGTATTTATGTTATTTTAACCTATGCTTTATTAAATTTTATTTATGTTGTTTTATCCTTTGCTTTATTAAATTGTATTTATGTTGTTTTATCCTATGCTTTATTAAATTGTATTCATGTTGTTTTATCCTATGCTTTATTAAATTGTATTTATGTTGTTTTATCCTATGCTTTATTTAATTGTATTTATGTTGTTTTATCCTATGCTATATTAAATTTTATTTATGTTGTTTTATCCTATGCTTTATTAAATTGTATTTATGTTGTTTTATCCTATGCTTTATTAAATTGTATTTATGTTGTTTTAACCTATGCTTTATTAAATTGTATTTATGTTGTTTTATCATATGCTTTATTAAATTCTATTTATGTTGTTTTATCCTATGCTTTATTAAATTCTATTTATGTTGTTTTAACCTATGCTTTATTAAATTGTATTTATGTTGTTTTATCCTATGCTTTATTAAATTGTATTTATGTTGTTTTATCCTATGCTTTATTAAATTGTATTTATGTTGTTTTATCCTATGCTTTATTAAATTGTATTTATGTTGTTTTATCCTATGCTTTATTAAATTGTAATTCTGTGGTTTTATCCTATGCTTTATTAAATTGTATTTATGTTGTTTTAAACTATGCTTTATTAAATTGTTTTTATGTTGTTTTGTCCTATGCTTTATTAAATTGTATTTATGTTATTTTAACCTATGCTTTATTAAATTTTATTTATGTTGTTTTATCCTTTGCTTTATTAAATTGTATTTATGTTGTTTTATCCTATGCTTTATTAAATTGTATTTATGTTGTTTTATCCTATGCTTTATTAAATTCTATTTATGTTGTTTTATCCTATGCTTTATTTAATTGTATTTATGTTGTTTTATCCTATGCTTTATTAAATTGTATTTATATTGTTTTATCATATGCTTTATTAAATTGTATTTATGTTGTTTTATCCTATGCCTTATTAAATTGTAATTCTGTGGTTTTATCCTATGCTTTATTAAATTGTATTTATGTTGTTTTAAACTATGCTTTATTAAATTGTTTTTATGTTGTTTTGTCCTATGCTTTATTAAATTGTATTTATGTTATTTTAACCTATGCTTTATTAAATTTTATTTATGTTGTTTTATCCTTTGCTTTATTAAATTGTATTTATGTTGTTTTATCCTATGCTTTATTAAATTGTATTTATGTTGTTTTATCCTATGCTTTATTAAATTCTATTTATGTTGTTTTATCCTATGCTTTATTTAATTGTATTTATGTTGTTTTATCCTATGCTATATTAAATTTTATTTATGTTGTTTTATCCTATGCTTTATTAAATTGTATTTATGTTGTTTTATCCTATGCTTTATTAAATTGTATTTATGTTGTTTTAACCTATGCTTTATTAAATTGTATTTATGTTGTTTTATCATATGCTTTATTAAATTGTATTTATGTTGTTTTATCCTATGCTTTATTAAATTTTATTTATGTTGTTTTATCCTATGCTTTATTAAATTGTATTTATGTTGTTTTATCCTATGCTTTATTAAATTTTATTTATGTTGTTTTATCCTATGCTTTATTAAATTTTATTTATTTTGTTTTATCCTGTGCTTTATTAAATTGTATTTATGTTGTTTTATCCTATGCTTTATTAAATTGAATTTATGTTGTTTTATCCTATGCTTTATTAAATTGTATTTATGTTGTTTTAACTTATGCTTTACTAAATTGTATTTATGTTGTTTTATCCTGTGCTTTATTAAATTGTATTTATGTTGTTTTAACCTATGCTTTATTAAATTGTATTTATGTTGTTTTATCCTATGCTTTATTAAATTGTATTTATGTTGTTTTATCCTATGCTTTAATAAATTGTATTTATGTTGTTTTATCCTATGCTTTATTAAATTGTATTTATGTTATTTTAACCTATGCTTTATTAAATTTTATTTATGTTGTTTTATCCTATGCTTTATTAAATTGTATTTATGTTGTTTTATTCTATGCTTTATTAAATTGTATTTATGTTGTTTTATCATATGCTTTATTAAATTGTATTTATGTTGTTTTATCCTATGCTTTATTAAATTGTATTTATGTTGTTTTATCCTATGCTTTATTAAATTGTAATTCTGTGGTTTTATCCTATGCTTTATTAAATTGTATTTATGTTGTTTTAAACTATGCTTTATTAAATTGTTTTTATGTTGTTTTGTCCTATGCTTTATTAAATTGTATTTATGTTATTTTAACCTATGCTTTATTAAATTGTATTTATGTTGTTTTATCCTATGCTTTAATAAATTGCATTTATGTTGTTTTAACCTATGCTTTATTAAATTGTATTTATGTTGCTTTAACATATGCTTTATTAAATTGTATTTATATTTTTTGTCTTATGCTTTATTAAATTGTATTTATGTTGTTTTATCCTGTGCTTTATTAAATTGTATTTATGTTGTTTTAACCTATGCTTTAATAAATTGTATTTATGTTGTTTTATCCTATGCTTTATTAAATTGTATTTATGTTGTTTTAACCTATGCTTTATTAAATTGTATTCAAGTTGTTTTATCTTATGCTTTATTAAATTGTATTTATGTTGTTTTATCCTATGCTTTATTAAATTGAATTTATGTTGTTTTATCCTATGCTTTATTATATTGTATTTAATTTGTTTTATCCTAAGCTTTATTAAATTGTATTTATGTAGTTTTAACCTATGCTTTATTAAATTGTATTCAAGTTGTTTTATCTTATGCTTTATTAAATTGTATTTATGTTGTTTTGTCCTATACTTTATTAAATTGTATTTATGTTGTTTTATCCTATGCTTTATTAAATTGTAATTCTGTGGTTTTATCCTATGCTTTATTAAATTGTATTTATGTTGTTTTAAACTATGCTTTATTGAATTGTTTTTATGTTGTTTTATCCTATGCTTTATTAAATTGTATTTATGTTGTTTTGTCCTATGCTTTATTAAATTGTATTTATGTTGTTTTATCCTATGCTTTATTAAATTGTATTTATGTTGTTTTATCCTATGCTTTATTAAATTGTATTTATGTTGTTTTATCCTATGCTTTATTAAATTGTATTTATGTTGTTTTATCCTATGCTTTATTAAATTGTATTTATGTTGTTTTATCCTATGCTTTATTAAATTGTAATTCTGTGGTTTTATCCTATGCTTTATTAAACTGTATTTATGTTGTTTTAAACTATGCTTTATTAAATTGTTTTTATGTTGTTTTGTCCTATGCTTTATTAAATTGTATTTATGTTATTTTAACCTATGCTTTATTAAATTTTATTCAGGTTGTTTTATCCTATGCTTTATTAAATTGTATTTATGTTGTTTTATCCTATGCTTTATTAAATTGTATTTATGTTGTTTTAACCTATGCTTTATTAAATTGTATTTATGTTGTTTTATCCTGTGCTTTATTAAATTGTATTTATGTTGTTTTAACCTATGCTTTATTAAATTGTATTTATGTTGTTTTATCCTATGCTTTATTAAATTGTATTTATGTTGTTTTATCCTATGCTTTATTAAATTGTATTTATGTTGTTTTATCCTATGCTTTATTAAATTGTAATTCTGTGGTTTTATCCTATGCTTTATTAAATTGTATTTATGTTGTTTTATCCTATGCTTTATTAAATTGTAATTCTGTGGTTTTATCCTATGCTTTATTAAATTGTATTTATGTTGTTTTAAACTGTGCTTTATTGAATTGTTTTTATGTTGTTTTATCCTATGCTTTATTAAATTGTATTTATGTTGTTTTGTCCTATGCTTTATTAAATTGTATTTATGTTGTTTTATCCTATGCTTTATTAAATTGTATTTATGTTGTTTTATCCTATGCTTTATTAAATTGTATTTATGTTGTTTTATCCTATGCTTTATTAAATTGTATTTATGTTGTTTTATCCTATGCTTTATTAAATTGTATTTATGTTGTTTTATCCTATGCTTTATTAAATTGTAATTCTGTGGTTTTATCCTATGCTTTATTAAACTGTATTTATGTTGTTTTAAACTATGCTTTATTAAATTGTTTTTATGTTGTTTTGTCCTATGCTTTATTAAATTGTATTTATGTTATTTTAACCTATGCTTTATTAAATTTTATTCATGTTGTTTTATCCTATGCTTTATTAAATTGTATTTATGTTGTTTTATCCTATGCTTTATTAAATTTTATTTATGTTGTTTTATCCTATGCTTTATTAAATTTTATTTATTTTGTTTTATCCTGTGCTTTATTAAATTGTATTTATGTTGTTTTATCCTATGCTTTATTAAATTGAATTTATGTTGTTTTATCCTATGCTTTATTAAATTGTATTTATGTTGTTTTAACTTATGCTTTACTAAATTGTATTTATGTTGTTTTATCCTATGCTTTATTAAATTGTATTTATGTTGTTTTATCCTATGCTTTATTAAATTGTATTTATGTTGTTTTATCCTATGCTTTATTAAATTGTATTTATGTTGTTTTATCCTATGCTTTATTAAATTGTAATTCTGTGGTTTTATCCTATGCTTTATTAAATTGTATTTATGTTGTTTTAAACTATGCTTTATTAAATTGTTTTTATGTTGTTTTGTCCTATGCTTTATTAAATTGTATTTATGTTATTTTAACCTATGGTTTATTAAATTTTATTCATGTTGTTTTATCCTTTGCTTTATTAAATTGTATTTATGTTGTTTTATCCTATGCTTTATTAAATTGTATTTATGTTGTTTTATCCTATGCTTTATTAAATTGTATTTATGTTGTTTTATCCTATGCTTTATTTAATTGTATTTATGTTGTTTTATCCTATGCTTTATTAAATTGTATTTATGTTGTTTTATCCTATGCTTTATTAAATTGTAATTCTGTGGTTTTATCCTATGCTTTATTAAATTGTATTTATGTTGTTTTAAACTATGCTTTATTAAATTGTTTTTATGTTGTTTTGTCCTATGCTTTATTAAATTGTATTTATGTTATTTTAACCTATGCTTTATTAAATTTTATTTATGTTGTTTTATCCTTTGCTTTATTAAATTGTATTTATGTTGTTTTATCCTATGCTTTATTAAATTGTATTTATATTGTTTTATCATATGCTTTATTAAATTGTATTTATGTTGTTTTATCCTATGCCTTATTAAATTGTAATTCTGTGGTTTTATCCTATGCTTTATTAAATTGTATTTATGTTGTTTTAAACTATGCTTTATTAAATTGTTTTTATGTTGTTTTGTCCTATGCTTTATTAAATTGTATTTATGTTATTTTAACCTATGCTTTATTAAATTTTATTTATGTTGTTTTATCCTTTGCTTTATTAAATTGTATTTATGTTGTTTTATCCTATGCTTTATTAAATTGTATTTATGTTGTTTTATCCTATGCTTTATTAAATTCTATTTATGTTGTTTTATCCTATGCTTTATTTAATTGTATTTATGTTGTTTTATCCTATGCTATATTAAATTTTATTTATGTTGTTTTATCCTATGCTTTATTAAATTGTATTTATGTTGTTTTATCCTATGCTTTATTAAATTGTATTTATGTTGTTTTATCCTATGCTTTATTAAATTGTATTTATGTTGTTTTAACCTATGCTTTATTAAATTGTATTTATGTTGTTTTATCCTGTGCTTTATTAAATTGTATTTATGTTGTTTTAACCTATGCTTTATTAAATTGTATTTATGTTGTTTTATCCTATGCTTTATTAAATTGTATTTATGTTGTTTTATCCTATGCTTTATTAAATTGTATTTATGTTGTTTTATCCTATGCTTTAATAAATTGTATTTATGTTGTTTTATCCTATGCTTTATTAAATTGTATTTATGTTGTTTTGTCCTATGCTTTATTAAATTGTATTTATGTTATTTTAACCTATGCTTTATTAAATTGTATTTATGTTGTTTTATCCTATGCTTTATTAAATTGTATTTATGTTGTTTTATCCTATGCTTTATTAAATTGTATTTATGTTGTTTTATCCTATGCTTTATTAAATTGTATTTATGTTGTTTTATCCTATGCTTTATTTAATTGTATTTATGTTGTTTTATCCTATGCTATATTAAATTTTATTTATGTTGTTTTATCCTATGCTTTATTAAATTGTATTTATGTTGTTTTTTCCTATTCTTTATTAAATTGTATTTATGTTGTTTTAACCTATGCTTTATTAAATTGTATTTATGTTGTTTTATCATATGCTTTATTAAATTCTATTTATGTTGTTTTATCCTATGCTTTATTAAATTCTATTTATGTTGTTTTAACCTATGCTTTATTAAATTGTATTTATGTTGTTTTATCCTATGCTTTATTAAATTGTATTTATGTTGTTTTATCCTATGCTTTATTAAATTGTATTTATGTTGTTTTATCCTATGCTTTATTAAATTGTATTTATGTTGTTTTATCCTATGCTTTATTAAATTGTAATTCTGTGGTTTTATCCTATGCTTTATTAAATTGTATTTATGTTGTTTTAAACTATGCTTTATTAAATTGTTTTTATGTTGTTTTGTCCTATGCTTTATTAAATTGTATTTATGTTATTTTAACCTATGCTTTATTAAATTTTATTTATGTTGTTTTATCCTTTGCTTTATTAAATTGTATTTATGTTGTTTTATCCTATGCTTTATTAAATTGTATTTATGTTGTTTTATCCTATGCTTTATTAAATTCTATTTATGTTGTTTTATCCTATGCTTTATTTAATTGTATTTATGTTGTTTTATCCTATGCTTTATTAAATTGTATTTATATTGTTTTATCATATGCTTTATTAAATTGTATTTATGTTGTTTTATCCTATGCCTTATTAAATTGTAATTCTGTGGTTTTATCCTATGCTTTATTAAATTGTATTTATGTTGTTTTAAACTATGCTTTATTAAATTGTTTTTATGTTGTTTTGTCCTATGCTTTATTAAATTGTATTTATGTTATTTTAACCTATGCTTTATTAAATTTTATTTATGTTGTTTTATCCTTTGCTTTATTAAATTGTATTTATGTTGTTTTATCCTATGCTTTATTAAATTGTATTTATGTTGTTTTATCCTATGCTTTATTAAATTCTATTTATGTTGTTTTATCCTATGCTTTATTTAATTGTATTTATGTTGTTTTATCCTATGCTATATTAAATTTTATTTATGTTGTTTTATCCTATGCTTTATTAAATTGTATTTATGTTGTTTTATCCTATGCTTTATTAAATTGTATTTATGTTGTTTTATCCTATGCTTTATTAAATTGTATTTATGTTGTTTTAACCTATGCTTTATTAAATTGTATTTATGTTGTTTTATCCTGTGCTTTATTAAATTGTATTTATGTTGTTTTAACCTATGCTTTATTAAATTGTATTTATGTTGTTTTATCCTATGCTTTATTAAATTGTATTTATGTTGTTTTATCCTATGCTTTATTAAATTGTATTTATGTTGTTTATCCTATGCTTTATTAAATTGTATTCATGTTGTTTATCCTATGTTTCATTAAATTGTATTTATGTTGTTTTGTCCTATGCTTTATTAAATTGTATTTATGTTATTTTAACCTATGCTTTATTAAATTGTATTTATGTTGTTTTATCCTATGCTTTATTAAATTGTATTTATGTTGTTTTATCCTATGCTTTATTAAATTGTATTTATGTTGTTTTATCCTATGCTTTATTAAATTGTATTTATGTTGTTTTATCCTATGCTTTATTTAATTGTATTTATGTTGTTTTATCCTATGCTATATTAAATTTTATTTATGTTGTTTTATCCTATGCTTTATTAAATTGTATTTATGTTGTTTTATCCTATGCTTTATTAAATTGTATTTATGTTGTTTTAACCTATGCTTTATTAAATTGTATTTATGTTGTTTTATCATATGCTTTATTAAATTCTATTTATGTTGTTTTATCCTATGCTTTATTAAATTCTATTTATGTTGTTTTAACCTATGCTTTATTAAATTGTATTTATGTTGTTTTATCCTATGCTTTATTAAATTGTATTTATGTTGTTTTATCCTATGCTTTATTAAATTGTATTTATGTTGTTTTATCCTATGCTTTATTAAATTGTATTTATGTTGTTTTATCCTATGCTTTATTAAATTGTAATTCTGTGGTTTTATCCTATGCTTTATTAAATTGTATTTATGTTGTTTTAAACTATGCTTTATTAAATTGTTTTTATGTTGTTTTGTCCTATGCTTTATTAAATTGTATTTATGTTATTTTAACCTATGCTTTATTAAATTTTATTTATGTTGTTTTATCCTTTGCTTTATTAAATTGTATTTATGTTGTTTTATCCTATGCTTTATTAAATTGTATTTATGTTATTTTAACCTATGCTTTATTAAATTTTATTTATGTTGTTTTATCCTTTGCTTTATTAAATTGTATTTATGTTGTTTTATCCTATGCTTTATTAAATTGTATTTATGTTGTTTTATCCTATGCTTTATTAAATTCTATTTATGTTGTTTTATCCTATGCTTTATTTAATTGTATTTATGTTGTTTTATCCTATGCTTTATTAAATTGTATTTATATTGTTTTATCATATGCTTTATTAAATTGTATTTATGTTGTTTTATCCTATGCCTTATTAAATTGTAATTCTGTGGTTTTATCCTATGCTTTATTAAATTGTATTTATGTTGTTTTAAACTATGCTTTATTAAATTGTTTTTATGTTGTTTTGTCCTATGCTTTATTAAATTGTATTTATGTTATTTTAACCTATGCATTATTAAATTTTATTTATGTTGTTTTATCCTTTGGTTTATTAAATTGTATTTATGTTGTTTTATCCTATGCTTTATTAAATTGTATTTATGTTGTTTTATCCTATGCTTTATTATATTCTATTTATGTTGTTTTATCCTATGCTTTATTTAATTGTATTTATGTTGTTTTATCCTATGCTATATTAAATTTTATTTATGTTGTTTTATCCTATGCTTTATTAAATTGTATTTATGTTGTTTTATCCTATGCTTTATAAAATTGTATTTATGTTGTTTTAACCTATGCTTTATTAAATTGTATTTATGTTGTTTTATCATATGCTTTATTAAATTGTATTTATGTTGTTTTATCCTATGCTTTATTAAATTTTATTTATGTTGTTTTATCCTATGCTTTATTAAATTGTATTTATGTTGTTTTATCCTATGCTTTATTAAATTTTATTTATGTTGTTTTATCCTATGCTTTATTAAATTTTATTTATTTTGTTTTATCCTGTGCTTTATTAAATTGTATTTATGTTGTTTTATCCTATGCTTTATTAAATTGAATTTATGTTGTTTTATCCTATGCTTTATTAAATTGTATTTATGTTGTTTTAACTTATGCTTTACTAAATTGTATTTATGTTGTTTTATCCTGTGCTTTATTAAATTGTATTTATGTTGTTTTAACCTATGCTTTATTAAATTGTATTTATGTTGTTTTATCCTATGCTTTATTAAATTGTATTTATGTTGTTTTATCCTATGCTTTATTAAATTGTATTTATGTTGTTTTATCCTATGCTTTATTAAATTGTATTTATGTTGTTTTATTCTATGCTTTATTAAATTGTATTTATGTTGTTTTATCATATGCTTTATTAAATTGTATTTATGTTGTTTTATCCTATGCTTTATTAAATTGTATTTATGTTGTTTTATCCTATGCTTTATTAAATTGTAATTCTGTGGTTTTATCCTATGCTTTATTAAATTGTATTTATGTTGTTTTAAACTATGCTTTATTAAATTGTTTTTATGTTGTTTTGTCCTATGCTTTATTAAATTGTATTTATGTTATTTTAACCTATGCTTTATTAAATTGTATTTATGTTGTTTTATCCTATGCTTTAATAAATTACATTTATGTTGTTTTAACCTATGCTTTATTAAATTGTATTTATGTTGCTTTAACATATGCTTTATTAAATTGTATTTATATTTTTTGTCTTATGCTTTATTAAATTGTATTTATGTTGTTTTATCCTGTGCTTTATTAAATTGTATTTATGTTGTTTTAACCTATGCTTTCATAAATTGTATTTATGTTGTTTTATCCTATGCTTTATTAAATTGTATTTATGTTGTTTTATCCTATGCTTTATTAAATTGTATTTATGTTGTTTTAACCTATGCTTTATTAAATTGTATTTATGTTGTTTTATCCTGTGCTTTATTAAATTGTATTTATGTTGTTTTAACCTATGCTTTATTAAATTGTATTTATGTTGTTTTATCCTATGCTTTATTAAATTGTATTTATGTTGTTTTATCCTATGCTTTATTAAATTGTATTTATGTTGTTTTATCCTATGCTTTATTAAATTGTAATTCTCTGGTTTTATCCTATGCTTTATTAAATTGTATTTATGTTGTTTTATCCTATGATTTATTAAATTTTATTTATGTTGTTTTATCCTATGCTTTATTAAATTTTATTTATTTTGTTTTATCCTGTGCTTTATTAAATTGTATTTATGTTGTTTTATCCTATGCTTTATTAAATTGAATTTATGTTGTTTTATCCTATGCTTTATTAAATTGTATTTATGTTGTTTTAACTTATGCTTTACTAAATTGTATTTATGTTGTTTTATCCTGTGCTTTATTAAATTGTATTTATGTTGTTTTAACCTATGCTTTATTAAATTGTATTTATGTTGTTTTATCCTATGCTTTATTAAATTGTATTCATGTTGTTTTATCCTATGTTTCATTAAATTGTATTTATGTTGTTTTATCCTATGCTTTATTAAATTGTATTTATGTTGTTTTGTCCTATACTTTATTAAATTGTATTTATGTTGTTTTATCCTATGCTTTATTAAATTGTAATTCTGTGGTTTTATCCTATGCTTTATTAAATTGTATTTATGTTGTTTTAAACTATGCTTTATTGAATTGTTTTTATGTTGTTTTATCCTATGCTTTATTAAATTGTATTTATGTTGTTTTGTCCTATGCTTTATTAAATTGTATTTATGTTGTTTTATCCTATGCTTTATTAAATTGTATTTATGTTGTTTTATCCTATGCTTTATTAAATTGTATTTATGTTGTTTTATCCTATGCTTTATTAAATTGTATTTATGTTGTTTTATCCTATGCTTTATTAAATTGTATTTATGTTGTTTTATCCTATGCTTTATTAAATTGTAATTCTGTGGTTTTATCCTATGCTTTATTAAACTGTATTTATGTTGTTTTAAACTATGCTTTATTAAATTGTTTTTATGTTGTTTTGTCCTATGCTTTATTAAATTGTATTTATGTTATTTTAACCTATGCTTTATTAAATTTTATTCATGTTGTTTTATCCTATGCTTTATTAAATTGTATTTATGTTGTTTTATCCTATGCTTTATTAAATTGTATTTATGTTGTTTTAACCTATGCTTTATTAAATTGTATTTATGTTGTTTTATCCTATGCTTTATTAAATTGTATTTATGTTGTTTTATCCTATGCTTTATTAAATTGTATTTATGTTGTTTTATCCTATGCTTTATTAAATTGTAATTCTGTGGTTTTATCCTATGCTTTATTAAATTGTATTTATGTTGTTTTATCCTATGCTTTATTAAATTGTATTTATGTTGTTTTAAACTATGCTTTATTGAATTGTTTTTATGTTGTTTTATCCTATGCTTTATTAAATTGTATTTATGTTGTTTTGTCCTATGCTTTATTAAATTGTATTTATGTTGTTTTATCCTATGCTTTATTAAATTGTATTTATGTTGTTTTATCCTATGCTTTATTAAATTGTATTTATGTTGTTTTATCCTATGCTTTATTAAATTGTATTTATGTTGTTTTATCCTATGCTTTATTAAATTGTATTTATGTTGTTTTATCCTATGCTTTATTAAATTGTAATTCTGTGGTTTTATCCTAAGCTTTATTAAACTGTATTTATGTTGTTTTAAACTATGCTTTATTAAATTGTTTTTATGTTGTTTTGTCCTATGCTTTATTAAATTGTATTTATGTTATTTTAACCTATGCTTTATTAAATTTTATTCATGTTGTTTTATCCTATGCTTTATTAAATTGTATTTATGTTCTTTTATCCTATGCTTTATTAAATTGTATTTATGTTGTTTTAACCTATGCTTTATTAATTTGTATTTATGTTGTTTTATCCTGTGCTTTATTAAATTGTATTTATGTTGTTTTAACCTATGCTTTATTAAATTGTATTTATGTTGTTTTATCCTATGCTTTATTAAATTGTATTTATGTTGTTTTATCCTATGCTTTATTAAATTGTATTTATGTTGTTTTATCCTATGCTTTATTAAATTGTAATTCTCTGGTTTTATCCTATGCTTTATTAAATTGTATTTATGTTGTTTTATCCTATGATTTATTAAATTTTATTTATGTTGTTTTATCCTATGCTTTATTAAATTTTATTTATTTTGTTTTATCCTGTGCTTTATTAAATTGTATTTATGTTGTTTTATCCTATGCTTTATTAAATTGAATTTATGTTGTTTTATCCTATGCTTTATTAAATTGTATTTATGTTGTTTTAACTTATGCTTTACTAAATTGTATTTATGTTGTTTTATCCTGTGCTTTATTAAATTGTATTTATGTTGTTTTAACCTATGCTTTATTAAATTGTATTTATGTTGTTTTATCCTATGCTTTATTAAATTGTATTTATGTTGTTTTATCCTATGCTTTATTAAATTGTATTTATGTTGTTTTATCCTATGCTTTATTAAATTGTATTTATGTTGTTTTGTCCTATGCTTTATTAAATTGTATTTATGTTATTTTAACCTATGCTTTATTAAATTTTATTTATGTTGTTTTATCCTATGCTTTATTAAATTGTATTTATGTTGTTTTATCCTATGCTTTATTAAATTGTATTTATGTTGTTTTATCCTATGCTTTATTAAATTGTATTTATGTTGTTTTATCCTATGCTTTATTAAATTGTATTTATGTTGTTTTATCCTATGCTTTATTAAATTGTATTTATGTTGTTTTATCCTATGCTTTATTAAATTGTAATTCTGTGGTTTTATCCTATGCTTTATTAAATTGTATTTATGTTGTTTTAAACTATGCTTTATTAAATTGTTTTTATGTTGTTTTGTCCTATGCTTTATTAAATTGTATTTATGTTATTTTAACCTATGGTTTATTAAATTTTATTCATGTTGTTTTATCCTTTGCTTTATTAAATTGTATTTATGTTGTTTTATCCTATGCTTTA
The DNA here is from genome assembly GCF_046119375.1 of Phyllobates terribilis. Lineage (NCBI taxonomy): Eukaryota > Metazoa > Chordata > Amphibia > Anura > Dendrobatidae > Phyllobates > Phyllobates terribilis. The sequence continues at coordinate 22,729,360 of NW_027362778.1, forward strand.
TTAAATTGTATTTATGTTGTTTTATCCTATGCTTTATTAAATTGTATTTATGTTGTTTTATCCTATCCTTTATTTAATTGTATTTATGTTGTTTTATCCTATGCTTTATTAAATTGTATTTCTGTGGTTTTATTATATGCTTTATTAAATTGTATTTATGTTGTTTTAACCTATGCTTTATTAAATTGTATTTATGTTGCTTTAACATATGCTTTATTAAATTGTATTTATGTTTTTTTGTCTTATGCTTTATTAAATTGTATTTATGTTGTTTTATCCTGTGCTTTATTAAATTGTATTTATGTTGTTTTAACCTATGCTTTATTAAATTATATTTATGTTGTTTTATCCTATGCTTTATTAAATTGTATTTATGTTGTTTTAACCTATGCTTTATTAAATTGTATTCATGTTGTTTTAACCTATGCTTTATTAAATTATATTTATGTTGTTTTATCCTATGCTTTATTAAATTGTATTTATGTTGTTTTAACCTATGCTTTATTAAATTGTATTTATGTTGTTTTATCCTATGCTTTATTAAATTGTATTTATGTTGTTTTATCCTATGCTTTATTAAATTGTATTTATGTTGTTTTATCCTATGCTTTATTAAATTGTATTTATGTTGTTTTGTCCTATGCTTTATTAAATTGTATTTATGTTATTTTAACCTATGCTTTATTAAATTTTATTTATGTTGTTTTATCCTATGCTTTATTAAATTGTATTTATGTTGTTTTATCCTATGCTTTATTAAATTGTATTTATGTTGTTTTATCCTATGCTTTATTAAATTGTATTTATGTTGTTTTATCCTATGCTTTATTTAATTGTATTTCTGTGGTTTTATTATATGCTTTATTAAATTGTATTTATGTTGTTTTAACCTATGCTTTATTAAATTGTATTTATGTTGCTTTAACATATGCTTTATTAAATTGTATTTATGTTTTTTTGTCTTATGCTTTATTAAATTGTATTTATGTTGTTTTATCCTGTGCTTTATTAAATTGTATTTATGTTGTTTTAACCTATGCTTTATTAAATTATATTTATGTTGTTTTATGCTATGCTTTATTAAATTGTATTTATATTTTTTGTCTTATGCTTTATTAAATTGTATTTATGTTGTTTTATCCTGTGCTTTATTAAATTGTATTTATGTTGTTTTAACCTATGCTTTATTAAATTGTATTTATGTTGTTTTATCCTATGCTTTATTAAATTGTATTTATGTTGTTTTAACCTATGCTTTATTAAATTGTATTTATGTTTTTTTGTCTTATGCTTTATTAAATTGTATTTATGTTGTTTTATCCTGTGCTTTATTAAATTGTATTTATGTTGTTTTAACCTATGCTTTATTAAATTATATTTATGTTGTTTTATGCTATGCTTTATTAAATTGTATTTATGTTGTTTTAACCTATGCTTTATTAAATTGTATTCATGTTGTTTTAACCTATGCTTTATTAAATTATATTTATGTTGTTTTATCCTATGCTTTATTAAATTGTATTTATGTTGTTTTAACCTATGCTTTATTAAATTGTATTTATGTTGTTTTATCCTATGCTTTATTAAATTGTATTTATGTTGTTTTATCCTATGCTTTATTAAATTGTATTTATGTTGTTTTAACCTATGCTTTATTAAATTGTATTCATGTTGTTTTATCTTATGCTTTATTAAATTGTATTTATGTTGTTTTATCCTATGCTTTATTAAATTGAATTTAAGTTGTTTTATCCTATGCTTTATTATATTGTATTTAATTTGTTTTATCCTAAGCTTTATTAAATTGTATTTATGTAGTTTTAGCCTATGCTTTATTAAATTGTATTTATGTTGTTTATCCTATGCTTTATTAAATTGTATTTATGTTGTTTATCCTATGTTTCATTAAATTGTATTTATGTTGTTTTATCCTATGCTTTATTAAATTGTATTTATGTTGTTTTGTCCTATACTTTATTAAATTGTATTTATGTTGTTTTATCCTATGCTTTATTAAATTGTAATTCTGTGGTTTTATCCTATGCTTTATTAAATTGTATTTATGTTGTTTTAAACTATGCTTTATTAAATTGTTTTTATGTTGTTTTGTCCTATGCTTTATTAAATTGTATTTATGTTATTTTAACCTATGCTTTATTAAATTTTATTTATGTTGTTTTATCCTATGCTTTATTAAATTGTATTTATGTTGTTTTATCCTATGCTTTATTAAATTGTATTTATGTTGTTTTATCCTATGCTTTATTAAGTTGTATTTATGTTGTTTTATCCTATGCTTTATTAAATTGTATTTATGTTGATTTATCCTATGGTTTATTAAATTGTATTTATGTTGTTTTATCATATGCTTTATTAAATTGTATTTATGTTGTTTTATCCTATGCTTTATTAAATTGTATTTATGTTGTTTTATCCTATGCTTTATTAAATTGTAATTCTGTGGTTTTATCCTATGCTTTATTAAATTGTATTTATGTTGTTTTAAACTATGCTTTATTAAATTGTTTTTATGTTGTTTTGTCCTATGCTTTATTAAATTGTATTTATGTTATTTTAACCTATGCTTTATTAAATTTTATTCATGTTGTTTTATCCTTTGCTTTATTAAATTGTATTTATGTTGTTTTATCCTATGCTTTATTTAATTGTATTTATGTTGTTTTATCCTATGCTATATTAAATTTTATTTATGTTGTTTTATCCTATGCTTTATTAAATTCTATTTATGTTGTTTTAACCTATGCTTTATTAAATTGTATTTATGTTGTTTTATCCTATGCTTTATTAAATTGTATTTATGTTGTTTTATCCTATGCTTTATTAAATTGTATTTATGTTGTTTTATCCTATGCTTTATTAAATTGTATTTATGTTGTTTTATCCTATGCTTTATTAAATTGTAATTCTGTGGTTTTATCCTATGCTTTATTAAATTGTATTTATGTTGTTTTAAACTATGCTTTATTAAATTGTTTTTATGTTGTTTTGTCCTATGCTTTATTAAATTGTATTTATGTTATTTTAACCTATGCTTTATTAAATTTTATTTATGTTGATTTATCCTTTGCTTTATTAAATTGTATTTATGTTGTTTTATCCTATGCTTTATTAAATTGTATTTATGTTGTTTTATCCTATGCTTTATTAAATTCTATTTATGTTGTTTTATCCTATGCTTTATTTAATTGTATTTATGTTGTTTTATCCTATGCTTTATTAAATTGTATTTATATTGTTTTATCATATGCTTTATTAAATTGTATTTATGTTGTTTTATCCTATGCCTTATTAAATTGTAATTCTGTGGTTTTATCCTATGCTTTATTAAATTGTATTTATGTTGTTTTAAACTATGCTTTATTAAATTGTTTTTATGTTGTTTTGTCCTATGCTTTATTAAATTGTATTTATGTTATTTTAACCTATGCTTTATTAAATTTTATTTATGTTGTTTTATCCTTTGCTTTATTAAATTGTATTTATGTTGTTTTATCCTATGCTTTATTAAATTGTATTTATGTTGTTTTATCCTATGCTTTATTAAATTCTATTTATGTTGTTTTATCCTATGCTTTATTTAATTGTATTTATGTTGTTTTATCCTATGCTATATTAAATTTTATTTATGTTGTTTTATCCTATGCTTTATTAAATTGTATTTATGTTGTTTTATCCTATGCTTTATTAAATTGTATTTATGTTGTTTTATCCTATGCTTTATTAAATTGTATTTATGTTGTTTTAACCTATGCTTTATTAAATTGTATTTATGTTGTTTTATCCTGTGCTTTATTAAATTGTATTTATGTTGTTTTAACCTATGCTTTATTAAATTGTATTTATGTTGTTTTATCCTATGCTTTATTAAATTGTATTTATGTTGTTTTATCCTATGCTTTATTAAATTGTATTTATGTTGTTTATCCTATGCTTTATTAAATTGTATTCATGTTGTTTATCCTATGTTTCATTAAATTGTATTTATGTTGTTTTGTCCTATGCTTTATTAAATTGTATTTATGTTATTTTAACCTATGCTTTATTAAATTGTATTTATGTTGTTTTATCCTATGCTTTATTAAATTGTATTTATGTTGTTTTATCCTATGCTTTATTAAATTGTATTTATGTTGTTTTATCCTATGCTTTATTAAATTGTATTTATGTTGTTTTATCCTATGCTTTATTTAATTGTATTTATGTTGTTTTATCCTATGCTATATTAAATTTTATTTATGTTGTTTTATCCTATGCTTTATTAAATTGTATTTATGTTGTTTTATCCTATGCTTTATTAAATTGTATTTATGTTGTTTTAACCTATGCTTTATTAAATTGTATTTATGTTGTTTTATCATATGCTTTATTAAATTCTATTTATGTTGTTTTATCCTATGCTTTATTAAATTCTATTTATGTTGTTTTAACCTATGCTTTATTAAATTGTATTTATGTTGTTTTATCCTATGCTTTATTAAATTGTATTTATGTTGTTTTATCCTATGCTTTATTAAATTGTATTTATGTTGTTTTATCCTATGCTTTATTAAATTGTATTTATGTTGTTTTATCCTATGCTTTATTAAATTGTAATTCTGTGGTTTTATCCTATGCTTTATTAAATTGTATTTATGTTGTTTTAAACTATGCTTTATTAAATTGTTTTTATGTTGTTTTGTCCTATGCTTTATTAAATTGTATTTATGTTATTTTAACCTATGCTTTATTAAATTTTATTTATGTTGTTTTATCCTTTGCTTTATTAAATTGTATTTATGTTGTTTTATCCTATGCTTTATTAAATTGTATTTATGTTATTTTAACCTATGCTTTATTAAATTTTATTTATGTTGTTTTATCCTTTGCTTTATTAAATTGTATTTATGTTGTTTTATCCTATGCTTTATTAAATTGTATTTATGTTGTTTTATCCTATGCTTTATTAAATTCTATTTATGTTGTTTTATCCTATGCTTTATTTAATTGTATTTATGTTGTTTTATCCTATGCTTTATTAAATTGTATTTATATTGTTTTATCATATGCTTTATTAAATTGTATTTATGTTGTTTTATCCTATGCCTTATTAAATTGTAATTCTGTGGTTTTATCCTATGCTTTATTAAATTGTATTTATGTTGTTTTAAACTATGCTTTATTAAATTGTTTTTATGTTGTTTTGTCCTATGCTTTATTAAATTGTATTTATGTTATTTTAACCTATGCATTATTAAATTTTATTTATGTTGTTTTATCCTTTGGTTTATTAAATTGTATTTATGTTGTTTTATCCTATGCTTTATTAAATTGTATTTATGTTGTTTTATCCTATGCTTTATTATATTCTATTTATGTTGTTTTATCCTATGCTTTATTTAATTGTATTTATGTTGTTTTATCCTATGCTATATTAAATTTTATTTATGTTGTTTTATCCTATGCTTTATTAAATTGTATTTATGTTGTTTTATCCTATGCTTTATAAAATTGTATTTATGTTGTTTTAACCTATGCTTTATTAAATTGTATTTATGTTGTTTTATCATATGCTTTATTAAATTGTATTTATGTTGTTTTATCCTATGCTTTATTAAATTTTATTTATGTTGTTTTATCCTATGCTTTATTAAATTGTATTTATGTTGTTTTATCCTATGCTTTATTAAATTTTATTTATGTTGTTTTATCCTATGCTTTATTAAATTTTATTTATTTTGTTTTATCCTGTGCTTTATTAAATTGTATTTATGTTGTTTTATCCTATGCTTTATTAAATTGAATTTATGTTGTTTTATCCTATGCTTTATTAAATTGTATTTATGTTGTTTTAACTTATGCTTTACTAAATTGTATTTATGTTGTTTTATCCTGTGCTTTATTAAATTGTATTTATGTTGTTTTAACCTATGCTTTATTAAATTGTATTTATGTTGTTTTATCCTATGCTTTATTAAATTGTATTTATGTTGTTTTATCCTATGCTTTATTAAATTGTATTTATGTTGTTTTATCCTATGCTTTATTAAATTGTATTTATGTTGTTTTATTCTATGCTTTATTAAATTGTATTTATGTTGTTTTATCATATGCTTTATTAAATTGTATTTATGTTGTTTTATCCTATGCTTTATTAAATTGTATTTATGTTGTTTTATCCTATGCTTTATTAAATTGTAATTCTGTGGTTTTATCCTATGCTTTATTAAATTGTATTTATGTTGTTTTAAACTATGCTTTATTAAATTGTTTTTATGTTGTTTTGTCCTATGCTTTATTAAATTGTATTTATGTTATTTTAACCTATGCTTTATTAAATTGTATTTATGTTGTTTTATCCTATGCTTTAATAAATTACATTTATGTTGTTTTAACCTATGCTTTATTAAATTGTATTTATGTTGCTTTAACATATGCTTTATTAAATTGTATTTATATTTTTTGTCTTATGCTTTATTAAATTGTATTTATGTTGTTTTATCCTGTGCTTTATTAAATTGTATTTATGTTGTTTTAACCTATGCTTTCATAAATTGTATTTATGTTGTTTTATCCTATGCTTTATTAAATTGTATTTATGTTGTTTTATCCTATGCTTTATTAAATTGTATTTATGTTGTTTTAACCTATGCTTTATTAAATTGTATTTATGTTGTTTTATCCTGTGCTTTATTAAATTGTATTTATGTTGTTTTAACCTATGCTTTATTAAATTGTATTTATGTTGTTTTATCCTATGCTTTATTAAATTGTATTTATGTTGTTTTATCCTATGCTTTATTAAATTGTATTTATGTTGTTTTATCCTATGCTTTATTAAATTGTAATTCTCTGGTTTTATCCTATGCTTTATTAAATTGTATTTATGTTGTTTTATCCTATGATTTATTAAATTTTATTTATGTTGTTTTATCCTATGCTTTATTAAATTTTATTTATTTTGTTTTATCCTGTGCTTTATTAAATTGTATTTATGTTGTTTTATCCTATGCTTTATTAAATTGAATTTATGTTGTTTTATCCTATGCTTTATTAAATTGTATTTATGTTGTTTTAACTTATGCTTTACTAAATTGTATTTATGTTGTTTTATCCTGTGCTTTATTAAATTGTATTTATGTTGTTTTAACCTATGCTTTATTAAATTGTATTTATGTTGTTTTATCCTATGCTTTATTAAATTGTATTTATGTTGTTTTATCCTATGCTTTATTAAATTGTATTTATGTTGTTTTATCCTATGCTTTATTAAATTGTATTTATGTTGTTTTGTCCTATGCTTTATTAAATTGTATTTATGTTGTTTTATCCTATGCTTTATTATATTGTATTTAATTTGTTTTATCCTAAGCTTTATTAAATTGTATTTATGTAGTTTTAGCCTATGCTTTATTAAATTGTATTTATGTTGTTTATCCTATGCTTTATTAAATTGTATTCATGTTGTTTATCCTATGTTTCATTAAATTGTATTTATGTTGTTTTATCCTATGCTTTATTAAATTGTATTTATGTTGTTTTGTCCTATACTTTATTAAATTGTATTTATGTTGTTTTATCCTATGCTTTATTAAATTGTAATTCTGTGGTTTTATCCTATGCTTTATTAAATTGTATTTATGTTGTTTTAAACTATGCTTTATTGAATTGTTTTTATGTTGTTTTATCCTATGCTTTATTAAATTGTATTTATGTTGTTTTGTCCTATGCTTTATTAAATTGTATTTATGTTGTTTTATCCTATGCTTTATTAAATTGTATTTATGTTGTTTTATCCTATGCTTTATTAAATTGTATTTATGTTGTTTTATCCTATGCTTTATTAAATTGTATTTATGTTGTTTTATCCTATGCTTTATTAAATTGTATTTATGTTGTTTTATCCTATGCTTTATTAAATTGTAATTCTGTGGTTTTATCCTATGCTTTATTAAACTGTATTTATGTTGTTTTAAACTATGCTTTATTAAATTGTTTTTATGTTGTTTTGTCCTATGCTTTATTAAATTGTATTTATGTTATTTTAACCTATGCTTTATTAAATTTTATTCATGTTGTTTTATCCTATGCTTTATTAAATTGTATTTATGTTGTTTTATCCTATGCTTTATTAAATTGTATTTATGTTGTTTTAACCTATGCTTTATTAAATTGTATTTATGTTGTTTTATCCTATGCTTTATTAAATTGTATTTATGTTGTTTTATCCTATGCTTTATTAAATTGTATTTATGTTGTTTTATCCTATGCTTTATTAAATTGTAATTCTGTGGTTTTATCCTATGCTTTATTAAATTGTATTTATGTTGTTTTATCCTATGCTTTATTAAATTGTATTTATGTTGTTTTAAACTATGCTTTATTGAATTGTTTTTATGTTGTTTTATCCTATGCTTTATTAAATTGTATTTATGTTGTTTTGTCCTATGCTTTATTAAATTGTATTTATGTTGTTTTATCCTATGCTTTATTAAATTGTATTTATGTTGTTTTATCCTATGCTTTATTAAATTGTATTTATGTTGTTTTATCCTATGCTTTATTAAATTGTATTTATGTTGTTTTATCCTATGCTTTATTAAATTGTATTTATGTTGTTTTATCCTATGCTTTATTAAATTGTAATTCTGTGGTTTTATCCTAAGCTTTATTAAACTGTATTTATGTTGTTTTAAACTATGCTTTATTAAATTGTTTTTATGTTGTTTTGTCCTATGCTTTATTAAATTGTATTTATGTTATTTTAACCTATGCTTTATTAAATTTTATTCATGTTGTTTTATCCTATGCTTTATTAAATTGTATTTATGTTGTTTTATCCTATGCTTTATTAAATTGTATTTATGTTGTTTTAACCTATGCTTTATTAATTTGTATTTATGTTGTTTTATCCTGTGCTTTATTAAATTGTATTTATGTTGTTTTAACCTATGCTTTATTAAATTGTATTTATGTTGTTTTATCCTATGCTTTATTAAATTGTATTTATGTTGTTTTATCCTATGCTTTATTAAATTGTATTTATGTTGTTTTATCCTATGCTTTATTAAATTGTAATTCTCTGGTTTTATCCTATGCTTTATTAAATTGTATTTATGTTGTTTTATCCTATGATTTATTAAATTTTATTTATGTTGTTTTATCCTATGCTTTATTAAATTTTATTTATTTTGTTTTATCCTGTGCTTTATTAAATTGTATTTATGTTGTTTTATCCTATGCTTTATTAAATTGAATTTATGTTGTTTTATCCTATGCTTTATTAAATTGTATTTATGTTGTTTTAACTTATGCTTTACTAAATTGTATTTATGTTGTTTTATCCTGTGCTTTATTAAATTGTATTTATGTTGTTTTAACCTATGCTTTATTAAATTGTATTTATGTTGTTTTATCCTATGCTTTATTAAATTGTATTTATGTTGTTTTATCCTATGCTTTATTAAATTGTATTTATGTTGTTTTATCCTATGCTTTATTAAATTGTATTTATGTTGTTTTGTCCTATGCTTTATTAAATTGTATTTATGTTATTTTAACCTATGCTTTATTAAATTTTATTTATGTTGTTTTATCCTATGCTTTATTAAATTGTATTTATGTTGTTTTATCCTATGCTTTATTAAATTGTATTTATGTTGTTTTATCCTATGCTTTATTAAATTGTATTTATGTTGTTTTATCCTATGCTTTATTAAATTGTATTTATGTTGTTTTATCCTATGCTTTATTAAATTGTATTTATGTTGTTTTATCCTATGCTTTATTAAATTGTAATTCTGTGGTTTTATCCTATGCTTTATTAAATTGTATTTATGTTGTTTTAAACTATGCTTTATTAAATTGTTTTTATGTTGTTTTGTCCTATGCTTTATTAAATTGTATTTATGTTATTTTAACCTATGGTTTATTAAATTTTATTCATGTTGTTTTATCCTTTGCTTTATTAAATTGTATTTATGTTGTTTTATCCTATGCTTTATTAAATTGTATTTATGTTGTTTTATCCTATGCTTTATTAAATTGTATTTATGTTGTTTTATCCTATCCTTTATTTAATTGTATTTATGTTGTTTTATCCTATGCTTTATTAAATTGTATTTCTGTGGTTTTATTATATGCTTTATTAAATTGTATTTATGTTGTTTTAACCTATGCTTTATTAAATTGTATTTATGTTGCTTTAACATATGCTTTATTAAATTGTATTTATGTTTTTTTGTCTTATGCTTTATTAAATTGTATTTATGTTGTTTTATCCTGTGCTTTATTAAATTGTATTTATGTTGTTTTAACCTATGCTTTATTAAATTATATTTATGTTGTTTTATCCTATGCTTTATTAAATTGTATTTATGTTGTTTTAACCTATGCTTTATTAAATTGTATTCATGTTGTTTTAACCTATGCTTTATTAAATTATATTTATGTTGTTTTATCCTATGCTTTATTAAATTGTATTTATGTTGTTTTAACCTATGCTTTATTAAATTGTATTTATGTTGTTTTATCCTATGCTTTATTAAATTGTATTTATGTTGTTTTATCCTATGCTTTATTAAATTGTATTTATGTTGTTTTATCCTATGCTTTATTAAATTGTATTTATGTTGTTTTGTCCTATGCTTTATTAAATTGTATTTATGTTATTTTAACCTATGCTTTATTAAATTTTATTTATGTTGTTTTATCCTATGCTTTATTAAATTGTATTTATGTTGTTTTATCCTATGCTTTATTAAATTGTATTTATGTTGTTTTATCCTATGCTTTATTAAATTGTATTTATGTTGTTTTATCCTATGCTTTATTTAATTGTATTTCTGTGGTTTTATTATATGCTTTATTAAATTGTATTTATGTTGTTTTAACCTATGCTTTATTAAATTGTATTTATGTTGCTTTAACATATGCTTTATTAAATTGTATTTATGTTTTTTTGTCTTATGCTTTATTAAATTGTATTTATGTTGTTTTATCCTGTGCTTTATTAAATTGTATTTATGTTGTTTTAACCTATGCTTTATTAAATTATATTTATGTTGTTTTATGCTATGCTTTATTAAATTGTATTTATATTTTTTGTCTTATGCTTTATTAAATTGTATTTATGTTGTTTTATCCTGTGCTTTATTAAATTGTATTTATGTTGTTTTAACCTATGCTTTATTAAATTGTATTTATGTTGTTTTATCCTATGCTTTATTAAATTGTATTTATGTTGTTTTAACCTATGCTTTATTAAATTGTATTTATGTTTTTTTGTCTTATGCTTTATTAAATTGTATTTATGTTGTTTTATCCTGTGCTTTATTAAATTGTATTTATGTTGTTTTAACCTATGCTTTATTAAATTATATTTATGTTGTTTTATGCTATGCTTTATTAAATTGTATTTATGTTGTTTTAACCTATGCTTTATTAAATTGTATTCATGTTGTTTTAACCTATGCTTTATTAAATTATATTTATGTTGTTTTATCCTATGCTTTATTAAATTGTATTTATGTTGTTTTAACCTATGCTTTATTAAATTGTATTTATGTTGTTTTATCCTATGCTTTATTAAATTGTATTTATGTTGTTTTATCCTATGCTTTATTAAATTGTATTTATGTTGTTTTAACCTATGCTTTATTAAATTGTATTCATGTTGTTTTATCTTATGCTTTATTAAATTGTATTTATGTTGTTTTATCCTATGCTTTATTAAATTGAATTTAAGTTGTTTTATCCTATGCTTTATTATATTGTATTTAATTTGTTTTATCCTAAGCTTTATTAAATTGTATTTATGTAGTTTTAGCCTATGCTTTATTAAATTGTATTTATGTTGTTTATCCTATGCTTTATTAAATTGTATTTATGTTGTTTATCCTATGTTTCATTAAATTGTATTTATGTTGTTTTATCCTATGCTTTATTAAATTGTATTTATGTTGTTTTGTCCTATACTTTATTAAATTGTATTTATGTTGTTTTATCCTATGCTTTATTAAATTGTAATTCTGTGGTTTTATCCTATGCTTTATTAAATTGTATTTATGTTGTTTTAAACTATGCTTTATTAAATTGTTTTTATGTTGTTTTGTCCTATGCTTTATTAAATTGTATTTATGTTATTTTAACCTATGCTTTATTAAATTTTATTTATGTTGTTTTATCCTATGCTTTATTAAATTGTATTTATGTTGTTTTATCCTATGCTTTATTAAATTGTATTTATGTTGTTTTATCCTATGCTTTATTAAGTTGTATTTATGTTGTTTTATCCTATGCTTTATTAAATTGTATTTATGTTGATTTATCCTATGGTTTATTAAATTGTATTTATGTTGTTTTATCATATGCTTTATTAAATTGTATTTATGTTGTTTTATCCTATGCTTTATTAAATTGTATTTATGTTGTTTTATCCTATGCTTTATTAAATTGTAATTCTGTGGTTTTATCCTATGCTTTATTAAATTGTATTTATGTTGTTTTAAACTATGCTTTATTAAATTGTTTTTATGTTGTTTTGTCCTATGCTTTATTAAATTGTATTTATGTTATTTTAACCTATGCTTTATTAAATTTTATTCATGTTGTTTTATCCTTTGCTTTATTAAATTGTATTTATGTTGTTTTATCCTATGCTTTATTAAATTGTATTTATGTTGTTTTATCCTATGCTTTATTAAATTGTATTTATGTTGTTTTAACCTATGCTTTATTAAATTTTATTTATGTTGTTTTATCCTGTGCTTTATTAAATTGTATTTATGTTGTTTTAACCTATGCTTTATTAAATTGTATTGATGTTGTTTTATCCTATGCTTTATTAAATTGTATTTATGTTGTTTTATCCTATGCTTTATTTAATTGTATTTATGTTGTTTTATCCTATGCTTTATTAAATTGTATTTCTGTGGTTTTATTATATGCTTTATTAAATTGTATTTATGTTGTTTTAACCTATGCTTTATTAAATTGTATTTATGTTGCTTTAACATATGCTTTATTAAATTGTATTTATGTTTTTTTGTCTTATGCTTTATTAAATTGTATTTATGTTGTTTTATCCTGTGCTTTATTAAATTGTATTTATGTTGTTTTAACCTATGCTTTATTAAATTATATTTATGTTGTTTTATCCTATGCTTTATTAAATTGTATTTATGTTGTTTTAACCTATGCTTTATTAAATTGTATTCATGTTGTTTTAACCTATGCTTTATTAAATTATATTTATGTTGTTTTATCCTATGCTTTATTAAATTGTATTTATGTTGTTTTAACCTATGCTTTATTAAATTGTATTTATGTTGTTTTATCCTATGCTTTATTAAATTGTATTTATGTTGTTTTATCCTATGCTTTATTAAATTGTATTTATGTTGTTTTATCCTATGCTTTATTAAATTGTATTTATGTTGTTTTGTCCTATGCTTTATTAAATTGTATTTATGTTATTTTAACCTATGCTTTATTAAATTTTATTTATGTTGTTTTATCCTATGCTTTATTAAATTGTATTTATGTTGTTTTATCCTATGCTTTATTAAATTGTATTTATGTTGTTTTATCCTATGCTTTATTAAATTGTATTTATGTTGTTTTATCCTATGCTTTATTTAATTGTATTTCTGTGGTTTTATTATATGCTTTATTAAATTGTATTTATGTTGTTTTAACCTGTGCTTTATTAAATTGTATTTATGTTGCTTTAACATATGCTTTATTAAATTGTATTTATGTTTTTTTGTCTTATGCTTTATTAAATTGTATTTATGTTGTTTTATCCTGTGCTTTATTAAATTGTATTTATGTTGTTTTAACCTATGCTTTATTAAATTATATTTATGTTGTTTTATGCTATGCTTTATTAAATTGTATTTATGTTGTTTTAACCTATGCTTTATTAAATTGTATTCATGTTGTTTTAACCTATGCTTTATTAAATTATATTTATGTTGTTTTATCCTATGCTTTATTAAATTGTATTTATATTTTTTGTCTTATGCTTTATTAAATTGTATTTATGTTGTTTTATCCTGTGCTTTATTAAATTGTATTTATGTTGTTTTAACCTATGCTTTATTAAATTGTATTTATGTTGTTTTATCCTATGCTTTATTAAATTGTATTTATGTTGTTTTAACCTATGCTTTATTAAATTGTATTCATGTTGTTTTATCTTATGCTTTATTAAATTGTATTTATGTTGTTTTATCCTATGCTTTATTAAATTGAATTTATGTTGTTTTATCCTATGCTTTATTAAATTGTATTTATGTTATTTTAACCTATGGTTTATTAAATTTTATTCATGTTGTTTTATCCTTTGCTTTATTAAATTGTATTTATGTTGTTTTATCCTATGCTTTATTAAATTGTATTTATGTTGTTTTATCCTATGCTTTATTAAATTGTATTTATGTTGTTTTATCCTATGCTTTATTTAATTGTATTGATGTTGTTTTATCCTATGCTTTATTAAATTGTATTTCTGTGGTTTTATTATATGCTTTATTAAATTGTATTTATGTTGTTTTAACCTATGCTTTATTAAATTGTATTTATGTTGCTTTAACATATGCTTTATTAAATTGTATTTATGTTTTTTTGTCTTATGCTTTATTAAATTGTATTTATGTTGTTTTATCCTGTGCTTTATTAAATTGTATTTATGTTGTTTTAACCTATGCTTTATTAAATTATATTTATGTTGTTTTATCCTATGCTTTATTAAATTGTATTTATGTTGTTTTAACCTATGCTTTATTAAATTGTATTCAGTTTGTTTTAACCTATGCTTTATTAAATTATATTTATGTTGTTTTATCCTATGCTTTATTAAATTATATTTATGTTGTTTTAACCTATGCTTTATTAAATTGTATTTATGTTGTTTTATCCTATGCTTTATTAAATTGTATTTATGTTGTTTTATCCTATGCTTTATTAAATTGTATTTATGTTGTTTTATCCTATGCTTTATTAAATTGTATTTATGTTGTTTTGTCCTATGCTTTATTAAATTGTATTTATGTTATTTTAACCTATGCTTTATTAAATTTTATTTATGTTGTTTTATCCTATGCTTTATTAAATTGTATTTATGTTGTTTTATCCTATGCTTTATTAAATTGTATTTATGTTGTTTTATCCTATGCTTTATTAAATTGTATTTATGTTGTTTTATCCTATGCTTTATTTAATTGTATTTCTGTGGTTTTATTATATGCTTTATTAAATTGTATTTATGTTGTTTTAACCTATGCTTTATTAAATTGTATTTATGTTGCTTTAACATATGCTTTATTAAATTGTATTTATGTTTTTTTGTCTTATGCTTTATTAAATTGTATTTATGTTGTTTTATCCTGTGCTTTATTAAATTGTATTTATGTTGTTTTAACCTATGCTTTATTAAATTATATTTATGTTGTTTTATGCTATGCTTTATTAAATTGTATTTATGTTGTTTTAACCTATGCTTTATTAAATTGTATTCATGTTGTTTTAACCTATGCTTTATTAAATTATATTTATGTTGTTTTATCCTATGCTTTATTAAATTGTATTTATATTTTTTGTCTTATGCTTTATTAAATTGTATTTATGTTGTTTTATCCTGTGCTTTATTAAATTGTATTTATGTTGTTTTATCCTATGCTTTATTAAATTGTATTTATGTTGTTTTATCCTATGCTTTATTAAATTGTAATTCTGTGGTTTTATCCTATGCTTTATTAAATTGTATTTATGTTGTTTTAAACTATGCTTTATTAAATTGTTTTTATGTTGTTTTGTCCTATGCTTTATTAAATTGTATTTATGTTATTTTAACCTATGCTTTATTAAATTTTATTCATGTTGTTTTATCCTTTGCTTTATTAAATTGTATTTATGTTGTTTTATCCTATGCTTTATTAAATTGTATTTATGTTGTTTTATCCTATGCTTTATTAAATTGTATTTATGTTGTTTTAACCTATGCTTTATTAAATTTTATTTATGTTGTTTTATCCTGTGCTTTATTAAATTGTATTTATGTTGTTTTAACCTATGCTTTATTAAATTGTATTGATGTTGTTTTATCCTATGCTTTATTAAATTGTATTTATGTTGTTTTATCCTATGCTTTATTAAATTGTATTTATGTTGTTTTAACCTATGCTTTATTAAATTGAATTTATGTTGTTTTATCCTATGCTTTATTAAATTGTATTTATGTTGTTTTATCCTATGCTTTATTAAATTGTATTTATGTTGTTTTATCCTATGCTTTATTAAATTGTATTTATGTTGTTTTGTCCTATGCTTTATTAAATTGTATTTATGTTATTTTAACCTATGCTTTATTAAATTTTATTTATGTTGTTTTATCCTATGCTTTATTAAATTGTATTTATGTTGTTTTATCCTATGCTTTATTAAATTGTATTTATGTTGTTTTATCCTATGCTTTATTAAATTGTATTTATGTTGTTTTATCCTATGCTTTATTTAATTGTATTTCTGTGGTTTTATTATATGCTTTATTAAATTGTATTTATGTTGT
Source organism: Phyllobates terribilis (assembly GCF_046119375.1). Classification (NCBI taxonomy): domain Eukaryota; kingdom Metazoa; phylum Chordata; class Amphibia; order Anura; family Dendrobatidae; genus Phyllobates; species Phyllobates terribilis. The sequence continues at coordinate 22,745,927 of NW_027362778.1, forward strand.
TTTAACCTGTGCTTTATTAAATTGTATTTATGTTGCTTTAACATATGCTTTATTAAATTGTATTTATGTTTTTTTGTCTTATGCTTTATTAAATTGTATTTATGTTGTTTTATCCTGTGCTTTATTAAATTGTATTTATGTTGTTTTAACCTATGCTTTATTAAATTATATTTATGTTGTTTTATGCTATGCTTTATTAAATTGTATTTATGTTGTTTTAACCTATGCTTTATTAAATTGTATTCATGTTGTTTTAACCTATGCTTTATTAAATTATATTTATGTTGTTTTATCCTATGCTTTATTAAATTGTATTTATATTTTTTGTCTTATGCTTTATTAAATTGTATTTATGTTGTTTTATCCTGTGCTTTATTAAATTGTATTTATGTTGTTTTAACCTATGCTTTATTAAATTGTATTTATGTTGTTTTATCCTATGCTTTATTAAATTGTATTTATGTTGTTTTAACCTATGCTTTATTAAATTGTATTCATGTTGTTTTATCTTATGCTTTATTAAATTGTATTTATGTTGTTTTATCCTATGCTTTATTAAATTGAATTTATGTTGTTTTATCCTATGCTTTATTAAATTGTATTTATGTTATTTTAACCTATGGTTTATTAAATTTTATTCATGTTGTTTTATCCTTTGCTTTATTAAATTGTATTTATGTTGTTTTATCCTATGCTTTATTAAATTGTATTTATGTTGTTTTATCCTATGCTTTATTAAATTGTATTTATGTTGTTTTATCCTATGCTTTATTTAATTGTATTGATGTTGTTTTATCCTATGCTTTATTAAATTGTATTTCTGTGGTTTTATTATATGCTTTATTAAATTGTATTTATGTTGTTTTAACCTATGCTTTATTAAATTGTATTTATGTTGCTTTAACATATGCTTTATTAAATTGTATTTATGTTTTTTTGTCTTATGCTTTATTAAATTGTATTTATGTTGTTTTATCCTGTGCTTTATTAAATTGTATTTATGTTGTTTTGTCCTATACTTTATTAAATTGTATTTATGTTGTTTTATCCTATGCTTTATTAAATTGTAATTCTGTGGTTTTATCCTATGCTTTATTAAATTGTATTTATGTTGTTTTAAACTATGCTTTATTAAATTGTTTTTATGTTGTTTTGTCCTATGCTTTATTAAATTGTATTTATGTTATTTTAACCTATGCTTTATTAAATTTTATTTATGTTGTTTTATCCTATGCTTTATTAAATTGTATTTATGTTGTTTTATCCTATGCTTTATTAAATTGTATTTATGTTGTTTTATCCTATGCTTTATTAAGTCGTATTTATGTTGTTTTATCCTATGCTTTATTAAATTGTATTTATGTTGATTTATCCTATGGTTTATTAAATTGTATTTATGTTGTTTTATCATATGCTTTATTAAATTGTATTTATGTTGTTTTATCCTATGCTTTATTAAATTGTATTTATGTTGTTTTATCCTATGCTTTATTAAATTGTAATTCTGTGGTTTTATCCTATGCTTTATTAAATTGTATTTATGTTGTTTTAAACTATGCTTTATTAAATTGTTTTTATGTTGTTTTGTCCTATGCTTTATTAAATTGTATTTATGTTATTTTAACCTATGCTTTATTAAATTTTATTCATGTTGTTTTATCCTTTGCTTTATTAAATTGTATTTATGTTGTTTTATCCTATGCTTTATTAAATTGTATTTATGTTGTTTTATCCTATGCTTTATTAAATTGTATTTATGTTGTTTTAACCTATGCTTTATTAAATTTTATTTATGTTGTTTTATCCTGTGCTTTATTAAATTGTATTTATGTTGTTTTAACCTATGCTTTATTAAATTGTATTGATGTTGTTTTATCCTATGCTTTATTAAATTGTATTTATGTTGTTTTATCCTATGCTTTATTTAATTGTATTTATGTTGTTTTATCCTATGCTTTATTAAATTGTATTTCTGTGGTTTTATTATATGCTTTATTAAATTGTATTTATGTTGTTTTAACCTATGCTTTATTAAATTGTATTTATGTTGCTTTAACATATGCTTTATTAAATTGTATTTATGTTTTTTTGTCTTATGCTTTATTAAATTGTATTTATGTTGTTTTATCCTGTGCTTTATTAAATTGTATTTATGTTGTTTTAACCTATGCTTTATTAAATTATATTTATGTTGTTTTATCCTATGCTTTATTAAATTGTATTTATGTTGTTTTAACCTATGCTTTATTAAATTGTATTCATGTTGTTTTAACCTATGCTTTATTAAATTATATTTATGTTGTTTTATCCTATGCTTTATTAAATTGTATTTATGTTGTTTTAACCTATGCTTTATTAAATTGTATTTATGTTGTTTTATCCTATGCTTTATTAAATTGTATTTATGTTGTTTTATCCTATGCTTTATTAAATTGTATTTATGTTGTTTTATCCTATGCTTTATTAAATTGTATTTATGTTGTTTTGTCCTATGCTTTATTAAATTGTATTTATGTTATTTTAACCTATGCTTTATTAAATTTTATTTATGTTGTTTTATCCTATGCTTTATTAAATTGTATTTATGTTGTTTTATCCTATGCTTTATTAAATTGTATTTATGTTGTTTTATCCTATGCTTTATTAAATTGTATTTATGTTGTTTTATCCTATGCTTTATTTAATTGTATTTCTGTGGTTTTATTATATGCTTTATTAAATTGTATTTATGTTGTTTTAACCTGTGCTTTATTAAATTGTATTTATGTTGCTTTAACATATGCTTTATTAAATTGTATTTATGTTTTTTTGTCTTATGCTTTATTAAATTGTATTTATGTTGTTTTATCCTGTGCTTTATTAAATTGTATTTATGTTGTTTTAACCTATGCTTTATTAAATTATATTTATGTTGTTTTATGCTATGCTTTATTAAATTGTATTTATGTTGTTTTAACCTATGCTTTATTAAATTGTATTCATGTTGTTTTAACCTATGCTTTATTAAATTATATTTATGTTGTTTTATCCTATGCTTTATTAAATTGTATTTATATTTTTTGTCTTATGCTTTATTAAATTGTATTTATGTTGTTTTATCCTGTGCTTTATTAAATTGTATTTATGTTGTTTTAACCTATGCTTTATTAAATTGTATTTATGTTGTTTTATCCTATGCTTTATTAAATTGTATTTATGTTGTTTTAACCTATGCTTTATTAAATTGTATTCATGTTGTTTTATCTTATGCTTTATTAAATTGTATTTATGTTGTTTTATCCTATGCTTTATTAAATTGAATTTATGTTGTTTTATCCTATGCTTTATTAAATTGTATTTATGTTATTTTAACCTATGGTTTATTAAATTTTATTCATGTTGTTTTATCCTTTGCTTTATTAAATTGTATTTATGTTGTTTTATCCTATGCTTTATTAAATTGTATTTATGTTGTTTTATCCTATGCTTTATTAAATTGTATTTATGTTGTTTTATCCTATGCTTTATTTAATTGTATTGATGTTGTTTTATCCTATGCTTTATTAAATTGTATTTCTGTGGTTTTATTATATGCTTTATTAAATTGTATTTATGTTGTTTTAACCTATGCTTTATTAAATTGTATTTATGTTGCTTTAACATATGCTTTATTAAATTGTATTTATGTTTTTTTGTCTTATGCTTTATTAAATTGTATTTATGTTGTTTTATCCTGTGCTTTATTAAATTGTATTTATGTTGTTTTAACCTATGCTTTATTAAATTATATTTATGTTGTTTTATCCTATGCTTTATTAAATTGTATTTATGTTGTTTTAACCTATGCTTTATTAAATTGTATTCAGTTTGTTTTAACCTATGCTTTATTAAATTATATTTATGTTGTTTTATCCTATGCTTTATTAAATTATATTTATGTTGTTTTAACCTATGCTTTATTAAATTGTATTTATGTTGTTTTATCCTATGCTTTATTAAATTGTATTTATGTTGTTTTATCCTATGCTTTATTAAATTGTATTTATGTTGTTTTATCCTATGCTTTATTAAATTGTATTTATGTTGTTTTGTCCTATGCTTTATTAAATTGTATTTATGTTATTTTAACCTATGCTTTATTAAATTTTATTTATGTTGTTTTATCCTATGCTTTATTAAATTGTATTTATGTTGTTTTATCCTATGCTTTATTAAATTGTATTTATGTTGTTTTATCCTATGCTTTATTAAATTGTATTTATGTTGTTTTATCCTATGCTTTATTTAATTGTATTTCTGTGGTTTTATTATATGCTTTATTAAATTGTATTTATGTTGTTTTAACCTATGCTTTATTAAATTGTATTTATGTTGCTTTAACATATGCTTTATTAAATTGTATTTATGTTTTTTTGTCTTATGCTTTATTAAATTGTATTTATGTTGTTTTATCCTGTGCTTTATTAAATTGTATTTATGTTGCTTTAACCTATGCTTTATTAAATTATATTTATGTTGTTTTATGCTATGCTTTATTAAATTGTATTTATGTTGTTTTAACCTATGCTTTATTAAATTGTATTCATGTTGTTTTAACCTATGCTTTATTAAATTATATTTATGTTGTTTTATCCTATGCTTTATTAAATTGTATTTATATTTTTTGTCTTATGCTTTATTAAATTGTATTTATGTTGTTTTATCCTGTGCTTTATTAAATTGTATTTATGTTGTTTTATCCTATGCTTTATTAAATTGTATTTATGTTGTTTTATCCTATGCTTTATTAAATTGTAATTCTGTGGTTTTATCCTATGCTTTATTAAATTGTATTTATGTTGTTTTAAACTATGCTTTATTAAATTGTTTTTATGTTGTTTTGTCCTATGCTTTATTAAATTGTATTTATGTTATTTTAACCTATGCTTTATTAAATTTTATTCATGTTGTTTTATCCTTTGCTTTATTAAATTGTATTTATGTTGTTTTATCCTATGCTTTATTAAATTGTATTTATGTTGTTTTATCCTATGCTTTATTAAATTGTATTTATGTTGTTTTAACCTATGCTTTATTAAATTTTATTTATGTTGTTTTATCCTGTGCTTTATTAAATTGTATTTATGTTGTTTTAACCTATGCTTTATTAAATTGTATTGATGTTGTTTTATCCTATGCTTTATTAAATTGTATTTATGTTGTTTTATCCTATGCTTTATTAAATTGTATTTATGTTGTTTTAACCTATGCTTTATTAAATTGAATTTATGTTGTTTTATCCTATGCTTTATTAAATTGTATTTATGTTGTTTTATCCTATGCTTTATTAAATTGTATTTATGTTGTTTTATCCTATGCTTTATTAAATTGTATTTATGTTGTTTTGTCCTATGCTTTATTAAATTGTATTTATGTTATTTTAACCTATGCTTTATTAAATTTTATTTATGTTGTTTTATCCTATGCTTTATTAAATTGTATTTATGTTGTTTTATCCTATGCTTTATTAAATTGTATTTATGTTGTTTTATCCTATGCTTTATTAAATTGTATTTATGTTGTTTTATCCTATGCTTTATTTAATTGTATTTCTGTGGTTTTATTATATGCTTTATTAAATTGTATTTATGTTGTTTTAACCTGTGCTTTATTAAATTGTATTTATGTTGCTTTAACATATGCTTTATTAAATTGTATTTATGTTTTTTTGTCTTATGCTTTATTAAATTGTATTTATGTTGTTTTATCCTGTGCTTTATTAAATTGTATTTATGTTGTTTTAACCTATGCTTTATTAAATTATATTTATGTTGTTTTATGCTATGCTTTATTAAATTGTATTTATGTTGTTTTAACCTATGCTTTATTAAATTGTATTCATGTTGTTTTAACCTATGCTTTATTAAATTATATTTATGTTGTTTTATCCTATGCTTTATTAAATTGTATTTATATTTTTTGTCTTATGCTTTATTAAATTGTATTTATGTTGTTTTATCCTGTGCTTTATTAAATTGTATTTATGTTGTTTTAACCTATGCTTTATTAAATTGTATTTATGTTGTTTTATCCTATGCTTTATTAAATTGTATTTATGTTGTTTTAACCTATGCTTTATTAAATTGTATTCATGTTGTTTTATCTTATGCTTTATTAAATTGTATTTATGTTGTTTTATCCTATGCTTTATTAAATTGAATTTATGTTGTTTTATCCTATGCTTTATTAAATTGTATTTATGTTATTTTAACCTATGGTTTATTAAATTTTATTCATGTTGTTTTATCCTTTGCTTTATTAAATTGTATTTATGTTGTTTTATCCTATGCTTTATTAAATTGTATTTATGTTGTTTTATCCTATGCTTTATTAAATTGTATTTATGTTGTTTTATCCTATGCTTTATTTAATTGTATTGATGTTGTTTTATCCTATGCTTTATTAAATTGTATTTCTGTGGTTTTATTATATGCTTTATTAAATTGTATTTATGTTGTTTTAACCTATGCTTTATTAAATTGTATTTATGTTGCTTTAACATATGCTTTATTAAATTGTATTTATGTTTTTTTGTCTTATGCTTTATTAAATTGTATTTATGTTGTTTTATCCTGTGCTTTATTAAATTGTATTTATGTTGTTTTAACCTATGCTTTATTAAATTATATTTATGTTGTTTTATCCTATGCTTTATTAAATTGTATTTATGTTGTTTTAACCTATGCTTTATTAAATTGTATTCATGTTGTTTTAACCTATGCTTTATTAAATTATATTTATGTTGTTTTATCCTATGCTTTATTAAATTATATTTATGTTGTTTTAACCTATGCTTTATTAAATTGTATTTATGTTGTTTTATCCTATGCTTTATTAAATTGTATTTATGTTGTTTTATCCTATGCTTTATTAAATTGTATTTATGTTGTTTTATCCTATGCTTTATTAAATTGTATTTATGTTGTTTTGTCCTATGCTTTATTAAATTGTATTTATGTTATTTTAACCTATGCTTTATTAAATTTTATTTATGTTGTTTTATCCTATGCTTTATTAAATTGTATTTATGTTGTTTTATCCTATGCTTTATTAAATTGTATTTATGTTGTTTTATCCTATGCTTTATTAAATTGTATTTATGTTGTTTTATCCTATGCTTTATTTAATTGTATTTCTGTGGTTTTATTATATGCTTTATTAAATTGTATTTATGTTGTTTTAACCTGTGCTTTATTAAATTGTATTTATGTTGCTTTAACATATGCTTTATTAAATTGTATTTATGTTTTTTTGTCTTATGCTTTATTAAATTGTATTTATGTTGTTTTATCCTGTGCTTTATTAAATTGTATTTATGTTGTTTTAACCTATGCTTTATTAAATTATATTTATGTTGTTTTATGCTATGCTTTATTAAATTGTATTTATGTTGTTTTAACCTATGCTTTATTAAATTGTATTCATGTTGTTTTAACCTATGCTTTATTAAATTATATTTATGTTGTTTTATCCTATGCTTTATTAAATTGTATTTATATTTTTTGTCTTATGCTTTATTAAATTGTATTTATGTTGTTTTATCCTGTGCTTTATTAAATTGTATTTATGTTGTTTTAACCTATGCTTTATTAAATTGTATTTATGTTGTTTTATCCTATGCTTTATTAAATTGTATTTATGTTGTTTTAACCTATGCTTTATTAAATTGTATTCATGTTGTTTTATCTTATGCTTTATTAAATTGTATTTATGTTGTTTTATCCTATGCTTTATTAAATTGAATTTATGTTGTTTTATCCTATGCTTTATTAAATTGTATTTATGTTATTTTAACCTATGGTTTATTAAATTTTATTCATGTTGTTTTATCCTTTGCTTTATTAAATTGTATTTATGTTGTTTTATCCTATGCTTTATTAAATTGTATTTATGTTGTTTTATCCTATGCTTTATTAAATTGTATTTATGTTGTTTTATCCTATGCTTTATTTAATTGTATTGATGTTGTTTTATCCTATGCTTTATTAAATTGTATTTCTGTGGTTTTATTATATGCTTTATTAAATTGTATTTATGTTGTTTTAACCTATGCTTTATTAAATTGTATTTATGTTGCTTTAACATATGCTTTATTAAATTGTATTTATGTTTTTTTGTCTTATGCTTTATTAAATTGTATTTATGTTGTTTTATCCTGTGCTTTATTAAATTGTATTTATGTTGTTTTAACCTATGCTTTATTAAATTATATTTATGTTGTTTTATCCTATGCTTTATTAAATTGTATTTATGTTGTTTTAACCTATGCTTTATTAAATTGTATTCATGTTGTTTTAACCTATGCTTTATTAAATTATATTTATGTTGTTTTATCCTATGCTTTATTAAATTATATTTATGTTGTTTTAACCTATGCTTTATTAAATTGTATTTATGTTGTTTTATCCTATGCTTTATTAAATTGTATTTATGTTGTTTTATCCTATGCTTTATTAAATTGTATTTATGTTGTTTTATCCTATGCTTTATTAAATTGTATTTATGTTGTTTTGTCCTATGCTTTATTAAATTGTATTTATGTTATTTTAACCTATGCTTTATTAAATTTTATTTATGTTGTTTTATCCTATGCTTTATTAAATTGTATTTATGTTGTTTTATCCTATGCTTTATTAAATTGTATTTATGTTGTTTTATCCTATGCTTTATTAAATTGTATTTATGTTGTTTTATCCTATGCTTTATTTAATTGTATTTCTGTGGTTTTATTATATGCTTTATTAAATTGTATTTATGTTGTTTTAACCTATGCTTTATTAAATTGTATTTATGTTGCTTTAACATATGCTTTATTAAATTGTATTTATGTTTTTTTGTCTTATGCTTTATTAAATTGTATTTATGTTGTTTTATCCTGTGCTTTATTAAATTGTATTTATGTTGTTTTAACCTATGCTTTATTAAATTATATTTATGTTGTTTTATGCTATGCTTTATTAAATTGTATTTATGTTGTTTTAACCTATGCTTTATTAAATTGTATTCATGTTGTTTTAACCTATGCTTTATTAAATTATATTTATGTTGTTTTATCCTATGCTTTATTAAATTGTATTTATATTTTTTGTCTTATGCTTTATTAAATTGTATTTATGTTGTTTTATCCTGTGCTTTATTAAATTGTATTTATGTTGTTTTAACCTATGCTTTATTAAATTGTATTTATGTTGTTTTATCCTATGCTTTATTAAATTGTATTTATGTTGTTTTAACCTATGCTTTATTAAATTGTATTCATGTTGTTTTATCTTATGCTTTATTAAATTGTATTTATGTTGTTTTATCCTATGCTTTATTAAATTGAATTTATGTTGTTTTATCCTATGCTTTATGATATTGTATTTAATTTGTTTTATCCTATGCTTTATTAAATTGTATTTATGTTGTTTATCCTATGTTTCATTAAATTGTATTTATGTTGTTTTATCCTATGCTTTATTAAATTGTATTTATGTTGTTTTGTCCTATACTTTATTAAATTGTATTTATGTTGTTTTATCCTATGCTTTATTAAATTGTAATTCTGTGGTTTTATCCTATGCTTTATTAAATTGTATTTATGTTGTTTTAAACTATGCTTTATTAAATTGTTTTTATGTTGTTTTGTCCTATGCTTTATTAAATTGTATTTATGTTATTTTAACCTATGCTTTATTAAATTGTATTTATGTTGTTTTATCCTATGCTTTATTAAATTGTATGTATGTTGTTTTATCCTATGCTTTATTAAATTGTATTTATGTTGTTTTATCCTATGCTTTATTAAATTGTATTTATGTTGTTTTATCCTATGCTTTATTAAATTGTATTTATGTTGTTTTATCCTATGCTTTATTAAATTTTATTTATTTTGTTTTATCCTGTGCTTTATTAAATTGTATTTATGTTGTTTTATCCTATGCTTTATTAAATTGAATGTATGTTGTTTTATCCTATGCTTTATTAAATTGTATTTATGTTGTTTTAACCTATGCTTTATTAAATTGTATTCATGTTGTTTTATCTTATGCTTTATTAAATTGTATTTATGTTGTTTTATCCTATGCTTTATTAAAGTGAATTTAAGTTGTTTTATCATATGCTTTATTATATTGTATTTAATTTGTTTTATCCTAAGCTTTATTAAATTGTATTTATGTAGTTTTAGCCTATGCTTTATTAAATTGTATTTATGTTGTTTATCCTATGCTTTATTAAATTGTATTTATGTTGTTTATCCTATGTTTCATTAAATTGTATTTATGTTGTTTTATCCTATGCTTTATTAAATTGTATTTATGTTGTTTTGTCCTATACTTTATTAAATTGTATTTATGTTGTTTTATCCTATGCTTTATTAAATTGTAATTCTGTGGTTTTATCCTATGCTTTATTAAATTGTATTTATGTTGTTTTAAACTATGCTTTATTAAATTGTTTTTATGTTGTTTTGTCCTATGCTTTATTAAATTGTATTTATGTTATTTTAACCTATGCTTTATTAAATTTTATTTATGTTGTTTTATCCTATGCTTTATTAAATTGTATTTATGTTGTTTTGTCCTATGCTTTATTAAATTGTATTTATGTTATTTTAACCTATGCTTTATTAAATTTTATTTATGTTGTTTTATCCTATGCTTTATTAAATTGTATTTATGTTGTTTTATCCTATGCTTTATTAAATTGTATTTATGTTGTTTTATCCTATGCTTTATTAAATTGTATTTATGTTGTTTTATCCTATGCTTTATTTAATTGTATTTATGTTGTTTTATCCTATGCTTTATTAAATTGTATTTCTGTGGTTTTATTATATGCTTTATTAAATTGTATTTATGTTGTTTTAACCTATGCTTTATTAAATTGTATTTATGTTGCTTTAACATATGCTTTATTAAATTGTATTTATGTTTTTTTGTCTTATGCTTTATTAAATTGTATTTATGTTGTTTTATCCTGTGCTTTATTAAATTGTATTTATGTTGTTTTAACCTATGCTTTATTAAATTATATTTATGTTGTTTTATGCTATGCTTTATTAAATTGTATTTATGTTGTTTTAACCTATGCTTTATTAAATTGTATTCATGTTGTTTTAACCTATGCTTTATTAAATTATATTTATGTTGTTTTATCCTATGCTTTATTAAATTGTATTTATGTTGTTTTAACCTATGCTTTATTAAATTGTATTTATGTTGTTTTATCCTATGCTTTATTAAATTGTATTTATGTTGTTTTATCCTATGCTTTATTAAATTGTATTTATGTTGTTTTAACCTATGCTTTATTAAATTGTATTCATGTTGTTTTATCTTATGCTTTATTAAATTGTATTTATGTTGTTTTATCCTATGCTTTATTAAATTGAATTTAAGTTGTTTTATCCTATGCTTTATTATATTGTATTTAATTTGTTTTATCCTAAGCTTTATTAAATTGTATTTATGTAGTTTTAGCCTATGCTTTATTAAATTGTATTTATGTTGTTTATCCTATGCTTTATTAAATTGTATTTATGTTGTTTATCCTATGTTTCATTAAATTGTATTTATGTTGTTTTATCCTATGCTTTATTAAATTGTATTTATGTTGTTTTGTCCTATACTTTATTAAATTGTATTTATGTTGTTTTATCCTATGCTTTATTAAATTGTAATTCTGTGGTTTTATCCTATGCTTTATTAAATTGTATTTATGTTGTTTTAAACTATGCTTTATTAAATTGTTTTTATGTTGTTTTGTCCTATGCTTTATTAAATTGTATTTATGTTATTTTAACCTATGCTTTATTAAATTTTATTTATGTTGTTTTATCCTATGCTTTATTAAATTGTATTTATGTTGTTTTATCCTATGCTTTATTAAATTGTATTTATGTTGTTTTATCCTATGCTTTATTAAGTTGTATTTATGTTGTTTTATCCTATGCTTTATTAAATTGTATTTATGTTGTTTTATCCTATGGTTTATTAAATTGTATTTATGTTGTTTTATCATATGCTTTATTAAATTGTATTTATGTTGTTTTATCCTATGCTTTATTAAATTGTATTTATGTTGTTTTATCCTATGCTTTATTAAATTGTAATTCTGTGGTTTTATCCTATGCTTTATTAAATTGTATTTATGTTGTTTTAAACTATGCTTTATTAAATTGTTTTTATGTTGTTTTGTCCTATGCTTTATTAAATTGTATTTATGTTATTTTAACCTATGCTTTATTAAATTTTATTCATGTTGTTTTATCCTTTGCTTTATTAAATTGTATTTATGTTGTTTTATCCTATGCTTTATTAAATTGTATTTATGTTGTTTTATCCTATGCTTTATTAAATTGTATTTATGTTGTTTTAACCTATGCTTTATTAAATTTTATTTATGTTGTTTTATCCTGTGCTTTATTAAATTGTATTTATGTTGTTTTAACCTATGCTTTATTAAATTGTATTGATGTTGTTTTATCCTATGCTTTATTAAATTGTATTTATGTTGTTTTATCCTATGCTTTATTTAATTGTATTTATGTTGTTTTATCCTATGCTTTATTAAATTGTATTTCTGTGGTTTTATTATATGCTTTATTAAATTGTATTTATGTTGTTTTAACCTATGCTTTATTAAATTGTATTTATGTTGCTTTAACATATGCTTTATTAAATTGTATTTATGTTTTTTTGTCTTATGCTTTATTAAATTGTATTTATGTTGTTTTATCCTGTGCTTTATTAAATTGTATTTATGTTGTTTTAACCTATGCTTTATTAAATTATATTTATGTTGTTTTATGCTATGCTTTATTAAATTGTATTTATGTTGTTTTAACCTATGCTTTATTAAATTGTATTCATGTTGTTTTAACCTATGCTTTATTAAATTATATTTATGTTGTTTTATCCTATGCTTTATTAAATTGTATTTATATTTTTTGTCTTATGCTTTATTAAATTGTATTTATGTTGTTTTATCCTGTGCTTTATTAAATTGTATTTATGTTGTTTTAACCTATGCTTTATTAAATTGTATTTATGTTGTTTTATCCTATGCTTTATTAAATTGTATTTATGTTGTTTTAACCTATGCTTTATTAAATTGTATTCATGTTGTTTTATCTTATGCTTTATTAAATTGTATTTATGTTGTTTTATCCTATGCTTTATTAAATTGAATTTATGTTGTTTTATCCTATGCTTTATTAAATTGTATTTATGTTATTTTAACCTATGGTTTATTAAATTTTATTCATGTTGTTTTATCCTTTGCTTTATTAAATTGTATTTATGTTGTTTTATCCTATGCTTTATTAAATTGTATTTATGTTGTTTTATCCTATGCTTTATTAAATTGTATTTATGTTGTTTTATCCTATGCTTTATTTAATTGTATTGATGTTGTTTTATCCTATGCTTTATTAAATTGTATTTCTGTGGTTTTATTATATGCTTTATTAAATTGTATTTATGTTGTTTTAACCTATGCTTTATTAAATTGTATTTATGTTGCTTTAACATATGCTTTATTAAATTGTATTTATGTTTTTTTGTCTTATGCTTTATTAAATTGTATTTATGTTGTTTTATCCTGTGCTTTATTAAATTGTATTTATGTTGTTTTAACCTATGCTTTATTAAATTATATTTATGTTGTTTTATCCTATGCTTTATTAAATTGTATTTATGTTGTTTTAACCTATGCTTTATTAAATTGTATTCATGTTGTTTTAACCTATGCTTTATTAAATTATATTTATGTTGTTTTATCCTATGCTTTATTAAATTATATTTATGTTGTTTTAACCTATGCTTTATTAAATTGTATTTATGTTGTTTTATCCTATGCTTTATTAAATTGTATTTATGTTGTTTTATCCTATGCTTTATTAAATTGTATTTATGTTGTTTTATCCTATGCTTTATTAAATTGTATTTATGTTGTTTTGTCCTATGCTTTATTAAATTGTATTTATGTTATTTTAACCTATGCTTTATTAAATTTTATTTATGTTGTTTTATCCTATGCTTTATTAAATTGTATTTATGTTGTTTTATCCTATGCTTTATTAAATTGTATTTATGTTGTTTTATCCTATGCTTTATTAAATTGTATTTATGTTGTTTTATCCTATGCTTTATTTAATTGTATTTCTGTGGTTTTATTATATGCTTTATTAAATTGTATTTATGTTGTTTTAACCTATGCTTTATTAAATTGTATTTATGTTGCTTTAACATATGCTTTATTAAATTGTATTTATGTTTTTTTGTCTTATGCTTTATTAAATTGTATTTATGTTGTTTTATCCTGTGCTTTATTAAATTGTATTTATGTTGTTTTAACCTATGCTTTATTAAATTATATTTATGTTGTTTTATGCTATGCTTTATTAAATTGTATTTATGTTGTTTTAACCTATGCTTTATTAAATTGTATTCATGTTGTTTTAACCTATGCTTTATTAAATTATATTTATGTTGTTTTATCCTATGCTTTATTAAATTGTATTTATATTTTTTGTCTTATGCTTTATTAAATTGTATTTATGTTGTTTTATCCTGTGCTTTATTAAATTGTATTTATGTTGTTTTAACCTATGCTTTATTAAATTGTATTTATGTTGTTTTATCCTATGCTTTATTAAATTGTATTTATGTTGTTTTAACCTATGCTTTATTAAATTGTATTCATGTTGTTTTATCTTATGCTTTATTAAATTGTATTTATGTTGTTTTATCCTATGCTTTATTAAATTGAATTTATGTTGTTTTATCCTATGCTTTATGATATTGTATTTAATTTGTTTTATCCTATGCTTTATTAAATTGTATTTATGTTGTTTATCCTATGTTTCATTAAATTGTATTTATGTTGTTTTATCCTATGCTTTATTAAATTGTATTTATGTTGTTTTGTCCTATACTTTATTAAATTGTATTTATGTTGTTTTATCCTATGCTTTATTAAATTGTAATTCTGTGGTTTTATCCTATGCTTTATTAAATTGTATTTATGTTGTTTTAAACTATGCTTTATTAAATTGTTTTTATGTTGTTTTGTCCTATGCTTTATTAAATTGTATTTATGTTATTTTAACCTATGCTTTATTAAATTGTATTTATGTTGTTTTATCCTATGCTTTATTAAATTGTATGTATGTTGTTTTATCCTATGCTTTATTAAATTGTATTTATGTTGTTTTATCCTATGCTTTATTAAATTGTATTTATGTTGTTTTATCCTATGCTTTATTAAATTGTATTTATGTTGTTTTATCCTATGCTTTATTAAATTTTATTTATTTTGTTTTATCCTGTGCTTTATTAAATTGTATTTATGTTGTTTTATCCTATGCTTTATTAAATTGAATGTATGTTGTTTTATCCTATGCTTTATTAAATTGTATTTATGTTGTTTTAACCTATGCTTTATTAAATTGTATTCATGTTGTTTTATCTTATGCTTTATTAAATTGTATTTATGTTGTTTTATCCTATGCTTTATTAAAGTGAATTTAAGTTGTTTTATCATATGCTTTATTATATTGTATTTAATTTGTTTTATCCTAAGCTTTATTAAATTGTATTTATGTAGTTTTAGCCTATGCTTTATTAAATTGTATTTATGTTGTTTATCCTATGCTTTATTAAATTGTATTTATGTTGTTTATCCTATGTTTCATTAAATTGTATTTATGTTGTTTTATCCTATGCTTTATTAAATTGTATTTATGTTGTTTTGTCCTATACTTTATTAAATTGTATTTATGTTGTTTTATCCTATGCTTTATTAAATTGTAATTCTGTGGTTTTATCCTATGCTTTATTAAATTGTATTTATGTTGTTTTAAACTATGCTTTATTAAATTGTTTTTATGTTGTTTTGTCCTATGCTTTATTAAATTGTATTTATGTTATTTTAACCTATGCTTTATTAAATTTTATTTATGTTGTTTTATCCTATGCTTTATTAAATTGTATTTATGTTGTTTTGTCCTATGCTTTATTAAATTGTATTTATGTTATTTTAACCTATGCTTTATTAAATTTTATTTATGTTGTTTTATCCTATGCTTTATTAAATTGTATTTATGTTGTTTTATCCTATGCTTTATTAAATTGTATTTATGTTGTTTTATCCTATGCTTTATTAAATTGTATTTATGTTGTTTTATCCTATGCTTTATTTAATTGTATTTATGTTGTTTTATCCTATGCTTTATTAAATTGTATTTCTGTGGTTTTATTATATGCTTTATTAAATTGTATTTATGTTGTTTTAACCTATGCTTTATTAAATTGTATTTATGTTGCTTTAACATATGCTTTATTAAATTGTATTTATGTTTTTTTGTCTTATGCTTTATTAAATTGTATTTATGTTGTTTTATCCTGTGCTTTATTAAATTGTATTTATGTTGTTTTAACCTATGCTTTATTAAATTATATTTATGTTGTTTTATGCTATGCTTTATTAAATTGTATTTATGTTGTTTTAACCTATGCTTTATTAAATTGTATTCATGTTGTTTTAACCTATGCTTTATTAAATTATATTTATGTTGTTTTATCCTATGCTTTATTAAATTGTATTTATGTTGTTTTAACCTATGCTTTATTAAATTGTATTTATGTTGTTTTATCCTATGCTTTATTAAATTGTATTTATGTTGTTTTATCCTATGCTTTATTAAATTGTATTTATGTTGTTTTAACCTATGCTTTATTAAATTGTATTCATGTTGTTTTATCTTATGCTTTATTAAATTGTATTTATGTTGTTTTATCCTATGCTTTATTAAATTGAATTTAAGTTGTTTTATCCTATGCTTTATTATATTGTATTTAATTTGTTTTATCCTAAGCTTTATTAAATTGTATTTATGTAGTTTTAGCCTATGCTTTATTAAATTGTATTTATGTTGTTTATCCTATGCTTTATTAAATTGTATTTATGTTGTTTATCCTATGTTTCATTAAATTGTATTTATGTTGTTTTATCCTATGCTTTATTAAATTGTATTTATGTTGTTTTGTCCTATACTTTATTAAATTGTATTTATGTTGTTTTATCCTATGCTTTATTAAATTGTAATTCTGTGGTTTTATCCTATGCTTTATTAAATTGTATTTATGTTGTTTTAAACTATGCTTTATTAAATTGTTTTTATGTTGTTTTGTCCTATGCTTTATTAAATTGTATTTATGTTATTTTAACCTATGCTTTATTAAATTTTATTTATGTTGTTTTATCCTATGCTTTATTAAATTGTATTTATGTTGTTTTATCCTATGCTTTATTAAATTGTATTTATGTTGTTTTATCCTATGCTTTATTAAGTTGTATTTATGTTGTTTTATCCTATGCTTTATTAAATTGTATTTATGTTGTTTTATCCTATGGTTTATTAAATTGTATTTATGTTGTTTTATCATATGCTTTATTAAATTGTATTTATGTTGTTTTATCCTATGCTTTATTAAATTGTATTTATGTTGTTTTATCCTATGCTTTATTAAATTGTAATTCTGTGGTTTTATCCTATGCTTTATTAAATTGTATTTATGTTGTTTTAAACTATGCTTTATTAAATTGTTTTTATGTTGTTTTGTCCTATGCTTTATTAAATTGTATTTATGTTATTTTAACCTATGCTTTATTAAATTTTATTCATGTTGTTTTATCCTTTGCTTTATTAAATTGTATTTATGTTGTTTTATCCTATGCTTTATTAAATTGTATTTATGTTGTTTTATCCTATGCTTTATTAAATTGTATTTATGTTGTTTTAACCTATGCTTTATTAAATTTTATTTATGTTGTTTTATCCTGTGCTTTATTAAATTGTATTTATGTTGTTTTAACCTATGCTTTATTAAATTGTATTGATGTTGTTTTATCCTATGCTTTATTAAATTGTATTTATGTTGTTTTATCCTATGCTTTATTTAATTGTATTTATGTTGTTTTATCCTATGCTTTATTAAATTGTATTTCTGTGGTTTTATTATATGCTTTATTAAATTGTATTTATGTTGTTTTAACCTATGCTTTATTAAATTGTATTTATGTTGCTTTAACATATGCTTTATTAAATTGTATTTATGTTTTTTTGTCTTATGCTTTATTAAATTGTATTTATGTTGTTTTATCCTGTGCTTTATTAAATTGTATTTATGTTGTTTTAACCTATGCTTTATTAAATTATATTTATGTTGTTTTATCCTATGCTTTATTAAATTGTATTTATGTTGTTTTAACCTATGCTTTATTAAATTGTATTCATGTTGTTTTAACCTATGCTTTATTAAATTATATTTATGTTGTTTTATCCTATGCTTTATTAAATTGTATTTATGTTGTTTTAACCTATGCTTTATTAAATTGTATTTATGTTGTTTTATCCTATGCTTTATTAAATTGTATTTATGTTGTTTTATCCTATGCTTTATTAAATTGTATTTATGTTGTTTTATCCTATGCTTTATTAAATTGTATTTATGTTGTTTTGTCCTATGCTTTATTAAATTGTATTTATGTTATTTTAACCTATGCTTTATTAAATTTTATTTATGTTGTTTTATCCTATGCTTTATTAAATTGTATTTATGTTGTTTTATCCTATGCTTTATTAAATTGTATTTATGTTGTTTTATCCTATGCTTTATTAAATTGTATTTATGTTGTTTTATCCTATGCTTTATTTAATTGTATTTCTGTGGTTTTATTATATGCTTTATTAAATTGTATTTATGTTGTTTTAACCTATGCTTTATTAAATTGTATTTATGTTGCTTTAACATATGCTTTATTAAATTGTATTTATGTTTTTTTGTCTTATGCTTTATTAAATTGTATTTATGTTGTTTTATCCTGTGCTTTATTAAATTGTATTTATGTTGTTTTAACCTATGCTTTATTAAATTATATTTATGTTGTTTTATGCTATGCTTTATTAAATTGTATTTATGTTGTTTTAACCTATGCTTTATTAAATTGTATTCATGTTGTTTTAACCTATGCTTTATTAAATTATATTTATGTTGTTTTATCCTATGCTTTATTAAATTGTATTTATATTTTTTGTCTTATGCTTTATTAAATTGTATTTATGTTGTTTTATCCTGTGCTTTATTAAATTGTATTTATGTTGTTTTAACCTATGCTTTATTAAATTGTATTTATGTTGTTTTATCCTATGCTTTATTAAATTGTATTTATGTTGTTTTAACCTATGCTTTATTAAATTGTATTCATGTTGTTTTATCTTATGCTTTATTAAATTGTATTTATGTTGTTTTATCCTATGCTTTATTAAATTGAATTTATGTTGTTTTATCCTATGCTTTATGATATTGTATTTAATTTGTTTTATCCTAAGCTTTATTAAATTGTATTTATGTAGTTTTAGCCTATGCTTTATTAAATTGTATTTATGTTGTTTATCCTATGCTTTATTAAATTGTATTTATGTTGTTTATCCTATGTTTCATTAAATTGTATTTATGTTGTTTTATCCTATGCTTTATTAAATTGTATTTATGTTGTTTTGTCCTATACTTTATTAAATTGTATTTATGTTGTTTTATCCTATGCTTTATTAAATTGTAATTCTGTGGTTTTATCCTATGCTTTATTAAATTGTATTTATGTTGTTTTAAACTATGCTTTATTAAATTGTTTTTATGTTGTTTTGTCCTATGCTTTATTAAATTGTATTTATGTTATTTTATCCTATGCTTTATTAAATTGAATGTATGTTGTTTTATCCTATGCTTTATTAAATTGTATTTATGTTGTTTTAACCTATGCTTTATTAAATTGTATTCATGTTGTTTTATCTTATGCTTTATTAAATTGTATTTATGTTGTTTTATCCTATGCTTTATTAAAGTGAATTTAAGTTGTTTTATCCTATGCTTTATTATATTGTATTTAATTTGTTTTATCCTAAGCTTTATTAAATTGTATTTATGTAGTTTTAGCCTATGCTTTATTAAATTGTATTTATGTTGTTTATCCTATGCTTTATTAAATTGTATTTATGTTGTTTATCCTATGTTTCATTAAATTGTATTTATGTTGTTTTATCCTATGCTTTATTAAATTGTATTTATGTTGTTTTGTCCTATACTTTATTAAATTGTATTTATGTTGTTTTATCCTATGCTTTATTAAATTGTAATTCTGTGGTTTTATCCTATGCTTTATTAAATTGTATTTATGTTGTTTTAAACTATGCTTTATTAAATTGTTTTTATGTTGTTTTGTCCTATGCTTTATTAAATTGTATTTATGTTATTTTAACCTATGCTTTATTAAATTTTATTTATGTTGTTTTATCCTATGCTTTATTAAATTGTATTTATGTTGTTTTGTCCTATGCTTTATTAAATTGTATTTATGTTATTTTAACCTATGCTTTATTAAATTTTATTTATGTTGTTTTATCCTATGCTTTATTAAATTGTATTTATGTTGTTTTATCCTATGCTTTATTAAATTGTATTTATGTTGTTTTATCCTATGCTTTATTAAATTGTATTTATGTTGTTTTATCCTATGCTTTATTTAATTGTATTTATGTTGTTTTATCCTATGCTTTATTAAATTGTATTTCTGTGGTTTTATTATATGCTTTATTAAATTGTATTTATGTTGTTTTAACCTATGCTTTATTAAATTGTATTTATGTTGCTTTAACATATGCTTTATTAAATTGTATTTATGTTTTTTTGTCTTATGCTTTATTAAATTGTATTTATGTTGTTTTATCCTGTGCTTTATTAAATTGTATTTATGTTGTTTTAACCTATGCTTTATTAAATTATATTTATGTTGTTTTATGCTATGCTTTATTAAATTGTATTTATGTTGTTTTAACCTATGCTTTATTAAATTGTATTCATGTTGTTTTAACCTATGCTTTATTAAATTATATTTATGTTGTTTTATCCTATGCTTTATTAAATTGTATTTATGTTGTTTTAACCTATGCTTTATTAAATTGTATTTATGTTGTTTTATCCTATGCTTTATTAAATTGTATTTATGTTGTTTTATCCTATGCTTTATTAAATTGTATTTATGTTGTTTTAACCTATGCTTTATTAAATTGTATTCATGTTGTTTTATCTTATGCTTTATTAAATTGTATTTATGTTGTTTTATCCTATGCTTTATTAAATTGAATTTAAGTTGTTTTATCCTATGCTTTATTATATTGTATTTAATTTGTTTTATCCTAAGCTTTATTAAATTGTATTTATGTAGTTTTAGCCTATGCTTTATTAAATTGTATTTATGTTGTTTATCCTATGCTTTATTAAATTGTATTTATGTTGTTTATCCTATGTTTCATTAAATTGTATTTATGTTGTTTTATCCTATGCTTTATTAAATTGTATTTATGTTGTTTTGTCCTATACTTTATTAAATTGTATTTATGTTGTTTTATCCTATGCTTTATTAAATTGTAATTCTGTGGTTTTATCCTATGCTTTATTAAATTGTATTTATGTTGTTTTAAACTATGCTTTATTAAATTGTTTTTATGTTGTTTTGTCCTATGCTTTATTAAATTGTATTTATGTTATTTTAACCTATGCTTTATTAAATTTTATTTATGTTGTTTTATCCTATGCTTTATTAAATTGTATTTATGTTGTTTTATCCTATGCTTTATTAAATTGTATTTATGTTGTTTTATCCTATGCTTTATTAAGTTGTATTTATGTTGTTTTATCCTATGCTTTATTAAATTGTATTTATGTTGTTTTATCCTATGGTTTATTAAATTGTATTTATGTTGTTTTATCATATGCTTTATTAAATTGTATTTATGTTGTTTTATCCTATGCTTTATTAAATTGTATTTATGTTGTTTTATCCTATGCTTTATTAAATTGTAATTCTGTGGTTTTATCCTATGCTTTATTAAATTGTATTTATGTTGTTTTAAACTATGCTTTATTAAATTGTTTTTATGTTGTTTTAACCTATGCTTTATTAAATTGAATTTATGTTGTTTTATCCTATGCTTTATGATATTGTATTTAATTTGTTTTATCCTAAGCTTTATTAAATTGTATTTATGTTGTTTTATCCTATGCTTTATTAAATTGTATTTATGTTGTTTTAACCTATGCTTTATTAAATTGTATTTATGTTGTTTTATCCTATGCTTTAATAAATTGTATTTATGTTGTTTTATCCTATGCTTTATTAAATTGTATTTATGTTGTTTTGTCCTATGCTTTATTAAATTGTATTTATGTTATTTTAACCTATGCTTTATTAAATTTTATTTATGTTGTTTTATCCTATGCTTTATTAAATTGTATTTATGTTGTTTTATCCTATGCTTTATTAAATTGTATTTATGTTGTTTTATCCTATGCTTTATTAAATTGTATTTATGTTGTTTTATCCTATGCTTTATTAAATTGTATTTATGTTGTTTTATCCTATGCTTTATTAAATTGTATTTATGTTGTTTTATCCTATGCTTTATTAAATTGTAATTATGTGGTTTTATCCTATGCTTTATTAAATTGTATTTATGTTGTTTTAACCTATGCTTTATTAAATTGTATTTATGTTGTTTTATCCTATGCTTTATTAAATTGTATTTATGTTATTTTGACCTATGCTTTACTAAATTGTATTTATGTTGTTTTATCCTGTGCTTTATTAAATTGTATTTATGTTGTTTTAACCTATGCTTTATTAAATTGCATTTATGTTGTTTTATCCTATGCTTTATTAAATTGTATTTATGTTGTTTTATCCTATGCTTTATTAAATTGTATTTATGTTGTTTTATCCTAAGCTTTATTAAATTGTATTTATGTTGTTTTATCCTATGCTTTATTAAATTGCATTTATGTTGTTTTAACCTATGCTTTATTAAATTGTATTTATGTTGCTTTAACATATGCTTTATTAAATTGTATTTATATTTTTTGTCTTATGCTTTATTAAATTGTATTTATGTTGTTTTATCCTGTGCTTTATTAAATTGTATTTATGTTGTTTTAACCTATGCTTTATTAAATTGTATTTATGTTGTTTTATCCTATGCTTTATTAAATTGTATTTATGTTGTTTTAACCTATGCTTTATTAAATTGTATTCATGTTGTTTTATCTTATGCTTTATTAAATTGTATTTATGTAGTTTTATCCTATGCTTTATTAAATTGAATTTATGTTGTTTTATCCTATGCTTTATGATATTGTATTTAATTTGTTTTATCCTAAGCTTTATTAAATTGTATTTATGTAGTTTTAGCCTATGCTTTATTAAATTGTATTTATGTTGTTTATCCTATGCTTTATTAAATTGTATTTATGTTGTTTATCCTATGTTTCATTAAATTGTATTTATGTTGTTTTATCCTATGCTTTATTAAATTGTATTTATGTTGTTTTATCCTATGCTTTATTAAATTGTATTTATGTTGTTTTATCCTATGCTTTATTAAATTGTATTTATGTTGTTTTATCCTATGCTTTATTAAATTGTATTTATGTTGTTTTATCCTATGCTTTATTAAATTGTATTTATGTTGTTTTATCCTATGCTTTATTAAATTGTATTTATGTTGTTTTATCCTATGCTTTATTAAATTGTATTTATGTTGTTTTATCCTATGCTTTATTAAATTGTATTTATGTTGTTTTATCCTATGCTTTATTAAATTGTAATTATGTGGTTTTATCCTATGCTTTATTAAATTGTATTTATGTTGTTTTAACCTATGCTTTATTAAATTGTATTTATGTTGTTTTATCCTATGCTTTATTAAATTGTATTTATGTTATTTTGACCTATGCTTTACTAAATTGTATTTATGTTGTTTTATCCTGTGCTTTATTAAATTGTATTTATGTTGTTTTAACCTATGCTTTATTAAATTGCATTTATGTTGTTTTATCCTATGCTTTATTAAATTGTATTTATGTTGTTTTATCCTATGCTTTATTAAATTGTATTTATGTTGTTTTATCCTAAGCTTTATTAAATTGTATTTATGTTGTTTTATCCTATGCTTTATTAAATTGCATTTATGTTGTTTTAACCTATGCTTTATTAAATTGTATTTATGTTGCTTTAACATATGCTTTATTAAATTGTATTTATATTTTTTGTCTTATGCTTTATTAAATTGTATTTATGTTGTTTTATCCTGTGCTTTATTAAATTGTATTTATGTTGTTTTAACCTATGCTTTATTAAATTGTATTTATGTTGTTTTATCCTATGCTTTATTAAATTGTATTTATGTTGTTTTAACCTATGCTTTATTAAATTGTATTCATGTTGTTTTATCTTATGCTTTATTAAATTGTATTTATGTAGTTTTATCCTATGCTTTATTAAATTGAATTTATGTTGTTTTATCCTATGCTTTATGATATTGTATTTAATTTGTTTTATCCTAAGCTTTATTAAATTGTATTTATGTAGTTTTAGCCTATGCTTTATTAAATTGTATTTATGTTGTTTATCCTATGCTTTATTAAATTGTATTTATGTTGTTTATCCTATGTTTCATTAAATTGTATTTATGTTGTTTTATCCTATGCTTTATTAAATTGTATTTATGTTGTTTTATCCTATGCTTTATTAAATTGTATTTATGTTGTTTTATCCTATGCTTTATTAAATTGTATTTATGTTGTTTTATCCTATGCTTTATTAAATTGTATTTATGTTGTTTTGTCCTATGCTTTATTAAATTGTATTTATGTTATTTTAACGTATGCTTTATTAAATTGTATTTATGTTGTTTTATCCTATGCTTTATTAAATTGTATTTATGTTGTTTTATCCTATGCTTTATTAAATTGTATTTATGTTGTTTTATCCTATGCTTTATTAAATTGTATTTATGTTGTTTTATCCTATGCTTTATTAAATTGTAATTCTGTGGTTTTATCTTATGCTTTATTAAATTGTATTTTTGTTGTTTTAAACTATGCTTTATTAAATTGTTTTTATGTTGTTTTGTCCTATGCTTTATTAAATTGTATTTATGTTATTTTAACCTATGCTTTATTAAATTTTATTTATGTTGTTTTATCCTTTGCTTTATTAAATTCTATTTATGTTGTTTTATCCTATGCTTTATTAAATTGTATTTATGTTGTTTTATCCTATGCTTTATTAAATTCTATTTATGTTGTTTTATCCTATGCTTTATTTAATTGTATTTATGTTGTTTTATCCTATGCTATATTAAATTTTATTTATGTTGTTTTATCCTATGCTTTATTAAATTGTATTTATGTTGTTTTATCATATGCTTTATTAAATTGTATTTATGTTGTTTTATCCTATGCTTTATTAAATTTTATTTATGTTGTTTTATCCTATGCTTTATTAAATTGTATTTATGTTGTTTTATCCTATGCTTTATTAAATTTTATTTATGTTGTTTTATCCTATGCTTTATTAAATTTTATTTATTTTGTTTTATCCTGTGCTTTATTAAATTGTATTTATGTTGTTTTATCCTATGCTTTATTAAATTGAATTTATGTTGTTTTATCCTATGCTTTATTAAATTGTATTTATGTTGTTTTAACTTATGCTTTACTAAATTGTATTTATGTTGTTTTATCCTGTGCTTTATTAAATTGTATTTATGTTGTTTTAACCTATGCTTTATTAAATTGTATTTATGTTGTTTATCCTATGCTTTATTAAATTGTATTTATGTTGTTTATCCTATGTTTCATTAAATTGTATTTATGTTGTTTTATCCTATG
The DNA here is from genome assembly GCF_046119375.1 of Phyllobates terribilis. Taxonomy (NCBI): domain Eukaryota; kingdom Metazoa; phylum Chordata; class Amphibia; order Anura; family Dendrobatidae; genus Phyllobates; species Phyllobates terribilis. The sequence goes on from NW_027362778.1 coordinate 22,771,717, forward strand.
CTTTATTAAATTGTATTTATGTTGTTTTGTCCTATACTTTATTAAATTGTATTTATGTTGTTTTATCCTATGCTTTATTAAATTGTAATTCTGTGGTTTTATCCTATGCTTTATTAAATTGTATTTATGTTGTTTTAAACTATGCTTTATTAAATTGTTTTTATGTTGTTTTGTCCTATGCTTTATTAAATTGTATTTATGTTATTTTATCCTATGCTTTATTAAATTGAATGTATGTTGTTTTATCCTATGCTTTATTAAATTGTATTTATGTTGTTTTAACCTATGCTTTATTAAATTGTATTCATGTTGTTTTATCTTATGCTTTATTAAATTGTATTTATGTTGTTTTATCCTATGCTTTATTAAAGTGAATTTAAGTTGTTTTATCCTATGCTTTATTATATTGTATTTAATTTGTTTTATCCTAAGCTTTATTAAATTGTATTTATGTAGTTTTAGCCTATGCTTTATTAAATTGTATTTATGTTGTTTATCCTATGCTTTATTAAATTGTATTTATGTTGTTTATCCTATGTTTCATTAAATTGTATTTATGTTGTTTTATCCTATGCTTTATTAAATTGTATTTATGTTGTTTTGTCCTATACTTTATTAAATTGTATTTATGTTGTTTTATCCTATGCTTTATTAAATTGTAATTCTGTGGTTTTATCCTATGCTTTATTAAATTGTATTTATGTTGTTTTAAACTATGCTTTATTAAATTGTTTTTATGTTGTTTTGTCCTATGCTTTATTAAATTGTATTTATGTTATTTTAACCTATGCTTTATTAAATTTTATTTATGTTGTTTTATCCTATGCTTTATTAAATTGTATTTATGTTGTTTTGTCCTATGCTTTATTAAATTGTATTTATGTTATTTTAACCTATGCTTTATTAAATTTTATTTATGTTGTTTTATCCTATGCTTTATTAAATTGTATTTATGTTGTTTTATCCTATGCTTTATTAAATTGTATTTATGTTGTTTTATCCTATGCTTTATTAAATTGTATTTATGTTGTTTTATCCTATGCTTTATTTAATTGTATTTATGTTGTTTTATCCTATGCTTTATTAAATTGTATTTCTGTGGTTTTATTATATGCTTTATTAAATTGTATTTATGTTGTTTTAACCTATGCTTTATTAAATTGTATTTATGTTGCTTTAACATATGCTTTATTAAATTGTATTTATGTTTTTTTGTCTTATGCTTTATTAAATTGTATTTATGTTGTTTTATCCTGTGCTTTATTAAATTGTATTTATGTTGTTTTAACCTATGCTTTATTAAATTATATTTATGTTGTTTTATGCTATGCTTTATTAAATTGTATTTATGTTGTTTTAACCTATGCTTTATTAAATTGTATTCATGTTGTTTTAACCTATGCTTTATTAAATTATATTTATGTTGTTTTATCCTATGCTTTATTAAATTGTATTTATGTTGTTTTAACCTATGCTTTATTAAATTGTATTTATGTTGTTTTATCCTATGCTTTATTAAATTGTATTTATGTTGTTTTATCCTATGCTTTATTAAATTGTATTTATGTTGTTTTAACCTATGCTTTATTAAATTGTATTCATGTTGTTTTATCTTATGCTTTATTAAATTGTATTTATGTTGTTTTATCCTATGCTTTATTAAATTGAATTTAAGTTGTTTTATCCTATGCTTTATTATATTGTATTTAATTTGTTTTATCCTAAGCTTTATTAAATTGTATTTATGTAGTTTTAGCCTATGCTTTATTAAATTGTATTTATGTTGTTTATCCTATGCTTTATTAAATTGTATTTATGTTGTTTATCCTATGTTTCATTAAATTGTATTTATGTTGTTTTATCCTATGCTTTATTAAATTGTATTTATGTTGTTTTGTCCTATACTTTATTAAATTGTATTTATGTTGTTTTATCCTATGCTTTATTAAATTGTAATTCTGTGGTTTTATCCTATGCTTTATTAAATTGTATTTATGTTGTTTTAAACTATGCTTTATTAAATTGTTTTTATGTTGTTTTGTCCTATGCTTTATTAAATTGTATTTATGTTATTTTAACCTATGCTTTATTAAATTTTATTTATGTTGTTTTATCCTATGCTTTATTAAATTGTATTTATGTTGTTTTATCCTATGCTTTATTAAATTGTATTTATGTTGTTTTATCCTATGCTTTATTAAGTTGTATTTATGTTGTTTTATCCTATGCTTTATTAAATTGTATTTATGTTGTTTTATCCTATGGTTTATTAAATTTTATTTATGTTGTTTTATCATATGCTTTATTAAATTGTATTTATGTTGTTTTATCCTATGCTTTATTAAATTGTATTTATGTTGTTTTATCCTATGCTTTATTTAATTGTAATTCTGTGGTTTTATCCTATGCTTTATTAAATTGTATTTATGTTGTTTTAAACTATGCTTTATTAAATTGTTTTTATGTTGTTTTGTCCTATGCTTTATTAAATTGTATTTATGTTATTTTAACCTATGCTTTATTAAATTTTATTCATGTTGTTTTATCCTTTGCTTTATTAAATTGTATTTATGTTGTTTTATCCTATGCTTTATTAAATTGTATTTATGTTGTTTTATCCTATGCTTTATTAAATTGTATTTATGTTGTTTTAACCTATGCTTTATTAAATTTTATTTATGTTGTTTTATCCTGTGCTTTATTAAATTGTATTTATGTTGTTTTAACCTATGCTTTATTAAATTGTATTGATGTTGTTTTATCCTATGCTTTATTAAATTGTATTTATGTTGTTTTATCCTATGCTTTATTAAATTGTATTTATGTTGTTTTATCCTATGCTTTAATAAATTGTATTTATGTTGTTTTATCCTATGCTTTATTAAATTGTATTTATGTTGTTTTGTCCTATGCTTTATTAAATTGTATTTATGTTATTTTAACCTATGCTTTATTAAATTTTATTTATGTTGTTTTATCCTATGCTTTATTAAATTGTATTTATGTTGTTTTATCCTATGCTTTATTAAATTGTATTTATGTTGTTTTATCCTATGCTTTATTAAATTGTATTTATGTTGTTTTATCCTATGCTTTATTAAATTGTATTTATGTTGTTTTATCCTATGCTTTATTAAATTGTATTTATGTTGTTTTATCCTATGCTTTATTAAATTGTAATTATGTGGTTTTATCCTATGCTTTATTAAATTGTATTTATGTTGTTTTAACCTATGCTTTATTAAATTGTATTTATGTTGTTTTATCCTATGCTTTATTAAATTGTATTTATGTTATTTTGACCTATGCTTTACTAAATTGTATTTATGTTGTTTTATCCTGTGCTTTATTAAATTGTATTTATGTTGTTTTAACCTATGCTTTATTAAATTGCATTTATGTTGTTTTATCCTATGCTTTATTAAATTGTATTTATGTTGTTTTATCCTATGCTTTATTAAATTGTATTTATGTTGTTTTATCCTAAGCTTTATTAAATTGTATTTATGTTGTTTTATCCTATGCTTTATTAAATTGCATTTATGTTGTTTTAACCTATGCTTTATTAAATTGTATTTATGTTGCTTTAACATATGCTTTATTAAATTGTATTTATATTTTTTGTCTTATGCTTTATTAAATTGTATTTATGTTGTTTTATCCTGTGCTTTATTAAATTGTATTTATGTTGTTTTAACCTATGCTTTATTAAATTGTATTTATGTTGTTTTATCCTATGCTTTATTAAATTGTATTTATGTTGTTTTAACCTATGCTTTATTAAATTGTATTCATGTTGTTTTATCTTATGCTTTATTAAATTGTATTTATGTTGTTTTATCCTATGCTTTATTAAATTGAATTTATGTTGTTTTATCCTATGCTTTATGATATTGTATTTAATTTGTTTTATCCTAAGCTTTATTAAATTGTATTTATGTAGTTTTAGCCTATGCTTTATTAAATTGTATTTATGTTGTTTATCCTATGCTTTATTAAATTGTATTTATGTTGTTTATCCTATGTTTCATTAAATTGTATTTATGTTGTTTTATCCTATGCTTTATTAAATTGTATTTATGTTGTTTTATCCTATGCTTTATTAAATTGTATTTATGTTGTTTTATCCTATGCTTTATTAAATTGTATTTATGTTGTTTTATCCTATGCTTTATTAAATTGTATTTATGTTGTTTTGTCCTATGCTTTATTAAATTGTATTTATGTTATTTTAACGTATGCTTTATTAAATTGTATTTATGTTGTTTTATCCTATGCTTTATTAAATTGTATTTATGTTGTTTTATCCTATGCTTTATTAAATTGTATTTATGTTGTTTTATCCTATGCTTTATTAAATTGTATTTATGTTGTTTTATCCTATGCTTTATTAAATTGTAATTCTGTGGTTTTATCCTATGCTTTATTAAATTGTATTTTTGTTGTTTTAAACTATGCTTTATTAAATTGTTTTTATGTTGTTTTGTCCTATGCTTTATTAAATTGTATTTATGTTATTTTAACCTATGCTTTATTAAATTTTATTTATGTTGTTTTATCCTTTGCTTTATTAAATTCTATTTATGTTGTTTTATCCTATGCTTTATTAAATTGTATTTATGTTGTTTTATCCTATGCTTTATTAAATTCTATTTATGTTGTTTTATCCTATGCTTTATTTAATTGTATTTATGTTGTTTTATCCTATGCTATATTAAATTTTATTTTTGTTGTTTTATCCTATGCTTTATTAAATTGTATTTATGTTGTTTTATCATATGCTTTATTAAATTGTATTTATGTTGTTTTATCCTATGCTTTATTAAATTTTATTTATGTTGTTTTATCCTATGCTTTATTAAATTGTATTTATGTTGTTTTATCCTATCCTTTATTAAATTTTATTTATGTTGTTTTATCCTATGCTTTATTAAATTTTATTTATTTTGTTTTATCCTGTGCTTTATTAAATTGTATTTATGTTGTTTTATCCTATGCTTTATTAAATTGAATTTATGTTGTTTTATCCTATGCTTTATTAAATTGTATTTATGTTGTTTTAACTTATGCTTTACTAAATTGTATTTATGTTGTTTTATCCTGTGCTTTATTAAATTGTATTTATGTTGTTTTAACCTATGCTTTATTAAATTGTATTTATGTTGTTTTATCCTATGCTTTATTAAATTGTATTTATGTTGTTTTATCCTATGCTTTATTAAATTGTATTTATGTTGTTTTATCCTATGCTTTATTAAATTGTATTTATGTTGTTTTATCCTATGCTTTATTAAATTGTAATTCTGTGGTTTTATCCTATGCTTTATTAAATTGTATTTATGTTGTTTTAAACTATGCTTTATTAAATTGTTTTTATGTTGTTTTGTCCTATGCTTTATTAAATTGTATTTATGTTATTTTAACCTATGCTTTATTAAATTTTATTCATGTTGTTTTATCCTTTGCTTTATTAAATTGTATTTATGTTGTTTTATCCTATGCTTTATTAAATTGTATTTATGTTGTTTTATCCTATGCTTTAATAAATTGTATTTATGTTGTTTTATCCTATGCTTTATTAAATTGTATTTATGTTGTTTTGTCCTATGCTTTATTAAGTTGTATTTATGTTATTTTAACCTATGCTTTATTAAATTTTATTTATGTTGTTTTATCCTATGCTTTATTAAATTGTATTTATGTTGTTTTATCCTATGCTTTATTAAATTGTATTTATGTTGTTTTATCCTATGCTTTATTAAATTGTATTTATGTTGTTTTATCCTATGCTTTATTAAATTGTATTTATGTTGTTTTATCCTATGCTTTATTAAATTGTATTTATGTTGTTTTATCCTATGCTTTATTAAATTGTAATTCTGTGGTTTTATCCTATGCTTTATTAAATTGTATTTATGTTGTTTTAACCTATGCTTTATTAAATTGTATTTATGTTGTTTTATCCTATGCTTTATTAAATTGTATTTATGTTATTTTGACCTATGCTTTACTAAATTGTATTTATGTTGTTTTATCCTGTGCTTTATTAAATTGTATTTATGTTGTTTTAACCTATGCTTTATTAAATTGCATTTATGTTGTTTTATCCTATGCTTTATTAAATTGTATTTATGTTGTTTTATCCTATGCTTTTTTAAATTGTATTTATGTTGTTTTATCCTAAGCTTTATTAAATTGTATTTATGTTGTTTTATCCTATGCTTTATTAAATTGCATTTATGTTGTTTTAACCTATGCTTTATTAAATTGTATTTATGTTGCTTTAACATATGCTTTATTAAATTGTATTTATATTTTTTGTCTTATGCTTTATTAAATTGTATTTATGTTGTTTTATCCTGTGCTTTATTAAATTGTATTTATGTTGTTTTAACCTATGCTTTATTAAATTGTATTTATGTTGTTTTATCCTATGCTTTATTAAATTGTATTTATGTTGTTTTAACCTATGCTTTATTAAATTGTATTCAAGTTGTTTTATCTTATGCTTTATTAAATTGTATTTATGTTGTTTTATCCTATGCTTTATTAAATTGAATTTATGTTGTTTTATCCTATGCTTTATTATATTGTATTTAATTTGTTTTATCCTAAGAATTATTAAATTGTATTTATGTAGTTTTAGCCTATGCTTTATTAAATTGTATTTATGTTGTTTATCCTATGCTTTATTAAATTGTATTTATGTGGTTTATCCTATGTTTCATTAAATTGTATTTATGTTGTTTTATCCTATGCTTTATTAAATTGTATTTATGTTGTTTTGTCCTATACTTTATTAAATTGTATTTATGTTGTTTTATCCTATGCTTTATTAAATTGTAATTCTGTGGTTTTATCCTATGCTTTATTAAATTGTATTTATGTTGTTTTAAACTATGCTTTATTGAATTGTTTTTATGTTGTTTTATCCTATGCTTTATTAAATTGTATTTATGTTGTTTTGTCCTATGCTTTATTAAATTGTATTTATGTTGTTTTATCCTATGCTTTATTAAATTGTATTTATGTTGTTTTATCCTATGCTTTATTAAATTGTATTTATGTTGTTTTATCCTATGCTTTATTAAATTGTATTTATGTTGTTTTATCCTATGCTTTATTAAATTGTATTTATGTTGTTTTATCCTATGCTTTATTAAATTGTATTCATGTTGTTTTAACCTATGCTTTATTAAATTGTATTTATGTTGTTTTATCCTGTGCTTTATTAAATTGTATTCATGTTGTTTTAACCTATGCTTTATTAAATTATATTTATGTTGTTTTATCCTATGCTTTATTAAATTGTATTTATGTTGTTTTAACCTATGCTTTATTAAATTGTATTTATGTTGTTTTATCATATGCTTTATTAAATTGTATTTATGTTGTTTTATCCTATGCTTTATTAAATTGTATTTATGTTGTTTTATCCTATGCTTTATTAAATTGTATTTATGTTGTTTTGTCCTATGCTTTATTAAATTGTATTTATGTTATTTTAACCTATGCTTTATTAAATTTTATTTATGTTGTTTTATCCTATGCTTTATTAAATTGTATTTATGTTGTTTTATCCTATGCTTTATTAAATTGTATTTATGTTGTTTTATCCTATGCTTTATTAAATTGTATTTATGTTGTTTTATCCTATGCTTTATTTAATTGTATTTATGTTGTTTTATCCTATGCTTTATTAAATTGTATTTCTGTGGTTTTATTATATGCTTTATTAAATTGTATTTATGTTGTTTTAACCTATGCTTTATTAAATTGTATTTATGTTGCTTTAACATATGCTTTATTAAATTGTATTTATGTTTTTTTGTCTTATGCTTTATTAAATTGTATTTATGTTGTTTTATCCTGTGCTTTATTAAATTGTATTTATGTTGTTTTAACCTATGCTTTATTAAATTATATTTATGTTGTTTTATGCTATGCTTTATTAAATTGTATTTATGTTGTTTTAACCTATGCTTTATTAAATTGTATTCATGTTGTTTTAACCTATGCTTTATTAAATTATATTTATGTTGTTTTATCCTATGCTTTATTAAATTGTATTTATGTTGTTTTAACCTATGCTTTATTAAATTGTATTTATGTTGTTTTATCCTATGCTTTATTAAATTGTATTTATGTTGTTTTATCCTATGCTTTATTAAATTGTATTTATGTTGTTTTAACCTATGCTTTATTAAATTGTATTCATGTTGTTTTATCTTATGCTTTATTAAATTGTATTTATGTTGTTTTATCCTATGCTTTATTAAATTGAATTTAAGTTGTTTTATCCTATGCTTTATTATATTGTATTTAATTTGTTTTATCCTAAGCTTTATTAAATTGTATTTATGTAGTTTTAGCCTATGCTTTATTAAATTGTATTTATGTTGTTTATCCTATGCTTTATTAAATTGTATTTATGTTGTTTATCCTATGTTTCATTAAATTGTATTTATGTTGTTTTATCCTATGCTTTATTAAATTGTATTTATGTTGTTTTGTCCTATACTTTATTAAATTGTATTTATGTTGTTTTATCCTATGCTTTATTAAATTGTAATTCTGTGGTTTTATCCTATGCTTTATTAAATTGTATTTATGTTGTTTTAAACTATGCTTTATTAAATTGTTTTTATGTTGTTTTGTCCTATGCTTTATTAAATTGTATTTATGTTATTTTAACCTATGCTTTATTAAATTTTATTTATGTTGTTTTATCCTATGCTTTATTAAATTGTATTTATGTTGTTTTATCCTATGCTTTATTAAATTGTATTTATGTTGTTTTATCCTATGCTTTATTAAGTTGTATTTATGTTGTTTTATCCTATGCTTTATTAAATTGTATTTATGTTGTTTTATCCTATGGTTTATTAAATTTTATTTATGTTGTTTTATCATATGCTTTATTAAATTGTATTTATGTTGTTTTATCCTATGCTTTATTAAATTGTATTTATGTTGTTTTATCCTATGCTTTATTTAATTGTAATTCTGTGGTTTTATCCTATGCTTTATTAAATTGTATTTATGTTGTTTTAAACTATGCTTTATTAAATTGTTTTTATGTTGTTTTGTCCTATGCTTTATTAAATTGTATTTATGTTATTTTAACCTATGCTTTATTAAATTTTATTCATGTTGTTTTATCCTTTGCTTTATTAAATTGTATTTATGTTGTTTTATCCTATGCTTTATTAAATTGTATTTATGTTGTTTTATCCTATGCTTTATTAAATTGTATTTATGTTGTTTTAACCTATGCTTTATTAAATTTTATTTATGTTGTTTTATCCTGTGCTTTATTAAATTGTATTTATGTTGTTTTAACCTATGCTTTATTAAATTGTATTGATGTTGTTTTATCCTATGCTTTATTAAATTGTATTTATGTTGTTTTATCCTATGCTTTATTAAATTGTATTTATGTTGTTTTATCCTATGCTTTAATAAATTGTATTTATGTTGTTTTATCCTATGCTTTATTAAATTGTATTTATGTTGTTTTGTCCTATGCTTTATTAAATTGTATTTATGTTATTTTAACCTATGCTTTATTAAATTTTATTTATGTTGTTTTATCCTATGCTTTATTAAATTGTATTTATGTTGTTTTATCCTATGCTTTATTAAATTGTATTTATGTTGTTTTATCCTATGCTTTATTAAATTGTATTTATGTTGTTTTATCCTATGCTTTATTAAATTGTATTTATGTTGTTTTATCCTATGCTTTATTAAATTGTATTTATGTTGTTTTATCCTATGCTTTATTAAATTGTAATTATGTGGTTTTATCCTATGCTTTATTAAATTGTATTTATGTTGTTTTAACCTATGCTTTATTAAATTGTATTTATGTTGTTTTATCCTATGCTTTATTAAATTGTATTTATGTTATTTTGACCTATGCTTTACTAAATTGTATTTATGTTGTTTTATCCTGTGCTTTATTAAATTGTATTTATGTTGTTTTAACCTATGCTTTATTAAATTGCATTTATGTTGTTTTATCCTATGCTTTATTAAATTGTATTTATGTTGTTTTATCCTATGCTTTATTAAATTGTATTTATGTTGTTTTATCCTAAGCTTTATTAAATTGTATTTATGTTGTTTTATCCTATGCTTTATTAAATTGCATTTATGTTGTTTTAACCTATGCTTTATTAAATTGTATTTATGTTGCTTTAACATATGCTTTATTAAATTGTATTTATATTTTTTGTCTTATGCTTTATTAAATTGTATTTATGTTGTTTTATCCTGTGCTTTATTAAATTGTATTTATGTTGTTTTAACCTATGCTTTATTAAATTGTATTTATGTTGTTTTATCCTATGCTTTATTAAATTGTATTTATGTTGTTTTAACCTATGCTTTATTAAATTGTATTCATGTTGTTTTATCTTATGCTTTATTAAATTGTATTTATGTTGTTTTATCCTATGCTTTATTAAATTGAATTTATGTTGTTTTATCCTATGCTTTATGATATTGTATTTAATTTGTTTTATCCTAAGCTTTATTAAATTGTATTTATGTAGTTTTAGCCTATGCTTTATTAAATTGTATTTATGTTGTTTATCCTATGCTTTATTAAATTGTATTTATGTTGTTTATCCTATGTTTCATTAAATTGTATTTATGTTGTTTTATCCTATGCTTTATTAAATTGTATTTATGTTGTTTTATCCTATGCTTTATTAAATTGTATTTATGTTGTTTTATCCTATGCTTTATTAAATTGTATTTATGTTGTTTTATCCTATGCTTTATTAAATTGTATTTATGTTGTTTTGTCCTATGCTTTATTAAATTGTATTTATGTTATTTTAACGTATGCTTTATTAAATTGTATTTATGTTGTTTTATCCTATGCTTTATTAAATTGTATTTATGTTGTTTTATCCTATGCTTTATTAAATTGTATTTATGTTGTTTTATCCTATGCTTTATTAAATTGTATTTATGTTGTTTTATCCTATGCTTTATTAAATTGTAATTCTGTGGTTTTATCCTATGCTTTATTAAATTGTATTTTTGTTGTTTTAAACTATGCTTTATTAAATTGTTTTTATGTTGTTTTGTCCTATGCTTTATTAAATTGTATTTATGTTATTTTAACCTATGCTTTATTAAATTTTATTTATGTTGTTTTATCCTTTGCTTTATTAAATTCTATTTATGTTGTTTTATCCTATGCTTTATTAAATTGTATTTATGTTGTTTTATCCTATGCTTTATTAAATTCTATTTATGTTGTTTTATCCTATGCTTTATTTAATTGTATTTATGTTGTTTTATCCTATGCTATATTAAATTTTATTTTTGTTGTTTTATCCTATGCTTTATTAAATTGTATTTATGTTGTTTTATCATATGCTTTATTAAATTGTATTTATGTTGTTTTATCCTATGCTTTATTAAATTTTATTTATGTTGTTTTATCCTATGCTTTATTAAATTGTATTTATGTTGTTTTATCCTATCCTTTATTAAATTTTATTTATGTTGTTTTATCCTATGCTTTATTAAATTTTATTTATTTTGTTTTATCCTGTGCTTTATTAAATTGTATTTATGTTGTTTTATCCTATGCTTTATTAAATTGAATTTATGTTGTTTTATCCTATGCTTTATTAAATTGTATTTATGTTGTTTTAACTTATGCTTTACTAAATTGTATTTATGTTGTTTTATCCTGTGCTTTATTAAATTGTATTTATGTTGTTTTAACCTATGCTTTATTAAATTGTATTTATGTTGTTTTATCCTATGCTTTATTAAATTGTATTTATGTTGTTTTATCCTATGCTTTATTAAATTGTATTTATGTTGTTTTATCCTATGCTTTATTAAATTGTATTTATGTTGTTTTATCCTATGCTTTATTAAATTGTAATTCTGTGGTTTTATCCTATGCTTTATTAAATTGTATTTATGTTGTTTTAAACTATGCTTTATTAAATTGTTTTTATGTTGTTTTGTCCTATGCTTTATTAAATTGTATTTATGTTATTTTAACCTATGCTTTATTAAATTTTATTCATGTTGTTTTATCCTTTGCTTTATTAAATTGTATTTATGTTGTTTTATCCTATGCTTTATTAAATTGTATTTATGTTGTTTTATCCTATGCTTTAATAAATTGTATTTATGTTGTTTTATCCTATGCTTTATTAAATTGTATTTATGTTGTTTTGTCCTATGCTTTATTAAGTTGTATTTATGTTATTTTAACCTATGCTTTATTAAATTTTATTTATGTTGTTTTATCCTATGCTTTATTAAATTGTATTTATGTTGTTTTATCCTATGCTTTATTAAATTGTATTTATGTTGTTTTATCCTATGCTTTATTAAATTGTATTTATGTTGTTTTATCCTATGCTTTATTAAATTGTATTTATGTTGTTTTATCCTATGCTTTATTAAATTGTATTTATGTTGTTTTATCCTATGCTTTATTAAATTGTAATTCTGTGGTTTTATCCTATGCTTTATTAAATTGTATTTATGTTGTTTTAACCTATGCTTTATTAAATTGTATTTATGTTGTTTTATCCTATGCTTTATTAAATTGTATTTATGTTATTTTGACCTATGCTTTACTAAATTGTATTTATGTTGTTTTATCCTGTGCTTTATTAAATTGTATTTATGTTGTTTTAACCTATGCTTTATTAAATTGCATTTATGTTGTTTTATCCTATGCTTTATTAAATTGTATTTATGTTGTTTTATCCTATGCTTTTTTAAATTGTATTTATGTTGTTTTATCCTAAGCTTTATTAAATTGTATTTATGTTGTTTTATCCTATGCTTTATTAAATTGCATTTATGTTGTTTTAACCTATGCTTTATTAAATTGTATTTATGTTGCTTTAACATATGCTTTATTAAATTGTATTTATATTTTTTGTCTTATGCTTTATTAAATTGTATTTATGTTGTTTTATCCTGTGCTTTATTAAATTGTATTTATGTTGTTTTAACCTATGCTTTATTAAATTGTATTTATGTTGTTTTATCCTATGCTTTATTAAATTGTATTTATGTTGTTTTAACCTATGCTTTATTAAATTGTATTCAAGTTGTTTTATCTTATGCTTTATTAAATTGTATTTATGTTGTTTTATCCTATGCTTTATTAAATTGAATTTATGTTGTTTTATCCTATGCTTTATTATATTGTATTTAATTTGTTTTATCCTAAGAATTATTAAATTGTATTTATGTAGTTTTAGCCTATGCTTTATTAAATTGTATTTATGTTGTTTATCCTATGCTTTATTAAATTGTATTTATGTGGTTTATCCTATGTTTCATTAAATTGTATTTATGTTGTTTTATCCTATGCTTTATTAAATTGTATTTATGTTGTTTTGTCCTATACTTTATTAAATTGTATTTATGTTGTTTTATCCTATGCTTTATTAAATTGTAATTCTGTGGTTTTATCCTATGCTTTATTAAATTGTATTTATGTTGTTTTAAACTATGCTTTATTGAATTGTTTTTATGTTGTTTTATCCTATGCTTTATTAAATTGTATTTATGTTGTTTTGTCCTATGCTTTATTAAATTGTATTTATGTTGTTTTATCCTATGCTTTATTAAATTGTATTTATGTTGTTTTATCCTATGCTTTATTAAATTGTATTTATGTTGTTTTATCCTATGCTTTATTAAATTGTATTTATGTTGTTTTATCCTATGCTTTATTAAATTGTATTTATGTTGTTTTATCCTATGCTTTATTAAATTGTATTCATGTTGTTTTAACCTATGCTTTATTAAATTGTATTTATGTTGTTTTATCCTGTGCTTTATTAAATTGTATTCATGTTGTTTTAACCTATGCTTTATTAAATTATATTTATGTTGTTTTATCCTATGCTTTATTAAATTGTATTTATGTTGTTTTAACCTATGCTTTATTAAATTGTATTTATGTTGTTTTATCATATGCTTTATTAAATTGTATTTATGTTGTTTTATCCTATGCTTTATTAAATTGTATTTATGTTGTTTTATCCTATGCTTTATTAAATTGTATTTATGTTGTTTTGTCCTATGCTTTATTAAATTGTATTTATGTTATTTTAACCTATGCTTTATTAAATTTTATTTATGTTGTTTTATCCTATGCTTTATTAAATTGTATTTATGTTGTTTTATCCTATGCTTTATTAAATTGTATTTATGTTGTTTTATCCTATGCTTTATTAAATTGTATTTATGTTGTTTTATCCTATGCTTTATTAAATTGTATTTATGTTGTTTTATCCTATGCTTTATTAAATTGTAATTCTGTGGTTTTATCCTATGCTTTATTAAATTGTATTTATGTTGTTTTAAACTATGCTTTATTAAATTGATTTTATGTTGTTTTGTCCTATGCTTTATTAAATTGTATTTATGTTATTTTAACCTATGCTTTATTAAATTTTATTCATGTTGTTTTATCCTTTACTTTATTAAATTGTATTTATGTTGTTTTATCCTATGCTTTATTAAATTGTATTTATGTTGTTTTATCCTATGCTTTATTAATTTGTATTTATGTTGTTTTATCCTATGCTTTATTAAATTGTATTTATGTTGTTTTATCCTATGCTTTATTAAATTGTATTTATGTTGTTTTGTCCTATGCTTTATTAAATTGTATTTATGTTGTTTTATCCTATGCTTTATTAAATTGTATTTATGTTGTTTTATCCTATGCTTTATTAAATTGTATTTATGTTGTTTTGTCCTATGCTTTATTAAATTGTATTTATGTTGTTTTATCCTAAGCTTTATTAAATTGTATTTATGTTGTTTTATCCTATGCTTTATTAAATTGTATTTATGTTGTTTTAACCTATGCTTTATTAAATTGTAATTATGTTGCTTTAACATATGCTTTGTTAAATTGTATTTATGTTTTTTTGTCTTATGCTTTATTAAATTGTATTTATGTTGTTTTATCCTGTGCTTTATTAAATTGTATTTATGTTGTTTTAACCTATGCTTTATTAAATTATATTTATGTTGTTTTATGCTATGCTTTATTAAATTGTATTTATGTTGTTTTAACCTATGCTTTATTAAATTGTATTCATGTTGTTTTAACCTATGCTTTATTAAATTATATTTATGTTGTTTTATCCTATGCTTTATTAAATTGTATTTATATTTTTTGTCTTATGCTTTATTAAATTGTATTTATGTTGTTTTATCCTGTGCTTTATTAAATTGTATTTATGTTGTTTTAACCTATGCTTTATTAAATTGTATTTATGTTGTTTTATCCTATGCTTTATTAAATTGTATTTATGTTGTTTTAACCTATGCTTTATTAAATTGTATTCATGTTGTTTTATCTTATGCTTTATTAAATTGTATTTATGTTGTTTTATCCTATGCTTTATTAAATTGAATTTATGTTGTTTTATCCTATGCTTTATGATATTGTATTTAATTTGTTTTATCCTAAGCTTTATTAAATTGTATTTATGTAGTTTTAGCCTATGCTTTATTAAATTGTATTTATGTTGTTTATCCTATGCTTTATTAAATTGTATTTATGTTGTTTATCCTATGTTTCATTAAATTGTATTTATGTTGTTTTATCCTATGCTTTATTAAATTGTATTTATGTTGTTTTGTCCTATACTTTATTAAATTGTATTTATGTTGTTTTATCCTATGCTTTATTAAATTGTAATTCTGTGGTTTTATCCTATGCTTTATTAAATTGTATTTATGTTGTTTTAAACTATGCTTTATTAAATTGTTTTTATGTTGTTTTGTCCTATGCTTTATTAAATTGTATTTATGTTATTTTATCCTATGCTTTATTAAATTGAATGTATGTTGTTTTATCCTATGCTTTATTAAATTGTATTTATGTTGTTTTAACCTATGCTTTATTAAATTGTATTCATGTTGTTTTATCTTATGCTTTATTAAATTGTATTTATGTTGTTTTATCCTATGCTTTATTAAAGTGAATTTAAGTTGTTTTATCCTATGCTTTATTATATTGTATTTAATTTGTTTTATCCTAAGCTTTATTAAATTGTATTTATGTAGTTTTAGCCTATGCTTTATTAAATTGTATTTATGTTGTTTATCCTATGCTTTATTAAATTGTATTTATGTTGTTTATCCTATGTTTCATTAAATTGTATTTATGTTGTTTTATCCTATGCTTTATTAAATTGTATTTATGTTGTTTTGTCCTATACTTTATTAAATTGTATTTATGTTGTTTTATCCTATGCTTTATTAAATTGTAATTCTGTGGTTTTATCCTATGCTTTATTAAATTGTATTTATGTTGTTTTAAACTATGCTTTATTAAATTGTTTTTATGTTGTTTTGTCCTATGCTTTATTAAATTGTATTTATGTTATTTTAACCTATGCTTTATTAAATTTTATTTATGTTGTTTTATCCTATGCTTTATTAAATTGTATTTATGTTGTTTTGTCCTATGCTTTATTAAATTGTATTTATGTTATTTTAACCTATGCTTTATTAAATTTTATTTATGTTGTTTTATCCTATGCTTTATTAAATTGTATTTATGTTGTTTTATCCTATGCTTTATTAAATTGTATTTAGGTTGTTTTATCCTATGCTTTATTAAATTGTATTTATGTTGTTTTATCCTATGCTTTATTTAATTGTATTTATGTTGTTTTATCCTATGCTTTATTAAATTGTATTTCTGTGGTTTTATTATATGCTTTATTAAATTGTATTTATGTTGTTTTAACCTATGCTTTATTAAATTGTATTTATGTTGCTTTAACATATGCTTTATTAAATTGTATTTATGTTTTTTTGTCTTATGCTTTATTAAATTGTATTTATGTTGTTTTATCCTGTGCTTTATTAAATTGTATTTATGTTGTTTTAACCTATGCTTTATTAAATTATATTTATGTTGTTTTATGCTATGCTTTATTAAATTGTATTTATGTTGTTTTAACCTATGCTTTATTAAATTGTATTCATGTTGTTTTAACCTATGCTTTATTAAATTATATTTATGTTGTTTTATCCTATGCTTTATTAAATTGTATTTATGTTGTTTTAACCTATGCTTTATTAAATTGTATTTATGTTGTTTTATCCTATGCTTTATTAAATTGTATTTATGTTGTTTTATCCTATGCTTTATTAAATTGTATTTATGTTGTTTTAACCTATGCTTTATTAAATTGTATTCATGTTGTTTTATCTTATGCTTTATTAAATTGTATTTATGTTGTTTTATCCTATGCTTTATTAAATTGAATTTAAGTTGTTTTATCCTATGCTTTATTATATTGTATTTAATTTGTTTTATCCTAAGCTTTATTAAATTGTATTTATGTAGTTTTAGCCTATGCTTTATTAAATTGTATTTATGTTGTTTATCCTATGCTTTATTAAATTGTATTTATGTTGTTTATCCTATGTTTCATTAAATTGTATTTATGTTGTTTTATCCTATGCTTTATTAAATTGTATTTATGTTGTTTTGTCCTATACTTTATTAAATTGTATTTATGTTGTTTTATCCTATGCTTTATTAAATTGTAATTCTGTGGTTTTATCCTATGCTTTATTAAATTGTATTTATGTTGTTTTAAACTATGCTTTATTAAATTGTTTTTATGTTGTTTTGTCCTATGCTTTATTAAATTGTATTTATGTTATTTTAACCTATGCTTTATTAAATTTTATTTATGTTGTTTTATCCTATGCTTTATTAAATTGTATTTATGTTGTTTTATCCTATGCTTTATTAAATTGTATTTATGTTGTTTTATCCTATGCTTTATTAAGTTGTATTTATGTTGTTTTATCCTATGCTTTATTAAATTGTATTTATGTTGTTTTATCCTATGGTTTATTAAATTGTATTTATGTTGTTTTATCATATGCTTTATTAAATTGTATTTATGTTGTTTTATCCTATGCTTTATTAAATTGTATTTATGTTGTTTTATCCTATGCTTTATTAAATTGTAATTCTGTGGTTTTATCCTATGCTTTATTAAATTGTATTTATGTTGTTTTAAACTATGCTTTATTAAATTGTTTTTATGTTGTTTTAACCTATGCTTTATTAAATTGAATTTATGTTGTTTTATCCTATGCTTTATGATATTGTATTTAATTTGTTTTATCCTAAGCTTTATTAAATTGTATTTATGTTGTTTTATCCTATGCTTTATTAAATTGTATTTATGTTGTTTTAACCTATGCTTTATTAAATTGTATTTATGTTGTTTTATCCTATGCTTTAATAAATTGTATTTATGTTGTTTTATCCTATGCTTTATTAAATTGTATTTATGTTGTTTTGTCCTATGCTTTATTAAATTGTATTTATGTTATTTTAACCTATGCTTTATTAAATTTTATTTATGTTGTTTTATCCTATGCTTTATTAAATTGTATTTATGTTGTTTTATCCTATGCTTTATTAAATTGTATTTATGTTGTTTTATCCTATGCTTTATTAAATTGTATTTATGTTGTTTTATCCTATGCTTTATTAAATTGTATTTATGTTGTTTTATCCTATGCTTTATTAAATTGTATTTATGTTGTTTTATCCTATGCTTTATTAAATTGTAATTATGTGGTTTTATCCTATGCTTTATTAAATTGTATTTATGTTGTTTTAACCTATGCTTTATTAAATTGTATTTATGTTGTTTTATCCTATGCTTTATTAAATTGTATTTATGTTATTTTGACCTATGCTTTACTAAATTGTATTTATGTTGTTTTATCCTGTGCTTTATTAAATTGTATTTATGTTGTTTTAACCTATGCTTTATTAAATTGCATTTATGTTGTTTTATCCTATGCTTTATTAAATTGTATTTATGTTGTTTTATCCTATGCTTTATTAAATTGTATTTATGTTGTTTTATCCTAAGCTTTATTAAATTGTATTTATGTTGTTTTATCCTATGCTTTATTAAATTGCATTTATGTTGTTTTAACCTATGCTTTATTAAATTGTATTTATGTTGCTTTAACATATGCTTTATTAAATTGTATTTATATTTTTTGTCTTATGCTTTATTAAATTGTATTTATGTTGTTTTATCCTGTGCTTTATTAAATTGTATTTATGTTGTTTTAACCTATGCTTTATTAAATTGTATTTATGTTGTTTTATCCTATGCTTTATTAAATTGTATTTATGTTGTTTTAACCTATGCTTTATTAAATTGTATTCATGTTGTTTTATCTTATGCTTTATTAAATTGTATTTATGTAGTTTTATCCTATGCTTTATTAAATTGAATTTATGTTGTTTTATCCTATGCTTTATGATATTGTATTTAATTTGTTTTATCCTAAGCTTTATTAAATTGTATTTATGTAGTTTTAGCCTATGCTTTATTAAATTGTATTTATGTTGTTTATCCTATGCTTTATTAAATTGTATTTATGTTGTTTATCCTATGTTTCATTAAATTGTATTTATGTTGTTTTATCCTATGCTTTATTAAATTGTATTTATGTTGTTTTATCCTATGCTTTATTAAATTGTATTTATGTTGTTTTATCCTATGCTTTATTAAATTGTATTTATGTTGTTTTATCCTATGCTTTATTAAATTGTATTTATGTTGTTTTGTCCTATGCTTTATTAAATTGTATTTATGTTATTTTAACGTATGCTTTATTAAATTGTATTTATGTTGTTTTATCCTATGCTTTATTAAATTGTATTTATGTTGTTTTATCCTATGCTTTATTAAATTGTATTTATGTTGTTTTATCCTATGCTTTATTAAATTGTATTTATGTTGTTTTATCCTATGCTTTATTAAATTGTAATTCTGTGGTTTTATCTTATGCTTTATTAAATTGTATTTTTGTTGTTTTAAACTATGCTTTATTAAATTGTTTTTATGTTGTTTTGTCCTATGCTTTATTAAATTGTATTTATGTTATTTTAACCTATGCTTTATTAAATTTTATTTATGTTGTTTTATCCTTTGCTTTATTAAATTCTATTTATGTTGTTTTATCCTATGCTTTATTAAATTGTATTTATGTTGTTTTATCCTATGCTTTATTAAATTCTATTTATGTTGTTTTATCCTATGCTTTATTTAATTGTATTTATGTTGTTTTATCCTATGCTATATTAAATTTTATTTATGTTGTTTTATCCTATGCTTTATTAAATTGTATTTATGTTGTTTTATCATATGCTTTATTAAATTGTATTTATGTTGTTTTATCCTATGCTTTATTAAATTTTATTTATGTTGTTTTATCCTATGCTTTATTAAATTGTATTTATGTTGTTTTATCCTATGCTTTATTAAATTTTATTTATGTTGTTTTATCCTATGCTTTATTAAATTTTATTTATTTTGTTTTATCCTGTGCTTTATTAAATTGTATTTATGTTGTTTTATCCTATGCTTTATTAAATTGAATTTATGTTGTTTTATCCTATGCTTTATTAAATTGTATTTATGTTGTTTTAACTTATGCTTTACTAAATTGTATTTATGTTGTTTTATCCTGTGCTTTATTAAATTGTATTTATGTTGTTTTAACCTATGCTTTATTAAATTGTATTTATGTTGTTTATCCTATGCTTTATTAAATTGTATTTATGTTGTTTATCCTATGTTTCATTAAATTGTATTTATGTTGTTTTATCCTATGCTTTATTAAATTGTATTTATGTTGTTTTGTCCTATACTTTATTAAATTGTATTTATGTTGTTTTATCCTATGCTTTATTAAATTGTAATTCTGTGGTTTTATCCTATGCTTTATTAAATTGTATTTATGTTGTTTTAAACTATGCTTTATTAAATTGTTTTTATGTTGTTTTGTCCTATGCTTTATTAAATTGTATTTATGTTATTTTATCCTATGCTTTATTAAATTGAATGTATGTTGTTTTATCCTATGCTTTATTAAATTGTATTTATGTTGTTTTAACCTATGCTTTATTAAATTGTATTCATGTTGTTTTATCTTATGCTTTATTAAATTGTATTTATGTTGTTTTATCCTATGCTTTATTAAAGTGAATTTAAGTTGTTTTATCCTATGCTTTATTATATTGTATTTAATTTGTTTTATCCTAAGCTTTATTAAATTGTATTTATGTAGTTTTAGCCTATGCTTTATTAAATTGTATTTATGTTGTTTATCCTATGCTTTATTAAATTGTATTTATGTTGTTTATCCTATGTTTCATTAAATTGTATTTATGTTGTTTTATCCTATGCTTTATTAAATTGTATTTATGTTGTTTTGTCCTATACTTTATTAAATTGTATTTATGTTGTTTTATCCTATGCTTTATTAAATTGTAATTCTGTGGTTTTATCCTATGCTTTATTAAATTGTATTTATGTTGTTTTAAACTATGCTTTATTAAATTGTTTTTATGTTGTTTTGTCCTATGCTTTATTAAATTGTATTTATGTTATTTTAACCTATGCTTTATTAAATTTTATTTATGTTGTTTTATCCTATGCTTTATTAAATTGTATTT
This sequence comes from Phyllobates terribilis, assembly GCF_046119375.1. Lineage (NCBI taxonomy): Eukaryota > Metazoa > Chordata > Amphibia > Anura > Dendrobatidae > Phyllobates > Phyllobates terribilis. The sequence goes on from NW_027362778.1 coordinate 22,793,267, forward strand.
ATGTTGTTTTGTCCTATGCTTTATTAAATTGTATTTATGTTATTTTAACCTATGCTTTATTAAATTTTATTTATGTTGTTTTATCCTATGCTTTATTAAATTGTATTTATGTTGTTTTATCCTATGCTTTATTAAATTGTATTTATGTTGTTTTATCCTATGCTTTATTAAATTGTATTTATGTTGTTTTATCCTATGCTTTATTTAATTGTATTTATGTTGTTTTATCCTATGCTTTATTAAATTGTATTTCTGTGGTTTTATTATATGCTTTATTAAATTGTATTTATGTTGTTTTAACCTATGCTTTATTAAATTGTATTTATGTTGCTTTAACATATGCTTTATTAAATTGTATTTATGTTTTTTTGTCTTATGCTTTATTAAATTGTATTTATGTTGTTTTATCCTGTGCTTTATTAAATTGTATTTATGTTGTTTTAACCTATGCTTTATTAAATTATATTTATGTTGTTTTATGCTATGCTTTATTAAATTGTATTTATGTTGTTTTAACCTATGCTTTATTAAATTGTATTCATGTTGTTTTAACCTATGCTTTATTAAATTATATTTATGTTGTTTTATCCTATGCTTTATTAAATTGTATTTATGTTGTTTTAACCTATGCTTTATTAAATTGTATTTATGTTGTTTTATCCTATGCTTTATTAAATTGTATTTATGTTGTTTTATCCTATGCTTTATTAAATTGTATTTATGTTGTTTTAACCTATGCTTTATTAAATTGTATTCATGTTGTTTTATCTTATGCTTTATTAAATTGTATTTATGTTGTTTTATCCTATGCTTTATTAAATTGAATTTAAGTTGTTTTATCCTATGCTTTATTATATTGTATTTAATTTGTTTTATCCTAAGCTTTATTAAATTGTATTTATGTAGTTTTAGCCTATGCTTTATTAAATTGTATTTATGTTGTTTATCCTATGCTTTATTAAATTGTATTTATGTTGTTTATCCTATGTTTCATTAAATTGTATTTATGTTGTTTTATCCTATGCTTTATTAAATTGTATTTATGTTGTTTTGTCCTATACTTTATTAAATTGTATTTATGTTGTTTTATCCTATGCTTTATTAAATTGTAATTCTGTGGTTTTATCCTATGCTTTATTAAATTGTATTTATGTTGTTTTAAACTATGCTTTATTAAATTGTTTTTATGTTGTTTTGTCCTATGCTTTATTAAATTGTATTTATGTTATTTTAACCTATGCTTTATTAAATTTTATTTATGTTGTTTTATCCTATGCTTTATTAAATTGTATTTATGTTGTTTTATCCTATGCTTTATTAAATTGTATTTATGTTGTTTTATCCTATGCTTTATTAAGTTGTATTTATGTTGTTTTATCCTATGCTTTATTAAATTGTATTTATGTTGTTTTATCCTATGGTTTATTAAATTTTATTTATGTTGTTTTATCATATGCTTTATTAAATTGTATTTATGTTGTTTTATCCTATGCTTTATTAAATTGTATTTATGTTGTTTTATCCTATGCTTTATTAAATTGTAATTCTGTGGTTTTATCCTATGCTTTATTAAATTGTATTTATGTTGTTTTAAACTATGCTTTATTAAATTGTTTTTATGTTGTTTTGTCCTATGCTTTATTAAATTGTATTTATGTTATTTTAACCTATGCTTTATTAAATTTTATTCATGTTGTTTTATCCTTTGCTTTATTAAATTGTATTTATGTTGTTTTATCCTATGCTTTATTAAATTGTATTTATGTTGTTTTATCCTATGCTTTATTAAATTGTATTTATGTTGTTTTAACCTATGCTTTATTAAATTTTATTTATGTTGTTTTATCCTGTGCTTTATTAAATTGTATTTATGTTGTTTTAACCTATGCTTTATTAAATTGTATTGATGTTGTTTTATCCTATGCTTTATTAAATTGTATTTATGTTGTTTTATCCTATGCTTTATTAAATTGTATTTATGTTGTTTTATCCTATGCTTTAATAAATTGTATTTATGTTGTTTTATCCTATGCTTTATTAAATTGTATTTATGTTGTTTTGTCCTATGCTTTATTAAATTGTATTTATGTTATTTTAACCTATGCTTTATTAAATTTTATTTATGTTGTTTTATCCTATGCTTTATTAAATTGTATTTATGTTGTTTTATCCTATGCTTTATTAAATTGTATTTATGTTGTTTTATCCTATGCTTTATTAAATTGTATTTATGTTGTTTTATCCTATGCTTTATTAAATTGTATTTATGTTGTTTTATCCTATGCTTTATTAAATTGTATTTATGTTGTTTTATCCTATGCTTTATTAAATTGTAATTATGTGGTTTTATCCTATGCTTTATTAAATTGTATTTATGTTGTTTTAACCTATGCTTTATTAAATTGTATTTATGTTGTTTTATCCTATGCTTTATTAAATTGTATTTATGTTATTTTGACCTATGCTTTACTAAATTGTATTTATGTTGTTTTATCCTGTGCTTTATTAAATTGTATTTATGTTGTTTTAACCTATGCTTTATTAAATTGCATTTATGTTGTTTTATCCTATGCTTTATTAAATTGTATTTATGTTGTTTTATCCTATGCTTTATTAAATTGTATTTATGTTGTTTTATCCTAAGCTTTATTAAATTGTATTTATGTTGTTTTATCCTATGCTTTATTAAATTGCATTTATGTTGTTTTAACCTATGCTTTATTAAATTGTATTTATGTTGCTTTAACATATGCTTTATTAAATTGTATTTATATTTTTTGTCTTATGCTTTATTAAATTGTATTTATGTTGTTTTATCCTGTGCTTTATTAAATTGTATTTATGTTGTTTTAACCTATGCTTTATTAAATTGTATTTATGTTGTTTTATCCTATGCTTTATTAAATTGTATTTATGTTGTTTTAACCTATGCTTTATTAAATTGTATTCATGTTGTTTTATCTTATGCTTTATTAAATTGTATTTATGTTGTTTTATCCTATGCTTTATTAAATTGAATTTATGTTGTTTTATCCTATGCTTTATGATATTGTATTTAATTTGTTTTATCCTAAGCTTTATTAAATTGTATTTATGTAGTTTTAGCCTATGCTTTATTAAATTGTATTTATGTTGTTTATCCTATGCTTTATTAAATTGTATTTATGTTGTTTATCCTATGTTTCATTAAATTGTATTTATGTTGTTTTATCCTATGCTTTATTAAATTGTATTTATGTTGTTTTATCCTATGCTTTATTAAATTGTATTTATGTTGTTTTATCCTATGCTTTATTAAATTGTATTTATGTTGTTTTATCCTATGCTTTATTAAATTGTATTTATGTTGTTTTGTCCTATGCTTTATTAAATTGTATTTATGTTATTTTAACGTATGCTTTATTAAATTGTATTTATGTTGTTTTATCCTATGCTTTATTAAATTGTATTTATGTTGTTTTATCCTATGCTTTATTAAATTGTATTTATGTTGTTTTATCCTATGCTTTATTAAATTGTATTTATGTTGTTTTATCCTATGCTTTATTAAATTGTAATTCTGTGGTTTTATCCTATGCTTTATTAAATTGTATTTTTGTTGTTTTAAACTATGCTTTATTAAATTGTTTTTATGTTGTTTTGTCCTATGCTTTATTAAATTGTATTTATGTTATTTTAACCTATGCTTTATTAAATTTTATTTATGTTGTTTTATCCTTTGCTTTATTAAATTCTATTTATGTTGTTTTATCCTATGCTTTATTAAATTGTATTTATGTTGTTTTATCCTATGCTTTATTAAATTCTATTTATGTTGTTTTATCCTATGCTTTATTTAATTGTATTTATGTTGTTTTATCCTATGCTATATTAAATTTTATTTTTGTTGTTTTATCCTATGCTTTATTAAATTGTATTTATGTTGTTTTATCATATGCTTTATTAAATTGTATTTATGTTGTTTTATCCTATGCTTTATTAAATTTTATTTATGTTGTTTTATCCTATGCTTTATTAAATTGTATTTATGTTGTTTTATCCTATCCTTTATTAAATTTTATTTATGTTGTTTTATCCTATGCTTTATTAAATTTTATTTATTTTGTTTTATCCTGTGCTTTATTAAATTGTATTTATGTTGTTTTATCCTATGCTTTATTAAATTGAATTTATGTTGTTTTATCCTATGCTTTATTAAATTGTATTTATGTTGTTTTAACTTATGCTTTACTAAATTGTATTTATGTTGTTTTATCCTGTGCTTTATTAAATTGTATTTATGTTGTTTTAACCTATGCTTTATTAAATTGTATTTATGTTGTTTTATCCTATGCTTTATTAAATTGTATTTATGTTGTTTTATCCTATGCTTTATTAAATTGTATTTATGTTGTTTTATCCTATGCTTTATTAAATTGTATTTATGTTGTTTTATCCTATGCTTTATTAAATTGTAATTCTGTGGTTTTATCCTATGCTTTATTAAATTGTATTTATGTTGTTTTAAACTATGCTTTATTAAATTGTTTTTATGTTGTTTTGTCCTATGCTTTATTAAATTGTATTTATGTTATTTTAACCTATGCTTTATTAAATTTTATTCATGTTGTTTTATCCTTTGCTTTATTAAATTGTATTTATGTTGTTTTATCCTATGCTTTATTAAATTGTATTTATGTTGTTTTATCCTATGCTTTAATAAATTGTATTTATGTTGTTTTATCCTATGCTTTATTAAATTGTATTTATGTTGTTTTGTCCTATGCTTTATTAAGTTGTATTTATGTTATTTTAACCTATGCTTTATTAAATTTTATTTATGTTGTTTTATCCTATGCTTTATTAAATTGTATTTATGTTGTTTTATCCTATGCTTTATTAAATTGTATTTATGTTGTTTTATCCTATGCTTTATTAAATTGTATTTATGTTGTTTTATCCTATGCTTTATTAAATTGTATTTATGTTGTTTTATCCTATGCTTTATTAAATTGTATTTATGTTGTTTTATCCTATGCTTTATTAAATTGTAATTCTGTGGTTTTATCCTATGCTTTATTAAATTGTATTTATGTTGTTTTAACCTATGCTTTATTAAATTGTATTTATGTTGTTTTATCCTATGCTTTATTAAATTGTATTTATGTTATTTTGACCTATGCTTTACTAAATTGTATTTATGTTGTTTTATCCTGTGCTTTATTAAATTGTATTTATGTTGTTTTAACCTATGCTTTATTAAATTGCATTTATGTTGTTTTATCCTATGCTTTATTAAATTGTATTTATGTTGTTTTATCCTATGCTTTTTTAAATTGTATTTATGTTGTTTTATCCTAAGCTTTATTAAATTGTATTTATGTTGTTTTATCCTATGCTTTATTAAATTGCATTTATGTTGTTTTAACCTATGCTTTATTAAATTGTATTTATGTTGCTTTAACATATGCTTTATTAAATTGTATTTATATTTTTTGTCTTATGCTTTATTAAATTGTATTTATGTTGTTTTATCCTGTGCTTTATTAAATTGTATTTATGTTGTTTTAACCTATGCTTTATTAAATTGTATTTATGTTGTTTTATCCTATGCTTTATTAAATTGTATTTATGTTGTTTTAACCTATGCTTTATTAAATTGTATTCAAGTTGTTTTATCTTATGCTTTATTAAATTGTATTTATGTTGTTTTATCCTATGCTTTATTAAATTGAATTTATGTTGTTTTATCCTATGCTTTATTATATTGTATTTAATTTGTTTTATCCTAAGAATTATTAAATTGTATTTATGTAGTTTTAGCCTATGCTTTATTAAATTGTATTTATGTTGTTTATCCTATGCTTTATTAAATTGTATTTATGTGGTTTATCCTATGTTTCATTAAATTGTATTTATGTTGTTTTATCCTATGCTTTATTAAATTGTATTTATGTTGTTTTGTCCTATACTTTATTAAATTGTATTTATGTTGTTTTATCCTATGCTTTATTAAATTGTAATTCTGTGGTTTTATCCTATGCTTTATTAAATTGTATTTATGTTGTTTTAAACTATGCTTTATTGAATTGTTTTTATGTTGTTTTATCCTATGCTTTATTAAATTGTATTTATGTTGTTTTGTCCTATGCTTTATTAAATTGTATTTATGTTGTTTTATCCTATGCTTTATTAAATTGTATTTATGTTGTTTTATCCTATGCTTTATTAAATTGTATTTATGTTGTTTTATCCTATGCTTTATTAAATTGTATTTATGTTGTTTTATCCTATGCTTTATTAAATTGTATTTATGTTGTTTTATCCTATGCTTTATTAAATTGTATTCATGTTGTTTTAACCTATGCTTTATTAAATTGTATTTATGTTGTTTTATCCTGTGCTTTATTAAATTGTATTCATGTTGTTTTAACCTATGCTTTATTAAATTATATTTATGTTGTTTTATCCTATGCTTTATTAAATTGTATTTATGTTGTTTTAACCTATGCTTTATTAAATTGTATTTATGTTGTTTTATCATATGCTTTATTAAATTGTATTTATGTTGTTTTATCCTATGCTTTATTAAATTGTATTTATGTTGTTTTATCCTATGCTTTATTAAATTGTATTTATGTTGTTTTGTCCTATGCTTTATTAAATTGTATTTATGTTATTTTAACCTATGCTTTATTAAATTTTATTTATGTTGTTTTATCCTATGCTTTATTAAATTGTATTTATGTTGTTTTATCCTATGCTTTATTAAATTGTATTTATGTTGTTTTATCCTATGCTTTATTAAATTGTATTTATGTTGTTTTATCCTATGCTTTATTAAATTGTATTTATGTTGTTTTATCCTATGCTTTATTAAATTGTAATTCTGTGGTTTTATCCTATGCTTTATTAAATTGTATTTATGTTGTTTTAAACTATGCTTTATTAAATTGATTTTATGTTGTTTTGTCCTATGCTTTATTAAATTGTATTTATGTTATTTTAACCTATGCTTTATTAAATTTTATTCATGTTGTTTTATCCTTTACTTTATTAAATTGTATTTATGTTGTTTTATCCTATGCTTTATTAAATTGTATTTATGTTGTTTTATCCTATGCTTTATTAATTTGTATTTATGTTGTTTTATCCTATGCTTTATTAAATTGTATTTATGTTGTTTTATCCTATGCTTTATTAAATTGTATTTATGTTGTTTTGTCCTATGCTTTATTAAATTGTATTTATGTTGTTTTATCCTATGCTTTATTAAATTGTATTTATGTTGTTTTATCCTATGCTTTATTAAATTGTATTTATGTTGTTTTGTCCTATGCTTTATTAAATTGTATTTATGTTGTTTTATCCTAAGCTTTATTAAATTGTATTTATGTTGTTTTATCCTATGCTTTATTAAATTGTATTTATGTTGTTTTAACCTATGCTTTATTAAATTGTAATTATGTTGCTTTAACATATGCTTTGTTAAATTGTATTTATGTTTTTTTGTCTTATGCTTTATTAAATTGTATTTATGTTGTTTTATCCTGTGCTTTATTAAATTGTATTTATGTTGTTTTAACCTATGCTTTATTAAATTATATTTATGTTGTTTTATCCTATGCTTTATTAAATTGTATTTATGTTGTTTTAACCTATGCTTTATTAAATTGTATTCATGTTGTTTTAACCTATGCTTTATTAAATTATATTTATGTTGTTTTATCCTATGCTTTATTAAATTGTATTTATGTTGTTTTAACCTATGCTTTATTAAATTGTATTTATGTTGTTTTATCCTATGCTTTATTAAATTGTATTTATGTTGTTTTATCCTATGCTTTATTAAATTGTATTTATGTTGTTTTATCCTATGCTTTAATAAATTGTATTTATGTTGTTTTATCCTATGCTTTATTAAATTGTATTTATGTTGTTTTGTCCTATGCTTTATTAAATTGTATTTATGTTATTTTAACCTATGCTTTATTAAATTTTATTTATGTTGTTTTATCCTATGCTTTATTAAATTGTATTTATGTTGTTTTATCCTATGCTTTATTAAATTGTATTTATGTTGTTTTATCCTATGCTTTATTAAATTGTATTTATGTTGTTTTATCCTATGCTTTATTAAATTGTATTTATGTTGTTTTATCCTATGCTTTATTAAATTGTATTTATGTTGTTTTATCCTATGCTTTATTAAATTGTAATTATGTGGTTTTATCCTATGCTTTATTAAATTGTATTTATGTTGTTTTAACCTATGCTTTATTAAATTGTATTTATGTTGTTTTATCCTATGCTTTATTAAATTGTATTTATGTTATTTTGACCTATGCTTTACTAAATTGTATTTATGTTGTTTTATCCTGTGCTTTATTAAATTGTATTTATGTTGTTTTAACCTATGCTTTATTAAATTGCATTTATGTTGTTTTATCCTATGCTTTATTAAATTGTATTTATGTTGTTTTATCCTATGCTTTATTAAATTGTATTTATGTTGTTTTATCCTAAGCTTTATTAAATTGTATTTATGTTGTTTTATCCTATGCTTTATTAAATTGCATTTATGTTGTTTTAACCTATGCTTTATTAAATTGTATTTATGTTGCTTTAACATATGCTTTATTAAATTGTATTTATATTTTTTGTCTTATGCTTTATTAAATTGTATTTATGTTGTTTTATCCTGTGCTTTATTAAATTGTATTTATGTTGTTTTAACCTATGCTTTATTAAATTGTATTTATGTTGTTTTATCCTATGCTTTATTAAATTGTATTTATGTTGTTTTAACCTATGCTTTATTAAATTGTATTCATGTTGTTTTATCTTATGCTTTATTAAATTGTATTTATGTTGTTTTATCCTATGCTTTATTAAATTGAATTTATGTTGTTTTATCCTATGCTTTATGATATTGTATTTAATTTGTTTTATCCTAAGCTTTATTAAATTGTATTTATGTAGTTTTAGCCTATGCTTTATTAAATTGTATTTATGTTGTTTATCCTATGCTTTATTAAATTGTATTTATGTTGTTTATCCTATGTTTCATTAAATTGTATTTATGTTGTTTTATCCTATGCTTTATTAAATTGTATTTATGTTGTTTTATCCTATGCTTTATTAAATTGTATTTATGTTGTTTTATCCTATGCTTTATTAAATTGTATTTATGTTGTTTTATCCTATGCTTTATTAAATTGTATTTATGTTGTTTTATCCTATGCTTTATTAAATTGTATTTATGTTGTTTTATCCTATGCTTTATTAAATTGTATTTATGTTGTTTTATCCTATGCTTTATTAAATTGTATTCATGTTGTTTTAACCTATGCTTTATTAAATTGTATTTATGTTGTTTTATCCTGTGCTTTATTAAATTGTATTCATGTTGTTTTAACCTATGCTTTATTAAATTATATTTATGTTGTTTTATCCTATGCTTTATTAAATTGTATTTATGTTGTTTTAACCTATGCTTTATTAAATTGTATTTATGTTGTTTTATCATATGCTTTATTAAATTGTATTTATGTTGTTTTATCCTATGCTTTATTAAATTGTATTTATGTTGTTTTATCCTATGCTTTATTAAATTGTATTTATGTTGTTTTGTCCTATGCTTTATTAAATTGTATTTATGTTATTTTAACCTATGCTTTATTAAATTTTATTTATGTTGTTTTATCCTATGCTTTATTAAATTGTATTTATGTTGTTTTATCCTATGCTTTATTAAATTGTATTTATGTTGTTTTATCCTATGCTTTATTAAATTGTATTTATGTTGTTTTATCCTATGCTTTATTAAATTGTATTTATGTTGTTTTATCCTATGCTTTATTAAATTGTAATTCTGTGGTTTTATCCTATGCTTTATTAAATTGTATTTATGTTGTTTTAAACTATGCTTTATTAAATTGATTTTATGTTGTTTTGTCCTATGCTTTATTAAATTGTATTTATGTTATTTTAACCTATGCTTTATTAAATTTTATTCATGTTGTTTTATCCTTTACTTTATTAAATTGTATTTATGTTGTTTTATCCTATGCTTTATTAAATTGTATTTATGTTGTTTTATCCTATGCTTTATTAATTTGTATGTATGTTGTTTTATCCTATGCTTTATTAAATTGTATTTATGTTGTTTTATCCTATGCTTTATTAAATTGTATTTATGTTGTTTTGTCCTATGCTTTATTAAATTGTATTTATGTTGTTTTATCCTATGCTTTATTAAATTGTATTTATGTTGTTTTATCCTATGCTTTATTAAATTGTATTTATGTTGTTTTGTCCTATGCTTTATTAAATTGTATTTATGTTGTTTTATCCTAAGCTTTATTAAATTGTATTCATGTTGTTTTATCTTATGCTTTATTAAATTGTATTTATGTTGTTTTATCCTATGCTTTATTAAATTGAATTTATGTTGTTTTATCCTATGCTTTATGATATTGTATTTAATTTGTTTTATCCTAAGCTTTATTAAATTGTATTTATGTAGTTTTAGCCTATGCTTTATTAAATTGTATTTATGTTGTTTATCCTATGCTTTATTAAATTGTATTTATGTTGTTTATCCTATGTTTCATTAAATTGTATTTATGTTGTTTTATCCTATGCTTTATTAAATTGTATTTATGTTGTTTTATCCTATGCTTTATTAAATTGTATTTATGTTGTTTTATCCTATGCTTTATTAAATTGTATTTATGTTGTTTTATCCTATGCTTTATTAAATTGTATTTATGTTGTTTTGTCCTATGCTTTATTAAATTGTATTTATGTTATTTTAACGTATGCTTTATTAAATTGTATTTATGTTGTTTTATCCTATGCTTTATTAAATTGTATTTATGTTGTTTTATCCTATGCTTTATTAAATTGTATTTATGTTGTTTTATCCTATGCTTTATTAAATTGTATTTATGTTGTTTTATCCTATGCTTTATTAAATTGTAATTCTGTGGCTTTATCCTATGCTTTATTAAATTGTATTTTTGTTGTTTTAAACTATGCTTTATTAAATTGTTTTTATGTTGTTTTGTCCTATGCTTTATTAAATTGTATTTATGTTATTTTAACCTATGCTTTATTAAATTTTATTTATGTTGTTTTATCCTTTGCTTTATTAAATTCTATTTATGTTGTTTTATCCTATGCTTTATTAAATTGTATTTATGTTGTTTTATCCTATGCTTTATTAAATTCTATTTATGTTGTTTTATCCTATGCTTTATTTAATTGTATTTATGTTGTTTTATCCTATGCTATATTAAATTTTATTCATGTTGTTTTATCCTATGCTTTATTAAATTGTATTTATGTTGTTTTATCATATGCTTTATTAAATTGTATTTATGTTGTTTTATCCTATGCTTTATTAAATTTTATTTATGTTGTTTTATCCTATGCTTTATTAAATTGTATTTATGTTGTTTTATCCTATGCTTTATTAAATTTTATTTATGTTGTTTTATCCTATGCTTTATTAAATTTTATTTATTTTGTTTTATCCTGTGCTTTATTAAATTGTATTTATGTTGTTTTATCCTATGCTTTATTAAATTGAATTTATGTTGTTTTATCCTATGCTTTATTAAATTGTATTTATGTTGTTTTAACTTATGCTTTACTAAATTGTATTTATGTTGTTTTATCCTGTGCTTTATTAAATTGTATTTATGTTGTTTTAACCTATGCTTTATTAAATTGTATTTATGTTGTTTTATCCTATGCTTTATTAAATTGTATTTATGTTGTTTTATCCTATGCTTTATTAAATTGTATTTATGTTGTTTTATCCTATGCTTTATTAAATTGTATTTATGTTGTTTTATCCTATGCTTTATTAAATTGTAATTCTGTGGTTTTATCCTATGCTTTATTAAATTGTATTTATGTTGTTTTAAACTATGCTTTATTAAATTGTTTTTATGTTGTTTTGTCCTATGCTTTATTAAATTGTATTTATGTTATTTTAACCTATGCTTTATTAAATTTTATTCATGTTGTTTTATCCTTTGCTTTATTAAATTGTATTTATGTTGTTTTATCCTATGCTTTATTAAATTGTATTTATGTTGTTTTATCCTATGCTTTATTAAATTGTATTTATGTTGTTTTAACCTTTGCTTTATTAAATTGTATTTATGTTGTTTTATCCTGTGCTTTATTAAATTGTATTTATGTTGTTTTAACCTATGCTTTATTAAATTGTATTTATGTTGTTTTATCCTATGCTTTATTAAATTGTATTTTTGTTGTTTTATCCTATGCTTTATTAAATTGTATTTATGTTGTTTTATCCTATGCTTTAATAAATTGTATTTATGTTGTTTTATCCTATGCTTTATTAAATTGTATTTATGTTGTTTTGTCCTATGCTTTATTAAGTTGTATTTATGTTATTTTAACCTATGCTTTATTAAATTTTATTTATGTTGTTTTATCCTATGCTTTATTAAATTGTATTTATGTTGTTTTATCCTATGCTTTATTAAATTGTATTTATGTTGTTTTATCCTATGCTTTATTAAATTGTATTTATGTTGTTTTATCCTATGCTTTATTAAATTGTATTTATGTTGTTTTATCCTATGCTTTATTAAATTGTATTTATGTTGTTTTATCCTATGCTTTATTAAATTGTAATTCTGTGGTTTTATCCTATGCTTTATTAAATTGTATTTATGTTGTTTTAACCTATGCTTTATTAAATTGTATTTATGTTGTTTTATCCTATGCTTTATTAAATTGTATTTATGTTATTTTGACCTATGCTTTACTAAATTGTATTTATGTTGTTTTATCCTGTGCTTTATTAAATTGTATTTATGTTGTTTTAACCTATGCTTTATTAAATTGCATTTATGTTGTTTTATCCTATGCTTTATTAAATTGTATTTATGTTGTTTTATCCTATGCTTTTTTAAATTGTATTTATGTTGTTTTATCCTAAGCTTTATTAAATTGTATTTATGTTGTTTTATCCTATGCTTTATTAAATTGCATTTATGTTGTTTTAACCTATGCTTTATTAAATTGTATTTATGTTGCTTTAACATATGCTTTATTAAATTGTATTTATATTTTTTGTCTTATGCTTTATTAAATTGTATTTATGTTGTTTTATCCTGTGCTTTATTAAATTGTATTTATGTTGTTTTAACCTATGCTTTATTAAATTGTATTTATGTTGTTTTATCCTATGCTTTATTAAATTGTATTTATGTTGTTTTAACCTATGCTTTATTAAATTGTATTCAAGTTGTTTTATCTTATGCTTTATTAAATTGTATTTATGTTGTTTTATCCTATGCTTTATTAAATTGAATTTATGTTGTTTTATCCTATGCTTTATTATATTGTATTTAATTTGTTTTATCCTAAGAATTATTAAATTGTATTTATGTAGTTTTAGCCTATGCTTTATTAAATTGTATTTATGTTGTTTATCCTATGCTTTATTAAATTGTATTTATGTGGTTTATCCTATGTTTCATTAAATTGTATTTATGTTGTTTTATCCTATGCTTTATTAAATTGTATTTATGTTGTTTTGTCCTATACTTTATTAAATTGTATTTATGTTGTTTTATCCTATGCTTTATTAAATTGTAATTCTGTGGTTTTATCCTATGCTTTATTAAATTGTATTTATGTTGTTTTAAACTATGCTTTATTGAATTGTTTTTATGTTGTTTTATCCTATGCTTTATTAAATTGTATTTATGTTGTTTTGTCCTATGCTTTATTAAATTGTATTTATGTTGTTTTATCCTATGCTTTATTAAATTGTATTTATGTTGTTTTATCCTATGCTTTATTAAATTGTATTTATGTTGTTTTATCCTATGCTTTATTAAATTGTATTTATGTTGTTTTATCCTATGCTTTATTAAATTGTATTTATGTTGTTTTATCCTATGCTTTATTAAATTGTATTCATGTTGTTTTAACCTATGCTTTATTAAATTGTATTTATGTTGTTTTATCCTGTGCTTTATTAAATTGTATTCATGTTGTTTTAACCTATGCTTTATTAAATTATATTTATGTTGTTTTATCCTATGCTTTATTAAATTGTATTTATGTTGTTTTAACCTATGCTTTATTAAATTGTATTTATGTTGTTTTATCATATGCTTTATTAAATTGTATTTATGTTGTTTTATCCTATGCTTTATTAAATTGTATTTATGTTGTTTTATCCTATGCTTTATTAAATTGTATTTATGTTGTTTTGTCCTATGCTTTATTAAATTGTATTTATGTTATTTTAACCTATGCTTTATTAAATTTTATTTATATTGTTTTATCCTATGCTTTATTAAATTGTATTTATGTTGTTTTATCCTATGCTTTATTAAATTGTATTTATGTTGTTTTATCCTATGCTTTATTAAATTGTATTTATGTTGTTTTATCCTATGCTTTATTAAATTGTATTTATGTTGTTTTATCCTATGCTTTATTAAATTGTAATTCTGTGGTTTTATCCTATGCTTTATTAAATTGTATTTATGTTGTTTTAAACTATGCTTTATTAAATTGATTTTATGTTGTTTTGTCCTATGCTTTATTAAATTGTATTTATGTTATTTTAACCTATGCTTTATTAAATTTTATTCATGTTGTTTTATCCTTTACTTTATTAAATTGTATTTATGTTGTTTTATCCTATGCTTTATTAAATTGTATTTATGTTGTTTTATCCTATGCTTTATTAATTTGTATTTATGTTGTTTTATCCTATGCTTTATTAAATTGTATTTATGTTGTTTTATCCTATGCTTTATTAAATTGTATTTATGTTGTTTTGTCCTATGCTTTATTAAATTGTATTTATGTTGTTTTATCCTATGCTTTATTAAATTGTATTTATGTTGTTTTATCCTATGCTTTATTAAATTGTATTTATGTTGTTTTAAACTATGCTTTATTAAATTGATTTTATGTTGTTTTGTCCTATGCTTTATTAAATTGTATTTATGTTATTTTAACCTATGCTTTATTAAATTTTATTCATGTTGTTTTATCCTTTACTTTATTAAATTGTATTTATGTTGTTTTATCCTATGCTTTATTAAATTGTATTTATGTTGTTTTATCCTATGCTTTATTAATTTGTATTTATGTTGTTTTATCCTATGCTTTATTAAATTGTATTTATGTTGTTTTATCCTATGCTTTATTAAATTGTATTTATGTTGTTTTGTCCTATGCTTTATTAAATTGTATTTATGTTGTTTTATCCTATGCTTTATTAAATTGTATTTATGTTGTTTTATCCTATGCTTTATTAAATTGTATTTATGTTGTTTTGTCCTATGCTTTATTAAATTGTATTTATGTTGTTTTATCCTAAGCTTTATTAAATTGTATTTATGTTGTTTTATCCTATGCTTTATTAAATTGTATTTATGTTGTTTTAACCTATGCTTTATTAAATTGTAATTATGTTGCTTTAACATATGCTTTGTTAAATTGTATTTATGTTTTTTTGTCTTATGCTTTATTAAATTGTATTTATGTTGTTTTATCCTGTGCTTTATTAAATTGTATTTATGTTGTTTTAACCTATGCTTTATTAAATTATATTTATGTTGTTTTATCCTATGCTTTATTAAATTGTATTTATGTTGTTTTAACCTATGCTTTATTAAATTGTATTCATGTTGTTTTAACCTATGCTTTATTAAATTATATTTATGTTGTTTTATCCTATGCTTTATTAAATTGTATTTATGTTGTTTTAACCTATGCTTTATTAAATTGTATTTATGTTGTTTTATCCTATGCTTTATTAAATTGTATTTATGTTGTTTTATCCTATGCTTTATTAAATTGTATTTATGTTGTTTTATCCTATGCTTTATTAAATTGTATTTATGTTGTTTTGTCCTATGCTTTATTAAATTGTATTTATGTTATTTTAACCTATGCTTTATTAAATTTTATTTATGTTGTTTTATCCTATGCTTTATTAAATTGTATTTATGTTGTTTTATCCTATGCTTTATTAAATTGTATTTATGTTGTTTTATCCTATGCTTTATTAAATTGTATTTATGTTGTTTTATCCTATGCTTTATTAAATTGTATTTATGTTGTTTTATCCTATGCTTTATTAAATTGTAATTCTGTGGTTTTATCCTATGCTTTATTAAATTGTATTTATGTTGTTTTAAACTATGCTTTATTAAATTGTTTTTATGTTGTTTTGTCCTATGCTTTATTAAATTGTATTTATGTTATTTTAACCTATGCTTTATTAAATTTTATTCATGTTGTTTTATCCTTTGCTTTATTAAATTGTATTTATGTTGTTTTATCCTATGCTTTATTAAATTGTATTTATGTTGTTTTATCCTATGCTTTATTAAATTGTATTTATGTTGTTTTAACCTATGCTTTATTAAATTGTATTTATGTTGTTTTATCCTGTGCTTTATTAAATTGTATTTATGTTGTTTTAACCTATGCTTTATTAAATTGTATTTATGTTGTTTTATCCTATGCTTTATTAAATTGTATTTATGTTGTTTTATCCTATGCTTTATTAAATTGTATTTATGTTGTTTTATCCTATGCTTTAATAAATTGTATTTATGTTGTTTTATCCTATGCTTTATTAAATTGTATTTATGTTGTTTTGTCCTATGCTTTATTAAATTGTATTTATGTTATTTTAACCTATGCTTTATTAAATTGTATTTATGTTGTTTTATCCTATGCTTTATTAAATTGTATTTATGTTGTTTTATCCTATGCTTTATTAAATTGTATTTATGTTGTTTTATCCTATGCTTTATTAAATTGTATTTATGTTGTTTTATCCTATGCTTTATTAAATTGTATTTATGTTGTTTTATCCTATGCTTTATTAAATTGTATTTATGTTGTTTTATCCTATGCTTTATTAAATTGTATTTATGTTGTTTTATCCTATGCTTTATTAAATTGTATTTATGTTGTTTTATCCTATGCTTTATTAAATTGTAATTCTGTGGTTTTATCCTATGCTTTATTAAATTGTATTTATGTTGTTTTAAACTATGCTTTACTAAATTGTTTTTATGTTGTTTTGTCCTATGCTTTATTAAATTGTATTTATGTTATTTTAACCTATGCTTTATTAAATTTTATTTATGTTGTTTTATCCTTTGCTTTATTAAATTGTATTTATGTTGTTTTATCCTATGCTTTATTAAATTGTATTCATGTTGTTTTATCCTATGCTTTATTAAATTGTATTTATGTTGTTTTATCCTATGCTTTATTTAATTGTATTTATGTTGTTTTATCCTATGCTATATTAAATTTTATTTATGTTGTTTTATCCTATGCTTTATTAAATTGTATTTATGTTGTTTTATCCTATGCTTTATTAAATTGTATTTATGTTGTTTTAACCTATGCTTTATTAAATTGTATTTATGTTGTTTTATCATATGCTTTATTAAATTCTATTTATGTTGTTTTATCCTATGCTTTATTAAATTCTATTTATGTTGTTTTAACCTATGCTTTATTAAATTGTATTTATGTTGTTTTATCCTATGCTTTATTAAATTGTATTTATGTTGTTTTAACCTATGCTTTATTAAATTGTAATTATGTTGCTTTAACATATGCTTTATTAAATTGTATTTATGTTTTTTTGTCTTATGCTTTATTAAATTGTATTTATGTTGTTTTATCCTGTGCTTTATTAAATTGTATTTATGTTGTTTTAACCTATGCTTTATTAAATTATATTTATGTTGTTTTATCCTATGCTTTATTAAATTGTATTTATGTTGTTTTAACCTATGCTTTATTAAATTGTATTAATGTTGTTTTAACCTATGCTTTATTAAATTATATTTATGTTGTTTTATCCTATGCTTTATTAAATTGTATTTATGTTGTTTTAACCTATGCTTTATTAAATTGTATTTATGTTGTTTTATCCTATGCTTTATTAAATTGTATTTATGTTGTTTTATCCTATGCTTTATTAAATTGTATTTATGTTGTTTTATCCTATGCTTTATTAAATTGTATTTATGTTGTTTTGTCCTATGCTTTATTAAATTGTATTTATGTTATTTTAACCTATGCTTTATTAAATTTTATTTATGTTGTTTTATCCTATGCTTTATTAAATTGTATTTATGTTGTTTTATCCTATGCTTTATTAAATTGTATTTATGTTGTTTTATCCTATGCTTTATTAAATTGTATTTATGTTGTTTTATCCTATGCTTTATTAAATTGCATTTATGTTGTTTTATCCTATGCTTTATTAAATTGTAATTCTGTGGTTTTATCCTATGCTTTATTAAATTGTATTTATGTTGTTTTAAACTATGCTTTATTAAATTGTTTTTATGTTGTTTTGTCCTATGCTTTATTAAATTGTATTTATGTTATTTTAACCTATGCTTTATTAAATTTTATTCATGTTGTTTTATCCTTTGCTTTATTAAATTGTATTTATGTTGTTTTATCCTATGCTTTATTAAATTGTATTTATGTTGTTTTATCCTATGCTTTATTAAATTGTATTTATGTTGTTTTAACCTATGCTTTATTAAATTGTATTTATGTTGTTTTATCCTGTGCTTTATTAAATTGTATTTATGTTGTTTTAACCTATGCTTTATTAAATTGTATTTATGTTGTTTTATCCTATGCTTTATTAAATTGTATTTATGTTGTTTTATCCTATGCTTTATTAAATTGTATTTATGTTGTTTTATCCTATGCTTTAATAAATTGTATTTATGTTGTTTTATCCTATGCTTTATTAAATTGTATTTATGTTGTTTTGTCCTATGCTTTATTAAATTGTATTTATGTTATTTTAACCTATGCTTTATTAAATTGTATTTATGTTGTTTTATCCTATGCTTTATTAAATTGTATTTATGTTGTTTTATCCTATGCTTTATTAAATTGTATTTATGTTGTTTTATCCTATGCTTTATTAAATTGTATTTATGTTGTTTTATCCTATGCTTTATTAAATTGTATTTATGTTGTTTTATCCTATGCTTTATTAAATTGTATTTATGTTGTTTTATCCTATGCTTTATTAAATTGTATTTATGTTGTTTTATCCTATGCTTTATTAAATTGTATTTATGTTGTTTTATCCTATGCTTTATTAAATTGTAATTCTGTGGTTTTATCCTATGCTTTATTAAATTGTATTTATGTTGTTTTAAACTATGCTTTATTAAATTGTATTCATGTTGTTTTATCCTATGCTTTATTAAATTGTATTTATGTTGTTTTATCCTATGCTTTATTAAATTGTATTTATGTTGTTTTATCCTATGCTATATTAAATTTTATTTATGTTGTTTTATCCTATGCTTTATTAAATTGTATTTATGTTGTTTTATCCTATGCTTTATTAAATTGTATTTATGTTGTTTTAACCTATGCTTTATTAAATTGTATTTATGTTGTTTTATCATATGCTTTATTAAATTCTATTTATGTTGTTTTATCCTATGCTTTATTAAATTCTATTTATGTTGTTTTAACCTATGCTTTATTAAATTGTATTTATGTTGTTTTATCCTATGCTTTATTAAATTGTATTTATGTTGTTTTATCCTATGCTTTATTAAATTGTATTTATGTTGTTTTATCCTATGCTTTATTAAATTGTATTTATGTTGTTTTATCCTATGCTTTATTAAATTGTAATTCTGTGGTTTTATCCTATGCTTTATTAAATTGTATTTATGTTGTTTTAGACTATGCTTTATTAAATTGTTTTTATGTTGTTTTGTCCTATGCTTTATTAAATTGTATTTATGTTATTTTAACCTATGCTTTATTAAATTTTATTTATGTTGTTTTATCCTTTGCTTTATTAAATTGTATTTATGTTGTTTTATCCTATGCTTTATTAAATTGTATTTATGTTGTTTTATCCTATGCTTTATTAAATTCTATTTATGTTGTTTTATCCTATGCTTTATTTAATTGTATTTATGTTGTTTTATCCTATGCTTTATTAAATTGTATTTATATTGTTTTATCATATGCTTTATTAAATTGTATTTATGTTGTTTTATCCTATGCTTTATTAAATTGTAATTCTGTGGTTTTATCCTATGCTTTATTAAATTGTATTTATGTTGTTTTATCCTATGCTTTATTAAATTGTATTTATGTTGTTTTGTCCTATGCTTTATTAAGTTGTATTTATGTTATTTTAACCTATGCTTTATTAAATTTTATTTATGTTGTTTTATCCTATGCTTTATTAAATTGTATTTATGTTGTTTTATCCTATGCTTTATTAAATTGTATTTATGTTGTTTTATCCTATGCTTTATTAAATTGTATTTATGTTGTTTTATCCTATGCTTTATTAAATTGTATTTATGTTGTTTTATCCTATGCTTTATTAAATTGTATTTATGTTGTTTTATCCTATGCTTTATTAAATTGTAATTCTGTGGTTTTATCCTATGCTTTATTAAATTGTATTTATGTTGTTTTAACCTATGCTTTATTAAATTGTATTTATGTTGTTTTATCCTATGCTTTATTAAATTGTATTTATGTTATTTTGACCTATGCTTTACTAAATTGTATTTATGTTGTTTTATCCTGTGCTTTATTAAATTGTATTTATGTTGTTTTAACCTATGCTTTATTAAATTGCATTTATGTTGTTTTATCCTATGCTTTATTAAATTGTATTTATGTTGTTTTATCCTATGCTTTATTAAATTGTATTTATGTTGTTTTATCCTAAGCTTTATTAAATTGTATTTATGTTGTTTTATCCTATGCTTTATTAAATTGCATTTATGTTGTTTTAACCTATGCTTTATTAAATTATATTTATGTTGCTTTAACATATGCTTTATTAAATTGTATTTATATTTTTTGTCTTATGCTTTATTAAATTGTATTTATGTTGTTTTATCCTGTGCTTTATTAAATTGTATTTATGTTGTTTTAACCTATGCTTTATTAAATTGTATTTATGTTGTTTTATCCTATGCTTTATTAAATTGTATTTATGTTGTTTTAACCTATGCTTTATTAAATTGTATTCAAGTTGTTTTATCTTATGCTTTATTAAATTGTATTTATGTTGTTTTATCCTATGCTTTTTTAAATTGAATTTATGTTGTTTTATCCTATGCTTTATTATATTGTATTTAATTTGTTTTATCCTAAGCTTTATTAAATTGTATTTATGTAGTTTTAGCCTATGCTTTATTAAATTGTATTTATGTTGTTTATCCTATGCTTTATTAAATTGTATTTATGTTGTTTATCCTATGTTTCATTAAATTGTATTTATGTTGTTTTATCCTATGCTTTATTAAATTGTATTTATGTTGTTTTGTCCTATACTTTATTAAATTGTATTTATGTTGTTTTATCCTATGCTTTATTAAATTGTAATTCTGTGGTTTTATCCTATGCTTTATTAAATTGTATTTATGTTGTTTTAAACTATGCTTTATTAAATTGTTTTTATGTTGTTTTATCCTATGCTTTATTAAATTGTATTTATGTTGTTTTGTCCTATGCTTTATTAAATTGTATTTATGTTGTTTTATCCTATGCTTTATTAAATTGTATTTATGTTGTTTTATCCTATGCTTTATTAAATTGTATTTATGTTGTTTTGTCCTATGCTTTATTAAATTGTATTTATGTTATTTTAACCTATGCTTTATTAAATTTTATTTATGTTGTTTTATCCTATGCTTTATTAAATTGTATTTATGTTGTTTTATCCTATGCTTTATTAAATTGTATTTATGTTGTTTTATCCTATGCTTTATTAAATTGTATTTATGTTGTTTTATCCTATGCTTTATTAAATTGTATTTATGTTGTTTTATCCTATGCTTTATTAAATTGTATTTATGTTGTTTTATCCTATGCTTTATTAAATTGTAATACTGTGGTTTTATCCTATGCTTTATTAAATTGTATTTATGTTGTTTTAAACTATGCTTTATTAAATTGATTTTATGTTGTTTTGTCCTATGCTTTATTAAATTGTATTTATGTTATTTTAACCTATGCTTTATTAAATTTTATTCATGTTGTTTTATCCTTTACTTTATTAAATTGTATTTATGTTGTTTTATCCTATGCTTTATTAAATTGTATTTATGTTGTTTTATCCTATGCTTTATTAATTTGTATTTATGTTGTTTTATCCTATGCTTTATTAAATTGTATTTATGTTGTTTTATCCTATGCTTTATTAAATTGTATTTATGTTGTTTTGTCCTATGCTTTATTAAATTGTATTTATGTTGTTTTATCCTATGCTTTATTAAATTGTATTTATGTTGTTTTATCCTATGCTTTATTAAATTGTATTTATGTTGTTTTGTCCTATGCTTTATTAAATTGTATTTATGTTGTTTTATCCTAAGCTTTATTAAATTGTATTTATGTTGTTTTATCCTATGCTTTATTAAATTGTATTTATGTTGTTTTAACCTATGCTTTATTAAATTGTAATTATGTTGCTTTAACATATGCTTTATTAAATTGTATTTATGTTTTTTTGTCTTATGCTTTATTAAATTGTATTTATGTTGTTTTATCCTGTGCTTTATTAAATTGTATTTATGTTGTTTTAACCTATGCTTTATTAAATTATATTTATGTTGTTTTATCCTATGCTTTATTAAATTGTATTTATGTTGTTTTAACCTATGCTTTATTAAATTGTATTCATGTTGTTTTAACCTATGCTTTATTAAATTATATTTATGTTGTTTTATCCTATGCTTTATTAAATTGTATTTATGTTGTTTTAACCTATGCTTTATTAAATTGTATTTATGTTGTTTTATCCTATGCTTTATTAAATTGTATTTATGTTGTTTTATCCTATGCTTTATTAAATTGTATTTATGTTGTTTTATCCTATGCTTTATTAAATTGTATTTATGTTGTTTTGTCCTATGCTTTATTAAATTGTATTTATGTTATTTTAACCTATGCTTTATTAAATTTTATTTATGTTGTTTTATCCTATGCTTTATTAAATTGTATTTATGTTGTTTTATCCTATGCTTTATTAAATTGTATTTATGTTGTTTTATCCTATGCTTTATTAAATTGTATTTATGTTGTTTTATCCTATGCTTTATTAAATTGTATTTATGTTGTTTTATCCTATGCTTTATTAAATTGTAATTCTGTGGTTTTATCCTATGCTTTATTAAATTGTATTTATGTTGTTTTAAACTATGCTTTATTAAATTGTTTTTATGTTGTTTTGTCCTATGCTTTATTAAATTGTATTTATGTTATTTTAACCTATGCTTTATTAAATTTTATTCATGTTGTTTTATCCTTTGCTTTATTAAATTGTATTTATGTTGTTTTATCCTATGCTTTATTAAATTGTATTTATGTTGTTTTATCCTATGCTTTATTAAATTGTATTTATGTTGTTTTAACCTATGCTTTATTAAATTGTATTTATGTTGTTTTATCCTGTGCTTTATTAAATTGTATTTATGTTGTTTTAACCTATGCTTTATTAAATTGTATTTATGTTGTTTTATCCTATGCTTTATTAAATTGTATTTATGTTGTTTTATCCTATGCTTTATTAAATTGTATTTATGTTGTTTTATCCTATGCTTTAATAAATTGTATTTATGTTGTTTTATCCTATGCTTTATTAAATTGTATTTATGTTGTTTTGTCCTATGCTTTATTAAATTGTATTTATGTTATTTTAACCTATGCTTTATTAAATTGTATTTATGTTGTTTTATCCTATGCTTTATTAAATTGTATTTATGTTGTTTTATCCTATGCTTTATTAAATTGTATTTATGTTGTTTTATCCTATGCTTTATTAAATTGTATTTATGTTGTTTTATCCTATGCTTTATTAAAGTGTATTTATGTTGTTTTATCCTATGCTTTATTAAATTGTATTTATGTTGTTTTATCCTATGCTTTATTAAATTGTATTTATGTTGTTTTATCCTATGCTTTATTAAATTGTATTTATGTTGTTTTATCCTATGCTTTATTAAATTGTAATTCTGTGGTTTTATCCTATGCTTTATTAAATTGTATTTATGTTGTTTTAAACTATGCTTTATTAAATTGTTTTTATGTTGTTTTATCCTATGCTTTATTAAATTGTATTTATGTTGTTTTAACCTATGCTTTATTAAATTGTAATTATGTTGCTTTAACATATGCTTTATTAAATTGTATTTATGTTTTTTTGTCTTATGCTTTATTAAATTGTATTTATGTTGTTTTATCCTGTGCTTTATTAAATTGTATTTATGTTGTTTTAACCTATGCTTTATTAAATTATATTTATGTTGTTTTATCCTATGCTTTATTAAATTGTATTTATGTTGTTTTAACCTATGCTTTATTAAATTGTATTCATGTTGTTTTAACCTATGCTTTATTAAATTATATTTATGTTGTTTTATCCTATGCTTTATTAAATTGTATTTATGTTGTTTTAACCTATGCTTTATTAAATTGTATTTATGTTGTTTTATCCTATGCTTTATTAAATTGTATTTATGTTGTTTTATCCTATGCTTTATTAAATTGTATTTATGTTGTTTTATCCTATGCTTTATTAAATTGTATTTATGTTGTTTTGTCCTATGCTTTATTAAATTGTATTTATGTTATTTTAACCTATGCTTTATTAAATTTTATTTATGTTGTTTTATCCTATGCTTTATTAAATTGTATTTATGTTGTTTTATCCTATGCTTTATTAAATTGTATTTATGTTGTTTTATCCTATGCTTTATTAAATTGTATTTATGTTGTTTTATCCTATGCTTTATTAAATTGTATTTATGTTGTTTTATCCTATGCTTTATTAAATTGTAATTCTGTGGTTTTATCCTATGCTTTATTAAATTGTATTTATGTTGTTTTAAACTATGCTTTATTAAATTGTTTTTATGTTGTTTTGTCCTATGCTTTATTAAATTGTATTTATGTTATTTTAACCTATGCTTTATTAAATTTTATTCATGTTGTTTTATCCTTTGCTTTATTAAATTGTATTTATGTTGTTTTATCCTATGCTTTATTAAATTGTATTTATGTTGTTTTATCCTATGCTTTATTAAATTGTATTTATGTTGTTTTAACCTATGCTTTATTAAATTGTATTTATGTTGTTTTATCCTGTGCTTTATTAAATTGTATTTATGTTGTTTTAACCTATGCTTTATTAAATTGTATTTATGTTGTTTTATCCTATGCTTTATTAAATTGTATTTATGTTGTTTTATCCTATGCTTTATTAAATTGTATTTATGTTGTTTTATCCTATGCTTTAATAAATTGTATTTATGTTGTTTTATCCTATGCTTTATTAAATTGTATTTATGTTGTTTTGTCCTATGCTTTATTAAATTGTATTTATGTTATTTTAACCTATGCTTTATTAAATTGTATTTATGTTGTTTTATCCTATGCTTTATTAAATTGTATTTATGTTGTTTTATCCTATGCTTTATTAAATTGTATTTATGTTGTTTTATCCTATGCTTTATTAAATTGTATTTATGTTGTTTTATCCTATGCTTTATTAAATTGTATTTATGTTGTTTTATCCTATGCTTTATTAAATTGTATTTATGTTGTTTTATCCTATGCTTTATTAAATTGTAATTCTGTGGTTTTATCCTATGCTTTATTAAATTGTATTTATGTTGTTTTAAACTATGCTTTATTAAATTGTTTTTATGTTGTTTTGTCCTATGCTTTATTAAATTGTATTTATGTTATTTTAACCTATGCTTTATTAAATTTTATTTATGTTGTTTTATCCTTTGCTTTATTAAATTGTATTTATGTTGTTTTATCCTATGCTTTATTAAATTGTATTCATGTTGTTTTATCCTATGCTTTATTAAATTGTATTTATGTTGTTTTATCCTATGCTTTATTTAATTGTATTTATGTTGTTTTATCCTATGCTATATTAAATTTTATTTATGTTGTTTTATCCTATGCTTTATTAAATTGTATTTATGTTGTTTTATCCTATGCTTTATTAAATTGTATTTATGTTGTTTTAACCTATGCTTTATTAAATTGTATTTATGTTGTTTTATCATATGCTTTATTAAATTCTATTTATGTTGTTTTATCCTATGCTTTATTAAATTCTATTTATGTTGTTTTAACCTATGCTTTATTAAATTGTATTTATGTTGTTTTATCCTATGCTTTATTAAATTGTATTTATGTTGTTTTATCCTATGCTTTATTAAATTGTATTTATGTTGTTTTATCCTATGCTTTATTAAATTGTATTTATGTTGTTTTATCCTATGCTTTATTAAATTGTATATATGTTGTTTTAAACTATGCTTTATTAAATTGTTTTTATGTTGTTTTGTCCTATGCTTTATTAAATTGTATTTATGTTATTTTAACCTATGCTTTATTAAATTTTATTTATGTTGTTTTATCCTTTGCTTTATTAAATTGTATTTATGTTGTTTTATCCTATGCTTTATTAAATTGTATTTATGTTGTTTTATCCTATGCTTTATTAAATTCTATTTATGTTGTTTTATCCTATGCTTTATTTAATTGTATTTATGTTGTTTTATCCTATGCTTTATTAAATTGTATTTATATTGTTTTATCATATGCTTTATTAAATTGTATTTATGTTGTTTTATCCTATGCTTTATTAAATTGTAATTCTGTGGTTTTATCCTATGCTTTATTAAATTGTATTTATGTTGTTTTAACCTATGCTTTATTAAATTGTATTTATGTTGTTTTGTCCTATGCTTTATTAAGTTGTATTTATGTTATTTTAACCTATGCTTTATTAAATTTTATTTATGTTGTTTTATCCTATGCTTTATTAAATTGTATTTATGTTGTTTTATCCTATGCTTTATTAAATTGTATTTATGTTGTTTTATCCTATGCTTTATTAAATTGTATTTATGTTGTTTTATCCTATGCTTTATTAAATTGTATTTATGTTGTTTTATCCTATGCTTTATTAAATTGTATTTATGTTGTTTTATCCTATGCTTTATTAAATTGTAATTCTGTGGTTTTATCCTATGCTTTATTAAATTGTATTTATGTTGTTTTAACCTATGCTTTATTAAATTGTATTTATGTTGTTTTATCCTATGCTTTATTAAATTGTATTTATGTTATTTTGACCTATGCTTTACTAAATTGTATTTATGTTGTTTTATCCTGTGCTTTATTAAATTGTATTTATGTTGTTTTAACCTATGCTTTATTAAATTGTATTTATGTTGTTTTATCCTATGCTTTATTAAATTGTATTTATGTTGTTTTAACCTATGCTTTATTAAATTGTATTCAAGTTGTTTTATCTTATGCTTTATTAAATTGTATTTATGTTGTTTTATCCTATGCTTTATTAAATTGTATTTATGTTGTTTTAACCTATGCTTTATTAAATTGTATTCAAGTTGTTTTATCTTATGCTTTATTAAATTGTATTTATGTTGTTTTATCCTATGCTTTATTAAATTGAATTTATGTTGTTTTATCCTATGCTTTATTATATTGTATTTAATTAGTTTTTTCCTAAGCTTTATTAAATTGTATTTATGTAGTTTTAGCCTATGCTTTATTAAATTGTATTTATGTTGTTTATCCTATGCTTTATTAAATTGTATTTATGTTGTTTATCCTATGTTTCATTAAATTGTATTTATGTTGTTTTATCCTATGCTTTATTAAATTGTATTTATGTTGTTTTATCCTAAGCTTTATTAAATTGTATTTATGTTGTTTTATCCTATGCTTTATTAAATTGCATTTATGTTGTTTTAACCTATGCTTTATTAAATTGTATTTATGTTGCTTTAACATATGCTTTATTAAATTGTATTTATATTTTTTGTCTTATGCTTTATTAAATTTTATTTATGTTGTTTTATCCTGTGCTTTATTAAATTGTATTTATGTTGTTTTAACCTATGCTTTATTAAATTGTATTTATGTTGTTTTATCCTATGCTTTATTAAATTGTATTTATGTTGTTTTAACCTATGCTTTATTAAATTGTATTCAAGTTGTTTTATCTTATGCTTTATTAAATTGTATTTATGTTGTTTTATCCTATGCTTTATTAAATTGAATTTATGTTGTTTTATCCTATGCTTTATTATATTGTATTTAATTTGTTTTTTCCTAAGCTTTATTAAATTGTATTTATGTAGTTTTAGCCTATGCTTTATTAAATTGTATTTATGTTGTTTATCCTATGCTTTATTAAATTGTATTTATGTTGTTTATCCTATGTTTCATTAAATTGTATTTATGTTGTTTTATCCTATGCTTTATTAAATTGTATTTATGTTGTTTTGTCCTATACTTTATTAAATTGTATTTATGTTGTTTTATCCTATGCTTTATTAAATTGTAATTCTGTGGTTTTATCCTATGCTTTATTAAATTGTATTTATGTTGTTTTGTCCTTTGCTTTATTAAATTGTATTTATGTTGTTTTATCCTATGCTTTATTAAATTGTATTTATGTTGTTTTATCCTATGCTTTATTAAATTGTATTTATGTTGTTTTGTCCTATGCTTTATTAAATTGTATTTATGTTGTTTTATCCTAAGCTTTATTAAATTGTATTTATGTTGTTTTATCCTATGCTTTATTAAATTGTATTTATGTTGTTTTAACCTATGCTTTATTAAATTGTAATTATGTTGCTTTAACATATGCTTTATTAAATTGTATTTATGTTTTTTTGTCTTATGCTTTATTAAATTGTATTTATGTTGTTTTATCCTGTGCTTTATTAAATTGTATTTATGTTGTTTTAACCTATGCTTTATTAAATTATATTTATGTTGTTTTATCCTATGCTTTATTAAATTGTATTTATGTTGTTTTAACCTATGCTTTATTAAATTGTATTCATGTTGTTTTAACCTATGCTTTATTAAATTATATTTATGTTGTTTTATCCTATGCTTTATTAAATTGTATTTATGTTGTTTTAACCTATGCTTTATTAAATTGTATTTATGTTGTTTTATCCTATGCTTTATTAAATTGTATTTATGTTGTTTTATCCTATGCTTTATTAAATTGTATTTATGTTGTTTTATCCTATGTTTTATTAAATTGTATTTATGTTGTTTTGTCCTATGCTTTATTAAATTGTATTTATGTTATTTTAACCTATGCTTTATTAAATTTTATTTATGTTGTTTTATCCTATGCTTTATTAAATTGTATTTATGTTGTTTTATCCTATGCTTTATTAAATTGTATTTATGTTGTTTTATCCTATGCTTTATTAAATTGTATTTATGTTGTTTTATCCTATGCTTTATTAAATTGTATTTATGTTGTTTTATCCTATGCTTTATTAAATTGTAATTCTGTGGTTTTATCCTATGCTTTATTAAATTGTATTTATGTTGTTTTAAACTATGCTTTATTAAATTGTTTTTATGTTGTTTTGTCCTATGCTTTATTAAATTGTATTTATGTTATTTTAACCTATGCTTTATTAAATTTTATTCATGTTGTTTTATCCTTTGCTTTATTAAATTGTATTTATGTTGTTTTATCCTATGCTTTATTAAATTGTATTTATGTTGTTTTATCCTATGCTTTATTAAATTGTATTTATGTTGTTTTAACCTATGCTTTATTAAATTGTATTTATGTTGTTTTATCCTGTGCTTTATTAAATTGTATTTATGTTGTTTTAACCTATGCTTTGTTAAATTGTATTTATGTTGTTTTATCCTATGCTTTATTAAATTGTATTTATGTTGTTTTATCCTATGCTTTATTAAATTGTATTTATGTTGTTTTATCCTATGCTTTAATAAATTGTATTTATGTTGTTTTATCCTATGCTTTATTAAATTGTATTTATGTTGTTTTGTCCTATGCTTTATTAAATTGTATTTATGTTATTTTAACCTATGCTTTATTAAATTGTATTTATGTTGTTTTATCCTATGCTTTATTAAATTGTATTTATGTTGTTTTATCCTATGCTTTATTAAATTGTATTTATGTTGTTTTATCCTATGCTTTATTAAATTGTATTTATGTTGTTTTATCCTATGCTTTATTAAATTGTATTTATGTTGTTTTATCCTATGCTTTATTAAATTGTATTTATGTTGTTTTATCCTATGCTTTATTAAATTGTATTTATGTTGTTTTATCCTATGCTTTATTA
The DNA here is from genome assembly GCF_046119375.1 of Phyllobates terribilis. Classification (NCBI taxonomy): domain Eukaryota; kingdom Metazoa; phylum Chordata; class Amphibia; order Anura; family Dendrobatidae; genus Phyllobates; species Phyllobates terribilis. The sequence goes on from NW_027362778.1 coordinate 22,823,509, forward strand.
AATTGTATTTATGTTGTTTTATCCTATGCTTTATTAAATTGTAATTCTGTGGTTTTATCCTATGCTTTATTAAATTGTATTTATGTTGTTTTAAACTATGCTTTATTAAATTGTTTTTATGTTGTTTTGTCCTATGCTTTATTAAATTGTATTTATGTTATTTTAACCTATGCTTTATTAAATTTTATTTATGTTCTTTTATCCTTTGCTTTATTAAATTGTATTTATGTTGTTTTATCCTATGCTTTATTAAATTGTATTCATGTTGTTTTATCCTATGCTTTATTAAATTGTATTTATGTTGTTTTATCCTATGCTTTATTTAATTGTATTTATGTTGTTTTATCCTATGCTATATTAAATTTTATTTATGTTGTTTTATCCTATGCTTTATTAAATTGTATTTATGTTGTTTTATCCTATGCTTTATTAAATTGTATTTATGTTGTTTTAACCTATGCTTTATTAAATTGTATTTATGTTGTTTTATCATATGCTTTATTAAATTCTATTTATGTTGTTTTATCCTATGCTTTATTAAATTCTATTTATGTTGTTTTAACCTATGCTTTATTAAATTGTATTTATGTTGTTTTATCCTATGCTTTATTAAATTGTATTTATGTTGTTTTATCCTATGCTTTATTAAATTGTATTTATGTTGTTTTATCCTATGCTTTATTAAATTGTATTTATGTTGTTTTATCCTATGCTTTATTAAATTGTAATTCTGTGGTTTTATCCTATGCTTTATTAAATTGTATTTATGTTGTTTTAAACTATGCTTTATTAAATTGTTTTTATGTTGTTTTGTCCTATGCTTTATTAAATTGTATTTATGTTATTTTAACCTATGCTTTATTAAATTTTATTTATGTTGTTTTATCCTTTGCTTTATTAAATTGTATTTATGTTGTTTTATCCTATGCTTTATTAAATTGTATTTATGTTGTTTTAACCTATGCTTTATTAAATTGTATTTATGTTGTTTTATCCTGTGCTTTATTAAATTGTATTCATGTTGTTTTAACCTATGCTTTATTAAATTATATTTATGTTGTTTTATCCTATGCTTTATTAAATTGTATTTATGTTGTTTTAACCTATGCTTTATTAAATTGTATTTATGTTGTTTTATCCTATGCTTTATTAAATTGTATTTATGTTGTTTTATCCTATGCTTTATTAAATTGTATTTATGTTGTTTTATCCTATGCTTTATTAAATTGTATTTATGTTGTTTTGTCCTATGCTTTATTAAATTGTATTTATGTTATTTTAACCTATGCTTTATTAAATTTTATTTATGTTGTTTTATCCTATGCTTTATTAAATTGTATTTATGTTGTTTTATCCTATGCTTTATTAAATTGTATTTATGTTGTTTTATCCTATGCTTTATTAAATTGTATTTATGTTGTTTTATCCTATGCTTTATTAAATTGTATTTATGTTGTTTTATCCTATGCTTTATTAAATTGTAATTCTGTGGTTTTATCCTATGCTTTATTAAATTGTATTTATGTTGTTTTAAACTATGCTTTATTAAATTGATTTTATGTTGTTTTGTCCTATGCTTTATTAAATTGTATTTATGTTATTTTAACCTATGCTTTATTAAATTTTATTCATGTTGTTTTATCCTTTACTTTATTAAATTGTATTTATGTTGTTTTATCCTATGCTTTATTAAATTGTATTTATGTTGTTTTATCCTATGCTTTATTAAATTGTATTTATGTTGTTTTATCCTATGCTTTATTAAATTGTATTTATGTTGTTTTATCCTATGCTTTATTAAATTGTATTTATGTTGTTTTGTCCTTTGCTTTATTAAATTGTATTTATGTTGTTTTATCCTATGCTTTATTAAATTGTATTTATGTTGTTTTATCCTATGCTTTATTAAATTGTATTTATGTTGTTTTGTCCTATGCTTTATTAAATTGTATTTATGTTGTTTTATCCTAAGCTTTATTAAATTGTATTTATGTTGTTTTATCCTATGCTTTATTAAATTGTATTTATGTTGTTTTAACCTATGCTTTATTAAATTGTATTTATGTTGTTTTATCCTATGCTTTATTAAATTGTATTTATGTTGTTTTATCCTATGCTTTATTAAATTGTATTTATGTTGTTTTATCCTATGCTTTATTAAATTGTATTTATGTTGTTTTATCCTATGCTTTATTAAATTGTATTTATGTTGTTTTATCCTATGCTTTATTAAATTGTAATTCTGTGGTTTTATCCTATGCTTTATTAAATTGTATTTATGTTGTTTTAAACTATGCTTTATTAAATTGTTTTTATGTTGTTTTGTCCTATGCTTTATTAAATTGTATTTATGTTATTTTAACCTATGCTTTACTAAATTTTATTTATGTTGTTTTATCCTTTGCTTTATTAAATTGTATTTATGTTGTTTTATCCTATGCTTTATTAAATTGTATTCATGTTGTTTTATCCTATGCTTTATTAAATTGTATTTATGTTGTTTTATCCTATGCTTTATTTAATTGTATTTATGTTGTTTTATCCTATGCTATATTAAATTTTATTTATGTTGTTTTATCCTATGCTTTATTAAATTGTATTTATGTTGTTTTATCCTATGCTTTATTAAATTGTATTTATGTTGTTTTAACCTATGCTTTATTAAATTGTATTTATGTTGTTTTATCATATGCTTTATTAAATTGTATTTATGTTGTTTTATCCTATGCTTTATTAAATTGTATTTATGTTGTTTTATCCTAAGCTTTATTAAATTGTATTTATGTTGTTTTATCCTATGCTTTATTAAATTGCATTTATGTTGTTTTAACCTATGCTTTATTAAATTGTATTTATGTTGCTTTAACATATGCTTTATTAAATTGTATTTATATTTTTTGTCTTATGCTTTATTAAATTGTATTTATGTTGTTTTATCCTGTGCTTTATTAAATTGTATTTATGTTGTTTTAACCTATGCTTTATTAAATTGTATTTATGTTGTTTTATCCTATGCTTTATTAAATTGTATTTATGTTGTTTTAACCTATGCTTTATTAAATTGTATTCAAGTTGTTTTATCTTATGCTTTATTAAATTGTATTTATGTTGTTTTATCCTATGCTTTATTAAATTGAATTTATGTTGTTTTATCCTATGCTTTATTATATTGTATTTAATTTGTTTTTTCCTAAGCTTTATTAAATTGTATTTATGTAGTTTTAGCCTATGCTTTATTAAATTGTATTTATGTTGTTTATCCTATGCTTTATTAAATTGTATTTATGTTGTTTATCCTATGTTTCATTAAATTGTATTTATGTTGTTTTATCCTATGCTTTATTAAATTGTATTTATGTTGTTTTGTCCTATACTTTATTAAATTGTATTTATGTTGTTTTATCCTATGCTTTATTAAATTGTAATTCTGTGGTTTTATCCTATGCTTTATTAAATTGTATTTATGTTGTTTTATCCTATGCTTTATTAAATTGTATTTATGTTGTTTTAACCTATGCTTTATTAAATTGTATTTATGTTGTTTTATCCTGTGCTTTATTAAATTGTATTCATGTTGTTTTAACCTATGCTTTATTAAATTATATTTATGTTGTTTTATCCTATGCTTTATTAAATTGTATTTATGTTGTTTTAACCTATGCTTTATTAAATTGTATTTATGTTGTTTTATCCTATGCTTTATTAAATTGTATTTATGTTGTTTTATCCTATGCTTTATTAAATTGTATTTATGTTGTTTTATCCTATGCTTTATTAAATTGTATTTATGTTGTTTTGTCCTATGCTTTATTAAATTGTATTTATGTTATTTTAACCTATGCTTTATTAAATTTTATTTATGTTGTTTTATCCTATGCTTTATTAAATTGTATTTATGTTGTTTTATCCTATGCTTTATTAAATTGTATTTATGTTGTTTTATCCTATGCTTTATTAAATTGTATTTATGTTGTTTTATCCTATGCTTTATTAAATTGTATTTATGTTATTTTATCCTATGCTTTATTAAATTGTAATTCTGTGGTTTTATCCTATGCTTTATTAAATTGTATTTATGTTGTTTTAAACTATGCTTTATTAAATTGATTTTATGTTGTTTTGTCCTATGCTTTATTAAATTGTATTTATGTTATTTTAACCTATGCTTTATTAAATTTTATTCATGTTGTTTTATCCTTTACTTTATTAAATTGTATTTATGTTGTTTTATCCTATGCTTTATTAAATTGTATTTATGTTGTTTTATCCTATGCTTTATTAAATTGTATTTATGTTGTTTTATCCTATGCTTTATTAAATTGTATTTATGTTGTTTTAACCTATGCTTTATTAAATTGTATTTATGTTGTTTTATCCTGTGCTTTATTAAATTGTATTTATGTTGTTTTAACCTATGCTTTGTTAAATTGTATTTATGTTGTTTTATCCTATGCTTTATTAAATTGTATTTATGTTGTTTTATCCTATGCTTTATTAAATTGTATTTATGTTGTTTTATCCTATGCTTTAATAAATTGTATTTATGTTGTTTTATCCTATGCTTTATTAAATTGTATTTATGTTGTTTTGTCCTATGCTTTATTAAATTGTATTTATGTTATTTTAACCTATGCTTTATTAAATTGTATTTATGTTGTTTTATCCTATGCTTTATTAAATTGTATTTATGTTGTTTTATCCTATGCTTTATTAAATTGTATTTATGTTGTTTTATCCTATGCTTTATTAAATTGTATTTATGTTGTTTTATCCTATGCTTTATTAAATTGTATTTATGTTGTTTTATCCTATGCTTTATTAAATTGTATTTATGTTGTTTTATCCTATGCTTTATTAAATTGTATTTATGTTGTTTTATCCTATGCTTTATTAAATTGTATTTATGTTGTTTTATCCTATGCTTTATTAAATTGTAATTCTGTGGTTTTATCCTATGCTTTATTAAATTGTATTTATGTTGTTTTAAACTATGCTTTATTAAATTGTTTTTATGTTGTTTTGTCCTATGCTTTATTAAATTGTATTTATGTTATTTTAACCTATGCTTTATTAAATTTTATTTATGTTCTTTTATCCTTTGCTTTATTAAATTGTATTTATGTTGTTTTATCCTATGCTTTATTAAATTGTATTCATGTTGTTTTATCCTATGCTTTATTAAATTGTATTTATGTTGTTTTATCCTATGCTTTATTTAATTGTATTTATGTTGTTTTATCCTATGCTATATTAAATTTTATTTATGTTGTTTTATCCTATGCTTTATTAAATTGTATTTATGTTGTTTTATCCTATGCTTTATTAAATTGTATTTATGTTGTTTTAACCTATGCTTTATTAAATTGTATTTATGTTGTTTTATCATATGCTTTATTAAATTCTATTTATGTTGTTTTATCCTATGCTTTATTAAATTCTATTTATGTTGTTTTAACCTATGCTTTATTAAATTGTATTTATGTTGTTTTATCCTATGCTTTATTAAATTGTATTTATGTTGTTTTATCCTATGCTTTATTAAATTGTATTTATGTTGTTTTATCCTATGCTTTATTAAATTGTATTTATGTTGTTTTATCCTATGCTTTATTAAATTGTAATTCTGTGGTTTTATCCTATGCTTTATTAAATTGTATTTATGTTGTTTTAAACTATGCTTTATTAAATTGTTTTTATGTTGTTTTGTCCTATGCTTTATTAAATTGTATTTATGTTATTTTAACCTATGCTTTATTAAATTTTATTTATGTTGTTTTATCCTTTGCTTTATTAAATTGTATTTATGTTGTTTTATCCTATGCTTTATTAAATTGTATTTATGTTGTTTTAACCTATGCTTTATTAAATTGTATTTATGTTGTTTTATCCTGTGCTTTATTAAATTGTATTCATGTTGTTTTAACCTATGCTTTATTAAATTATATTTATGTTGTTTTATCCTATGCTTTATTAAATTGTATTTATGTTGTTTTATCCTATGCTTTATTAAATTGTATTTATGTTGTTTTATCCTATGCTTTATTAAATTGTATTTATGTTGTTTTGTCCTATGCTTTATTAAATTGTATTTATGTTATTTTAACCTATGCTTTATTAAATTTTATTTATGTTGTTTTATCCTATGCTTTATTAAATTGTATTTATGTTGTTTTATCCTATGCTTTATTAAATTGTATTTATGTTGTTTTATCCTATGCTTTATTAAATTGTATTTATGTTGTTTTATCCTATGCTTTATTAAATTGTATTTATGTTGTTTTATCCTATGCTTTATTAAATTGTAATTCTGTGGTTTTATCCTATGCTTTATTAAATTGTATTTATGTTGTTTTAAACTATGCTTTATTAAATTGATTTTATGTTGTTTTGTCCTATGCTTTATTAAATTGTATTTATGTTATTTTAACCTATGCTTTATTAAATTTTATTCATGTTGTTTTATCCTTTACTTTATTAAATTGTATTTATGTTGTTTTATCCTATGCTTTATTAAATTGTATTTATGTTGTTTTATCCTATGCTTTATTAAATTGTATTTATGTTGTTTTATCCTATGCTTTATTAAATTGTATTTATGTTGTTTTATCCTATGCTTTATTAAATTGTATTTATGTTGTTTTGTCCTTTGCTTTATTAAATTGTATTTATGTTGTTTTATCCTATGCTTTATTAAATTTTATTTATGTTGTTTTATCCTATGCTTTATTAAATTGTATTTATGTTGTTTTGTCCTATGCTTTATTAAATTGTATTTATGTTGTTTTATCCTAAGCTTTATTAAATTGTATTTATGTTGTTTTATCCTATGCTTTATTAAATTGTATTTATGTTGTTTTAACCTATGCTTTATTAAATTGTATTTATGTTGTTTTATCCTATGCTTTATTAAATTGTATTTATGTTGTTTTATCCTATGCTTTATTAAATTGTATTTATGTTGTTTTATCCTATGCTTTATTAAATTGTATTTATGTTGTTTTATCCTATGCTTTATTAAATTGTATTTATGTTGTTTTATCCTATGCTTTATTAAATTGTAATTCTGTGGTTTTATCCTATGCTTTATTAAATTGTATTTATGTTGTTTTAAACTATGCTTTATTAAATTGTTTTTATGTTGTTTTGTCCTATGCTTTATTAAATTGTATTTATGTTATTTTAACCTATGCTTTACTAAATTTTATTTATGTTGTTTTATCCTTTGCTTTATTAAATTGTATTTATGTTGTTTTATCCTATGCTTTATTAAATTGTATTCATGTTGTTTTATCCTATGCTTTATTAAATTGTATTTATGTTGTTTTATCCTATGCTTTATTTAATTGTATTTATGTTGTTTTATCCTATGCTATATTAAATTTTATTTATGTTGTTTTATCCTATGCTTTATTAAATTGTATTTATGTTGTTTTATCCTATGCTTTATTAAATTGTATTTATGTTGTTTTAACCTATGCTTTATTAAATTGTATTTATGTTGTTTTATCATATGCTTTATTAAATTCTATTTATGTTGTTTTATCCTATGCTTTATTAAATTCTATTTATGTTGTTTTAACCTATGCTTTATTAAATTGTATTTATGTTGTTTTATCCTATGCTTTATTAAATTGTATTTATGTTGTTTTATCCTATGCTTTATTAAATTGTATTTATGTTGTTTTATCCTATGCTTTATTAAATTGTATTTATGTTGTTTTATCCTATGCTTTATTAAATTGTAATTCTGTGGTTTTATCCTATGCTTTATTAAATTGTATTTATGTTGTTTTAAACTATGCTTTATTAAATTGTTTTTATGTTGTTTTGTCCTATGCTTTATTAAATTGTATTTATGTTATTTTAACCTATGCTTTATTAAATTTTATTTATGTTGTTTTATCCTTTGCTTTATTAAATTGTATTTATGTTGTTTTATCCTATGCTTTATTAAATTGTATTTATGTTGTTTTATCCTATGCTTTATTAAATTCTATTTATGTTGTTTTATCCTATGCTTTATTTAATTGTATTTATGTTGTTTTATCCTATGCTTTATTAAATTGTATTTATATTGTTTTATCATATGCTTTATTAAATTGTATTTATGTTGTTTTATCCTATGCTTTATTAAATTGTAATTCTGTGGTTTTATCCTATGCTTTATTAAATTGTATTTATGTTGTTTTAACCTATGCTTTATTAAATTGTATTTATGTTGTTTTGTCCTATGCTTTATTAAGTTGTATTTATGTTATTTTAACCTATGCTTTATTAAATTTTATTTATGTTGTTTTATCCTATGCTTTATTAAATTGTATTTATGTTGTTTTATCCTATGCTTTATTAAATTGTATTTATGTTGTTTTATCCTATGCTTTATTAAATTGTATTTATGTTGTTTTATCCTATGCTTTATTAAATTGTATTTATGTTGTTTTATCCTATGCTTTATTAAATTGTATTTATGTTGTTTTATCCTATGCTTTATTAAATTGTAATTCTGTGGTTTTATCCTATGCTTTATTAAATTGTATTTATGTTGTTTTAACCTATGCTTTATTAAATTGTATTTATGTTGTTTTATCCTATGCTTTATTAAATTGTATTTATGTTATTTTGACCTATGCTTTACTAAATTGTATTTATGTTGTTTTATCCTGTGCTTTATTAAATTGTATTTATGTTGTTTTAACCTATGCTTTATTAAATTGCATTTATGTTGTTTTATCCTATGCTTTATTAAATTGTATTTATGTTGTTTTATCCTATGCTTTATTAAATTGTATTTATGTTGTTTTATCCTAAGCTTTATTAAATTGTATTTATGTTGTTTTATCCTATGCTTTATTAAATTGCATTTATGTTGTTTTAACCTATGCTTTATTAAATTGTATTTATGTTGCTTTAACATATGCTTTATTAAATTGTATTTATATTTTTTGTCTTATGCTTTATTAAATTGTATTTATGTTGTTTTATCCTGTGCTTTATTAAATTGTATTTATGTTGTTTTAACCTATGCTTTATTAAATTGTATTTATGTTGTTTTATCCTATGCTTTATTAAATTGTATTTATGTTGTTTTAACCTATGCTTTATTAAATTGTATTCAAGTTGTTTTATCTTATGCTTTATTAAATTGTATTTATGTTGTTTTATCCTATGCTTTATTAAATTGAATTTATGTTGTTTTATCCTATGCTTTATTATATTGTATTTAATTTGTTTTATCCTAAGCTTTATTAAATTGTATTTATGTAGTTTTAGCCTATGCTTTATTAAATTGTAATTCTGTGGTTTTATCCTATGCTTTATTAAATTGTATTTATGTTGTTTTAACCTATGCTTTATTAAATTGTATTTATGTTGTTTTGTCCTATGCTTTATTAAGTTGTATTTATGTTATTTTAACCTATGCTTTATTAAATTTTATTTATGTTGTTTTATCCTATGCTTTATTAAATTGTATTTATGTTGTTTTATCCTATGCTTTATTAAATTGTATTTATGTTGTTTTATCCTATGCTTTATTAAATTGTATTTATGTTGTTTTATCCTATGCTTTATTAAATTGTATTTATGTTGTTTTATCCTATGCTTTATTAAATTGTATTTATGTTGTTTTATCCTATGCTTTATTAAATTGTATTTATGTTGTTTTATCCTATGCTTTATTAAATTGTATTTATGTTGTTTTATCCTATGCTTTATTAAATTGTATTTATGTTGTTTTATCCTATGCTTTATTAAATTGTATTTATGTTGTTTTATCCTATGCTTTATTAAATTGTAATTCTGTGGTTTTATCCTATGCTTTATTAAATTGTATTTATGTTGTTTTAACCTATGCTTTATTAAATTGTATTTATGTTGTTTTATCCTATGCTTTATTAAATTGTATTTATGTTATTTTGACCTATGCTTTACTAAATTGTATTTATGTTGTTTTATCCTGTGCTTTATTAAATTGTATTTATGTTGTTTTAACCTATGCTTTATTAAATTGCATTTATGTTGTTTTATCCTATGCTTTATTAAATTGTATTTATGTTGTTTTATCCTATGCTTTATTAAATTGTAATTCTGTGGTTTTATCCTATGCTTTATTAAATTGTATTTATGTTGTTTTAACCTATGCTTTATTAAATTGTATTTATGTTGTTTTATCCTATGCTTTATTAAATTGCATTTATGTTGTTTTATCCTATGCTTTATTAAATTGTATTTATGTTGTTTTATCCTAAGCTTTATTAAATTGTATTTATGTTGTTTTATCCTATGCTTTATTAAATTGCATTTATGTTGTTTTAACCTATGCTTTATTAAATTGTATTTATGTTGCTTTAACATATGCTTTATTAAATTGTATTTATATTTTTTGTCTTATGCTTTATTAAATTGTATTTATGTTGTTTTATCCTGTGCTTTATTAAATTGTATTTATGTTGTTTTAACCTATGCTTTATTAAATTGTATTTATGTTGTTTTATCCTATGCTTTATTAAATTGTATTTATGTTGTTTTAACCTATGCTTTATTAAATTGTATTCAAGTTGTTTTATCTTATGCTTTATTAAATTGTATTTATGTTGTTTTATCCTATGCTTTATTAAATTGAATTTATGTTGTTTTATCCTATGCTTTATTATATTGTATTTAATTTGTTTTATCCTAAGCTTTATTAAATTGTATTTATGTAGTTTTAGCCTATGCTTTATTAAATTGTATTTATGTTGTTTATCCTATGCTTTATTAAATTGTATTTATGTTGTTTATCCTATGTTTCATTAAATTGTATTTATGTTGTTTTATCCTATGCTTTATTAAATTGTATTTATGTTGTTTTGTCCTATACTTTATTAAATTGTATTTATGTTGTTTTATCCTATGCTTTATTAAATTGTAATTCTGTGGTTTTATCCTATGCTTTATTAAATTGTATTTATGTTGTTTTATCCTATGCTTTATTAAATTGTATTTATGTTGTTTTAACCTATGCTTTATTAAATTGTATTTATGTTGTTTTATCCTGTGCTTTATTAAATTGTATTCATGTTGTTTTAACCTATGCTTTATTAAATTATATTTATGTTGTTTTATCCTATGCTTTATTAAATTGTATTTATGTTGTTTTAACCTATGCTTTATTAAATTGTATTTATGTTGTTTTATCCTATGCTTTATTAAATTGTATTTATGTTGTTTTATCCTATGCTTTATTAAATTGTATTTATGTTGTTTTATCCTATGCTTTATTAAATTGTATTTATGTTGTTTTGTCCTATGCTTTATTAAATTGTATTTATGTTATTTTAACCTATGCTTTATTAAATTTTATTTATGTTGTTTTATCCTATGCTTTATTAAATTGTATTTATGTTGTTTTATCCTATGCTTTATTAAATTGTATTTATGTTGTTTTATCCTATGCTTTATTAAATTGTATTTATGTTGTTTTATCCTATGCTTTATTAAATTGTATTTATGTTGTTTTATCCTATGCTTTATTAAATTGTAATTCTGTGGTTTTATCCTATGCTTTATTAAATTGTATTTATGTTGTTTTAAACTATGCTTTATTAAATTGATTTTATGTTGTTTTGTCCTATGCTTTATTAAATTGTATTTATGTTATTTTAACCTATGCTTTATTAAATTTTATTCATGTTGTTTTATCCTTTACTTTATTAAATTGTATTTATGTTGTTTTATCCTATGCTTTATTAAATTGTATTTATGTTGTTTTATCCTATGCTTTATTAAATTGTATTTATGTTGTTTTATCCTATGCTTTATTAAATTGTATTTATGTTGTTTTATCCTATGCTTTATTAAATTGTATTTATGTTGTTTTGTCCTTTGCTTTATTAAATTGTATTTATGTTGTTTTATCCTATGCTTTATTAAATTGTATTTATGTTGTTTTATCCTATGCTTTATTAAATTGTATTTATGTTGTTTTGTCCTATGCTTTATTAAATTGTATTTATGTTGTTTTATCCTAAGCTTTATTAAATTGTATTTATGTTGTTTTATCCTATGCTTTATTAAATTGTATTTATGTTGTTTTAACCTATGCTTTATTAAATTGTAATTATGTTGCTTTAACATATGCTTTATTAAATTGTATTTATGTTTTTTTGTCTTATGCTTTATTAAATTGTATTTATGTTGTTTTATCCTGTGCTTTATTAAATTGTATTTATGTTGTTTTAACCTATGCTTTATTAAATTATATTTATGTTGTTTTATCCTATGCTTTATTAAATTGTATTTATGTTGTTTTAACCTATGCTTTATTAAATTGTATTCATGTTGTTTTAACCTATGCTTTATTAAATTATATTTATGTTGTTTTATCCTATGCTTTATTAAATTGTATTTATGTTGTTTTAACCTATGCTTTATTAAATTGTATTTATGTTGTTTTATCCTATGCTTTATTAAATTGTATTTATGTTGTTTTATCCTATGCTTTATTAAATTGTATTTATGTTGTTTTATCCTATGTTTTATTAAATTGTATTTATGTTGTTTTGTCCTATGCTTTATTAAATTGTATTTATGTTATTTTAACCTATGCTTTATTAAATTTTATTTATGTTGTTTTATCCTATGCTTTATTAAATTGTATTTATGTTGTTTTATCCTATGCTTTATTAAATTGTATTTATGTTGTTTTATCCTATGCTTTATTAAATTGTATTTATGTTGTTTTATCCTATGCTTTATTAAATTGTATTTATGTTGTTTTATCCTATGCTTTATTAAATTGTAATTCTGTGGTTTTATCCTATGCTTTATTAAATTGTATTTATGTTGTTTTAAACTATGCTTTATTAAATTGTTTTTATGTTGTTTTGTCCTATGCTTTATTAAATTGTATTTATGTTATTTTAACCTATGCTTTATTAAATTGTATTTATGTTGTTTTATCCTATGCTTTATTAAATTGTATTTATGTTGTTTTATCCTATGCTTTATTAAATTGTATTTATGTTGTTTTATCCTATGCTTTATTAAATTGTATTTATGTTGTTTTATCCTATGCTTTATTAAATTGTATTTATGTTGTTTTAACCTATGCTTTATTAAATTGTATTTATGTTGTTTTATCCTGTGCTTTATTAAATTGTATTTATGTTGTTTTATCCTATGCTTTAATAAATTGTATTTATGTTGTTTTATCCTATGCTTTATTAAATTGTATTTATGTTGTTTTGTCCTATGCTTTATTAAATTGTATTTATGTTGTTTTATCCTATGCTTTATTAAATTGTATTTATGTTGTTTTATCCTATGCTTTATTAAATTGTATTTATGTTGTTTTATCCTATGCTTTATTAAATTGTATTTATGTTGTTTTATCCTATGCTTTATTAAATTGTAATTCTGTGGTTTTATCCTATGCTTTATTAAATTGTATTTATGTTGTTTTAAACTATGCTTTATTAAATTGTTTTTATGTTGTTTTGTCCTATGCTTTATTAAATTGTATTTATGTTATTTTAACCTATGCTTTATTAAATTTTATTTATGTTCTTTTATCCTTTGCTTTATTAAATTGTATTTATGTTGTTTTATCCTTTGCTTTATTAAATTGTATTCATGTTGTTTTATCCTATGCTTTATTAAATTGTATTTATGTTGTTTTATCCTATGCTTTATTTAATTGTATTTATGTTGTTTTATCCTATGCTATATTAAATTTTATTTATGTTGTTTTATCCTATGCTTTATTAAATTGTATTTATGTTGTTTTATCCTATGCTTTATTAAATTGTATTTATGTTGTTTTAACCTATGCTTTATTAAATTGTATTTATGTTGTTTTATCATATGCTTTATTAAATTCTATTTATGTTGTTTTATCCTATGCTTTATTAAATTGTATTTATGTTGTTTTAACCTATGCTTTATTAAATTGTATTTATGTTGTTTTATCCTATGCTTTATTAAATTGTATTTATGTTGTTTTATCCTATGCTTTATTAAATTGTATTTATGTTGTTTTATCCTATGCTTTATTAAATTGTATTTATGTTGTTTTATCCTATGCTTTATTAAATTGTAATTCTGTGGTTTTATCCTATGCTTTATTAAATTGTATTTATGTTGTTTTAAACTATGCTTTATTAAATTGTTTTTATGTTGTTTTGTCCTATGCTTTATTAAATTGTATTTATGTTATTTTAACCTATGCTTTATTAAATTTTATTTATGTTGTTTTATCCTTTGCTTTATTAAATTGTATTTATGTTGTTTTATCCTATGCTTTATTAAATTGTATTTATGTTGTTTTAACCTATGCTTTATTAAATTGTATTTATGTTGTTTTATCCTGTGCTTTATTAAATTGTATTCATGTTGTTTTAACCTATGCTTTATTAAATTATATTTATGTTGTTTTATCCTATGCTTTATTAAATTGTATTTATGTTGTTTTAACCTATGCTTTATTAAATTGTATTTATGTTGTTTTATCCTATGCTTTATTAAATTGTATTTATGTTGTTTTATCCTATGCTTTATTAAATTGTATTTATGTTGTTTTATCCTATGCTTTATTAAATTGTATTTATGTTGTTTTGTCCTATGCTTTATTAAATTGTATTTATGTTATTTTAACCTATGCTTTATTAAATTTTATTTATGTTGTTTTATCCTATGCTTTATTAAATTGTATTTATGATGTTTTATACTATGCTTTATTAAATTGTATTTATGTTGTTTTATCCTATGCTTTATTAAATTGTATTTATGTTGTTTTATCCTATGCTTTATTAAATTGTATTTATGTTGTTTTATCCTATGCTTTATTAAATTGTAATTCTGTGGTTTTATCCTATGCTTTATTAAATTGTATTTATGTTGTTTTAAACTATGCTTTATTAAATTGATTTTATGTTGTTTTGTCCTATGCTTTATTAAATTGTATTTATGTTATTTTAACCTATGCTTTATTAAATTTTATTCATGTTGTTTTATCCTTTACTTTATTAAATTGTATTTATGTTGTTTTATCCTATGCTTTATTAAATTGTATTTATGTTGTTTTATCCTATGCTTTATTAAATTGTATTTATGTTGTTTTATCCTATGCTTTATTAAATTGTATTTATGTTGTTTTATCCTATGCTTTATTAAATTGTATTTATGTTGTTTTGTCCTTTGCTTTATTAAATTGTATTTATGTTGTTTTATCCTATGCTTTATTAAATTGTATTTATGTTGTTTTATCCTATGCTTTATTAAATTGTATTTATGTTGTTTTGTCCTATGCTTTATTAAATTGTATTTATGTTGTTTTATCCTAAGCTTTATTAAATTGTATTTATGTTGTTTTATCCTATGCTTTATTAAATTGTATTTATGTTGTTTTAACCTATGCTTTATTAAATTGTAATTATGTTGCTTTAACATATGCTTTATTAAATTGTATTTATGTTGTTTTAACCTATGCTTTATTAAATTGTATTTATGTTGTTTTATCCTATGCTTTATTAAATTGTATTTATGTTGTTTTATCCTATGTTTTATTAAATTGTATTTATGTTGTTTTATCCTATGTTTTATTAAATTGTATTTATGTTGTTTTGTCCTATGCTTTATTAAATTGTATTTATGTTATTTTAACCTATGCTTTATTAAATTTTATTTATGTTGTTTTATCCTATGCTTTATTAAATTGTATTTATGTTGTTTTATCCTATGCTTTATTAAATTGTATTTATGTTGTTTTATCCTATGCTTTATTAAATTGTATTTATGTTGTTTTATCCTATGCTTTATTAAATTGTATTTATGTTGTTTTATCCTATGCTTTATTAAATTGTAATTCTGTGGTTTTATCCTATGCTTTATTAAATTGTATTTATGTTGTTTTAAACTATGCTTTATTAAATTGTTTTTATGTTGTTTTGTCCTATGCTTTATTAAATTGTATTTATGTTATTTTAACCTATGCTTTATTAAATTTTATTCATGTTGTTTTATCCTTTGCTTTATTAAATTGTATTTATGTTGTTTTATCCTATGCTTTATTAAATTGTATTTATGTTGTTTTATCCTATGCTTTATTAAATTGTATTTATGTTGTTTTAACCTATGCTTTATTAAATTGTATTTATGTTGTTTTATCCTGTGCTTTATTAAATTGTATTTATGTTGTTTTAACCTATGCTTTATTAAATTGTATTTATGTTGTTTTATCCTATGCTTTATTAAATTGTATTTATGTTGTTTTATCCTATGCTTTATTAAATTGTATTTATGTTGTTTTATCCTATGCTTTAATAAATTGTATTTATGTTGTTTTATCCTATGCTTTATTAAATTGTATTTATGTTGTTTTGTCCTATGCTTTATTAAATTGTATTTATGTTATTTTAACCTATGCTTTATTAAATTGTATTTATGTTGTTTTATCCTATGCTTTATTAAATTGTATTTATGTTGTTTTATCCTATGCTTTATTAAATTGTATTTATGTTGTTTTATCCTATGCTTTATTAAATTGTATTTATGTTGTTTTATCCTATGCTTTATTAAATTGTATTTATGTTGTTTTATCCTATGCTTTATTAAATTGTATTTATGTTGTTTTATCCTATGCTTTATTAAATTGTATTTATGTTGTTTTATCCTATGCTTTATTAAATTGTATTTATGTTGTTTTATCCTATGCTTTATTAAATTGTAATTCTGTGGTTTTATCCTATGCTTTATTAAATTGTATTTATGTTGTTTTAAACTATGCTTTATTAAATTGTTTTTATGTTGTTTTGTCCTATGCTTTATTAAATTGTATTTATGTTATTTTAACATATGCTTTATTAAATTTTATTTATGTTCTTTTATCCTTTGCTTTATTAAATTGTATTTATGTTGTTTTATCCTATGCTTTATTAAATTGTATTCATGTTGTTTTATCCTATGCTTTATTAAATTGTATTTATGTTGTTTTATCCTATGCTTTATTTAATTGTATTTATGTTGTTTTATCCTATGCTATATTAAATTTTATTTATGTTGTTTTATCCTATGCTTTATTAAATTGTATTTATGTTGTTTTATCCTATGCTTTATTAAATTGTATTTATGTTGTTTTAACCTATGCTTTATTAAATTGTATTTATGTTGTTTTATCATATGCTTTATTAAATTCTATTTATGTTGTTTTATCCTATGCTTTATTAAATTCTATTTATGTTGTTTTAACCTATGCTTTATTAAATTGTATTTATGTTGTTTTATCCTATGCTTTATTAAATTGTATTTATGTTGTTTTATCCTATGCTTTATTAAATTGTATTTATGTTGTTTTATCCTATGCTTTATTAAATTGTATTTATGTTGTTTTATCCTATGCTTTATTAAATTGTAATTCTGTGGTTTTATCCTATGCTTTATTAAATTGTATTTATGTTGTTTTAAACTATGCTTTATTAAATTGTTTTTATGTTATTTTGTCCTATGCTTTATTAAATTGTATTTATGTTATTTTAACCTATGCTTTATTAAATTTTATTTATGTTGTTTTATCCTTTGCTTTATTAAATTGTATTTATGTTGTTTTATCCTATGCTTTATTAAATTGTATTTATGTTGTTTTATCCTATGCTTTATTAAATTCTATTTATGTTGTTTTATCCTATGCTTTATTTAATTGTATTTATGTTGTTTTATCCTATGCTTTATTAAATTGTATTTATATTGTTTTATCATATGCTTTATTAAATTGTATTTATGTTGTTTTATCCTATGCTTTATTAAATTGTAATTCTGTGGTTTTATCCTATGCTTTATTAAATTGTATTTATGTTGTTTTAAACTATGCTTTATTAAATTGTTTTTATGTTGTTTTGTCCTATGCTTTATTAAATTGTATTTATGTTATTTTAACCTATGCTTTATTAAATTTTATTTATGTTGTTTTATCCTTTGCTTTATTAAATTGTATTTATGTTGTTTTATCCTATGCTTTATTAAATTGTATTTATGTTGTTTTATCCTATGCTTTATTAAATTCTATTTATGTTGTTTTATCCTATGCTTTATTTAATTGTATTTATGTTGTTTTATCCTATGCTATATTAAATTTTATTTATGTTGTTTTATCCTATGCTTTATTAAATTGTATTTATGTTGTTTTATCCTATGCTTTATTAAATTGTATTTATGTTGTTTTAACCTATGCTTTATTAAATTGTATTTATGTTGTTTTATCATATGCTTTATTAAATTGTATTTATGTTGTTTTATCCTATGCTTTATTAAATTTTATTTATGTTGTTTTATCCTATGCTTTATTAAATTGTATTTATGTTGTTTTATCCTATGCTTTATTAAATTTTATTTATGTTGTTTTATCCTATGCTTTATTAAATTTTATTTATTTTGTTTTATCCTGTGCTTTATTAAATTGTATTTATGTTGTTTTATCCTATGCTTTATTAAATTGAATTTATGTTGTTTTATCCTATGCTTTATTAAATTGTATTTATGTTGTTTTAACTTATGCTTTACTAAATTGTATTTATGTTGTTTTATCCTGTGCTTTATTAAATTGTATTTATGTTGTTTTAACCTATGCTTTATTAAATTGTATTTATGTTGTTTTATCCTATGCTTTATTAAATTGTATTTATGTTGTTTTATCCTATGCTTTATTAAATTGTATTTATGTTGTTTTATCCTATGCTTTATTAAATTGTATTTATGTTGTTTTGTCCTATGCTTTATTAAATTGTATTTATGTTATTTTAACCTATGCTTTATTAAATTTTATTTATGTTGTTTTATCCTATGCTTTATTAAATTGTATTTATGTTGTTTTATTCTATGCTTTATTAAATTGTATTTATGTTGTTTTATCATATGCTTTATTAAATTGTATTTATGTTGTTTTATCCTATGCTTTATTAAATTGTATTTATGTTGTTTTATCCTATGCTTTATTAAATTGTAATTCTGTGGTTTTATCCTATGCTTTATTAAATTGTATTTATGTTGTTTTAAACTATGCTTTATTAAATTGTTTTTATGTTGTTTTGTCCTATGCTTTATTAAATTGTATTTTTGTTATTTTAACCTATGCTTTATTAAATTTTATTTATGTTGTTTTATCCTATGCTTTATTAAATTGTATTTATGTTGTTTTATTCTATGCTTTATTAAATTGTATTTATGTTGTTTTATCATATGCTTTATTAAATTGTATTTATGTTGTTTTATCCTATGCTTTATTAAATTGTATTTATGTTGTTTTATCCTATGCTTTATTAAATTGTAATTCTGTGGTTTTATCCTATGCTTTATTAAATTGTATTTATGTTGTTTTAAACTATGCTTTATTAAATTGTTTTTATGTTATTTTGTCCTATGCTTTATTAAATTGTATTTATGTTATTTTAACCTATGCTTTATTAAATTTTATTTATGTTGTTTTATCCTTTGCTTTATTAAATTGTATTTATGTTGTTTTATCCTATGCTTTATTAAATTGTATTTATGTTGTTTTATCCTATGCTTTATTAAATTCTATTTATGTTGTTTTATCCTATGCTTTATTTAATTGTATTTATGTTGTTTTATCCTATGCTTTATTAAATTGTATTTATATTGTTTTATCATATGCTTTATTAAATTGTATTTATGTTGTTTTATCCTATGCTTTATTAAATTGTAATTCTGTGGTTTTATCCTATGCTTTATTAAATTGTATTTATGTTGTTTTAAACTATGCTTTATTAAATTGTTTTTATGTTGTTTTGTCCTATGCTTTATTAAATTGTATTTATGTTATTTTAACCTATGCTTTATTAAATTTTATTTATGTTGTTTTATCCTTTGCTTTATTAAATTGTATTTATGTTGTTTTATCCTATGCTTTATTAAATTGTATTTATGTTGTTTTATCCTATGCTTTATTAAATTCTATTTATGTTGTTTTATCCTATGCTTTATTTAATTGTATTTATGTTGTTTTATCCTATGCTATATTAAATTTTATTTATGTTGTTTTATCCTATGCTTTATTAAATTGTATTTATGTTGTTTTATCCTATGCTTTATTAAATTGTATTTATGTTGTTTTAACCTATGCTTTATTAAATTGTATTTATGTTGTTTTATCATATGCTTTATTAAATTGTATTTATGTTGTTTTATCCTATGCTTTATTAAATTGTATTTATGTTGTTTTGTCCTATACTTTATTAAATTGTATTTATGTTGTTTTATCCTATGCTTTATTAAATTGTAATTCTGTGGTTTTATCCTATGCTTTATTAAATTGTATTTATGTTGTTTTAAACTATGCTTTATTAAATTGTTTTTATGTTGTTTTGTCCTATGCTTTATTAAATTGTATTTATGTTATTTTAACCTATGCTTTATTAAATTTTATTTATGTTGTTTTATCCTATGCTTTATTAAATTGTATTTATGTTGTTTTATCCTATGCTTTATTAAATTGTATTTATGTTGTTTTATCCTATGCTTTATTAAGTTGTATTTATGTTGTTTTATCCTATGCTTTATTAAATTGTATTTATGTTGTTTTATCCTATGCTTTATTAAATTGTATTTATGTTGTTTTATCATATGCTTTATTAAATTGTATTTATGTTGTTTTATCCTATGCTTTATTAAATTGTATTTATGTTGTTTTATCCTATGCTTTATTAAATTCTATTTATGTTGTTTTATCCTATGCTTTATTTAATTGTATTTATGTTGTTTTATCCTATGCTATATTAAATTTTATTTATGTTGTTTTATCCTATGCTTTATTAAATTGTATTTATGTTGTTTTATCCTATGCTTTATTAAATTGTATTTATGTTGTTTTAACCTATGCTTTATTAAATTGTATTTATGTTGTTTTATCATATGCTTTATTAAATTGTATTTATGTTGTTTTATCCTATGCTTTATTAAATTTTATTTATGTTGTTTTATCCTATGCTTTATTAAATTGTATTTATGTTGTTTTATCCTATGCTTTATTAAATTTTATTTATGTTGTTTTATCCTATGCTTTATTAAATTTTATTTATTTTGTTTTATCCTGTGCTTTATTAAATTGTATTTATGTTGTTTTGTCCTATGCTTTATTAAATTGTATTTATGTTATTTTAACCTATGCTTTATTAAATTTTATTTATGTTGTTTTATCCTATGCTTTATTAAATTGTATTTATGTTGTTTTATCCTATGCTTTATTAAATTGTATTTATGTTGTTTTATCCTATGCTTTATTAAATTGTATTTATGTTGTTTTATCCTATGCTTTATTTAATTGTATTTATGTTGTTTTATCCTATGCTTTATTAAATTGTATTTCTGTGGTTTTATTATATGCTTTATTAAATTGTATTTATGTTGTTTTAACCTATGCTTTATTAAATTGTATTTATGTTGCTTTAACATATGCTTTATTAAATTGTATTTATGTTTTTTTGTCTTATGCTTTATTAAATTGTATTTATGTTGTTTTATCCTGTGCTTTATTAAATTGTATTTATGTTGTTTTAACCTATGCTTTATTAAATTATATTTATGTTGTTTTATGCTATGCTTTATTAAATTGTATTTATGTTGTTTTAAGCTATGCTTTATTAAATTGTTTTCATGTTGTTTTAACCTATGCTTTATTAAATTATATTTATGTTGTTTTATCCTATGCTTTATTAAATTGTATTTATGTTGTTTTAACCTATGCTTTATTAAATTGTATTTATGTTGTTTTATCCTATGCTTTATTAAATTGTATTTATGTTGTTTTATCCTATGCTTTATTAAATTGTATTTATGTTGTTTTAACCTATGCTTTATTAAATTGTATTCATGTTGTTTTATCTTATGCTTTATTAAATTGTATTTATGTTGTTTTATCCTTTGCTTTATTAAATTGAATTTAAGTTGTTTTATCCTATGCTTTATTATATTGTATTTAATTTGTTTTATCCTAAGCTTTATTAAATTGTATTTATGTAGTTTTAGCCTATGCTTTATTAAATTGTATTTATGTTGTTTATCCTATGCTTTATTAAATTGTATTTATGTTGTTTATCCTATGTTTCATTAAATTGTATTTATGTTGTTTTATCCTATGCTTTATTAAATTGTATTTATGTTGTTTTGTCCTATACTTTATTAAATTGTATTTATGTTGTTTTATCCTATGCTTTATTAAATTGTAATTCTGTGGTTTTATCCTATGCTTTATTAAATTGTATTTATGTTGTTTTAAACTATGCTTTATTAAATTGTTTTTATGTTGTTTTGTCCTATGCTTTATTAAATTGTATTTATGTTATTTTAACCTATGCTTTATTAAATTTTATTTATGTTGTTTTATCCTATGCTTTATTAAATTGTATTTATGTTGTTTTATCCTATGCTTTATTAAATTGTATTTATGTTGTTTTATCCTATGCTTTATTAAGTTGTATTTATGTTGTTTTATCCTATGCTTTATTAAATTGTATTTATGTTGTTTTATCCTATGCTTTATTAAATTGTATTTATGTTGTTTTATCATATGCTTTATTAAATTGTATTTATGTTGTTTTATCCTATGCTTTATTAAATTGTATTTATGTTGTTTTATCCTATGCTTTATTAAATTCTATTTATGTTGTTTTATCCTATGCTTTATTTAATTGTATTTATGTTGTTTTATCCTATGCTATATTAAATTTTATTTATGTTGTTTTATCCTATGCTTTATTAAATTGTATTTATGTTGTTTTATCCTATGCTTTATTAAATTGTATTTATGTTGTTTTAACCTATGCTTTATTAAATTGTATTTATGTTGTTTTATCATATGCTTTATTAAATTGTATTTATGTTGTTTTATCCTATGCTTTATTAAATTTTATTTATGTTGTTTTATCCTATGCTTTATTAAATTGTATTTATGTTGTTTTATCCTATGCTTTATTAAATTTTATTTATGTTGTTTTATCCTATGCTTTATTAAATTTTATTTATTTTGTTTTATCCTGTGCTTTATTAAATTGTATTTATGTTGTTTTATCCTATGCTTTATTAAATTGAATTTATGTTGTTTTATCCTATGCTTTATTAAATTGTATTTATGTTGTTTTAACTTATGCTTTACTAAATTGTATTTATGTTGTTTTATCCTGTGCTTTATTAAATTGTATTTATGTTGTTTTATCCTATGCTTTATTAAATTGTATTTATGTTGTTTTATCCTGTGCTTTATTAAATTGTATTTATGTTGTTTTAACCTATGCTTTATTAAATTATATTTATGTTGTTTTATGCTATGCTTTATTAAATTGTATTTATGTTGTTTTAAGCTATGCTTTATTAAATTGTTTTCATGTTGTTTTAACCTATGCTTTATTAAATTATATTTATGTTGTTTTATCCTATGCTTTATTAAATTGTATTTATGTTGTTTTAACCTATGCTTTATTAAATTGTATTTATGTTGTTTTATCCTATGCTTTATTAAATTGTATTTATGTTGTTTTATCCTATGCTTTATTAAATTGTATTTATGTTGTTTTAACCTATGCTTTATTAAATTGTATTCATGTTGTTTTATCTTATGCTTTATTAAATTGTATTTATGTTGTTTTATCCTTTGCTTTATTAAATTGAATTTAAGTTGTTTTATCCTATGCTTTATTATATTGTATTTAATTTGTTTTATCCTAAGCTTTATTAAATTGTATTTATGTAGTTTTAGCCTATGCTTTATTAAATTGTATTTATGTTGTTTATCCTATGCTTTATTAAATTGTATTTATGTTGTTTATCCTATGTTTCATTAAATTGTATTTATGTTGTTTTATCCTATGCTTTATTAAATTGTATTTATGTTGTTTTGTCCTATACTTTATTAAATTGTATTTATGTTGTTTTATCCTATGCTTTATTAAATTGTAATTCTGTGGTTTTATCCTATGCTTTATTAAATTGTATTTATGTTGTTTTAAACTATGCTTTATTAAATTGTTTTTATGTTGTTTTGTCCTATGCTTTATTAAATTGTATTTATGTTATTTTAACCTATGCTTTATTAAATTTTATTTATGTTGTTTTATCCTATGCTTTATTAAATTGTATTTATGTTGTTTTATCCTATGCTTTATTAAATTGTATTTATGTTGTTTTATCCTATGCTTTATTAAGTTGTATTTATGTTGTTTTATCCTATGCTTTATTAAATTGTATTTATGTTGTTTTATCCTATGCTTTATTAAATTGTATTTATGTTGTTTTATCATATGCTTTATTAAATTGTATTTATGTTGTTTTATCCTATGCTTTATTAAATTGTATTTATGTTGTTTTATCCTATGCTTTATTAAATTCTATTTATGTTGTTTTATCCTATGCTTTATTTAATTGTATTTATGTTGTTTTATCCTATGCTATATTAAATTTTATTTATGTTGTTTTATCCTATGCTTTATTAAATTGTATTTATGTTGTTTTATCCTATGCTTTATTAAATTGTATTTATGTTGTTTTAACCTATGCTTTATTAAATTGTATTTATGTTGTTTTATCATATGCTTTATTAAATTGTATTTATGTTGTTTTATCCTATGCTTTATTAAATTTTATTTATGTTGTTTTATCCTATGCTTTATTAAATTGTATTTATGTTGTTTTATCCTATGCTTTATTAAATTTTATTTATGTTGTTTTATCCTATGCTTTATTAAATTTTATTTATTTTGTTTTATCCTGTGCTTTATTAAATTGTATTTATGTTGTTTTATCCTATGCTTTATTAAATTGAATTTATGTTGTTTTATCCTATGCTTTATTAAATTGTATTTATGTTGTTTTAACTTATGCTTTACTAAATTGTATTTATGTTGTTTTATCCTGTGCTTTATTAAATTGTATTTATGTTGTTTTATCCTATGCTTTATTAAATTGTATTTATGTTGTTTTATCCTATGCTTTATTAAATTGTATTTATGTTGTTTTATCCTATGCTTTATTAAATTGTATTTATGTTGTTTTGTCCTATGCTTTATTAAATTGTATTTATGTTATTTTAACCTATGCTTTATTAAATTTTATTTATGTTGTTTTATCCTATGCTTTATTAAATTGTATTTATGTTGTTTTATTCTATGCTTTATTAAATTGTATTTATGTTGTTTTATCATATGCTTTATTAAATTGTATTTATGTTGTTTTATCCTATGCTTTATTAAATTGTATTTATGTTGTTTTATCCTATGCTTTATTAAATTGTAATTCTGTGGTTTTATCCTATGCTTTATTAAATTGTATTTATGTTGTTTTAAACTATGCTTTATTAAATTGTTTTTATGTTGTTTTGTCCTATGCTTTATTAAATTGTATTTTTGTTATTTTAACCTATGCTTTATTAAATTTTATTTATGTTGTTTTATCCTATGCTTTATTAAATTGTATTTATGTTGTTTTATTCTATGCTTTATTAAATTGTATTTATGTTGTTTTATCATATGCTTTATTAAATTGTATTTATGTTGTTTTATCCTATGCTTTATTAAATTGTATTTATGTTGTTTTAAACTATGCTTTATTAAATTGTTTTTATGTTGTTTTGTCCTATGCTTTATTAAATTGTATTTATGTTGTTTTATCATATGCTTTATTAAATTGTATTTATGTTGTTTTATCCTATGCTTTATTAAATTGTATTTATGTTGTTTTATCCTATGCTTTATTAAATTGTATTTATGTTGTTTTAAACTATGCTTTATTAAATTGTTTTTATGTTGTTTTGTCCTATGCTTTATTAAATTGTATTTATGTTATTTTAACCTATGCTTTATTAAATTGTATTTATGTTGTTTTATCCTATGCTTTAATAAATTGCATTTATGTTGTTTTAACCTATGCTTTATTAAATTGTATTTATGTTGCTTTAACATATGCTTTATTAAATTGTATTTATATTTTTTGTCTTATGCTTTATTAAATTGTATTTATGTTGTTTTATCCTGTGCTTTATTAAATTGTATTTATGTTGTTTTAACCTATGCTTTAATAAATTGTATTTATGTTGTTTTATCCTATGCTTTATTAAATTGTATTTATGTTGTTTTAACCTATGCTTTATTAAATTGTATTCAAGTTGTTTTATCTTATGCTTTATTAAATTGTATTTATGTTGTTTTATCCTATGCTTTATTAAATTGAATTTATGTTGTTTTATCCTATGCTTTATTATATTGTATTTAATTTGTTTTATCCTAAGCTTTATTAAATTGTATTTATGTAGTTTTAGCCTATGCTTTATTAAATTGTATTTATGTTGTTTATCCTATGCTTTATTAAATTGTATTCATGTTGTTTATCCTATGTTTCATTAAATTGTATTTATGTTGTTTTATCCTATGCTTTATTAAATTGTATTTATGTTGTTTTGTCCTATACTTTATTAAATTGTATTTATGTTGTTTTATCCTATGCTTTATTAAATTGTAATTCTGTGGTTTTATCCTATGCTTTATTAAATTGTATTTATGTTGTTTTAAACTATGCTTTATTGAATTGTTTTTATGTTGTTTTATCCTATGCTTTATTAAATTGTATTTATGTTGTTTTGTCCTATGCTTTATTAAATTGTATTTATGTTGTTTTATCCTATGCTTTATTAAATTGTATTTATGTTGTTTTATCCTATGCTTTATTAAATTGTATTTATGTTGTTTTATCCTATGCTTTATTAAATTGTATTTATGTTGTTTTATCCTATGCTTTATTAAATTGTATTTATGCTGTTTTATCCTATGCTTTATTAAATTGTAATTCTGTGGTTTTATCCTATGCTTTATTAAACTGTATTTATGTTGTTTTAAACTATGCTTTATTAAATTGTTTTTATGTTGTTTTGTCCTATGCTTTATTAAATTGTATTTATGTTATTTTAACCTATGCTTTATTAAATTTTATTCATGTTGTTTTATCCTATGCTTTATTAATTTGTATTTATGTTGTTTTATCCTATGCTTTATTAAATTGTATTTATGTTGTTTTAACCTATGTTTTATTAAATTGTATTTATGTTGTTTTATCCTGTGCTTTATTAAATTGTATTTATGTTGTTTTAACCTATGCTTTATTAAATTGTATTTATGTTGTTTATCCTATGCTTTATTAAATTGTATTTATGTTGTTTTATCCTATGCTTTATTAAATTGTATTTATGTTGTTTTATCCTATGCATTATTAAATTGTAATTCTGTGGTTTTATCCTATGCTTTATTAAATTGTATTTATGTTGTTTTATCCTATGCTTTATTAAATTTTATTTATGTTGTTTTATCCTATGCTTTATTAAATTTTATTTATTTTGTTTCATCCTGTGCTTTATTAAATTGTATTTACGTTGTTTTATCCTATGCTTTATTAAATTGAATTTATGTTGTTTTATCCTATGCTTTATTAAATTGTATTTATGTTGTTTTAACTTATGCTTTACTAAATTGTATTTATGTTGTTTTATCCTGTGCTTTATTAAATTGTATTTATGTTGTTTTAACCTATGCTTTATTAAATTGTATTTATGTTGTTTTATCCTATGCTTTATTAAATTGTATTTATGTTGTTTTATCCTATGCTTTATTAAATTGTATTTATGTTGTTTTATCCTATGCTTTATTAAATTGTATTTATGTTGTTTTGTCCTATGCTTTATTAAATTGTATTTATGTTATTTTAACCTATGCTTTATTAAATTTTATTTATGTTGTTTTATCCTATGCTTTATTAAATTGTATTTATGTTGTTTTATCCTATGCTTTATTAAATTGTATTTATGTTGTTTTATCCTATGCTTTATTAAATTCTATTTATGTTGTTTTATCCTATGCTTTATTAAATTGTATTTATGTTGTTTTATCCTATGCTTTATTAAATTCTATTTATGTTGTTTTATCCTATGCTTTATTAAATTGTAATTCTGTGGTTTTATCCTATGCTTTATTAAATTGTATTTATGTTGTTTTAAACTATGCTTTATTAAATTGTTTTTATGTTGTTTTGTCCTATGCTTTATTAAATTGTATTTATGTTATTTTAACCTATGGTTTATTAAATTTTATTCATGTTGTTTTATCCTTTGCTTTATTAAATTGTATTTATGTTGTTTTATCCTATGCTTTATTAAATTGTATTTATGTTGTTTTATCCTATGCTTTATTAAATTGTATTTATGTTGTTTTATCCTATGCTTTATTTAATTGTATTTATGTTGTTTTATCCTATGCTTTATTAAATTGTATTTCTGTGGTTTTATTATATGCTTTATTAAATTGTATTTATGTTGTTTTAACCTATGCTTTATTAAATTGTATTTATGTTGCTTTAACATATGCTTTATTAAATTGTATTTATGTTTTTTTGTCTTATGCTTTATTAAATTGTATTTATGTTGTTTTAACCTATGCTTTATTAAATTGTATTCATGTTGTTTTAACCTATGCTTTATTAAATTATATTTATGTTGTTTTATCCTATGCTTTATTAAATTGTATTTATATTTTTTGTCTTATGCTTTATTAAATTGTATTTATGTTGTTTTATCCTGTGCTTTATTAAATTGTATTTATGTTGTTTTAACCTATGCTTTATTAAATTGTATTTATGTTGTTTTATCCTATGCTTTATTAAATTGTATTTATGTTGTTTTAACCTATGCTTTATTAAATTGTATTCATGTTGTTTTATCTTATGCTTTATTAAATTGTATTTATGTTGTTTTATCCTATGCTTTATTAAATTGAATTTATGTTGTTTTATCCTATGCTTTATGATATTGTATTTAATTTGTTTTATCCTAAGCTTTATTAAATTGTATTTATGTAGTTTTAGCCTATGCTTTATTAAATTGTATTTATGTTGTTTATCCTATGCTTTATTAAATTGTATTTATGTTGTTTATCCTATGTTTCATTAAATTGTATTTATGTTGTTTTATCCTATGCTTTATTAAATTGTATTTATGTTGTTTTGTCCTATACTTTATTAAATTGTATTTATGTTGTTTTATCCTATGCTTTATTAAATTGTAATTCTGTGGTTTTATCCTATGCTTTATTAAATTGTATTTATGTTGTTTTAAACTATGCTTTATTAAATTGTTTTTATGTTGTTTTGTCCTATGCTTTATTAAATTGTTTTTATGTTATTTTAACCTATGCTTTATTAAATTGTATTTATGTTGTTTTATCCTATGCTTTATTAAATTGTATTTATGTTGTTTTATCCTATGCTTTATTAAATTGTGTTTATGTTGTTTTATCCTATGCTTTATTAAATTGTATTTATGTTGTTTTATCCTATGCTTTATTAAATTGTATTTATGTTGTTTTATCCTATGCTTTATTAAATTGTATTTATGTTGTTTTAACCTATGCTTTATTGAATTGTATTTATGTTGTTTTATCCTATGCTTTATTAAATTTTATTTATGTTGTTTTATCCTATGCTTTATTAAATTGTATTTATGTTGTTTTATCCTATGCTTTATTAAATTGTATTTATGTTGTTTTATCCTATGCTTTATTAAATTTTATTTATTTTGTTTTATCCTGTGCTTTATTAAATTGTATTTATGTTGTTTTATCCTATGCTTTATTAAATTGAATGTATGTTGTTTTATCCTATGCTTTATTAAATTGTATTTATGTTGTTTTAACCTATGCTTTATTAAATTGTATTCATGTTGTTTTATCTTATGCTTTATTAAATTGTATTTATGTTGTTTTATCCTATGCTTTATTAAAGTGAATTTAAGTTGTTTTATCCTATGCTTTATTATATTGTATTTAATTTGTTTTATCCTAAGCTTTATTAAATTGTATTTATGTAGTTTTAGCCTATGCTTTATTAAATTGTATTTATGTTGTTTTATCCTATGCTTTATTAAATTGTATTTATGTTGTTTTATCCTATGCTTTATTAAATTGTATTTATGTTGTTTTAAACTATGCTTTATTAAATTGTTTTTATGTTGTTTTGTCCTATGCTTTATTAAATTGTATTTATGTTATTTTAACCTATGCTTTATTAAATTGTATTTATGTTGTTTTATCCTATGCTTTAATAAATTGCATTTATGTTGTTTTAACCTATGCTTTATTAAATTGTATTTATGTTGCTTTAACATATGCTTTATTAAATTGTATTTATATTTTTTGTCTTATGCTTTATTAAATTGTATTTATGTTGTTTTATCCTGTGCTTTATTAAATTGTATTTATGTTGTTTTAACCTATGCTTTAATAAATTGTATTTATGTTGTTTTATCCTATGCTTTATTAAATTGTATTTATGTTGTTTTAACCTATGCTTTATTAAATTGTATTCAAGTTGTTTTATCTTATGCTTTATTAAATTGTATTTATGTTGTTTTATCCTATGCTTTATTAAATTGAATTTATGTTGTTTTATCCTATGCTTTATTATATTGTATTTAATTTGTTTTATCCTAAGCTTTATTAAATTGTATTTATGTAGTTTTAGCCTATGCTTTATTAAATTGTATTTATGTTGTTTATCCTATGCTTTATTAAATTGTATTCATGTTGTTTATCCTATGTTTCATTAAATTGTATTTATGTTGTTTTATCCTATGCTTTATTAAATTGTATTTATGTTGTTTTGTCCTATACTTTATTAAATTGTATTTATGTTGTTTTATCCTATGCTTTATTAAATTGTAATTCTGTGGTTTTATCCTATGCTTTATTAAATTGTATTTATGTTGTTTTAAACTATGCTTTATTGAATTGTTTTTATGTTGTTTTATCCTATGCTTTATTAAATTGTATTTATGTTGTTTTGTCCTATGCTTTATTAAATTGTATTTATGTTGTTTTATCCTATGCTTTATTAAATTGTATTTATGTTGTTTTATCCTATGCTTTATTAAATTGTATTTATGTTGTTTTATCCTATGCTTTATTAAATTGTATTTATGTTGTTTTATCCTATGCTTTATTAAATTGTATTTATGCTGTTTTATCCTATGCTTTATTAAATTGTAATTCTGTGGTTTTATCCTATGCTTTATTAAACTGTATTTATGTTGTTTTAAACTATGCTTTATTAAATTGTTTTTATGTTGTTTTGTCCTATGCTTTATTAAATTGTATTTATGTTATTTTAACCTATGCTTTATTAAATTTTATTCATGTTGTTTTATCCTATGCTTTATTAATTTGTATTTATGTTGTTTTATCCTATGCTTTATTAAATTGTATTTATGTTGTTTTAACCTATGTTTTATTAAATTGTATTTATGTTGTTTTATCCTGTGCTTTATTAAATTGTATTTATGTTGTTTTAACCTATGCTTTATTAAATTGTATTTATGTTGTTTATCCTATGCTTTATTAAATTGTATTTATGTTGTTTTATCCTATGCTTTATTAAATTGTATTTATGTTGTTTTATCCTATGCATTATTAAATTGTAATTCTGTGGTTTTATCCTATGCTTTATTAAATTGTATTTATGTTGTTTTATCCTATGCTTTATTAAATTTTATTTATGTTGTTTTATCCTATGCTTTATTAAATTTTATTTATTTTGTTTCATCCTGTGCTTTATTAAATTGTATTTACGTTGTTTTATCCTATGCTTTATTAAATTGAATTTATGTTGTTTTATCCTATGCTTTATTAAATTGTATTTATGTTGTTTTAACTTATGCTTTACTAAATTGTATTTATGTTGTTTTATCCTGTGCTTTATTAAATTGTATTTATGTTGTTTTAACCTATGCTTTATTAAATTGTATTTATGTTGTTTTATCCTATGCTTTATTAAATTGTATTTATGTTGTTTTATCCTATGCTTTATTAAATTGTATTTATGTTGTTTTATCCTATGCTTTATTAAATTGTATTTATGTTGTTTTGTCCTATGCTTTATTAAATTGTATTTATGTTATTTTAACCTATGCTTTATTAAATTTTATTTATGTTGTTTTATCCTATGCTTTATTAAATTGTATTTATGTTGTTTTATCCTATGCTTTATTAAATTGTATTTATGTTGTTTTATCCTATGCTTTATTAAATTCTATTTATGTTGTTTTATCCTATGCTTTATTAAATTGTATTTATGTTGTTTTATCCTATGCTTTATTAAATTCTATTTATGTTGTTTTATCCTATGCTTTATTAAATTGTAATTCTGTGGTTTTATCCTATGCTTTATTAAATTGTATTTATGTTGTTTTAAACTATGCTTTATTAAATTGTTTTTATGTTGTTTTGTCCTATGCTTTATTAAATTGTATTTATGTTATTTTAACCTATGGTTTATTAAATTTTATTCATGTTGTTTTATCCTTTGCTTTATTAAATTGTATTTATGTTGTTTTATCCTATGCTTTATTAAATTGTATTTATGTTGTTTTATCCTATGCTTTATTAAATTGTATTTATGTTGTTTTATCCTATGCTTTATTTAATTGTATTTATGTTGTTTTATCCTATGCTTTATTAAATTGTATTTCTGTGGTTTTATTATATGCTTTATTAAATTGTATTTATGTTGTTTTAACCTATGCTTTATTAAATTGTATTTATGTTGCTTTAACATATGCTTTATTAAATTGTATTTATGTTTTTTTGTCTTATGCTTTATTAAATTGTATTTATGTTGTTTTAACCTATGCTTTATTAAATTGTATTCATGTTGTTTTAACCTATGCTTTATTAAATTATATTTATGTTGTTTTATCCTATGCTTTATTAAATTGTATTTATATTTTTTGTCTTATGCTTTATTAAATTGTATTTATGTTGTTTTATCCTGTGCTTTATTAAATTGTATTTATGTTGTTTTAACCTATGCTTTATTAAATTGTATTTATGTTGTTTTATCCTATGCTTTATTAAATTGTATTTATGTTGTTTTAACCTATGCTTTATTAAATTGTATTCATGTTGTTTTATCTTATGCTTTATTAAATTGTATTTATGTTGTTTTATCCTATGCTTTATTAAATTGAATTTATGTTGTTTTATCCTATGCTTTATGATATTGTATTTAATTTGTTTTATCCTAAGCTTTATTAAATTGTATTTATGTAGTTTTAGCCTATGCTTTATTAAATTGTATTTATGTTGTTTATCCTATGCTTTATTAAATTGTATTTATGTTGTTTATCCTATGTTTCATTAAATTGTATTTATGTTGTTTTATCCTATGCTTTATTAAATTGTATTTATGTTGTTTTGTCCTATACTTTATTAAATTGTATTTATGTTGTTTTATCCTATGCTTTATTAAATTGTAATTCTGTGGTTTTATCCTATGCTTTATTAAATTGTATTTATGTTGTTTTAAACTATGCTTTATTAAATTGTTTTTATGTTGTTTTGTCCTATGCTTTATTAAATTGTTTTTATGTTATTTTAACCTATGCTTTATTAAATTGTATTTATGTTGTTTTATCCTATGCTTTATTAAATTGTATTTATGTTGTTTTATCCTATGCTTTATTAAATTGTGTTTATGTTGTTTTATCCTATGCTTTATTAAATTGTATTTATGTTGTTTTATCCTATGCTTTATTAAATTGTATTTATGTTGTTTTATCCTATGCTTTATTAAATTGTATTTATGTTGTTTTAACCTATGCTTTATTGAATTGTATTTATGTTGTTTTATCCTATGCTTTATTAAATTTTATTTATGTTGTTTTATCCTATGCTTTATTAAATTGTATTTATGTTGTTTTATCCTATGCTTTATTAAATTGTATTTATGTTGTTTTATCCTATGCTTTATTAAATTTTATTTATTTTGTTTTATCCTGTGCTTTATTAAATTGTATTTATGTTGTTTTATCCTATGCTTTATTAAATTGAATGTATGTTGTTTTATCCTATGCTTTATTAAATTGTATTTATGTTGTTTTAACCTATGCTTTATTAAATTGTATTCATGTTGTTTTATCTTATGCTTTATTAAATTGTATTTATGTTGTTTTATCCTATGCTTTATTAAAGTGAATTTAAGTTGTTTTATCCTATGCTTTATTATATTGTATTTAATTTGTTTTATCCTAAGCTTTATTAAATTGTATTTATGTAGTTTTAGCCTATGCTTTATTAAATTGTATTTATGTTGTTTATCCTATGCTTTATTAAATTGTATTTATGTTGTTTATCCTATGTTTCATTAAATTGTATTTATGTTGTTTTATCCTATGCTTTATTAAATTGTATTTATGTTGTTTTGTCCTATACTTTATTAAATTGTATTAATGTTGTTTTATCCTATGCTTTATTAAATTGTAATTCTGTGGTTTTATCCTATGCTTTATTAAATTGTATTTATGTTATTTTAACCTATGCTTTATTAAATTTTATTTATGTTGTTTTATCCTATGCTTTATTAAATTGTATTTATGTTGTTTTGTCCTATGCTTTATTAAATTGTATTTATGTTATTTTAACCTATGCTTTATTAAATTTTATTTATGTTGTTTTATCCTATGCTTTATTAAATTGTATTTATGTTGTTTTGTCCTATGCTTTATTAAATTGTATTTATGTTATTTTAACCTATGCTTTATTAAATTTTATTTATGTTGTTTTATCCTATGCTTTATTAAATTGTATTTATGTTGTTTTATCCTATGCTTTATTAAATTGTATTTATGTTGTTTTATCCTATGCTTTATTAAATTGTATTTATGTTGTTTTATCCTATGCTTTATTTAATTGTATTTATGTTGTTTTATCCTATGCTTTATTAAATTGTATTTCTGTGGTTTTATTATATGCTTTATTAAATTGTATTTATGTTGTTTTAACCTATGCTTTATTAAATTGTATTTATGTTGCTTTAACATATGCTTTATTAAATTGTATTTATGTTTTTTTGT
Source organism: Phyllobates terribilis (assembly GCF_046119375.1). Taxonomy (NCBI): domain Eukaryota; kingdom Metazoa; phylum Chordata; class Amphibia; order Anura; family Dendrobatidae; genus Phyllobates; species Phyllobates terribilis. The sequence goes on from NW_027362778.1 coordinate 22,858,424, forward strand.
CTTATGCTTTATTAAATTGTATTTATGTTGTTTTATCCTGTGCTTTATTAAATTGTATTTATGTTGTTTTAACCTATGCTTTATTAAATTATATTTATGTTGTTTTATGCTATGCTTTATTAAATTGTATTTATGTTGTTTTAAGCTATGCTTTATTAAATTGTTTTCATGTTGTTTTAACCTATGCTTTATTAAATTATATTTATGTTGTTTTATCCTATGCTTTATTAAATTGTATTTATGTTGTTTTAACCTATGCTTTATTAAATTGTATTTATGTTGTTTTATCCTATGCTTTATTAAATTGTATTTATGTTGTTTTATCCTATGCTTTATTAAATTGTATTTATGTTGTTTTAACCTATGCTTTATTAAATTGTATTCATGTTGTTTTATCTTATGCTTTATTAAATTGTATTTATGTTGTTTTATCCTTTGCTTTATTAAATTGAATTTAAGTTGTTTTATCCTATGCTTTATTATATTGTATTTAATTTGTTTTATCCTAAGCTTTATTAAATTGTATTTATGTAGTTTTAGCCTATGCTTTATTAAATTGTATTTATGTTGTTTATCCTATGCTTTATTAAATTGTATTTATGTTGTTTATCCTATGTTTCATTAAATTGTATTTATGTTGTTTTATCCTATGCTTTATTAAATTGTATTTATGTTGTTTTGTCCTATACTTTATTAAATTGTATTTATGTTGTTTTATCCTATGCTTTATTAAATTGTAATTCTGTGGTTTTATCCTATGCTTTATTAAATTGTATTTATGTTGTTTTAAACTATGCTTTATTAAATTGTTTTTATGTTGTTTTGTCCTATGCTTTATTAAATTGTATTTATGTTATTTTAACCTATGCTTTATTAAATTTTATTTATGTTGTTTTATCCTATGCTTTATTAAATTGTATTTATGTTGTTTTATCCTATGCTTTATTAAATTGTATTTATGTTGTTTTATCCTATGCTTTATTAAGTTGTATTTATGTTGTTTTATCCTATGCTTTATTAAATTGTATTTATGTTGTTTTATCCTATGCTTTATTAAATTGTATTTATGTTGTTTTATCATATGCTTTATTAAATTGTATTTATGTTGTTTTATCCTATGCTTTATTAAATTGTATTTATGTTGTTTTATCCTATGCTTTATTAAATTCTATTTATGTTGTTTTATCCTATGCTTTATTTAATTGTATTTATGTTGTTTTATCCTATGCTATATTAAATTTTATTTATGTTGTTTTATCCTATGCTTTATTAAATTGTATTTATGTTGTTTTATCCTATGCTTTATTAAATTGTATTTATGTTGTTTTAACCTATGCTTTATTAAATTGTATTTATGTTGTTTTATCATATGCTTTATTAAATTGTATTTATGTTGTTTTATCCTATGCTTTATTAAATTTTATTTATGTTGTTTTATCCTATGCTTTATTAAATTGTGTTTATGTTGTTTTATCCTATGCTTTATTAAATTTTATTTATGTTGTTTTATCCTATGCTTTATTAAATTTTATTTATTTTGTTTTATCCTGTGCTTTATTAAATTGTATTTATGTTGTTTTATCCTATGCTTTATTAAATTGAATTTATGTTGTTTTATCCTATGCTTTATTAAATTGTATTTATGTTGTTTTAACTTATGCTTTACTAAATTGTATTTATGTTGTTTTATCCTGTGCTTTATTAAATTGTATTTATGTTGTTTTAACCTATGCTTTATTAAATTGTATTTATGTTGTTTTATCCTATGCTTTATTAAATTGTATTTATGTTGTTTTATCCTATGCTTTATTAAATTGTATTTATGTTGTTTTATCCTATGCTTTATTAAATTGTATTTATGTTGTTTTGTCCTATGCTTTATTAAATTGTATTTATGTTATTTTAACCTATGCTTTATTAAATTTTATTTATGTTGTTTTATCCTATGCTTTATTAAATTGTATTTATGTTGTTTTATTCTATGCTTTATTAAATTGTATTTATGTTGTTTTATCATATGCTTTATTAAATTGTATTTATGTTGTTTTATCCTATGCTTTATTAAATTGTATTTATGTTGTTTTATCCTATGCTTTATTAAATTGTAATTCTGTGGTTTTATCCTATGCTTTATTAAATTGTATTTATGTTGTTTTAAACTATGCTTTATTAAATTGTTTTTATGTTGTTTTGTCCTATGCTTTATTAAATTGTATTTTTGTTATTTTAACCTATGCTTTATTAAATTTTATTTATGTTGTTTTATCCTATGCTTTATTAAATTGTATTTATGTTGTTTTATTCTATGCTTTATTAAATTGTATTTATGTTGTTTTATCATATGCTTTATTAAATTGTATTTATGTTGTTTTATCCTATGCTTTATTAAATTGTATTTATGTTGTTTTATCCTATGCTTTATTAAATTGTATTTATGTTGTTTTAAACTATTCTTTATTAAATTGTTTTTATGTTGTTTTGTCCTATGCTTTATTAAATTGTATTTATGTTATTTTAACCTATGCTTTATTAAATTGTATTTATGTTGTTTTATCCTATGCTTTAATAAATTGCATTTATGTTGTTTTAACCTATGCTTTATTAAATTGTATTTATGTTGCTTTAACATATGCTTTATTAAATTGTATTTATATTTTTTGTCTTATGCTTTATTAAATTGTATTTATGTTGTTTTATCCTGTGCTTTATTAAATTGTATTTATGTTGTTTTAACCTATGCTTTAATAAATTGTATTTATGTTGTTTTATCCTATGCTTTATTAAATTGTATTTATGTTGTTTTAACCTATGCTTTATTAAATTGTATTCAAGTTGTTTTATCTTATGCTTTATTAAATTGTATTTATGTTGTTTTATCCTATGCTTTATTAAATTGAATTTATGTTGTTTTATCCTATGCTTTATTATATTGTATTTAATTTGTTTTATCCTAAGCTTTATTAAATTGTATTTATGTAGTTTTAGCCTATGCTTTATTAAATTGTATTTATGTTGTTTATCCTATGCTTTATTAAATTGTATTCATGTTGTTTATCCTATGTTTCATTAAATTGTATTTATGTTGTTTTATCCTATGCTTTATTAAATTGTATTTATGTTGTTTTGTCCTATACTTTATTAAATTGTATTTATGTTGTTTTATCCTATGCTTTATTAAATTGTAATTCTGTGGTTTTATCCTATGCTTTATTAAATTGTATTTATGTTGTTTTAAACTATGCTTTATTGAATTGTTTTTATGTTGTTTTATCCTATGCTTTATTAAATTGTATTTATGTTGTTTTGTCCTATGCTTTATTAAATTGTATTTATGTTGTTTTATCCTATGCTTTATTAAATTGTATTTATGTTGTTTTATCCTATGCTTTATTAAATTGTATTTATGTTGTTTTATCCTATGCTTTATTAAACTGTATTTATGCTGTTTTAAACTATGCTTTATTAAATTGTTTTTATGTTGTTTTGTCCTATGCTTTATTAAATTGTATTTATGTTATTTTAACCTATGCTTTATTAAATTTTATTCATGTTGTTTTATCCTATGCTTTATTAAATTGTATTTATGTTGTTTTATCCTATGCTTTATTAAATTGTATTTATGTTGTTTTAACCTATGCTTTATTAAATTGTATTTATGTTGTTTTATCCTGTGCTTTATTAAATTGTATTTATGTTGTTTTAACCTATGCTTTATTAAATTGTATTTATGTTGTTTTATCCTATGCTTTATTAAATTGTATTTATGTTGTTTTATCCTATGCTTTATTAAATTGTATTTATGTTGTTTTATCCTATGCTTTATTAAATTGTAATTCTGTGGTTTTATCCTATGCTTTATTAAATTGTATTTATGTTGTTTTATCCTATGCTTTATTAAATTTTATTTATGTTGTTTTATCCTATGCTTTATTAAATTTTATTTATTTTGTTTTATCCTGTGCTTTATTAAATTGTATTTATGTTGTTTTATCCTATGCTTTATTAAATTGAATTTATATTGTTTTATCCTATGCTTTATTAAATTGTATTTATGTTGTTTTAACTTATGCTTTACTAAATTGTATTTATGTTGTTTTATCCTGTGCTTTATTAAATTGTATTTATGTTGTTTTAACCTATGCTTTATTAAATTGTATTTATGTTGTTTTATCCTATGCTTTATTAAATTGTATTTATGTTGTTTTATCCTATGCTTTATTAAATTGTATTTATGTTGTTTTATCCTATGCTTTATTAAATTGTATTTATGTTGTTTTGTCCTATGCTTTATTAAATTGTATTTATGTTATTTTAACCTATGCTTTATTAAATTTTATTTATGTTGTTTTATCCTATGCTTTATTAAATTGTATTTATGTTGTTTTATCCTATGCTTTATTAAATTGTATTTATGTTGTTTTATCCTATGCTTTATTAAATTCTATTTATGTTGTTTTATCCTATGCTTTATTAAATTGTATTTATGTTGTTTTATCCTATGCTTTATTAAATTGTATTTATGTTGTTTTATCCTATGCTTTATTAAATTGTAATTCTGTGGTTTTATCCTATGCTTTATTAAATTGTATTTATGTTGTTTTAAACTATGCTTTATTAAATTGTTTTTATGTTGTTTTGTCCTATGCTTTATTAAATTGTATTTATGTTATTTTAACCTATGGTTTATTAAATTTTATTCATGTTGTTTTATCCTTTGCTTTATTAAATTGTATTTATTGTTGTTTTATCCTATGCTTTATTAAATTGTATTTATGTTGTTTTATCCTATGCTTTATTAAATTGTATTTATGTTGTTTTATCCTATGCTTTATTTAATTGTATTTATGTTGTTTTATCCTATGCTTTATTAAATTGTATTTCTGTGGTTTTATTATATGCTTTATTAAATTGTATTTATGTTGTTTTAACCTATGCTTTATTAAATTGTATTTATGTTGCTTTAACATATGCTTTATTAAATTGTATTTATGTTTTTTTGTCTTATGCTTTATTAAATTGTATTTATGTTGTTTTATCCTGTGCTTTATTAAATTGTATTTATGTTGTTTTAACCTATGCTTTATTAAATTATATTTATGTTGTTTTATGCTATGCTTTATTAAATTGTATTTATGTTGTTTTAACCTATGCTTTATTAAATTGTATTCATGTTGTTTTAACCTATGCTTTATTAAATTATATTTATGTTGTTTTATCCTATGCTTTATTAAATTGTATTTATATTTTTTGTCTTATGCTTTATTAAATTGTATTTATGTTGTTTTATCCTATGCTTTATTAAATTGTATTTATGTTGTTTTATCCTATGCTTTATTAAATTGTATTTATGTTGTTTTGTCCTATGCTTTATTAAATTGTATTTATGTTATTTTAACCTATGCTTTATTAAATTTTATTTATGTTGTTTTATCCTATGCTTTATTAAATTGTATTTATGTTGTTTTATTCTATGCTTTATTAAATTGTATTTATGTTGTTTTATCATATGCTTTATTAAATTGTATTTATGTTGTTTTATCCTATGCTTTATTAAATTGTATTTATGTTGTTTTATCCTATGCTTTATTAAATTGTATTTATGTTGTTTTAAACTATGCTTTATTAAATTGTTTTTATGTTGTTTTGTCCTATGCTTTATTAAATTGTATTTTTGTTATTTTAACCTATGCTTTATTAAATTTTATTTATGTTGTTTTATCCTATGCTTTATTAAATTGTATTTATGTTGTTTTATTCTATGCTTTATTAAATTGTATTTATGTTGTTTTATCATATGCTTTATTAAATTGTATTTATGTTGTTTTATCCTATGCTTTATTAAATTGTATTTATGTTGTTTTATCCTATGCTTTATTAAATTGTATTTATGTTGTTTTAAACTATGCTTTATTAAATTGTTTTTATGTTGTTTTGTCCTATGCTTTATTAAATTGTATTTAGTTATTTTAACCTATGCTTTATTAAATTGTATTTATGTTGTTTTATCCTATGCTTTAATAAATTGCATTTATGTTGTTTTAACCTATGCTTTATTAAATTGTATTTATGTTGCTTTAACATATGCTTTATTAAATTGTATTTATATTTTTTGTCTTATGCTTTATTAAATTGTATTTATGTTGTTTTATCCTGTGCTTTATTAAATTGTATTTATGTTGTTTTAACCTATGCTTTAATAAATTGTATTTATGTTGTTTTATCCTATGCTTTATTAAATTGTATTTATGTTGTTTTAACCTATGCTTTATTAAATTGTATTCAAGTTGTTTTATCTTATGCTTTATTAAATTGTATTTATGTTGTTTTATCCTATGCTTTATTAAATTGAATTTATGTTGTTTTATCCTATGCTTTATTATATTGTATTTAATTTGTTTTATCCTAAGCTTTATTAAATTGTATTTATGTAGTTTTAGCCTATGCTTTATTAAATTGTATTTATGTTGTTTATCCTATGCTTTATTAAATTGTATTCATGTTGTTTATCCTATGTTTCATTAAATTGTATTTATGTTGTTTTATCCTATGCTTTATTAAATTGTATTTATGTTGTTTTGTCCTATACTTTATTAAATTGTATTTATGTTGTTTTATCCTATGCTTTATTAAATTGTAATTCTGTGGTTTTATCCTATGCTTTATTAAATTGTATTTATGTTGTTTTAAACTATGCTTTATTGAATTGTTTTTATGTTGTTTTATCCTATGCTTTATTAAATTGTATTTATGTTGTTTTGTCCTATGCTTTATTAAATTGTATTTATGTTGTTTTATCCTATGCTTTATTAAATTGTATTTATGTTGTTTTATCCTATGCTTTATTAAATTGTATTTATGTTGTTTTATCCTATGCTTTATTAAACTGTATTTATGCTGTTTTAAACTATGCTTTATTAAATTGTTTTTATGTTGTTTTGTCCTATGCTTTATTAAATTGTATTTATGTTATTTTAACCTATGCTTTATTAAATTTTATTCATGTTGTTTTATCCTATGCTTTATTAAATTGTATTTATGTTGTTTTATCCTATGCTTTATTAAATTGTATTTATGTTGTTTTAACCTATGCTTTATTAAATTGTATTTATGTTGTTTTATCCTGTGCTTTATTAAATTGTATTTATGTTGTTTTAACCTATGCTTTATTAAATTGTATTTATGTTGTTTTATCCTATGCTTTATTAAATTGTATTTATGTTGTTTTATCCTATGCTTTATTAAATTGTATTTATGTTGTTTTATCCTATGCTTTATTAAATTGTATTTATGTTGTTTTGTCCTATGCTTTATTAAATTGTATTTATGTTATTTTAACCTATGCTTTATTAAATTTTATTTATGTTGTTTTATCCTATGCTTTATTAAATTGTATTTATGTTGTTTTATCCTATGCTTTATTAAATTGTATTTATGTTGTTTTATCCTATGCTTTATTAAATTGTTTTTATGTTGTTTTGTCCTATGCTTTATTAAATTGTATTTATGTTATTTTAACCTATGCTTTATTAAATTTTATTTATGTTGTTTTATCCTATGCTTTATTAAATTGTATTTATGTTGTTTTATCCTATGCTTTATTAATTGTATTTATGTTGTTTTATCCTATGCTTTATTAAATTCTATTTATGTTGTTTTATCCTATGCTTTATTAAATTGTATTTATGTTGTTTTATCCTATGCTTTATTAAATTGTATTTATGTTGTTTTATCCTATGCTTTATTAAATTGTAATTCTGTGGTTTTATCCTATGCTTTATTAAATTGTATTTATGTTGTTTTAAACTATGCTTTATTAAATTGTTTTTATGTTGTTTTGTCCTATGCTTTATTAAATTGTATTTATGTTATTTTAACCTATGGTTTATTAAATTTTATTCATGTTGTTTTATCCTTTGCTTTATTAAATTGTATTTATTGTTGTTTTATCCTATGCTTTATTAAATTGTATTTATGTTGTTTTATCCTATGCTTTATTAAATTGTATTTATGTTGTTTTATCCTATGCTTTATTTAATTGTATTTATGTTGTTTTATCCTATGCTTTATTAAATTGTATTTATGTTGTTTTATCCTATGCTTTATTTAATTGTATTTATGTTGTTTTAACCTATGCTTTATTAAATTGTATTTATGTTGCTTTAACATATGCTTTATTAAATTGTATTTATGTTTTTTTAACTTATGCTTTATTAAATTGTATTTATGTTGTTTTATCCTGTGCTTTATTAAATTGTATTTATGTTGTTTTAACCTATGCTTTATTAAATTATATTTATGTTGTTTTATCCTATGCTTTATTAAATTGTATTTATGTTGTTTTAACCTATGCTTTATTAAATTGTATTCATGTTGTTTTAACCTATGCTTTATTAAATTATATTTATGTTGTTTTATCCTATGCTTTATTAAATTGTATTTATGTTGTTTTAACCTATGCTTTATTAAATTGTATTTATGTTGTTTTATCCTATGCTTTATTAAATTGTATTTATGTTGTTTTATCCTATGCTTTATTAAATTGTATTTATGTTGTTTTATCCTATGCTTTATTAAATTGTATTTATGTTGTTTTGTCCTATGCTTTATTAAATTGTATTTATGTTATTTTAACCTATGCTTTATTAAATTTTATTTATGTTGTTTTATCCTATGCTTTATTAAATTGTATTTATGTTGTTTTATCCTATGCTTTATTAAATTGTATTTATGTTGTTTTATCCTATGCTTTATTAAATTGTATTTATGTTGTTTTATCCTATGCTTTATTTAATTGTATTTATGTTGTTTTATCCTATGCTTTATTAAATTGTATTTCTGTGGTTTTATTATATGCTTTATTAAATTGTATTTATGTTGTTTTAACCTATGCTTTATTAAATTGTATTTATGTTGCTTTAACATATGCTTTATTAAATTGTATTTATGTTTTTTTGTCTTATGCTTTATTAAATTGTATTTATGTTGTTTTATCCTGTGCTTTATTAAATTGTATTTATGTTGTTTTAACCTATGCTTTATTAAATTATATTTATGTTGTTTTATGCTATGCTTTATTAAATTGTATTTATGTTGTTTTAACCTATGCTTTATTAAATTGTATTCATGTTGTTTTAACCTATGCTTTATTAAATTATATTTATGTTGTTTTATCCTATGCTTTATTAAATTGTATTTATATTTTTTGTCTTATGCTTTATTAAATTGTATTTATGTTGTTTTATCCTGTGCTTTATTAAATTGTATTTATGTTGTTTTAACCTATGCTTTATTAAATTGTATTTATGTTGTTTTATCCTATGCTTTATTAAATTGTATTTATGTTGTTTTAACCTATGCTTTATTAAATTGTATTCGTGTTGTTTTATCTTATGCTTTATTAAATTGTATTTATGTTGTTTTATCCTATGCTTTATTAAATTGAATTTATGTTGTTTTATCCTATGCTTTATGATATTGTATTTAATTTGTTTTATCCTAAGCTTTATTAAATTGTATTTATGTAGTTTTAGCCTATGCTTTATTAAATTGTATTTATGTTGTTTATCCTATGCTTTATTAAATTGTATTTATGTTGTTTATCCTATGTTTCATTAAATTGTATTTATGTTGTTTTATCCTATGCTTTATTAAATTGTATTTATGTTGTTTTGTCCTATACTTTATTAAATTGTATTTATGTTGTTTTATCCTATGCTTTATTAAATTGTAATTCTGTGGTTTTATCCTATGCTTTATTAAATTGTATTTATGTTGTTTTAAACTATGCTTTATTAAATTGTTTTTATGTTGTTTTGTCCTATGCTTTATTAAATTGTATTTATGTTATTTTAACCTATGCTTTATTAAATTGTATTTATGTTGTTTTATCCTATGCTTTATTAAATTGTATTTATGTTGTTTTATCCTATGCTTTATTAAATTGTATTTATGTTGTTTTATCCTATGCTTTATTAAATTGTATTTATGTTGTTTTATCCTATGCTTTATTAAATTGTATTTATGTTGTTTTATCCTATGCTTTATTAAATTGTATTTATGTTGTTTTAACCTATGCTTTATTAAATTGTATTTATGTTGTTTTATCCTATGCTTTATTAAATTTTATTTATGTTGTTTTATCCTATGCTTTATTAAATTGTATTTATGTTGTTTTATCCTATGCTTTATTAAATTGTATTTATGTTGTTTTATCCTATGCTTTATTAAATTTTATTTATTTTGTTTTATCCTGTGCTTTATTAAATTGTATTTATGTTGTTTTATCCTATGCTTTATTAAATTGAATGTATGTTGTTTTATCCTATGCTTTATTAAATTGTATTTATGTTGTTTTAACCTATGCTTTATTAAATTGTATTCATGTTGTTTTATCTTATGCTTTATTAAATTGTATTTATGTTGTTTTATCCTATGCTTTATTAAAGTGAATTTAAGTTGTTTTATCCTATGCTTTATTATATTGTATTTAATTTGTTTTATCCTAAGCTTTATTAAATTGTATTTATGTAGTTTTAGCCTATGCTTTATTAAATTGTATTTATGTTGTTTATCCTATGCTTTATTAAATTGTAATTCTGTGGTTTTATCCTATGCTTTATTAAATTGTATTTATGTTGTTTTAAACTATGCTTTATTAAATTGTATTTATGTTGTTTTGTCCTATACTTTATTAAATTGTATTTATGTTGTTTTATCCTATGCTTTATTAAATTGTAATTCTGTGGTTTTATCCTATGCTTTATTAAATTGTATTTATGTTGTTTTAAACTATGCTTTATTAAATTGTTTTTATGTTGTTTTGTCCTATGCTTTATTAAATTGTATTTATGTTATTTTAACCTATGCTTTATTAAATTTTATTTATGTTGTTTTATCCTATGCTTTATTAAATTGTATTTATGTTGTTTTGTCCTATGCTTTATTAAATTGTATTTATGTTATTTTAACCTATGCTTTATTAAATTTTATTTATGTTGTTTTATCCTATGCTTTATTAAATTGTATTTATGTTGTTTTATCCTATGCTTTATTAAATTGTATTTATGTTGTTTTATCCTATGCTTTATTAAATTGTATTTATGTTGTTTTATCCTATGCTTTATTTAATTGTATTTATGTTGTTTTATCCTATGCTTTATTAAATTGTATTTCTGTGGTTTTATTATATGCTTTATTAAATTGTATTTATGTTGTTTTAACCTATGCTTTATTAAATTGTATTTATGTTGTTTTATCCTATGCTTTATTAAATTGTATTTATGTTGTTTTATCCTATGCTTTATTAAATTGTATTTATGTTGTTTTAACCTATGCTTTATTAAATTGTATTCATGTTGTTTTATCTTATGCTTTATTAAATTGTATTTATGTTGTTTTATCCTATGCTTTATTAAATTGAATTTAAGTTGTTTTATCCTATGCTTTATTATATTGTATTTAATTTGTTTTATCCTAAGCTTTATTAAATTGTATTTATGTAGTTTTAGCCTATGCTTTATTAAATTGTATTTATGTTGTTTATCCTATGCTTTATTAAATTGTATTTATGTTGTTTATCCTATGTTTCATTAAATTGTATTTATGTTGTTTTATCCTATGCTTTATTAAATTGTATTTATGTTGTTTTGTCCTATACTTTATTAAATTGTATTTATGTTGTTTTATCCTATGCTTTATTAAATTGTAATTCTGTGGTTTTATCCTATGCTTTATTAAATTGTATTTATGTTGTTTTAAACTATGCTTTATTAAATTGTTTTTATGTTGTTTTGTCCTATGCTTTATTAAATTGTATTTATGTTATTTTAACCTATGCTTTATTAAATTTTATTTATGTTGTTTTATCCTATGCTTTATTAAATTGTATTTATGTTGTTTTATCCTATGCTTTATTAAATTGTATTTATGTTGTTTTATCCTATGCTTTATTAAGTTGTATTTATGTTGTTTTATCCTATGCTTTATTAAATTGTATTTATGTTGTTTTATCCTATGCTTTATTAAATTGTATTTATGTTGTTTTATCATATGCTTTATTAAATTGTATTTATGTTGTTTTATCCTATGCTTTATTAAATTGTATTTATGTTGTTTTATCCTATGCTTTATTAAATTGTAATTCTGTGGTTTTATCCTATGCTTTATTAAATTGTATTTATGTTGTTTTAAACTATGCTTTATTAAATTGTTTTTATGTTGTTTTGTCCTATGCTTTATTAAATTGTATTTATGTTATTTTAACCTATGCTTTATTAAATTTTATTCATGTTGTTTTATCCTTTGCTTTATTAAATTGTATTTATGTTGTTTTATCCTATGCTTTATTAAATTGTATTTATGTTGTTTTATCCTATGCTTTATTAAATTGTATTTATGTTGTTTTAACCTATACTTTATTAAATTGTATTTATGTTGTTTTATCCTGTGCTTTATTAAATTGTATTTATGTTGTTTTAACCTATGCTTTATTAAATTGTATTGATGTTGTTTTATCCTATGCTTTATTAAATTGTATTTATGTTGTTTTATCCTATGCTTTATTAAATTGTATTTATGTTGTTTTATCCTATGCTTTAATAAATTGTATTTATGTTGTTTTATCCTATGCTTTATTAAATTGTATTTATGTTGTTTTGTCCTATGCTTTATTAAATTGTATTTATGTTATTTTAACCTATGCTTTATTAAATTTTATTTATGTTGTTTTATCCTATGCTTTATTAAATTGTATTTATGTTGTTTTATCCTATGCTTTATTAAATTGTATTTATGTTGTTTTATCCTATGCTTTATTAAATTGTATTTATGTTGTTTTATCCTATGCTTTATTAAATTGTATTTATGTTGTTTTATCCTATGCTTTATTAAATTGTATTTATGTTGTTTTATCCTATGCTTTATTAAATTGTAATTATGTGGTTTTATCCTATGCTTTATTAAATTGTATTTATGTTGTTTTAACCTATGCTTTATTAAATTGTATTTATGTTGTTTTATCCTATGCTTTATTAAATTGAATTTATGTTATTTTGACCTATGCTTTACTAAATTGTATTTATGTTGTTTTATCCTGTGCTTTATTAAATTGTATTTATGTTGTTTTAACCTATGCTTTATTAAATTGCATTTATGTTGTTTTATCCTATGCTTTATTAAATTGTATTTATGTTGTTTTATCCTATGCTTTATTAAATTGTATTTATGTTGTTTTATCCTAAGCTTTATTAAATTGTATTTATGTTGTTTTATCCTATGCTTTATTAAATTGCATTTATGTTGTTTTAACCTATGCTTTATCAAATTGTATTTATGTTGCTTTAACATATGCTTTATTAAATTGTATTTATATTTTTTGTCTTATGCTTTATTAAATTGTATTTATGTTGTTTTATCCTGTGCTTTATTAAATTGTATTTATGTTGTTTTAACCTATGCTTTATTAAATTGTATTTATGTTGTTTTATCCTATGCTTTATTAAATTGTATTTATGTTGTTTTAACCTATGCTTTATTAAATTGTATTCATGTTGTTTTATCTTATGCTTTATTAAATTGTATTTATGTTGTTTTAACCTATGCTTTATTAAATTGTATTTATGTTGTTTTATCCTATGCTTTATTAAATTTTATTTATGTTGTTTTATCCTATGCTTTATTAAATTGTATTTATGTTGTTTTATCCTATGCTTTATTAAATTGTATTTATGTTGTTTTATCCTATGCTTTATTAAATTTTATTTATTTTGTTTTATCCTGTGCTTTATTAAATTGTATTTATGTTGTTTTATCCTATGCTTTATTAAATTGAATGTATGTTGTTTTATCCTATGCTTTATTAAATTGTATTTATGTTGTTTTAACCTATGCTTTATTAAATTGTATTCATGTTGTTTTATCTTATGCTTTATTAAATTGTATTTATGTTGTTTTATCCTATGCTTTATTAAATTGAATTTAAGTTGTTTTATCCTATGCTTTATTATATTGTATTTAATTTGTTTTATCCTAAGCTTTATTAAATTGTATTTATGTAGTTTTAGCCTATGCTTTATTAAATTGTATTTATGTTGTTTATCCTATGCTTTATTAAATTGTATTTATGTTGTTTATCCTATGTTTCATTAAATTGTATTTATGTTGTTTTATCCTATGCTTTATTAAATTGTATTTATGTTGTTTTGTCCTATACTTTATTAAATTGTATTTATGTTGTTTTATCCTATGCTTTATTAAATTGTAATTCTGTGGTTTTATCCTATGCTTTATTAAATTGTATTTATGTTGTTTTAAACTATGCTTTATTAAATTTTATTTATGTTGTTTTATCCTATGCTTTATTAAATTGTATTTATGTTGTTTTATCCTATGCTTTATTAAATTGTATTTATGTTGTTTTATCCTATGCTTTATTAAATTGTATTTATGTTGTTTTATCCTATGCTTTATTAAACTGTATTTATGTTGTTTTAAACTATGCTTTATTAAATTGTTTTTATGTTGTTTTGTCCTATGCTTTATTAAATTGTATTTATGTTATTTTAACCTATGCTTTATTAAATTTTATTCATGTTGTTTTATCCTATGCTTTATTAAATTGTATTTATGTTGTTTTATCCTATGCTTTATTAAATTGTATTTATGTTGTTTTATCCTATGCTTTATTAAATTGTATTTATGTTGTTTTATCCTATGCTTTATTAAATTGTATTTATGTTGTTTTATCCTATGCTTTATTAAACTGTATTTATGTTGTTTTAAACTATGCTTTATTAAATTGTTTTTATGTTGTTTTGTCCTATGCTTTATTAAATTGTATTTATGTTATTTTAACCTATGCTTTATTAAATTTTATTCATGTTGTTTTATCCTATGCTTTATTAAATTGTATTTATGTTGTTTTATCCTATGCTTTATTAAATTGTATTTATGTTGTTTTAACCTATGCTTTATTAAATTGTATTTATGTTGTTTTATCCTGTGCTTTATTAAATTGTATTTATGTTGTTTTAACCTATGCTTTATTAAATTGTATTTATGTTGTTTTATCCTATGCTTTATTAAATTGTATTTATGTTGTTTTATCCTATGCTTTATTAAATTGTATTTATGTTGTTTTATCCTATGCTTTATTAAATTGTAATTCTGTGGTTTTATCCTATGCTTTATTAAATTGTATTTATGTTGTTTTATCCTATGCTTTATTAAATTTTATTTATGTTGTTTTATCTTATGCTTTATTAAATTTTATTTATTTTGTTTTATCCTGTGCTTTATTAAATTGTATTTATGTTGTTTTATCCTATGCTTTATTAAATTGAATTTATGTTGTTTTATCCTATGCTTTATTAAATTGTATTTATGTTGTTTTAACTTATGCTTTACTAAATTGTATTTATGTTGTTTTATCCTGTGCTTTATTAAATTGTATTTATGTTGTTTTAACCTATGCTTTATTAAATTGTATTTATGTTGTTTTATCCTATGCTTTATTAAATTGTATTTATGTTGTTTTATCCTATGCTTTATTAAATTGTATTTATGTTGTTTTATCCTATGCTTTATTAAATTGTATTTATGTTGTTTTGTCCTATGCTTTATTAAATTGTATTTATGTTATTTTAACCTATGCTTTATTAAATTTTATTTATGTTGTTTTATCCTATGCTTTATTAAATTGTATTTATGTTGTTTTATCCTATGCTTTATTAAATTGTATTTATGTTGTTTTATCCTATGCTTTATTAAATTCTATTTATGTTGTTTTATCCTATGCTTTATTAAATTGTATTTATGTTGTTTTATCCTATGCTTTATTAAATTGTATTTATGTTGTTTTATCCTATGCTTTATTAAATTGTAATTCTGTGGTTTTATCCTATGCTTTATTAAATTGTATTTATGTTGTTTTAAACTATGCTTTATTAAATTGTTTTTATGTTGTTTTGTCCTATGCTTTATTAAATTGTATTTATGTTATTTTAACCTATGGTTTATTAAATTTTATTCATGTTGTTTTATCCTTTGCTTTATTAAATTGTATTTATTGTTGTTTTATCCTATGCTTTATTAAATTGTATTTATGTTGTTTTATCCTATGCTTTATTTAATTGTATTTATGTTGTTTTATCCTATGCTTTATTAAATTGTATTTCTGTGGTTTTATTATATGCTTTATTAAATTGTATTTATGTTGTTTTAACCTATGCTTTATTAAATTGTATTTATGTTGCTTTAACATATGCTTTATTAAATTGTATTTATGTTTTTTTAACTTATGCTTTATTAA
This sequence comes from Phyllobates terribilis, assembly GCF_046119375.1. Lineage (NCBI taxonomy): Eukaryota > Metazoa > Chordata > Amphibia > Anura > Dendrobatidae > Phyllobates > Phyllobates terribilis. Next base: position 22,874,730 of record NW_027362778.1, read on the forward strand.
ATTGTATTTATGTTGTTTTATCCTGTGCTTTATTAAATTGTATTTATGTTGTTTTAACCTATGCTTTATTAAATTATATTTATGTTGTTTTATCCTATGCTTTATTAAATTGTATTTATGTTGTTTTAACCTATGCTTTATTAAATTGTATTCATGTTGTTTTAACCTATGCTTTATTAAATTATATTTATGTTGTTTTATCCTATGCTTTATTAAATTGTATTTATGTTGTTTTAACCTATGCTTTATTAAATTGTATTTATGTTGTTTTATCCTATGCTTTATTAAATTGTATTTATGTTGTTTTATCCTATGCTTTATTAAATTGTATTTATGTTGTTTTATCCTATGCTTTATTAAATTGTATTTATGTTGTTTTGTCCTATGCTTTATTAAATTGTATTTATGTTATTTTAACCTATGCTTTATTAAATTTTATTTATGTTGTTTTATCCTATGCTTTATTAAATTGTATTTATGTTGTTTTATCCTATGCTTTATTAAATTGTATTTATGTTGTTTTATCCTATGCTTTATTAAATTGTATTTATGTTGTTTTTATCCTATGCTTTATTTAATTGTATTTATGTTGTTTTATCCTATGCTTTATTAAATTGTATTTCTGTGGTTTTATTATATGCTTTATTAAATTGTATTTATGTTGTTTTAACCTATGCTTTATTAAATTGTATTTATGTTGCTTTAACATATGCTTTATTAAATTGTATTTATGTTTTTTTGTCTTATGCTTTATTAAATTGTATTTATGTTGTTTTATCCTGTGCTTTATTAAATTGTATTTATGTTGTTTTAACCTATGCTTTATTAAATTATATTTATGTTGTTTTATGCTATGCTTTATTAAATTGTATTTATGTTGTTTTAACCTATGCTTTATTAAATTGTATTCATGTTGTTTTAACCTATGCTTTATTAAATTATATTTATGTTGTTTTATCCTATGCTTTATTAAATTGTATTTATATTTTTTGTCTTATGCTTTATTAAATTGTATTTATGTTGTTTTATCCTGTGCTTTATTAAATTGTATTTATGTTGTTTTAACCTATGCTTTATTAAATTGTATTTATGTTGTTTTATCCTATGCTTTATTAAATTGTATTTATGTTGTTTTAACCTATGCTTTATTAAATTGTATTCGTGTTGTTTTATCTTATGCTTTATTAAATTGTATTTATGTTGTTTTATCCTATGCTTTATTAAATTGAATTTATGTTGTTTTATCCTATGCTTTATGATATTGTATTTAATTTGTTTTATCCTAAGCTTTATTAAATTGTATTTATGTAGTTTTAGCCTATGCTTTATTAAATTGTATTTATGTTGTTTATCCTATGCTTTATTAAATTGTATTTATGTTGTTTATCCTATGTTTCATTAAATTGTATTTATGTTGTTTTATCCTATGCTTTATTAAATTGTATTTATGTTGTTTTGTCCTATACTTTATTAAATTGTATTTATGTTGTTTTATCCTATGCTTTATTAAATTGTAATTCTGTGGTTTTATCCTATGCTTTATTAAATTGTATTTATGTTGTTTTAAACTATGCTTTATTAAATTGTTTTTATGTTGTTTTGTCCTATGCTTTATTAAATTGTATTTATGTTATTTTAACCTATGCTTTATTAAATTGTATTTATGTTGTTTTATCCTATGCTTTATTAAATTGTATTTATGTTGTTTTATCCTATGCTTTATTAAATTGTATTTATGTTGTTTTATCCTATGCTTTATTAAATTGTATTTATGTTGTTTTATCCTATGCTTTATTAAATTGTATTTATGTTGTTTTATCCTATGCTTTATTAAATTGTATTTATGTTGTTTTAACCTATGCTTTATTAAATTGTATTTATGTTGTTTTATCCTATGCTTTATTAAATTTTATTTATGTTGTTTTATCCTATGCTTTATTAAATTGTATTTATGTTGTTTTATCCTATGCTTTATTAAATTGTATTTATGTTGTTTTATCCTATGCTTTATTAAATTTTATTTATTTTGTTTTATCCTGTGCTTTATTAAATTGTATTTATGTTGTTTTATCCTATGCTTTATTAAATTGAATGTATGTTGTTTTATCCTATGCTTTATTAAATTGTATTTATGTTGTTTTAACCTATGCTTTATTAAATTGTATTCATGTTGTTTTATCTTATGCTTTATTAAATTGTATTTATGTTGTTTTATCCTATGCTTTATTAAAGTGAATTTAAGTTGTTTTATCCTATGCTTTATTATATTGTATTTAATTTGTTTTATCCTAAGCTTTATTAAATTGTATTTATGTAGTTTTAGCCTATGCTTTATTAAATTGTATTTATGTTGTTTATCCTATGCTTTATTAAATTGTAATTCTGTGGTTTTATCCTATGCTTTATTAAATTGTATTTATGTTGTTTTAAACTATGCTTTATTAAATTGTTTTTATGTTGTTTTGTCCTATGCTTTATTAAATTGTATTTATGTTATTTTAACCTATGGTTTATTAAATTTTATTCATGTTGTTTTATCCTTTGCTTTATTAAATTGTATTTATTGTTGTTTTATCCTATGCTTTATTAAATTGTATTTATGTTGTTTTATCCTATGCTTTATTTAATTGTATTTATGTTGTTTTATCCTATGCTTTATTAAATTGTATTTCTGTGGTTTTATTATATGCTTTATTAAATTGTATTTATGTTGTTTTAACCTATGCTTTATTAAATTGTATTTATGTTGCTTTAACATATGCTTTATTAAATTGTATTTATGTTTTTTTAACTTATGCTTTATTAAATTGTATTTATGTTGTTTTATCCTGTGCTTTATTAAATTGTATTTATGTTGTTTTAACCTATGCTTTATTAAATTATATTTATGTTGTTTTATCCTATGCTTTATTAAATTGTATTTATGTTGTTTTAACCTATGCTTTATTAAATTGTATTCATGTTGTTTTAACCTATGCTTTATTAAATTATATTTATGTTGTTTTATCCTATGCTTTATTAAATTGTATTTATGTTGTTTTAACCTATGCTTTATTAAATTGTATTTATGTTGTTTTATCCTATGCTTTATTAAATTGTATTTATGTTGTTTTATCCTATGCTTTATTAAATTGTATTTATGTTGTTTTATCCTATGCTTTATTAAATTGTATTTATGTTGTTTTGTCCTATGCTTTATTAAATTGTATTTATGTTATTTTAACCTATGCTTTATTAAATTTTATTTATGTTGTTTTATCCTATGCTTTATTAAATTGTATTTATGTTGTTTTATCCTATGCTTTATTAAATTGTATTTATGTTTTTTTATCCTATGCTTTATTAAATTGTATTTATGTTGTTTTATCCTATGCTTTATTTAATTGTATTTATGTTGTTTTATCCTATGCTTTATTAAATTGTATTTCTGTGGTTTTATTATATGCTTTATTAAATTGTATTTATGTTGTTTTAACCTATGCTTTATTAAATTGTATTTATGTTGCTTTAACATATGCTTTATTAAATTGTATTTATGTTTTTTTGTCTTATGCTTTATTAAATTGTATTTATGTTGTTTTATCCTGTGCTTTATTAAATTGTATTTATGTTGTTTTAACCTATGCTTTATTAAATTATATTTATGTTGTTTTATGCTATGCTTTATTAAATTGTATTTATGTTGTTTTAACCTATGCTTTATTAAATTGTATTCATGTTGTTTTAACCTATGCTTTATTAAATTATATTTATGTTGTTTTATCCTATGCTTTATTAAATTGTATTTATATTTTTTGTCTTATGCTTTATTAAATTGTATTTATGTTGTTTTATCCTGTGCTTTATTAAATTGTATTTATGTTGTTTTAACCTATGCTTTATTAAATTGTATTTATGTTGTTTTATCCTATGCTTTATTAAATTGTATTTATGTTGTTTTAACCTATGCTTTATTAAATTGTATTCGTGTTGTTTTATCTTATGCTTTATTAAATTGTATTTATGTTGTTTTATCCTATGCTTTATTAAATTGAATTTATGTTGTTTTATCCTATGCTTTATGATATTGTATTTAATTTGTTTTATCCTAAGCTTTATTAAATTGTATTTATGTAGTTTTAGCCTATGCTTTATTAAATTGTATTTATGTTGTTTATCCTATGCTTTATTAAATTGTATTTATGTTGTTTATCCTATGTTTCATTAAATTGTATTTATGTTGTTTTATCCTATGCTTTATTAAATTGTATTTATGTTGTTTTGTCCTATACTTTATTAAATTGTATTTATGTTGTTTTATCCTATGCTTTATTAAATTGTAATTCTGTGGTTTTATCCTATGCTTTATTAAATTGTATTTATGTTGTTTTAAACTATGCTTTATTAAATTGTTTTTATGTTGTTTTGTCCTATGCTTTATTAAATTGTATTTATGTTATTTTAACCTATGCTTTATTAAATTGTATTTATGTTGTTTTATCCTATGCTTTATTAAATTGTATTTATGTTGTTTTATCCTATGCTTTATTAAATTGTATTTATGTTGTTTTATCCTATGCTTTATTAAATTGTATTTATGTTGTTTTATCCTATGCTTTATTAAATTGTATTTATGTTGTTTTATCCTATGCTTTATTAAATTGTATTTATGTTGTTTTAACCTATGCTTTATTAAATTGTATTTATGTTGTTTTATCCTATGCTTTATTAAATTTTATTTATGTTGTTTTATCCTATGCTTTATTAAATTGTATTTATGTTGTTTTATCCTATGCTTTATTAAATTGTATTTATGTTGTTTTATCCTATGCTTTATTAAATTTTATTTATTTTGTTTTATCCTGTGCTTTATTAAATTGTATTTATGTTGTTTTATCCTATGCTTTATTAAATTGAATGTATGTTGTTTTATCCTATGCTTTATTAAATTGTATTTATGTTGTTTTAACCTATGCTTTATTAAATTGTATTCATGTTGTTTTATCTTATGCTTTATTAAATTGTATTTATGTTGTTTTATCCTATGCTTTATTAAAGTGAATTTAAGTTGTTTTATCCTATGCTTTATTATATTGTATTTAATTTGTTTTATCCTAAGCTTTATTAAATTGTATTTATGTAGTTTTAGCCTATGCTTTATTAAATTGTATTTATGTTGTTTATCCTATGCTTTATTAAATTGTAATTCTGTGGTTTTATCCTATGCTTTATTAAATTGTATTTATGTTGTTTTAAACTATGCTTTATTAAATTGTTTTTATGTTGTTTTGTCCTATGCTTTATTAAATTGTATTTATGTTATTTTAACCTATGGTTTATTAAATTTTATTCATGTTGTTTTATCCTTTGCTTTATTAAATTGTATTTATTGTTGTTTTATCCTATGCTTTATTAAATTGTATTTATGTTGTTTTATCCTATGCTTTATTTAATTGTATTTATGTTGTTTTATCCTATGCTTTATTAAATTGTATTTCTGTGGTTTTATTATATGCTTTATTAAATTGTATTTATGTTGTTTTAACCTATGCTTTATTAAATTGTATTTATGTTGCTTTAACATATGCTTTATTAAATTGTATTTATGTTTTTTTAACTTATGCTTTATTAAATTGTATTTATGTTGTTTTATCCTGTGCTTTATTAAATTGTATTTATGTTGTTTTAACCTATGCTTTATTAAATTATATTTATGTTGTTTTATCCTATGCTTTATTAAATTGTATTTATGTTGTTTTAACCTATGCTTTATTAAATTGTATTCATGTTGTTTTAACCTATGCTTTATTAAATTATATTTATGTTGTTTTATCCTATGCTTTATTAAATTGTATTTATGTTGTTTTAACCTATGCTTTATTAAATTGTATTTATGTTGTTTTATCCTATGCTTTATTAAATTGTATTTATGTTGTTTTATCCTATGCTTTATTAAATTGTATTTATGTTGTTTTATCCTATGCTTTATTAAATTGTATTTATGTTGTTTTGTCCTATGCTTTATTAAATTGTATTTATGTTATTTTAACCTATGCTTTATTAAATTTTATTTATGTTGTTTTATCCTATGCTTTATTAAATTGTATTTATGTTGTTTTATCCTATGCTTTATTAAATTGTATTTATGTTGTTTTATCCTATGCTTTATTAAATTGTATTTATGTTGTTTTATCCTATGCTTTATTTAATTGTATTTATGTTGTTTTATCCTATGCTTTATTAAATTGTATTTCTGTGGTTTTATTATATGCTTTATTAAATTGTATTTATGTTGTTTTAACCTATGCTTTATTAAATTGTATTTATGTTGCTTTAACATATGCTTTATTAAATTGTATTTATGTTTTTTTGTCTTATGCTTTATTAAATTGTATTTATGTTGTTTTATCCTGTGCTTTATTAAATTGTATTTATGTTGTTTTAACCTATGCTTTATTAAATTATATTTATGTTGTTTTATGCTATGCTTTATTAAATTGTATTTATGTTGTTTTAACCTATGCTTTATTAAATTGTATTCATGTTGTTTTAACCTATGCTTTATTAAATTATATTTATGTTGTTTTATCCTATGCTTTATTAAATTGTATTTATATTTTTTGTCTTATGCTTTATTAAATTGTATTTATGTTGTTTTATCCTGTGCTTTATTAAATTGTATTTATGTTGTTTTAACCTATGCTTTATTAAATTGTATTTATGTTGTTTTATCCTATGCTTTATTAAATTGTATTTATGTTGTTTTAACCTATGCTTTATTAAATTGTATTCGTGTTGTTTTATCTTATGCTTTATTAAATTGTATTTATGTTGTTTTATCCTATGCTTTATTAAATTGAATTTATGTTGTTTTATCCTATGCTTTATGATATTGTATTTAATTTGTTTTATCCTAAGCTTTATTAAATTGTATTTATGTAGTTTTAGCCTATGCTTTATTAAATTGTATTTATGTTGTTTATCCTATGCTTTATTAAATTGTATTTATGTTGTTTATCCTATGTTTCATTAAATTGTATTTATGTTGTTTTATCCTATGCTTTATTAAATTGTATTTATGTTGTTTTGTCCTATACTTTATTAAATTGTATTTATGTTGTTTTATCCTATGCTTTATTAAATTGTAATTCTGTGGTTTTATCCTATGCTTTATTAAATTGTATTTATGTTGTTTTAAACTATGCTTTATTAAATTGTTTTTATGTTGTTTTGTCCTATGCTTTATTAAATTGTATTTATGTTATTTTAACCTATGCTTTATTAAATTGTATTTATGTTGTTTTATCCTATGCTTTATTAAATTGTATTTATGTTGTTTTATCCTATGCTTTATTAAATTGTATTTATGTTGTTTTATCCTATGCTTTATTAAATTGTATTTATGTTGTTTTATCCTATGCTTTATTAAATTGTATTTATGTTGTTTTATCCTATGCTTTATTAAATTGTATTTATGTTGTTTTAACCTATGCTTTATTAAATTGTATTTATGTTGTTTTATCCTATGCTTTATTAAATTTTATTTATGTTGTTTTATCCTATGCTTTATTAAATTGTATTTATGTTGTTTTATCCTATGCTTTATTAAATTGTATTTATGTTGTTTTATCCTATGCTTTATTAAATTTTATTTATTTTGTTTTATCCTGTGCTTTATTAAATTGTATTTATGTTGTTTTATCCTATGCTTTATTAAATTGAATGTATGTTGTTTTATCCTATGCTTTATTAAATTGTATTTATGTTGTTTTAACCTATGCTTTATTAAATTGTATTCATGTTGTTTTATCTTATGCTTTATTAAATTGTATTTATGTTGTTTTATCCTATGCTTTATTAAAGTGAATTTAAGTTGTTTTATCCTATGCTTTATTATATTGTATTTAATTTGTTTTATCCTAAGCTTTATTAAATTGTATTTATGTAGTTTTAGCCTATGCTTTATTAAATTGTATTTATGTTGTTTATCCTATGCTTTATTAAATTGTAATTCTGTGGTTTTATCCTATGCTTTATTAAATTGTATTTATGTTGTTTTAAACTATGCTTTATTAAATTGTATTTATGTTGTTTTGTCCTATACTTTATTAAATTGTATTTATGTTGTTTTATCCTATGCTTTATTAAATTGTAATTCTGTGGTTTTATCCTATGCTTTATTAAATTGTATTTATGTTGTTTTAAACTATGCTTTATTAAATTGTTTTTATGTTGTTTTGTCCTATGCTTTATTAAATTGTATTTATGTTATTTTAACCTATGCTTTATTAAATTTTATTTATGTTGTTTTATCCTATGCTTTATTAAATTGTATTTATGTTGTTTTGTCCTATGCTTTATTAAATTGTATTTATGTTATTTTAACCTATGCTTTATTAAATTTTATTTATGTTGTTTTATCCTATGCTTTATTAAATTGTATTTATGTTGTTTTATCCTATGCTTTATTAAATTGTATTTATGTTGTTTTATCCTATGCTTTATTAAATTGTATTTATGTTGTTTTATCCTATGCTTTATTTAATTGTATTTATGTTGTTTTATCCTATGCTTTATTAAATTGTATTTCTGTGGTTTTATTATATGCTTTATTAAATTGTATTTATGTTGTTTTAACCTATGCTTTATTAAATTGTATTTATGTTGTTTTATCCTATGCTTTATTAAATTGTATTTATGTTGTTTTATCCTATGCTTTATTAAATTGTATTTATGTTGTTTTAACCTATGCTTTATTAAATTGTATTCATGTTGTTTTATCTTATGCTTTATTAAATTGTATTTATGTTGTTTTATCCTATGCTTTATTAAATTGAATTTAAGTTGTTTTATCCTATGCTTTATTATATTGTATTTAATTTGTTTTATCCTAAGCTTTATTAAATTGTATTTATGTAGTTTTAGCCTATGCTTTATTAAATTGTATTTATGTTGTTTATCCTATGCTTTATTAAATTGTATTTATGTTGTTTATCCTATGTTTCATTAAATTGTATTTATGTTGTTTTATCCTATGCTTTATTAAATTGTATTTATGTTGTTTTGTCCTATACTTTATTAAATTGTATTTATGTTGTTTTATCCTATGCTTTATTAAATTGTAATTCTGTGGTTTTATCCTATGCTTTATTAAATTGTATTTATGTTGTTTTAAACTATGCTTTATTAAATTGTTTTTATGTTGTTTTGTCCTATGCTTTATTAAATTGTATTTATGTTATTTTAACCTATGCTTTATTAAATTTTATTTATGTTGTTTTATCCTATGCTTTATTAAATTGTATTTATGTTGTTTTATCCTATGCTTTATTAAATTGTATTTATGTTGTTTTATCCTATGCTTTATTAAGTTGTATTTATGTTGTTTTATCCTATGCTTTATTAAATTGTATTTATGTTGTTTTATCCTATGCTTTATTAAATTGTATTTATGTTGTTTTATCATATGCTTTATTAAATTGTATTTATGTTGTTTTATCCTATGCTTTATTAAATTGTATTTATGTTGTTTTATCCTATGCTTTATTAAATTGTAATTCTGTGGTTTTGTCCTATGCTTTATTAAATTGTATTTATGTTGTTTTAAACTATGCTTTATTAAATTGTTTTTATGTTGTTTTGTCCTATGCTTTATTAAATTGTATTTATGTTATTTTAACCTATGCTTTATTAAATTTTATTCATGTTGTTTTATCCTTTGCTTTATTAAATTGTATTTATGTTGTTTTATCCTATGCTTTATTAAATTGTATTTATGTTGTTTTATCCTATGCTTTATTAAATTGTATTTATGTTGTTTTAACCTATGCTTTATTAAATTGTATTTATGTTGTTTTATCCTGTGCTTTATTAAATTGTATTTATGTTGTTTTAACCTATGCTTTATTAAATTGTATTGATGTTGTTTTATCCTATGCTTTATTAAATTGTATTTATGTTGTTTTATCCTATGCTTTATTAAATTGTATTTATGTTGTTTTATCCTATGCTTTAATAAATTGTATTTATGTTGTTTTATCCTATGCTTTATTAAATTGTATTTATGTTGTTTTGTCCTATGCTTTATTAAATTGTATTTATGTTATTTTAACCTATGCTTTATTAAATTTTATTTATGTTGTTTTATCCTATGCTTTATTAAATTGTATTTATGTTGTTTTATCCTATGCTTTATTAAATTGTATTTATGTTGTTTTATCCTATGCTTTATTAAATTGTATTTATGTTGTTTTATCCTATGCTTTATTAAATTGTATTTATGTTGTTTTATCCTATGCTTTATTAAATTGTAATTATGTGGTTTTATCCTATGCTTTATTAAATTGTATTTATGTTGTTTTAACCTATGCTTTATTAAATTTTATTTATGTTGTTTTATCCTATGCTTTATTAAATTGTATTTATGTTGTTTTGTCCTATGCTTTATTAAATTGTATTTATGTTATTTTAACCTATGCTTTATTAAATTTTATTTATGTTGTTTTATCCTATGCTTTATTAAATTGTATTTATGTTGTTTTATCCTATGCTTTATTAAATTGTATTTATGTTGTTTTATCCTATGCTTTATTAAATTGTATTTATGTTGTTTTATCCTATGCTTTATTAAATTGTATTTATGTTGTTTTATCCTATGCTTTATTAAATTGTAATTATGTGGTTTTATCCTATGCTTTATTAAATTGTATTTATGTTGTTTTAACCTATGCTTTATTAAATTGTATTTATGTTGTTTTATCCTATGCTTTATTAAATTGTATTTATGTTATTTTGACCTATGCTTTACTAAATTGTATTTATGTTGTTTTATCCTGTGCTTTATTAAATTGTATTTATGTTGTTTTAACCTATGCTTTATTAAATTGCATTTATGTTGTTTTATCCTATGCTTTATTAAATTGTATTTATGTTGTTTTATCCTATGCTTTATTAAATTGTATTTATGTTGTTTTATCCTAAGCTTTATTAAATTGTATTTATGTTGTTTTATCCTATGCTTTATTAAATTGCATTTATGTTGTTTTAACCTATGCTTTATTAAATTGTATTTATGTTGCTTTAACATATGCTTTATTAAATTGTATTTATATTTTTTGTCTTATGCTTTATTAAATTGTATTTATGTTGTTTTATCCTGTGCTTTATTAAATTGTATTTATGTTGTTTTAACCTATGCTTTATTAAATTGTATTTATGTTGTTTTATCCTATGCTTTATTAAATTGTATTTATGTTGTTTTAACCTATGCTTTATTAAATTGTATTCATGTTGTTTTATCTTATGCTTTATTAAATTGTATTTATGTTGTTTTAACCTATGCTTTATTAAATTGTATTTATGTTGTTTTATCCTATGCTTTATTAAATTTTATTTATGTTGTTTTATCCTATGCTTTATTAAATTGTATTTATGTTGTTTTATCCTATGCTTTATTAAATTGTATTTATGTTGTTTTATCCTATGCTTTATTAAATTTTATTTATTTTGTTTTATCCTGTGCTTTATTAAATTGTATTTATGTTGTTTTATCCTATGCTTTATTAAATTGAATGTATGTTGTTTTATCCTATGCTTTATTAAATTGTATTTATGTTGTTTTAACCTATGCTTTATTAAATTGTATTCATGTTGTTTTATCTTATGCTTTATTAAATTGTATTTATGTTGTTTTATCCTATGCTTTATTAAATTGTATTTATGTTGTTTTAACCTATGCTTTATTAAATTGTATTTATGTTGTTTTATCCTATGCTTTATTAAATTGTATTTATGTTATTTTGACCTATGCTTTACTAAATTGTATTTATGTTGTTTTATCCTGTGCTTTATTAAATTGTATTTATGTTGTTTTAACCTATGCTTTATTAAATTGCATTTATGTTGTTTTATCCTATGCTTTATTAAATTGTATTTATGTTGTTTTATCCTATGCTTTATTAAATTGTATTTATGTTGTTTTATCCTAAGCTTTATTAAATTGTATTTATGTTGTTTTATCCTATGCTTTATTAAATTGCATTTATGTTGTTTTAACCTATGCTTTATTAAATTGTATTTATGTTGCTTTAACATATGCTTTATTAAATTGTATTTATATTTTTTGTCTTATGCTTTATTAAATTGTATTTATGTTGTTTTATCCTGTGCTTTATTAAATTGTATTTTTGTTGTTTTAACCTATGCTTTATTAAATTGTATTTATGTTGTTTTATCCTATGCTTTATTAAATTGTATTTATGTTGTTTTAACCTATGCTTTATTAAATTGTATTCATGTTGTTTTATCTTATGCTTTATTAAATTGTATTTATGTTGTTTTAACCTATGCTTTATTAAATTGTATTTATGTTGTTTTATCCTATGCTTTATTAAATTTTATTTATGTTGTTTTATCCTATGCTTTATTAAATTGTATTTATGTTGTTTTATCCTATGCTTTATTAAATTGTATTTATGTTGTTTTATCCTATGCTTTATTAAATTTTATTTATTTTGTTTTATCCTGTGCTTTATTAAATTGTATTTATGTTGTTTTATCCTATGCTTTATTAAATTGAATGTATGTTGTTTTATCCTATGCTTTATTAAATTGTATTTATGTTGTTTTAACCTATGCTTTATTAAATTGTATTCATGTTGTTTTATCTTATGCTTTATTAAATTGTATTTATGTTGTTTTATCCTATGCTTTATTAAATTGAATTTAAGTTGTTTTATCCTATGCTTTATTATATTGTATTTAATTTGTTTTATCCTAAGCTTTATTAAATTGTATTTATGTAGTTTTAGCCTATGCTTTATTAAATTGTATTTATGTTGTTTATCCTATGCTTTATTAAATTGTATTTATGTTGTTTATCCTATGTTTCATTAAATTGTATTTATGTTGTTTTATCCTATGCTTTATTAAATTGTATTTATGTTGTTTTGTCCTATACTTTATTAAATTGTATTTATGTTGTTTTATCCTATGCTTTATTAAATTGTAATTCTGTGGTTTTATCCTATGCTTTATTAAATTGTATTTATGTTGTTTTAAACTATGCTTTATTAAATTTTATTTATGTTGTTTTATCCTATGCTTTATTAAATTGTATTTATGTTGTTTTATCCTATGCTTTATTAAATTGTATTTATGTTGTTTTATCCTATGCTTTATTAAGTTGTATTTATGTTGTTTTATCCTATGCTTTATTAAATTGTATTTATGTTGTTTTATCCTATGCTTTATTAAATTGTATTTATGTTGTTTTATCCTATGCTTTATTAAATTGTAATTCTGTGGTTTTATCCTATGCTTTATTAAATTGTATTTATGTTGTTTTAAACTATGCTTTATTAAATTGTTTTTATGTTGTTTTGTCCTACGCTTTATTAAATTGTATTTATGTTGTTTTATCCTATGCTTTATTAAATTGTATTTATGTTGTTTTATCCTAAGCTTTATTAAATTGTATTTATGTTGTTTTATCCTATGCTTTATTAAATTGCATTTATGTTGTTTTAACCTATGCTTTATTAAATTGTATTTATGTTGCTTTAACATATGCTTTATTAAATTGTATTTATATTTTTTGTCTTATGCTTTATTAAATTGTATTTATGTTGTTTTATCCTGTGCTTTATTAAATTGTATTTATGTTGTTTTAACCTATGCTTTATTAAATTGTATTTATGTTGTTTTATCCTATGCTTTATTAAATTGTATTTATGTTGTTTTAACCTATGCTTTATTAAATTGTATTCATGTTGTTTTATCTTATGCTTTATTAAATTGTATTTATGTTGTTTTATCCTATGCTTTATTAAATTGAATTTATGTTGTTTTATCCTATGCTTTATGATATTGTATTTAATTTGTTTTATCCTAAGCTTTATTAAATTGTATTTATGTAGTTTTAGCCTATGCTTTATTAAATTGTATTTATGTTGTTTTATCCTATGATTTATTAAATTGTATTTATGTTATTTTGACCTATGCTTTACTAAATTGTATTTATGTTGTTTTATCCTGTGCTTTATTAAATTGTATTTATGTTGTTTTAACCTATGCTTTATTAAATTGTATTTATGTTGTTTTATCCTATGCTTTATTAAATTGTATTTATGTTGTTTTATCCTATGCTTTATTAAATTGTATTTATGTTGTTTTATCCTATGCTTTATTAAATTGTATTTATGTTGTTTTATCCTATGCTTTATTAAATTGTATTTCTGTGGTTTTATTATATGCTTTATTAAATTTTATTTATGTTGTTTTATCCTATGCTTTATTAAATTTTATTTATGTTGTTTTATCCTATGCTTTATTAAATTGTATTTATGTTGTTTTATGCTATGCTTTATTAAATTGTATTTATGTTGTTTTATCCTATGCTTTATTAAATTGTATTTATGTTGTTTTATCCTATGCTTTATTAAATTGTATTTATGTTGTTTTAACCTATGCTTTATTAAATTGTATTTATGTTGTTTTATCCTATGCTTTATTAAATTGTATTTATGTTATTTTGACCTATGCTTTACTAAATTGTATTTATGTTGTTTTATCCTGTGCTTTATTAAATTGTATTTATGTTGTTTTAACCTATGCTTTATTAAATTGTATTTATGTTGTTTTATCCTATGCTTTATTAAATTGTATTTATGTTGTTTTATCCTATGCTTTATTAAATTGTATTTATGTTGTTTTATCCTATGCTTTATTAAATTGTATTTATGTTGTTTTATCCTATGCTTTATTAAATTGTAATTCTGTGGTTTTATCCTATGCTTTATTAAATTGTATTTATGTTGTTTTAACCTATGCTTTATTAAATTGTATTTATGTTGCTTTAACATATGCTTTATTAAATTGTATTTATGTTTTTTTGTCTTATGCTTTATTAAATTGTATTTATGTTGTTTTATCCTGTGCTTTATTAAATTGTATTTATGTTGTTTTAACCTATGCTTTATTAAATTATATTTATGTTGTTTTATGCTATGCTTTATTAAATTGTATTTATGTTGTTTTAACCTATGCTTTATTAAATTGTATTCATGTTGTTTTAACCTATGCTTTATTAAATTATATTTATGTTGTTTTATCCTATGCTTTATTAAATTGTATTTATTTTTTTTGTCTTATGCTTTATTAAATTGTATTTATGTTGTTTTATCCTGTGCTTTATTAAATTGTATTTATGTTGTTTTAACCTATGCTTTATTAAATTGTATTTATGTTGTTTTATCCTATGCTTTATTAAATTGTATTTATGTTGTTTTAACCTATGCTTTATTAAATTGTATTCGTGTTGTTTTATCTTATGCTTTATTAAATTGTATTTATGTTGTTTTATCCTATGCTTTATTAAATTGAATTTATGTTGTTTTATCCTATGCTTTATGATATTGTATTTAATTTGTTTTATCCTAAGCTTTATTAAATTGTATTTATGTAGTTTTAGCCTATGCTTTATTAAATTGTATTTATGTTGTTTATCCTATGCTTTATTAAATTGTATTTATGTTGTTTATCCTATGTTTCATTAAATTGTATTTATGTTGTTTTATCCTATGCTTTATTAAATTGTATTTATGTTGTTTTGTCCTATACTTTATTAAATTGTATTTATGTTGTTTTATCCTATGCTTTATTAAATTGTAATTCTGTGGTTTTATCCTATGCTTTATTAAATTGTATTTATGTTGTTTTAAACTATGCTTTATTAAATTGTTTTTATGTTGTTTTGTCCTATGCTTTATTAAATTGTATTTATGTTATTTTAACCTATGCTTTATTAAATTGTATTTATGTTGTTTTATCCTATGCTTTATTAAATTGTATTTATGTTGTTTTATCCTATGCTTTATTAAATTGTATTTATGTTGTTTTATCCTATGCTTTATTAAATTGTATTTATGTTGTTTTATCCTATGCTTTATTAAATTGTATTTATGTTGTTTTATCCTATGCTTTATTAAATTGTATTTATGTTGTTTTAACCTATGCTTTATTAAATTGTATTTATGTTGTTTTATCCTATGCTTTATTAAATTTTATTTATGTTGTTTTATCCTATGCTTTATTAAATTGTATTTATGTTGTTTTATCCTATGCTTTATTAAATTGTATTTATGTTGTTTTATCCTATGCTTTATTAAATTTTATTTATTTTGTTTTATCCTGTGCTTTATTAAATTGTATTTATGTTGTTTTATCCTATGCTTTATTAAATTGAATGTATGTTGTTTTATCCTATGCTTTATTAAATTGTATTTATGTTGTTTTAACCTATGCTTTATTAAATTGTATTCATGTTGTTTTATCTTATGCTTTATTAAATTGTATTTATGTTGTTTTATCCTATGCTTTATTAAAGTGAATTTAAGTTGTTTTATCCTATGCTTTATTATATTGTATTTAATTTGTTTTATCCTAAGCTTTATTAAATTGTATTTATGTAGTTTTAGCCTATGCTTTATTAAATTGTATTTATGTTGTTTATCCTATGCTTTATTAAATTGTAATTCTGTGGTTTTATCCTATGCTTTATTAAATTGTATTTATGTTGTTTTAAACTATGCTTTATTAAATTGTATTTATGTTGTTTTGTCCTATACTTTATTAAATTGTATTTATGTTGTTTTATCCTATGCTTTATTAAATTGTAATTCTGTGGTTTTATCCTATGCTTTATTAAATTGTATTTATGTTGTTTTAAACTATGCTTTATTAAATTGTTTTTATGTTGTTTTGTCCTATGCTTTATTAAATTGTATTTATGTTATTTTAACCTATGCTTTATTAAATTTTATTTATGTTGTTTTATCCTATGCTTTATTAAATTGTATTTATGTTGTTTTGTCCTATGCTTTATTAAATTGTATTTATGTTATTTTAACCTATGCTTTATTAAATTTTATTTATGTTGTTTTATCCTATGCTTTATTAAATTGTATTTATGTTGTTTTATCCTATGCTTTATTAAATTGTATTTATGTTGTTTTATCCTATGCTTTATTAAATTGTATTTATGTTGTTTTATCCTATGCTTTATTTAATTGTATTTATGTTGTTTTATCCTATGCTTTATTAAATTGTATTTCTGTGGTTTTATTATATGCTTTATTAAATTGTATTTATGTTGTTTTAACCTATGCTTTATTAAATTGTATTTATGTTGTTTTATCCTATGCTTTATTAAATTGTATTTATGTTGTTTTATCCTATGCTTTATTAAATTGTATTTATGTTGTTTTAACCTATGCTTTATTAAATTGTATTCATGTTGTTTTATCTTATGCTTTATTAAATTGTATTTATGTTGTTTTATCCTATGCTTTATTAAATTGAATTTAAGTTGTTTTATCCTATGCTTTATTATATTGTATTTAATTTGTTTTATCCTAAGCTTTATTAAATTGTATTTATGTAGTTTTAGCCTATGCTTTATTAAATTGTATTTATGTTGTTTATCCTATGCTTTATTAAATTGTATTTATGTTGTTTATCCTATGTTTCATTAAATTGTATTTATGTTGTTTTATCCTATGCTTTATTAAATTGTATTTATGTTGTTTTGTCCTATACTTTATTAAATTGTATTTATGTTGTTTTATCCTATGCTTTATTAAATTGTAATTCTGTGGTTTTATCCTATGCTTTATTAAATTGTATTTATGTTGTTTTAAACTATGCTTTATTAAATTGTTTTTATGTTGTTTTGTCCTATGCTTTATTAAATTGTATTTATGTTATTTTAACCTATGCTTTATTAAATTTTATTTATGTTGTTTTATCCTATGCTTTATTAAATTGTATTTATGTTGTTTTATCCTATGCTTTATTAAATTGTAATTCTGTGGTTTTATCCTATGCTTTATTAAATTGTATTTATGTTGTTTTATCCTATGCTTTATTAAATTGTATTTATGTTGTTTTATCATATGCTTTATTAAATTGTATTTATGTTGTTTTATCCTATGCTTTATTAAATTGTATTTATGTTGTTTTATCCTATGCTTTATTAAATTGTAATTCTGTGGTTTTATCCTATGCTTTATTAAATTGTATTTATGTTGTTTTAAACTATGCTTTATTAAATTGTTTTTATGTTGTTTTGTCCTATGCTTTATTAAATTGTATTTATGTTATTTTAACCTATGCTTTATTAAATTTTATTCATGTTGTTTTATCCTTTGCTTTATTAAATTGTATTTATGTTGTTTTATCCTATGCTTTATTAAATTGTATTTATGTTGTTTTATCCTATGCTTTATTAAATTGTATTTATGTTGTTTTAACCTATGCTTTATTAAATTGTATTTATGTTGTTTTATCCTGTGCTTTATTAAATTGTATTTATGTTGTTTTAACCTATGCTTTATTAAATTGTATTGATGTTGTTTTATCCTATGCTTTATTAAATTGTATTTATGTTGTTTTATCCTATGCTTTATTAAATTGTATTTATGTTGTTTTATCCTATGCTTTAATAAATTGTATTTATGTTGTTTTATCCTATGCTTTATTAAATTGTATTTATGTTGTTTTGTCCTATGCTTTATTAAATTGTATTTATGTTATTTTAACCTATGCTTTATTAAATTTTATTTATGTTGTTTTATCCTATGCTTTATTAAATTGTATTTATGTTGTTTTATCCTATGCTTTATTAAATTGTATTTATGTTGTTTTATCCTATGCTTTATTAAATTGTATTTATGTTGTTTTATCCTATGCTTTATTAAATTGTATTTATGTTGTTTTATCCTATGCTTTATTAAATTGTATTTATGTTGTTTTATCCTATGCTTTATTAAATTGTAATTATGTGGTTTTATCCTATGCTTTATTAAATTGTATTTATGTTGTTTTAACCTATGCTTTATTAAATTGTATTTATGTTGTTTTATCCTATGCTTTATTAAATTGTATTTATGTTATTTTGACCTATGCTTTACTAAATTGTATTTATGTTGTTTTATCCTGTGCTTTATTAAATTGTATTTATGTTGTTTTAACCTATGCTTTATTAAATTGCATTTATGTTGTTTTATCCTATGCTTTATTAAATTGTATTTATGTTGTTTTATCCTATGCTTTATTAAATTGTATTTATGTTGTTTTATCCTAAGCTTTATTAAATTGTATTTATGTTGTTTTATCCTATGCTTTATTAAATTGCATTTATGTTGTTTTAACCTATGCTTTATTAAATTGTATTTATGTTGCTTTAACATATGCTTTATTAAATTGTATTTATATTTTTTGTCTTATGCTTTATTAAATTGTATTTATGTTGTTTTATCCTGTGCTTTATTAAATTGTATTTATGTTGTTTTAACCTATGCTTTATTAAATTGTATTCATGTTGTTTTATCTTATGCTTTATTAAATTGTATTTATGTTGTTTTAACCTATGCTTTATTAAATTGTATTTATGTTGTTTTATCCTATGCTTTATTAAATTTTATTTATGTTGTTTTATCCTATGCTTTATTAAATTGTATTTATGTTGTTTTATCCTATGCTTTATTAAATTGTATTTATGTTGTTTTATCCTATGCTTTATTAAATTTTATTTATTTTGTTTTATCCTGTGCTTTATTAAATTGTATTTATGTTGTTTTATCCTATGCTTTATTAAATTGAATGTATGTTGTTTTATCCTATGCTTTATTAAATTGTATTTATGTTGTTTTAACCTATGCTTTATTAAATTGTATTCATGTTGTTTTATCTTATGCTTTATTAAATTGTATTTATGTTGTTTTATCCTATGCTTTATTAAATTGTATTTATGTTGTTTTAACCTATGCTTTATTAAATTGTATTTATGTTGTTTTATCCTATGCTTTATTAAATTGTATTTATGTTATTTTGACCTATGCTTTACTAAATTGTATTTATGTTGTTTTATCCTGTGCTTTATTAAATTGTATTTATGTTGTTTTAACCTATGCTTTATTAAATTGCATTTATGTTGTTTTATCCTATGCTTTATTAAATTGTATTTATGTTGTTTTATCCTATGCTTTATTAAATTGTATTTATGTTGTTTTATCCTAAGCTTTATTAAATTGTATTTATGTTGTTTTATCCTATGCTTTATTAAATTGCATTTATGTTGTTTTAACCTATGCTTTATTAAATTGTATTTATGTTGCTTTAACATATGCTTTATTAAATTGTATTTATATTTTTTGTCTTATGCTTTATTAAATTGTATTTATGTTGTTTTATCCTAAGCTTTATTAAATTGTATTTATGTTGTTTTAACCTATGCTTTATTAAATTGTATTTATGTTGTTTTATCCTATGCTTTATTAAATTGTATTTATGTTGTTTTATCCTATGCTTTATTAAATTGTATTTATGTTGTTTTAACCTATGCTTTATTAAATTGTATTCATGTTGTTTTATCTTATGCTTTATTAAATTGTATTTATGTTGTTTTATCCTATGCTTTATTAAATTGAATTTAAGTTGTTTTATCCTATGCTTTATTATATTGTATTTAATTTGTTTTATCCTAAGCTTTATTAAATTGTATTTATGTAGTTTTAGCCTATGCTTTATTAAATTGTATTTATGTTGTTTATCCTATGCTTTATTAAATTGTATTTATGTTGTTTATCCTATGTTTCATTAAATTGTATTTATGTTGTTTTATCCTATGCTTTATTAAATTGTATTTATGTTGTTTTGTCCTATACTTTATTAAATTGTATTTATGTTGTTTTATCCTATGCTTTATTAAATTGTAATTCTGTGGTTTTATCCTATGCTTTATTAAATTGTATTTATGTTGTTTTAAACTATGCTTTATTAAATTGTTTTTATGTTGTTTTGTCCTATGCTTTATTAAATTGTATTTATGTTATTTTAACCTATGCTTTATTAAATTTTATTTATGTTGTTTTATCCTAAGCTTTATTAAATTGTATTTATGTTGTTTTATCCTATGCTTTATTAAATTGTATTTATGTTGTTTTATCCTATGCTTTATTAAGTTGTATTTATGTTGTTTTATCCTATGCTTTATTAAATTGTATTTATGTTGTTTTATCCTATGCTTTATTAAATTGTATTTATGTTGTTTTATCATATGCTTTATTAAATTGTATTTATGTTGTTTTATCCTATGCTTTATTAAATTGTATTTATGTTGTTTTATCCTATGCTTTATTAAATTGTAATTCTGTGGTTTTATCCTATGCTTTATTAAATTGTATTTATGTTGTTTTAAACTATGCTTTATTAAATTGTTTTTATGTTGTTTTGTCCTATGCTTTATTAAATTGTATTTATGTTATTTTAACCTATGCTTTATTAAATTTTATTCATGTTGTTTTATCCTTTGCTTTATTAAATTGTATTTATGTTGTTTTATCCTATGCTTTATTAAATTGTATTTATGTTGTTTTATCCTATGCTTTATTAAATTGTATTTATGTTGTTTTAACCTATGCTTTATTAAATTGTATTTATGTTGTTTTATCCTGTGCTTTATTAAATTGTATTTATGTTGTTTTAACCTATGCTTTATTAAATTGTATTGATGTTGTTTTATCCTATGCTTTATTAAATTGTATTTATGTTGTTTTATCCTATGCTTTATTAAATTGTATTTATGTTGTTTTATCCTATGCTTTAATAAATTGTATTTATGTTGTTTTATCCTATGCTTTATTAAATTGTATTTATGTTGTTTTGTCCTATGCTTTATTAAATTGTATTTATGTTATTTTAACCTATGCTTTATTAAATTTTATTTATGTTGTTTTATCCTATGCTTTATTAAATTGTATTTATGTTGTTTTATCCTATGCTTTATTAAATTGTATTTATGTTGTTTTATCCTATGCTTTATTAAATTGTATTTATGTTGTTTTATCCTATGCTTTATTAAATTGTATTTATGTTGTTTTATCCTATGCTTTATTAAATTGTATTTATGTTGTTTTATCCTATGCTTTATTAAATTGTAATTATGTGGTTTTATCCTATGCTTTATTAAATTGTATTTATGTTGTTTTAACCTATGCTTTATTAAATTGTATTTATGTTGTTTTATCCTATGCTTTATTAAATTGTATTTATGTTATTTTGACCTATGCTTTACTAAATTGTATTTATGTTGTTTTATCCTGTGCTTTATTAAATTGTATTTATGTTGTTTTAACCTATGCTTTATTAAATTGCATTTATGTTGTTTTATCCTATGCTTTATTAAATTGTATTTATGTTGTTTTATCCTATGCTTTATTAAATTGTATTTATGTTGTTTTATCCTAAGCTTTATTAAATTGTATTTATGTTGTTTTATCCTATGCTTTATTAAATTGCATTTATGTTGTTTTAACCTATGCTTTATTAAATTGTATTTATGTTGCTTTAACATATGCTTTATTAAATTGTATTTATATTTTTTGTCTTATGCTTTATTAAATTGTATTTATGTTGTTTTATCCTGTGCTTTATTAAATTGTATTTATGTTGTTTTAACCTATGCTTTATTAAATTGTATTTATGTTGTTTTATCCTATGCTTTATTAAATTGTATTTATGTTGTTTTAACCTATGCTTTATTAAATTGTATTCATGTTGTTTTATCTTATGCTTTATTAAATTGTATTTATGTTGTTTTAACCTATGCTTTATTAAATTGTATTTATGTTGTTTTATCCTATGCTTTATTAAATTTTATTTATGTTGTTTTATCCTATGCTTTATTAAATTGTATTTATGTTGTTTTATCCTATGCTTTATTAAATTGTATTTATGTTGTTTTATCCTATGCTTTATTAAATTTTATTTATTTTGTTTTATCCTGTGCTTTATTAAATTGTATTTATGTTGTTTTATCCTATGCTTTATTAAATTGAATGTATGTTGTTTTATCCTATGCTTTATTAAATTGCATTTATGTTGTTTTAACCTATGCTTTATTAAATTGTATTCATGTTGTTTTATCTTATGCTTTATTAAATTGTATTTATGTTGTTTTATCCTATGCTTTATTAAATTGTATTTATGTTGTTTTAACCTATGCTTTATTAAATTGTATTTATGTTGTTTTATCCTATGCTTTATTAAATTGTATTTATGTTATTTTGACCTATGCTTTACTAAATTGTATTTATGTTGTTTTATCCTGTGCTTTATTAAATTGTATTTATGTTGTTTTAACCTATGCTTTATTAAATTGCATTTATGTTGTTTTATCCTATGCTTTATTAAATTGTATTTATGTTGTTTTATCCTATGCTTTATTAAATTGTATTTATGTTGTTTTATCCTAAGCTTTATTAAATTGTATTTATGTTGTTTTATCCTATGCTTTATTAAATTGCATTTATGTTGTTTTAACCTATGCTTTATTAAATTGTATTTATGTTGCTTTAACATATGCTTTATTAAATTGTATTTATATTTTTTGTCTTATGCTTTATTAAATTGTATTTATGTTGTTTTATCCTGTGCTTTATTAAATTGTATTTATGTTGTTTTAACCTATGCTTTATTAAATTGTATTTATGTTGTTTTATCCTATGCTTTATTAAATTGTATTTATGTTGTTTTAACCTATGCTTTATTAAATTGTATTCATGTTGTTTTATCTTATGCTTTATTAAATTGTATTTATGTTGTTTTAACCTATGCTTTATTAAATTGTATTTATGTTGTTTTATCCTATGCTTTATTAAATTTTATTTATGTTGTTTTATCCTATGCTTTATTAAATTGTATTTATGTTGTTTTATCCTATGCTTTATTAAATTGTATTTATGTTGTTTTATCCTATGCTTTATTAAATTTTATTTATTTTGTTTTATCCTGTGCTTTATTAAATTGTATTTATGTTGTTTTATCCTATGCTTTATTAAATTGAATGTATGTTGTTTTATCCTATGCTTTATTAAATTGTATTTATGTTGTTTTAACCTATGCTTTATTAAATTGTATTCATGTTGTTTTATCTTATGCTTTATTAAATTGTATTTATGTTGTTTTATCCTATGCTTTATTAAATTGAATTTAAGTTGTTTTATCCTATGCTTTATTATATTGTATTTAATTTGTTTTATCCTAAGCTTTATTAAATTGTATTTATGTAGTTTTAGCCTATGCTTTATTAAATTGTATTTATGTTGTTTAACCTATGCTTTATTAAATTGTATTTATGTTGTTTATCCTATGTTTCATTAAATTGTATTTATGTTGTTTTATCCTATGCTTTATTAAATTGTATTTATGTTGTTTTGTCCTATACTTTATTAAATTGTATTTATGTTGTTTTATCCTATGCTTTATTAAATTGTAATTCTGTGGTTTTATCCTATGCTTTATTAAATTGTATTTATGTTGTTTTAAACTATGCTTTATTAAATTTTATTTATGTTGTTTTATCCTATGCTTTATTAAATTGTATTTATGTTGTTTTATCCTATGCTTTATTAAATTGTATTTATGTTGTTTTATCCTATGCTTTATTAAGTTGTATTTATGTTGTTTTATCCTATGCTTTATTAAATTGTATTTATGTTGTTTTATCCTATGCTTTATTAAATTGTATTTATGTTGTTTTATCCTATGCTTTATTAAATTGTAATTCTGTGGTTTTATCCTATGCTTTATTAAATTGTATTTATGTTGTTTTAAACTATGCTTTATTAAATTGTTTTTATGTTGTTTTGTCCTACGCTTTATTAAATTGTATTTATGTTGTTTTATCCTATGCTTTATTAAATTGTATTTATGTTGTTTTATCCTAAGCTTTATTAAATTGTATTTATGTTGTTTTATCCTATGCTTTATTAAATTGCATTTATGTTGTTTTAACCTATGCTTTATTAAATTGTATTTATGTTGCTTTAACATATGCTTTATTAAATTGTATTTATATTTTTTGTCTTATGCTTTATTAAGTTGTATTTATGTTGTTTTATCCTATGCTTTATTAAATTTTATTTATGTTGTTTTATCCTATGCTTTATTAAATTGTATTTATGTTGTTTTATCCTATGCTTTATTAAATTGTATTTATGTTGTTTTATCCTATGCTTTATTAAGTTGTATTTATGTTGTTTTATCCTATGCTTTATTAAATTGTATTTATGTTGTTTTATCCTATGCTTTATTAAATTGTATTTATGTTGTTTTATCCTATGCTTTATTAAATTGTAATTCTGTGGTTTTATCCTATGCTTTATTAAATTGTATTTATGTTGTTTTAAACTATGCTTTATTAAATTGTTTTTATGTTGTTTTGTCCTACGCTTTATTAAATTGTATTTATGTTATTTTAACCTATGCTTTATTTAATTGTATTTATGTTGTTTTATCCTATGCTTTATTAAATTTTATTTATGTTGTTTTATCCTATGCTTTATTAAATTGTATTTATGTTGTTTTATCCTATGCTTTATTAAATTGTATTTATGTTGTTTTAACCTATGCTTTATTAAATTGTATTTATGTTGTTTTATCATATGCTTTATTAAATTGTATTTATGTTGTTTTATCCTATGCTTTATTAAATTTTATTTATGTTGTTTTATCCTATGCTTTATCAAATTGTATTTATGTTGTTTTATCCTATGCTTTATTAAATTTTATTTATGTTGTTTTATCCTATGCTTTATTAAATTTTATTTATTTTGTTTTATCCTGTGCTTTATTAAATTGTATTTATGTTGTTTTATCCTATGCTTTATTAAATTGAATTTATGTTGTTTTATCCTATGCTTTATTAAATTGTATTTATGTTGTTTTAACTTATGCTTTATTAAATTGTATTAATGTTGTTTTATCCTATGCTTTATTAAATTGTATTCATGTTGTTTTATCTTATGCTTTATTAAATTGTATTTATGTTGTTTTATCCTATGCTTTATTAAATTGAATTTATGTTGTTTTATCCTATGCTTTATTATATTGTATTTAATTTGTTTTATCCTATGCTTTATTAAATTGTATTTATGTAGTTTTAGCCTATGCTTTATTAAATTGTATTTATGTTGTTTTATCCTATGCTTTATTAAATTGTATTTATGTTGTTTATCCTATGTTTCATTAAATTGTATTTATGTTGTTTTATCCTCTGCTTTATTAAATTGTATTTATGTTGTTTTGTCCTATACTTTATTAAATTGTATTTATGTTGTTTTATCCTATGCTTTATTAAATTGTATTTCTGTGGTTTTATTATATGCTTTATTAAATTGTATTTATGTTGTTTTAACCTATGCTTTATTAAATTTTATTTATGTTGTTTTATCCTATGCTTTATTAAATTGTATTTATGTTGTTTTATGCTATGCTTTATTAAATTGTATTTATGTTGTTTTATCCTATGCTTTATTAAATTGTATTTATGTTGTTTTATCCTATGCTTTATTAAATTGTATTTATGTTGTTTTAACCTATGCTTTATTAAATTGTATTTATGTTGTTTTATCCTATGATTTATTAAATTGTATTTATGTTATTTTGACCTATGCTTTACTAAATTGTATTTATGTTGTTTTATCCTGTGCTTTATTAAATTGTATTTATGTTGTTTTAACCTATGCTTTATTAAATTGTATTTATGTTGTTTTATCCTATGCTTTATTAAATTGTATTTATGTTGTTTTATCCTATGCTTTATTAAATTGTATTTATGTTGTTTTATCCTATGCTTTATTAAATTGTATTTATGTTGTTTTATCCTATGCTTTATTAAATTGTATTTCTGTGGTTTTATTATATGCTTTATTAAATTTTATTTATGTTGTTTTATCCTATGCTTTATTAAATTTTATTTATGTTGTTTTATCCTATGCTTTATTAAATTGTATTTATGTTGTTTTATGCTATGCTTTATTAAATTGTATTTATGTTGTTTTATCCTATGCTTTATTAAATTGTATTTATGTTGTTTTAACCTATGCTTTATTAAATTGTATTTATGTTGTTTTATCCTATGCTTTATTAAATTGTATTTATGTTATTTTGACCTATGCTTTACTAATTTGTATTTATGTTGTTTTATCCTGTGCTTTATTAAATTGTATTTATGTTGTTTTAACCTATGCTTTATTAAATTGTATTTATGTTGTTTTATCCTATGCTTTATTAAATTGTATTTATGTTGTTTTATCCTATGCTTTATTAAATTGTATTTATGTTGTTTTATCCTATGCTTTATTAAATTGTATTTATGTTGTTTTATCCTATGCTTTATTAAATTGTATTTATGTTATTTTGACCTATGCTTTACTAATTTGTATTTATGTTGTTTTATCCTGTGCTTTATTAAATTGTATTTATGTTGTTTTAACCTATGCTTTATTAAATTGTATTTATGTTGTTTTATCCTATGCTTTATTAAATTGTATTTATGTTGTTTTATCCTATGCTTTATTAAATTGTATTTATGTTGTTTTATCCTATGCTTTATTAAATTGTATTTATGTTGTTTTATCCTATGCTTTATTAAATTGTAATTCTGTGGTTTTATCCTATGCTTTATTAAATTGTATTTATGTTGTTTTAAACTATCCTTTATTAAATTGTTTTTATGTTGTTTTGTCCTATGCTTTATTAAATTGTATTTATGTTATTTGAACCTATGCTTTATTAAATTTTATTTATGTTGTTTTATCCTATGCTTTATTAAATTGTATTTATGTTGTTTTATCCTATGCTTTATTAAATTGTATTTATGTTGTTTTATCCTATGCTTTATTAAATTGAATTTAAGTTGTTTTATCCTATGCTTTATTATATTGTATTTAATTTGTTTTATCCTAAGCTTTATTAAATTGTATTTATGTAGTTTTAGCCTATGCTTTATTAAATTGTATTTATGTTGTTTATCCTATGTTTTATTAAATTGTATTTATGTTGTTTATCCTATGTTTCATTAAATTGTATTTATGTTGTTTTATCCTATGCTTTATTAAATTGTATTTATGTTGTTTTGTCCTATACTTTATTAAATTGTATTTATGTTGTTTTATCCTATGCTTTATTAAATTGTAATTCTGTGGTTTTATCCTATGCTTTATTAAATTGTATTTATGTTGTTTTAAACTATGCTTTATTAAATTGTTTTTATGTTGTTTTGTCCTATGCTTTATTAAATTGTATTTATGTTATTTTAACCTATGCTTTATTAAATTTTATTTATGTTGTTTTATCCTATGCTTTATTAAATTGTATTTATGTTGTTTTGTCCTATGCTTTATTAAATTGTATTTATGTTATTTTAACCTATGCTTTATTAAATTTTATGTATGTTGTTTTATCCTATGCTTTATTAAATTGTATTTATGTTGTTTTATCCTATGCTTTATTAAATTGTATTTATGTTGTTTTATCCTATGCTTTATTAAATTGTATTCATGTTGTTTTATCCTATGCTTTATTTAATTGTATTTATGTTGTTTTATCCTATGCTTTATTAAATTGTATTTCTGTGGTTTTATTATATGCTTTATTAAATTGTATTTATGTTGTTTTAACCTATGCTTTATTAAATTGTATTTATGTTGCTTTAACATATGCTTTATTAAATTGTATTTATGTTTTTTTGTCTTATGCTTTATTAAATTGTATTTATGTTGTTTTATCCTGTGCTTTATTAAATTGTATTTATGTTGTTTTAACCTATGCTTTATTAAATTATATTTATGTTGTTTTATGCTATGCTTTATTAAATTGTATTTATGTTGTTTTAACCTATGCTTTATTAAATTGTATTCATGTTGTTTTAACCTATGCTTTATTAAATTATATTTATGTTGTTTTATCCTATGCTTTATTAAATTGTATTTATGTTGTTTTAACCTATGCTTTATTAAATTGTATTTATGTTGTTTTATCCTATGCTTTATTAAATTGTATTTATGTTGTTTTATCCTATGCTTTATTAAATTGTATTTATGTTGTTTTAACCTATGCTTTATTAAATTGTATTCATGTTGTTTTATCTTATGCTTTATTAAATTGTATTTATGTTGTTTTATCCTATGCTTTATTAAATTGAATTTAAGTTGTTTTATCCTATGCTTTATTATATTGTATTTAATTTGTTTTATCCTAAGCTTTATTAAATTGTATTTATGTAGTTTTAGCCTATGCTTTATTAAATTGTATTTATGTTGTTTATCCTATGCTTTATTAAATTGTATTTATGTTGTTTATCCTATGTTTCATTAAATTGTATTTATGTTGTTTTATCCTATGCTTTATTAAATTGTATTTATGTTGTTTTGTCCTATACTTTATTAAATTGTATTTATGTTGTTTTATCCTATGCTTTATTAAATTGTAATTCTGTGGTTTTATCCTATGCTTTATTAAATTGTATTTATGTTGTTTTAAACTATGCTTTATTAAATTGTTTTTATGTTGTTTTGTCCTATGCTTTATTAAATTGTATTTATGTTATTTTAACCTATGCTTTATTAAATTTTATTTATGTTGTTTTATCCTATGCTTTATTAAATTGTATTTATGTTGTTTTATCCTATGCTTTATTAAATTGTATTTATGTTGTTTTATCCTATGCTTTATTAAGTTGTATTTATGTTGTTTTATCCTATGCTTTATTAAATTGTATTTATGTTGTTTTATCCTATGCTTTATTAAATTGTATTTATGTTGTTTTATCATATGCTTTATTAAATTGTATTTATGTTGTTTTATCCTATGCTTTATTAAATTGTATTTATGTTGTTTTATCCTATGCTTTATTAAATTGTAATTCTGTGGTTTTATCCTATGCTTTATTAAATTGTATTTATGTTGTTTTAAACTATGCTTTATTAAATTGTTTTTATGTTGTTTTGTCCTATGCTTTATTAAATTGTATTTATGTTATTTTAACCTATGCTTTATTAAATTTTATTCATGTTGTTTTATCCTTTGCTTTATTAAATTGTATTTATGTTGTTTTATCCTATGCTTTATTAAATTGTATTTATGTTGTTTTATCCTATGCTTTATTAAATTGTATTTATGTTGTTTTAACCTATGCTTTATTAAATTGTATTTATGTTGTTTTAACCTATGCTTTATTAAATTGTATTGATGTTGTTTTATCCTATGCTTTATTAAATTGTATTTATGTTGTTTTATCCTATGCTTTATTAAATTGTATTTATGTTGTTTTATCCTATGCTTTAATAAATTGTATTTATGTTGTTTTATCCTATGCTTTATTAAATTGTATTTATGTTGTTTTGTCCTATGCTTTATTAAATTATATTTATGTTATTTTAACCTATGCTTTATTAAATTTTATTTATGTTGTTTTATCCTATGCTTTATTAAATTGTATTTATGTTGTTTTATCCTATGCTTTATTAAATTGTATTTATGTTGTTTTATCCTATGCTTTATTAAATTGTATTTATGTTGTTTTATCCTATGCTTTATTAAATTGTATTTATGTTGTTTTATCCTATGCTTTATTAAATTGTATTTATGTTGTTTTATCCTATGCTTTATTAAATTGTAATTATGTGGTTTTATCCTATGCTTTATTAAATTGTATTTATGTTGTTTTAACCTATGCTTTATTAAATTGTATTTATGTTGTTTTATCCTATGCTTTATTAAATTGTATTTATGTTATTTTGACCTATGCTTTACTAAATTGTATTTATGTTGTTTTATCCTGTGCTTTATTAAATTGTATTTATGTTGTTTTATCCTATGCTTTATTAAATTGTATTTATGTTGTTTTATCCTATGCTTTATTAAATTGTATTTATGTTGTTTTATCCTAAGCTTTATTAAATTGTATTTATGTTGTTTTATCCTATGCTTTATTAAATTGCATTTATGTTGTTTTAACCTATGCTTTATTAAATTGTATTTATGTTGCTTTAACATATGCTTTATTAAATTGTATTTATATTTTTTGTCTTATGCTTTATTAAATTGTATTTATGTTGTTTTATCCTGTGCTTTATTAAATTGTATTTATGTTGTTTTAACCTATGCTTTATTAAATTGTATTTATGTTGTTTTATCCTATGCTTTATTAAATTGTATTTATGTTGTTTTAACCTATGCTTTATTAAATTGTATTCATGTTGTTTTATCTTATGCTTTATTAAATTGTATTTATGTTGTTTTATCCTATGCTTTATTAAATTGAATTTATGTTGTTTTATCCTATGCTTTATGATATTGTATTTAATTTGTTTTATCCTAAGCTTTATTAAATTGTATTTATGTAGTTTTAGCCTATGCTTTATTAAATTGTATTTATGTTGTTTATCCTATGCTTTATTAAATTGTATTTATGTTGTTTATCCTATGTTTCATTAAATTGTATTTATGTTGTTTTATCCTATGATTTATTAAATTGTATTTATGTTGTTTTGTCCTATACTTTATTAAATTGTATTTATGTTGTTTTATCCTATGCTTTATTAAATTGTAATTCTGTGGTTTTATCCTATGCTTTATTAAATTGTATTTATGTTGTTTTAAACTATGCTTTATTAAATTGTTTTTATGTTGTTTTGTCCTATGCTTTATTAAATTGTATTTATGTTATTTTAACCTATGCTTTATTAAATTGTATTTATGTTGTTTTATCCTATGCTTTATTAAATTGTATTTCTGTGGTTTTATTATATGCTTTATTAAATTTTATTTATGTTGTTTTATCCTATGCTTTATTAAATTTTATTTATGTTGTTTTATCCTATGCTTTATTAAATTGTATTTATGTTGTTTTATGCTATGCTTTATTAAATTGTATTTATGTTGTTTTATCCTATGCTTTATTAAATTGTATTTATGTTGTTTTAACCTATGCTTTATTAAATTGTATTTATGTTGTTTTATCCTATGCTTTATTAAATTGTATTTATGTTATTTTGACCTATGCTTTACTAATTTGTATTTATGTTGTTTTATCCTGTGCTTTATTAAATTGTATTTATGTTGTTTTAACCTATGCTTTATTAAATTGTATTTATGTTGTTTTATCCTATGCTTTATTAAATTGTATTTATGTTGTTTTATCCTATGCTTTATTAAATTGTATTTATGTTGTTTTATCCTATGCTTTATTAAATTGTATTTATGTTGTTTTATCCTATGCTTTATTAAATTGTATTTATGTTATTTTGACCTATGCTTTACTAATTTGTATTTATGTTGTTTTATCCTGTGCTTTATTAAATTGTATTTATGTTGTTTTAACCTATGCTTTATTAAATTGTATTTATGTTGTTTTATCCTATGCTTTATTAAATTGTATTTATGTTGTTTTATCCTATGCTTTATTAAATTGTATTTATGTTGTTTTATCCTATGCTTTATTAAATTGTATTTATGTTGTTTTATCCTATGCTTTATTAAATTGTAATTCTGTGGTTTTATCCTATGCTTTATTAAATTGTATTTATGTTGTTTTAAACTATCCTTTATTAAATTGTTTTTATGTTGTTTTGTCCTATGCTTTATTAAATTGTATTTATGTTATTTGAACCTATGCTTTATTAAATTTTATTTATGTTGTTTTATCCTATGCTTTATTAAATTGTATTTATGTTGTTTTATCCTATGCTTTATTAAATTGTATTTATGTTGTTTTATCCTATGCTTTATTAAATTGAATTTAAGTTGTTTTATCCTATGCTTTATTATATTGTATTTAATTTGTTTTATCCTAAGCTTTATTAAATTGTATTTATGTAGTTTTAGCCTATGCTTTATTAAATTGTATTTATGTTGTTTATCCTATGCTTTATTAAATTGTATTTATGTTGTTTATCCTATGTTTCATTAAATTGTATTTATGTTGTTTTATCCTATGCTTTATTAAATTGTATTTATGTTGTTTTGTCCTATACTTTATTAAATTGTATTTATGTTGTTTTATCCTATGCTTTATTAAATTGTAATTCTGTGGTTTTATCCTATGCTTTATTAAATTGTATTTATGTTGTTTTAAACTATGCTTTATTAAATTGTTTTTATGTTGTTTTGTCCTATGCTTTATTAAATTGTATTTATGTTATTTTAACCTATGCTTTATTAAATTTTATTTATGTTGTTTTATCCTATGCTTTATTAAATTGTATTTATGTTGTTTTGTCCTATGCTTTATTAAATTGTATTTATGTTATTTTAACCTATGCTTTATTAAATTTTATGTATGTTGTTTTATCCTATGCTTTATTAAATTGTATTTATGTTGTTTTATCCTATGCTTTATTAAATTGTATTTATGTTGTTTTATCCTATGCTTTATTAAATTGTATTTATGTTGTTTTATCCTATGCTTTATTTAATTGTATTTATGTTGTTTTATCCTATGCTTTATTAAATTGTATTTCTGTGGTTTTATTATATGCTTTATTAAATTGTATTTATGTTGTTTTAACCTATGCTTTATTAAATTGTATTTATGTTGCTTTAACATATGCTTTATTAAATTGTATTTATGTTTTTTTGTCTTATGCTTTATTAAATTGTATTTATGTTGTTTTATCCTGTGCTTTATTAAATTGTA
Organism: Phyllobates terribilis; assembly: GCF_046119375.1. Classification (NCBI taxonomy): domain Eukaryota; kingdom Metazoa; phylum Chordata; class Amphibia; order Anura; family Dendrobatidae; genus Phyllobates; species Phyllobates terribilis. The sequence goes on from NW_027362778.1 coordinate 22,908,247, forward strand.
TTTATGTTGTTTTAACCTATGCTTTATTAAATTATATTTATGTTGTTTTATGCTATGCTTTATTAAATTGTATTTATGTTGTTTTAACCTATGCTTTATTAAATTGTATTCATGTTGTTTTAACCTATGCTTTATTAAATTATATTTATGTTGTTTTATCCTATGCTTTATTAAATTGTATTTATGTTGTTTTAACCTATGCTTTATTAAATTGTATTTATGTTGTTTTATCCTATGCTTTATTAAATTGTATTTATGTTGTTTTATCCTATGCTTTATTAAATTGTATTTATGTTGTTTTAACCTATGCTTTATTAAATTGTATTCATGTTGTTTTATCTTATGCTTTATTAAATTGTATTTATGTTGTTTTATCCTATGCTTTATTAAATTGAATTTAAGTTGTTTTATCCTATGCTTTATTATATTGTATTTAATTTGTTTTATCCTAAGCTTTATTAAATTGTATTTATGTAGTTTTAGCCTATGCTTTATTAAATTGTATTTATGTTGTTTATCCTATGCTTTATTAAATTGTATTTATGTTGTTTATCCTATGTTTCATTAAATTGTATTTATGTTGTTTTATCCTATGCTTTATTAAATTGTATTTATGTTGTTTTGTCCTATACTTTATTAAATTGTATTTATGTTGTTTTATCCTATGCTTTATTAAATTGTAATTCTGTGGTTTTATCCTATGCTTTATTAAATTGTATTTATGTTGTTTTAAACTATGCTTTATTAAATTGTTTTTATGTTGTTTTGTCCTATGCTTTATTAAATTGTATTTATGTTATTTTAACCTATGCTTTATTAAATTTTATTTATGTTGTTTTATCCTATGCTTTATTAAATTGTATTTATGTTGTTTTATCCTATGCTTTATTAAATTGTATTTATGTTGTTTTATCCTATGCTTTATTAAGTTGTATTTATGTTGTTTTATCCTATGCTTTATTAAATTGTATTTATGTTGTTTTATCCTATGCTTTATTAAATTGTATTTATGTTGTTTTATCATATGCTTTATTAAATTGTATTTATGTTGTTTTATCCTATGCTTTATTAAATTGTATTTATGTTGTTTTATCCTATGCTTTATTAAATTGTAATTCTGTGGTTTTATCCTATGCTTTATTAAATTGTATTTATGTTGTTTTAAACTATGCTTTATTAAATTGTTTTTATGTTGTTTTGTCCTATGCTTTATTAAATTGTATTTATGTTATTTTAACCTATGCTTTATTAAATTTTATTCATGTTGTTTTATCCTTTGCTTTATTAAATTGTATTTATGTTGTTTTATCCTATGCTTTATTAAATTGTATTTATGTTGTTTTATCCTATGCTTTATTAAATTGTATTTATGTTGTTTTAACCTATGCTTTATTAAATTGTATTTATGTTGTTTTAACCTATGCTTTATTAAATTGTATTGATGTTGTTTTATCCTATGCTTTATTAAATTGTATTTATGTTGTTTTATCCTATGCTTTATTAAATTGTATTTATGTTGTTTTATCCTATGCTTTAATAAATTGTATTTATGTTGTTTTATCCTATGCTTTATTAAATTGTATTTATGTTGTTTTGTCCTATGCTTTATTAAATTATATTTATGTTATTTTAACCTATGCTTTATTAAATTTTATTTATGTTGTTTTATCCTATGCTTTATTAAATTGTATTTATGTTGTTTTATCCTATGCTTTATTAAATTGTATTTATGTTGTTTTATCCTATGCTTTATTAAATTGTATTTATGTTGTTTTATCCTATGCTTTATTAAATTGTATTTATGTTGTTTTATCCTATGCTTTATTAAATTGTATTTATGTTGTTTTATCCTATGCTTTATTAAATTGTAATTATGTGGTTTTATCCTATGCTTTATTAAATTGTATTTATGTTGTTTTAACCTATGCTTTATTAAATTGTATTTATGTTGTTTTATCCTATGCTTTATTAAATTGTATTTATGTTATTTTGACCTATGCTTTACTAAATTGTATTTATGTTGTTTTATCCTGTGCTTTATTAAATTGTATTTATGTTGTTTTATCCTATGCTTTATTAAATTGTATTTATGTTGTTTTATCCTATGCTTTATTAAATTGTATTTATGTTGTTTTATCCTAAGCTTTATTAAATTGTATTTATGTTGTTTTATCCTATGCTTTATTAAATTGCATTTATGTTGTTTTAACCTATGCTTTATTAAATTGTATTTATGTTGCTTTAACATATGCTTTATTAAATTGTATTTATATTTTTTGTCTTATGCTTTATTAAATTGTATTTATGTTGTTTTATCCTGTGCTTTATTAAATTGTATTTATGTTGTTTTAACCTATGCTTTATTAAATTGTATTTATGTTGTTTTATCCTATGCTTTATTAAATTGTATTTATGTTGTTTTAACCTATGCTTTATTAAATTGTATTCATGTTGTTTTATCTTATGCTTTATTAAATTGTATTTATGTTGTTTTATCCTATGCTTTATTAAATTGAATTTATGTTGTTTTATCCTATGCTTTATGATATTGTATTTAATTTGTTTTATCCTAAGCTTTATTAAATTGTATTTATGTAGTTTTAGCCTATGCTTTATTAAATTGTATTTATGTTGTTTATCCTATGCTTTATTAAATTGTATTTATGTTGTTTATCCTATGTTTCATTAAATTGTATTTATGTTGTTTTATCCTATGCTTTATTAAATTGTATTTATGTTGTTTTGTCCTATACTTTATTAAATTGTATTTATGTTGTTTTATCCTATGCTTTATTAAATTGTAATTCTGTGGTTTTATCCTATGCTTTATTAAATTGTATTTATGTTGTTTTAAACTATGCTTTATTAAATTGTTTTTATGTTGTTTTGTCCTATGCTTTATTAAATTGTATTTATGTTATTTTAACCTATGCTTTATTAAATTGTATTTATGTTGTTTTATCCTATGCTTTATTAAATTGTATTTATGTTGTTTTATCCTATGCTTTATTAAATTGTATTTATGTTGTTTTATCCTATGCTTTATTAAATTGTATTTATGTTGTTTTATCCTATGCTTTATTAAATTGTATTTATGTTGTTTTATCCTATGCTTTATTAAATTGTATTTATGTTGTTTTAACCTATGCTTTATTAAATTGTATTTATGTTGTTTTATCCTATGCTTTATTAAATTTTATTTATGTTGTTTTATCCTATGCTTTATTAAATTGTATTTATGTTGCTTTATCCTATGCTTTATTAAATTGTATTTATGTTGTTTTATCCTATGCTTTATTAAATTTTATTTATTTTGTTTTATCCTGTGCTTTATTAAATTGTATTTATGTTGTTTTATCCTATGCTTTATTAAATTGAATGTATGTTGTTTTATCCTATGCTTTATTAAATTGTATTTATGTTGTTTTAACCTATGCTTTATTAAATTGTATTCATGTTGTTTTATCTTATGCTTTATTAAATTGTATTTATGTTGTTTTATCCTATGCTTTATTAAATTGAATTTAAGTTGTTTTATCCTATGCTTTATTATATTGTATTTAATTTGTTTTATCCTAAGCTTTATTAAATTGTATTTATGTAGTTTTAGCCTATGCTTTATTAAATTGTATTTATGTTGTTTATCCTATGCTTTATTAAATTGTATTTATGTTGTTTATCCTATGTTTCATTAAATTGTATTTATGTTGTTTTATCCTATGCTTTATTAAATTGTATTTATGTTGTTTTAACCTATGCTTTATTAAATTGTATTTATGTTGTTTTATCCTGTGCTTTATTAAATTGTATTTATGTTGTTTTAACCTATGCTTTATTAAATTGTATTGATGTTGTTTTATCCTATGCTTTATTAAATTGTATTTATGTTGTTTTATCCTATGCTTTATTAAATTGTATTTATGTTGTTTTATCCTATGCTTTAATAAATTGTATTTATGTTGTTTTATCCTATGCTTTATTAAATTGTATTTATGTTGTTTTGTCCTATGCTTTATTAAATTGTATTTATGTTATTTTAACCTATGCTTTATTAAATTTTATTTATGTTGTTTTATCCTATGCTTTATTAAATTGTATTTATGTTGTTTTATCCTATGCTTTATTAAATTGTATTTATGTTGTTTTATCCTATGCTTTATTAAATTGTATTTATGTTGTTTTATCCTATGCTTTATTAAATTGTATTTATGTTGTTTTATCCTATGCTTTATTAAATTGTATTTATGTTGTTTTATCCTATGCTTTATTAAATTGTAATTATGTGGTTTTATCCTATGCTTTATTAAATTGTATTTATGTTGTTTTAACCTATGCTTTATTAAATTGTATTTATGTTGTTTTATCCTATGCTTTATTAAATTGTATTTATGTTATTTTGACCTATGCTTTACTAAATTGTATTTATGTTGTTTTATCCTGTGCTTTATTAAATTGTATTTATGTTGTTTTAACCTATGCTTTATTAAATTGCATTTATGTTGTTTTATCCTATGCTTTATTAAATTGTATTTATGTTGTTTTATCCTATGCTTTATTAAATTGTATTTATGTTGTTTTATCCTAAGCTTTATTAAATTGTATTTATGTTGTTTTATCCTATGCTTTATTAAATTGCATTTATGTTGTTTTAACCTATGCTTTATTAAATTGTATTTATGTTGCTTTAACATATGCTTTATTAAATTGTATTTATATTTTTTGTCTTATGCTTTATTAAATTGTATTTATGTTGTTTTATCCTGTGCTTTATTAAATTGTATTTATGTTGTTTTAACCTATGCTTTATTAAATTGTATTTATGTTGTTTTATCCTATGCTTTATTAAATTGTATTTATGTTGTTTTAACCTATGCTTTATTAAATTGTATTCATGTTGTTTTATCTTATGCTTTATTAAATTGTATTTATGTTGTTTTAACCTATGCTTTATTAAATTGTATTTATGTTGTTTTATCCTATGCTTTATTAAATTTTATTTATGTTGTTTTATCCTATGCTTTATTAAATTGTATTTATGTTGTTTTATCCTATGCTTTATTAAATTGTATTTATGTTGTTTTATCCTATGCTTTATTAAATTTTATTTATTTTGTTTTATCCTGTGCTTTATTAAATTGTATTTATGTTGTTTTATCCTATGCTTTATTAAATTGAATGTATGTTGTTTTATCCTATGCTTTATTAAATTGCATTTATGTTGTTTTAACCTATGCTTTATTAAATTGTATTCATGTTGTTTTATCTTATGCTTTATTAAATTGTATTTATGTTGTTTTATCCTATGCTTTATTAAATTGTATTTATGTTGTTTTAACCTATGCTTTATTAAATTGTATTTATGTTGTTTTATCCTATGCTTTATTAAATTGTATTTATGTTATTTTGACCTATGCTTTACTAAATTGTATTTATGTTGTTTTATCCTGTGCTTTATTAAATTGTATTTATGTTGTTTTAACCTATGCTTTATTAAATTGCATTTATGTTGTTTTATCCTATGCTTTATTAAATTGTATTTATGTTGTTTTATCCTATGCTTTATTAAATTGTATTTATGTTGTTTTATCCTAAGCTTTATTAAATTGTATTTATGTTGTTTTATCCTATGCTTTATTAAATTGCATTTATGTTGTTTTAACCTATGCTTTATTAAATTGTATTTATGTTGCTTTAACATATGCTTTATTAAATTGTATTTATATTTTTTGTCTTATGCTTTATTAAATTGTATTTATGTTGTTTTATCCTGTGCTTTATTAAATTGTATTTATGTTGTTTTAACCTATGCTTTATTAAATTGTATTTATGTTGTTTTATCCTATGCTTTATTAAATTGTATTTATGTTGTTTTAACCTATGCTTTATTAAATTGTATTCATGTTGTTTTATCTTATGCTTTATTAAATTGTATTTATGTTGTTTTAACCTATGCTTTATTAAATTGTATTTATGTTGTTTTATCCTATGCTTTATTAAATTTTATTTATGTTGTTTTATCCTATGCTTTATTAAATTGTATTTATGTTGTTTTATCCTATGCTTTATTAAATTGTATTTATGTTGTTTTATCCTATGCTTTATTAAATTTTATTTATTTTGTTTTATCCTGTGCTTTATTAAATTGTATTTATGTTGTTTTATCCTATGCTTTATTAAATTGAATGTATGTTGTTTTATCCTATGCTTTATTAAATTGTATTTATGTTGTTTTAACCTATGCTTTATTAAATTGTATTCATGTTGTTTTATCTTATGCTTTATTAAATTGTATTTATGTTGTTTTATCCTATGCTTTATTAAATTGAATTTAAGTTGTTTTATCCTATGCTTTATTATATTGTATTTAATTTGTTTTATCCTAAGCTTTATTAAATTGTATTTATGTAGTTTTAGCCTATGCTTTATTAAATTGTATTTATGTTGTTTATCCTATGCTTTATTAAATTGTATTTATGTTGTTTATCCTATGTTTCATTAAATTGTATTTATGTTGTTTTATCCTATGCTTTATTAAATTGTATTTATGTTGTTTTGTCCTATACTTTATTAAATTGTATTTATGTTGTTTTATCCTATGCTTTATTAAATTGTAATTCTGTGGTTTTATCCTATGCTTTATTAAATTGTATTTATGTTGTTTTAAACTATGCTTTATTAAATTTTATTTATGTTGTTTTATCCTATGCTTTATTAAATTGTATTTATGTTGTTTTATCCTATGCTTTATTAAATTGTATTTATGTTGTTTTATCCTATGCTTTATTAAGTTGTATTTATGTTGTTTTATCCTATGCTTTATTAAATTGTATTTATGTTGTTTTATCCTATGCTTTATTAAATTGTATTTATGTTGTTTTATCCTATGCTTTATTAAATTGTAATTCTGTGGTTTTATCCTATGCTTTATTAAATTGTATTTATGTTGTTTTAAACTATGCTTTATTAAATTGTTTTTATGTTGTTTTGTCCTACGCTTTATTAAATTGTATTTATGTTGTTTTATCCTATGCTTTATTAAATTGTATTTATGTTGTTTTATCCTAAGCTTTATTAAATTGTATTTATGTTGTTTTATCCTATGCTTTATTAAATTGCATTTATGTTGTTTTAACCTATGCTTTATTAAATTGTATTTATGTTGCTTTAACATATGCTTTATTAAATTGTATTTATATTTTTTGTCTTATGCTTTATTAAATTGTATTTATGTTGTTTTATCCTGTGCTTTATTAAATTGTATTTATGTTGTTTTAACCTATGCTTTATTAAATTGTATTTATGTTGTTTTATCCTATGCTTTATTAAATTGTATTTATGTTGTTTTAACCTATGCTTTATTAAATTGTATTCATGTTGTTTTATCTTATGCTTTATTAAATTGTATTTATGTTGTTTTATCCTATGCTTTATTAAATTGAATTTATGTTGTTTTATCCTATGCTTTATGATATTGTATTTAATTTGTTTTATCCTAAGCTTTATTAAATTGTATTTATGTAGTTTTAGCCTATGCTTTATTAAATTGTATTTATGTTGTTTATCCTATGCTTTATTAAATTGTATTTATGTTGTTTATCCTATGTTTCATTAAATTGTATTTATGTTGTTTTATCCTATGCTTTATTAAATTGTATTTATGTTGTTTTGTCCTATACTTTATTAAATTGTATTTATGTTGTTTTATCCTATGCTTTATTAAATTGTAATTCTGTGGTTTTATCCTATGCTTTATTAAATTGTATTTATGTTGTTTTAAACTATGCTTTATTAAATTGTTTTTATGTTGTTTTGTCCTATGCTTTATTAAATTGTATTTATGTTATTTTAACCTATGCTTTATTAAATTGTATTTATGTTGTTTTATCCTATGCTTTATTAAATTGTATTTATGTTGTTTTATCCTATGCTTTATTAAATTGTATTTATGTTGTTTTATCCTATGCTTTATTAAATTGTATTTATGTTGTTTTATCCTATGCTTTATTAAATTGTATTTATGTTGTTTTATCCTATGCTTTATTAAATTGTATTTATGTTGTTTTAACCTATGCTTTATTAAATTGTATTTATGTTGTTTTATCCTATGCTTTATTAAATTTTATTTATGTTGTTTTATCCTATGCTTTATTAAATTGTATTTATGTTGTTTTATCCTATGCTTTATTAAATTGTATTTATGTTGTTTTATCCTATGCTTTATTAAATTTTATTTATTTTGTTTTATCCTGTGCTTTATTAAATTGTATTTATGTTGTTTTATCCTATGCTTTATTAAATTGAATGTATGTTGTTTTATCCTATGCTTTATTAAATTGTATTTATGTTGTTTTAACCTATGCTTTATTAAATTTTATTCATGTTGTTTTATCTTATGCTTTATTAAATTGTATTTATGTTGTTTTATCCTATGCTTTATTAAATTGAATTTAAGTTGTTTTATCCTATGCTTTATTATATTGTATTTAATTTGTTTTATCCTAAGCTTTATTAAATTGTATTTATGTAGTTTTAGCCTATGCTTTATTAAATTGTATTTATGTTGTTTATCCTATGCTTTATTAAATTGTATTTATGTTGTTTATCCTATGTTTCATTAAATTGTATTTATGTTGTTTTATCCTATGCTTTATTAAATTGTATTTATGTTGTTTTGTCCTATACTTTATTAAATTGTATTTATGTTGTTTTATCCTATGCTTTATTAAATTGTAATTCTGTGGTTTTATCCTATGCTTTATTAAATTGTATTTATGTTGTTTTAAACTATGCTTTATTAAATTGTTTTTATGTTGTTTTGTCCTATGCTTTATTAAATTGTATTTATGTTATTTTAACCTATGCTTTATTAAATTTTATTTATGTTGTTTTATCCTATGCTTTATTAAATTGTATTTATGTTGTTTTATCCTATGCTTTATTAAATTGTATTTATGTTGTTTTATCCTATGCTTTATTAAGTTGTATTTATGTTGTTTTATCCTATGCTTTATTAAATTGTATTTATGTTGTTTTATCCTATGCTTTATTAAATTGTATTTATGTTGTTTTATCCTATGCTTTATTAAATTGTAATTCTGTGGTTTTATCCTATGCTTTATTAAATTGTATTTATGTTGTTTTAAACTATGCTTTATTAAATTGTTTTTATGTTGTTTTGTCCTACGCTTTATTAAATTGTATTTATGTTATTTTAACCTATGCTTTATTTAATTGTATTTATGTTGTTTTATCCTATGCTTTATTAAATTTTATTTATGTTGTTTTATCCTATGCTTTATTAAATTGTATTTATGTTGTTTTATCCTATGCTTTATTAAATTGTATTTATGTTGTTTTAACCTATGCTTTATTAAATTGTATTTATGTTGTTTTATCATATGCTTTATTAAATTGTATTTATGTTGTTTTATCCTATGCTTTATTAAATTTTATTTATGTTGTTTTATCCTATGCTTTATCAAATTGTATTTATGTTGTTTTATCCTATGCTTTATTAAATTTTATTTATGTTGTTTTATCCTATGCTTTATTAAATTTTATTTATTTTGTTTTATCCTGTGCTTTATTAAATTGTATTTATGTTGTTTTATCCTATGCTTTATTAAATTGAATTTATGTTGTTTTATCCTATGCTTTATTAAATTGTATTTATGTTGTTTTAACTTATGCTTTATTAAATTGTATTAATGTTGTTTTATCCTATGCTTTATTAAATTGTATTCATGTTGTTTTATCTTATGCTTTATTAAATTGTATTTATGTTGTTTTATCCTATGCTTTATTAAATTGAATTTATGTTGTTTTATCCTATGCTTTATTATATTGTATTTAATTTGTTTTATCCTATGCTTTATTAAATTGTATTTATGTAGTTTTAGCCTATGCTTTATTAAATTGTATTTATGTTGTTTTATCCTATGCTTTATTAAATTGTATTTATGTTGTTTATCCTATGTTTCATTAAATTGTATTTATGTTGTTTTATCCTCTGCTTTATTAAATTGTATTTATGTTGTTTTGTCCTATACTTTATTAAATTGTATTTATGTTGTTTTATCCTATGCTTTATTAAATTGTATTTCTGTGGTTTTATTATATGCTTTATTAAATTGTATTTATGTTGTTTTAACCTATGCTTTATTAAATTTTATTTATGTTGTTTTATCCTATGCTTTATTAAATTGTATTTATGTTGTTTTATGCTATGCTTTATTAAATTGTATTTATGTTGTTTTATCCTATGCTTTATTAAATTGTATTTATGTTGTTTTATCCTATGCTTTATTAAATTGTATTTATGTTGTTTTAACCTATGCTTTATTAAATTGTATTTATGTTGTTTTATCCTATGATTTATTAAATTGTATTTATGTTATTTTGACCTATGCTTTACTAAATTGTATTTATGTTGTTTTATCCTGTGCTTTATTAAATTGTATTTATGTTGTTTTAACCTATGCTTTATTAAATTGTATTTATGTTGTTTTATCCTATGCTTTATTAAATTGTATTTATGTTGTTTTATCCTATGCTTTATTAAATTGTATTTATGTTGTTTTATCCTATGCTTTATTAAATTGTATTTATGTTGTTTTATCCTATGCTTTATTAAATTGTATTTCTGTGGTTTTATTATATGCTTTATTAAATTTTATTTATGTTGTTTTATCCTATGCTTTATTAAATTTTATTTATGTTGTTTTATCCTATGCTTTATTAAATTGTATTTATGTTGTTTTATGCTATGCTTTATTAAATTGTATTTATGTTGTTTTATCCTATGCTTTATTAAATTGTATTTATGTTGTTTTATCCTATGCTTTATTAAATTGTATTTATGTTGTTTTAACCTATGCTTTATTAAATTGTATTTATGTTGTTTTATCCTATGCTTTATTAAATTGTATTTATGTTATTTTGACCTATGCTTTACTAATTTGTATTTATGTTGTTTTATCCTGTGCTTTATTAAATTGTATTTATGTTGTTTTAACCTATGCTTTATTAAATTGTATTTATGTTGTTTTATCCTATGCTTTATTAAATTGTATTTATGTTGTTTTATCCTATGCTTTATTAAATTGTATTTATGTTGTTTTATCCTATGCTTTATTAAATTGTATTTATGTTGTTTTATCCTATGCTTTATTAAATTGTAATTCTGTGGTTTTATCCTATGCTTTATTAAATTGTATTTATGTTGTTTTAAACTATCCTTTATTAAATTGTTTTTATGTTGTTTTGTCCTATGCTTTATTAAATTGTATTTATGTTATTTGAACCTATGCTTTATTAAATTTTATTTATGTTGTTTTATCCTATGCTTTATTAAATTGTATTTATGTTGTTTTATCCTATGCTTTATTAAATTGTATTTATGTTGTTTTATCCTATGCTTTATTAAATTGAATTTAAGTTGTTTTATCCTATGCTTTATTATATTGTATTTAATTTGTTTTATCCTAAGCTTTATTAAATTGTATTTATGTAGTTTTAGCCTATGCTTTATTAAATTGTATTTATGTTGTTTATCCTATGCTTTATTAAATTGTATTTATGTTGTTTATCCTATGTTTCATTAAATTGTATTTATGTTGTTTTATCCTATGCTTTATTAAATTGTATTTATGTTGTTTTGTCCTATACTTTATTAAATTGTATTTATGTTGTTTTATCCTATGCTTTATTAAATTGTAATTCTGTGGTTTTATCCTATGCTTTATTAAATTGTATTTATGTTGTTTTAAACTATGCTTTATTAAATTGTTTTTATGTTGTTTTGTCCTATGCTTTATTAAATTGTATTTATGTTATTTTAACCTATGCTTTATTAAATTTTATTTATGTTGTTTTATCCTATGCTTTATTAAATTGTATTTATGTTGTTTTGTCCTATGCTTTATTAAATTGTATTTATGTTATTTTAACCTATGCTTTATTAAATTTTATGTATGTTGTTTTATCCTATGCTTTATTAAATTGTATTTATGTTGTTTTATCCTATGCTTTATTAAATTGTATTTATGTTGTTTTATCCTATGCTTTATTAAATTGTATTTATGTTGTTTTATCCTATGCTTTATTTAATTGTATTTATGTTGTTTTATCCTATGCTTTATTAAATTGTATTTCTGTGGTTTTATTATATGCTTTATTAAATTGTATTTATGTTGTTTTAACCTATGCTTTATTAAATTGTATTTATGTTGCTTTAACATATGCTTTATTAAATTGTATTTATGTTTTTTTGTCTTATGCTTTATTAAATTGTATTTATGTTGTTTTATCCTGTGCTTTATTAAATTGTATTTATGTTGTTTTAACCTATGCTTTATTAAATTATATTTATGTTGTTTTATGCTATGCTTTATTAAATTGTATTTATGTTGTTTTAACCTATGCTTTATTAAATTGTATTCATGTTGTTTTAACCTATGCTTTATTAAATTATATTTATGTTCTTTTATCCTATGCTTTATTAAATTGTATTTATGTTGTTTTAACCTATGCTTTATTAAATTGTATTTATGTTGTTTTATCCTATGCTTTATTAAATTGTATTTATGTTGTTTTATCCTATGCTTTATTAAATTGTATTTATGTTGTTTTAACCTATGCTTTATTAAATTGTATTCATGTTGTTTTATCTTATGCTTTATTAAATTGTATTTATGTTGTTTTATCCTATGCTTTATTAAATTGAATTTAAGTTGTTTTATCCTATGCTTTATTATATTGTATTTAATTTGTTTTATCCTAAGCTTTATTAAATTGTATTTATGTAGTTTTAGCCTATGCTTTATTAAATTGTATTTATGTTGTTTATCCTATGCTTTATTAAATTGTATTTATGTTGTTTATCCTATGTTTCATTAAATTGTATTTATGTTGTTTTATCCTATGCTTTATTAAATTGTATTTATGTTGTTTTGTCCTATACTTTATTAAATTGTATTTATGTTGTTTTATCCTATGCTTTATTAAATTGTAATTCTGTGGTTTTATCCTATGCTTTATTAAATTGTATTTATGTTGTTTTAAACTATGCTTTATTAAATTGTTTTTATGTTGTTTTGTCCTATGCTTTATTAAATTGTATTTATGTTATTTTAACCTATGCTTTATTAAATTTTATTTATGTTGTTTTATCCTATGCTTTATTAAATTGTATTTATGTTGTTTTATCCTATGCTTTATTAAATTGTATTTATGTTGTTTTATCCTATGCTTTATTAAGTTGTATTTATGTTGTTTTATCCTATGCTTTATTAAATTGTATTTATGTTGTTTTATCCTATGCTTTATTAAATTGTATTTATGTTGTTTTATCATATGCTTTATTAAATTGTATTTATGTTGTTTTATCCTATGCTTTATTAAATTGTATTTATGTTGTTTTATCCTATGCTTTATTAAATTGTAATTCTGTGGTTTTATCCTATGCTTTATTAAATTGTATTTATGTTGTTTTAAACTATGCTTTATTAAATTGTTTTTATGTTGTTTTGTCCTATGCTTTATTAAATTGTATTTATGTTATTTTAACCTATGCTTTATTAAATTTTATTCATGTTGTTTTATCCTTTGCTTTATTAAATTGTATTTATGTTGTTTTATCCTATGCTTTATTAAATTGTATTTATGTTGTTTTATCCTATGCTTTATTAAATTGTATTTATGTTGTTTTAACCTATGCTTTATTAAATTGTATTTATGTTGTTTTAACCTATGCTTTATTAAATTGTATTGATGTTGTTTTATCCTATGCTTTATTAAATTGTATTTATGTTGTTTTATCCTATGCTTTATTAAATTGTATTTATGTTGTTTTATCCTATGCTTTAATAAATTGTATTTATGTTGTTTTATCCTATGCTTTATTAAATTGTATTTATGTTGTTTTGTCCTATGCTTTATTAAATTATATTTATGTTATTTTAACCTATGCTTTATTAAATTTTATTTATGTTGTTTTATCCTATGCTTTATTAAATTGTATTTATGTTGTTTTATCCTATGCTTTATTAAATTGTATTTATGTTGTTTTATCCTATGCTTTATTAAATTGTATTTATGTTGTTTTATCCTATGCTTTATTAAATTGTATTTATGTTGTTTTATCCTATGCTTTATTAAATTGTATTTATGTTGTTTTATCCTATGCTTTATTAAATTGTAATTATGTGGTTTTATCCTATGCTTTATTAAATTGTATTTATGTTGTTTTAACCTATGCTTTATTAAATTGTATTTATGTTGTTTTATCCTATGCTTTATTAAATTGTATTTATGTTATTTTGACCTATGCTTTACTAAATTGTATTTATGTTGTTTTATCCTGTGCTTTATTAAATTGTATTTATGTTGTTTTATCCTATGCTTTATTAAATTGTATTTATGTTGTTTTATCCTATGCTTTATTAAATTGTATTTATGTTGTTTTATCCTAAGCTTTATTAAATTGTATTTATGTTGTTTTATCCTATGCTTTATTAAATTGCATTTATGTTGTTTTAACCTATGCTTTATTAAATTGTATTTATGTTGCTTTAACATATGCTTTATTAAATTGTATTTATATTTTTTGTCTTATGCTTTATTAAATTGTATTTATGTTGTTTTATCCTGTGCTTTATTAAATTGTATTTATGTTGTTTTAACCTATGCTTTATTAAATTGTATTTATGTTGTTTTATCCTATGCTTTATTAAATTGTATTTATGTTGTTTTAACCTATGCTTTATTAAATTGTATTCATGTTGTTTTATCTTATGCTTTATTAAATTGTATTTATGTTGTTTTATCCTATGCTTTATTAAATTGAATTTATGTTGTTTTATCCTATGCTTTATGATATTGTATTTAATTTGTTTTATCCTAAGCTTTATTAAATTGTATTTATGTAGTTTTAGCCTATGCTTTATTAAATTGTATTTATGTTGTTTATCCTATGCTTTATTAAATTGTATTTATGTTGTTTATCCTATGTTTCATTAAATTGTATTTATGTTGTTTTATCCTATGCTTTATTAAATTGTATTTATGTTGTTTTGTCCTATACTTTATTAAATTGTATTTATGTTGTTTTATCCTATGCTTTATTAAATTGTAATTCTGTGGTTTTATCCTATGCTTTATTAAATTGTATTTATGTTGTTTTAAACTATGCTTTATTAAATTGTTTTTATGTTGTTTTGTCCTATGCTTTATTAAATTGTATTTATGTTATTTTAACCTATGCTTTATTAAATTGTATTTATGTTGTTTTATCCTATGCTTTATTAAATTGTATTTATGTTGTTTTATCCTATGCTTTATTAAATTGTATTTATGTTGTTTTATCCTATGCTTTATTAAATTGTATTTATGTTGTTTTATCCTATGCTTTATTAAATTGTATTTATGTTGTTTTATCCTATGCTTTATTAAATTGTATTTATGTTGTTTTAACCTATGCTTTATTAAATTGTATTTATGTTGTTTTATCCTATGCTTTATTAAATTTTATTTATGTTGTTTTATCCTATGCTTTATTAAATTGTATTTATGTTGCTTTATCCTATGCTTTATTAAATTGTATTTATGTTGTTTTATCCTATGCTTTATTAAATTTTATTTATTTTGTTTTATCCTGTGCTTTATTAAATTGTATTTATGTTGTTTTATCCTATGCTTTATTAAATTGAATGTATGTTGTTTTATCCTATGCTTTATTAAATTGTATTTATGTTGTTTTAACCTATGCTTTATTAAATTGTATTCATGTTGTTTTATCTTATGCTTTATTAAATTGTATTTATGTTGTTTTATCCTATGCTTTATTAAATTGAATTTAAGTTGTTTTATCCTATGCTTTATTATATTGTATTTAATTTGTTTTATCCTAAGCTTTATTAAATTGTATTTATGTAGTTTTAGCCTATGCTTTATTAAATTGTATTTATGTTGTTTATCCTATGCTTTATTAAATTGTATTTATGTTGTTTATCCTATGTTTCATTAAATTGTATTTATGTTGTTTTATCCTATGCTTTATTAAATTGTATTTATGTTGTTTTGTCCTATACTTTATTAAATTGTATTTATGTTGTTTTATCCTATGCTTTATTAAATTGTAATTCTGTGGTTTTATCCTATGCTTTATTAAATTGTATTTATGTTGTTTTAAACTATGCTTTATTAAATTGTTTTTATGTTGTTTTGTCCTATGCTTTATTAAATTGTATTTATGTTATTTTAACCTATGCTTTATTAAATTTTATTTATGTTGTTTTATCCTATGCTTTATTAAATTGTATTTATGTTGTTTTATCCTATGCTTTATTATATTGTATTTAATTTGTTTTATCCTATGCTTTGTTAAATTGTATTTATGTAGTTTTAGCCTATGCTTTATTAAATTGTATTTATGTTGTTTTATCCTATGCTTTATTAAATTGTATTTATGTTGTTTATCCTATGTTTCATTAAATTGTATTTATGTTGTTTTATCCTCTGCTTTATTAAATTGTATTTATGTTGTTTTGTCCTATACTTTATTAAATTGTATTTATGTTGTTTTATCCTATGCTTTATTAAATTGTATTTCTGTGGTTTTATTATATGCTTTATTAAATTGTATTTATGTTGTTTTAACCTATGCTTTATTAAATTTTAATTTATGTTGTTTTATCCTATGCTTTATTAAATTGTATTTATGTTGTTTTATGCTATGCTTTATTAAATTGTATTTATGTTGTTTTATCCTATGCTTTATTAAATTGTATTTATGTTGTTTTATCCTATGCTTTATTAAATTGTATTTATGTTGTTTTAACCTATGCTTTATTAAATTGTATTTATGTTGTTTTATCCTATGATTTATTAAATTGTATTTATGTTATTTTGACCTATGCTTTACTAAATTGTATTTATGTTGTTTTATCCTGTGCTTTATTAAATTGTATTTATGTTGTTTTAACCTATGCTTTATTAAATTGTATTTATGTTGTTTTATCCTATGCTTTATTAAATTGTATTTATGTTATTTGAACCTATGCTTTATTAAATTTTATTTATGTTGTTTTATCCTATGCTTTATTAAATTGTATTTATGTTGTTTTATCCTATGCTTTATTAAATTGTATTTATGTTGTTTTATCCTATGCTTTATTAAATTGAATTTAAGTTGTTTTATCCTATGCTTTATTATATTGTATTTAATTTGTTTTATCCTAAGCTTTATTAAATTGTATTTATGTAGTTTTAGCCTATGCTTTATTAAATTGTATTTATGTTGTTTATCCTATGCTTTATTAAATTGTATTTATGTTGTTTATCCTATGTTTCATTAAATTGTATTTATGTTGTTTTATCCTATGCTTTATTAAATTGTATTTATGTTGTTTTGTCCTATACTTTATTAAATTGTATTTATGTTGTTTTATCCTATGCTTTATTAAATTGTAATTCTGTGGTTTTATCCTATGCTTTATTAAATTGTATTTATGTTGTTTTAAACTATGCTTTATTAAATTGTTTTTATGTTGTTTTGTCCTATGCTTTATTAAATTGTATTTATGTTATTTTAACCTATGCTTTATTAAATTTTATTTATGTTGTTTTATCCTATGCTTTATTAAATTGTATTTATGTTGTTTTGTCCTATGCTTTATTAAATTGTATTTATGTTATTTTAACCTATGCTTTATTAAATTTTATGTATGTTGTTTTATCCTATGCTTTATTAAATTGTATTTATGTTGTTTTATCCTATGCTTTATTAAATTGTATTTATGTTGTTTTATCCTATGCTTTATTAAATTGTATTTATGTTGTTTTATCCTATGCTTTATTTAATTGTATTTATGTTGTTTTATCCTATGCTTTATTAAATTGTATTTCTGTGGTTTTATTATATGCTTTATTAAATTGTATTTATGTTGTTTTAACCTATGCTTTATTAAATTGTATTTATGTTGCTTTAACATATGCTTTATTAAATTGTATTTATGTTTTTTTGTCTTATGCTTTATTAAATTGTATTTATGTTGTTTTATCCTGTGCTTTATTAAATTGTATTTATGTTGTTTTAACCTATGCTTTATTAAATTATATTTATGTTGTTTTATGCTATGCTTTATTAAATTGTATTTATGTTGTTTTAACCTATGCTTTATTAAATTGTATTCATGTTGTTTTAACCTATGCTTTATTAAATTATATTTATGTTCTTTTATCCTATGCTTTATTAAATTGTATTTATGTTGTTTTAACCTATGCTTTATTAAATTGTATTTATGTTGTTTTATCCTATGCTTTATTAAATTGTATTTATGTTGTTTTATCCTATGCTTTATTAAATTGTATTTATGTTGTTTTAACCTATGCTTTATTAAATTGTATTCATGTTGTTTTATCTTATGCTTTATTAAATTGTATTTATGTTGTTTTATCCTATGCTTTATTAAATTGAATTTAAGTTGTTTTATCCTATGCTTTATTATATTGTATTTAATTTGTTTTATCCTAAGCTTTATTAAATTGTATTTATGTAGTTTTAGCCTATGCTTTATTAAATTGTATTTATGTTGTTTATCCTATGCTTTATTAAATTGTATTTATGTTGTTTATCCTATGTTTCATTAAATTGTATTTATGTTGTTTTATCCTATGCTTTATTAAATTGTATTTATGTTGTTTTGTCCTATACTTTATTAAATTGTATTTATGTTGTTTTATCCTATGCTTTATTAAATTGTAATTCTGTGGTTTTATCCTATGCTTTATTAAATTGTATTTATGTTGTTTTAAACTATGCTTTATTAAATTGTTTTTATGTTGTTTTGTCCTATGCTTTATTAAATTGTATTTATGTTATTTTAACCTATGCTTTATTAAATTTTATTTATGTTGTTTTATCCTATGCTTTATTAAATTGTATTTATGTTGTTTTATCCTATGCTTTATTAAATTGTATTTATGTTGTTTTATCCTATGCTTTATTAAGTTGTATTTATGTTGTTTTATCCTATGCTTTATTAAATTGTATTTATGTTGTTTTATCCTATGCTTTATTAAATTGTATTTATGTTGTTTTATCATATGCTTTATTAAATTGTATTTATGTTGTTTTATCCTATGCTTTATTAAATTGTATTTATGTTGTTTTATCCTATGCTTTATTAAATTGTAATTCTGTGGTTTTATCCTATGCTTTATTAAATTGTATTTATGTTGTTTTAAACTATGCTTTATTAAATTGTTTTTATGTTGTTTTGTCCTATGCTTTATTAAATTGTATTTATGTTATTTTAACCTATGCTTTATTAAATTTTATTCATGTTGTTTTATCCTTTGCTTTATTAAATTGTATTTATGTTGTTTTATCCTATGCTTTATTAAATTGTATTTATGTTGTTTTATCCTATGCTTTATTAAATTGTATTTATGTTGTTTTAACCTATGCTTTATTAAATTGTATTTATGTTGTTTTAACCTATGCTTTATTAAATTGTATTGATGTTGTTTTATCCTATGCTTTATTAAATTGTATTTATGTTGTTTTATCCTATGCTTTATTAAATTGTATTTATGTTGTTTTATCCTATGCTTTAATAAATTGTATTTATGTTGTTTTATCCTATGCTTTATTAAATTGTATTTATGTTGTTTTGTCCTATGCTTTATTAAATTATATTTATGTTATTTTAACCTATGCTTTATTAAATTTTATTTATGTTGTTTTATCCTATGCTTTATTAAATTGTATTTATGTTGTTTTATCCTATGCTTTATTAAATTGTATTTATGTTGTTTTATCCTATGCTTTATTAAATTGTATTTATGTTGTTTTATCCTATGCTTTATTAAATTGTATTTATGTTGTTTTATCCTATGCTTTATTAAATTGTATTTATGTTGTTTTATCCTATGCTTTATTAAATTGTAATTATGTGGTTTTATCCTATGCTTTATTAAATTGTATTTATGTTGTTTTAACCTATGCTTTATTAAATTGTATTTATGTTGTTTTATCCTATGCTTTATTAAATTGTATTTATGTTATTTTGACCTATGCTTTACTAAATTGTATTTATGTTGTTTTATCCTGTGCTTTATTAAATTGTATTTATGTTGTTTTATCCTATGCTTTATTAAATTGTATTTATGTTGTTTTATCCTATGCTTTATTAAATTGTATTTATGTTGTTTTATCCTAAGCTTTATTAAATTGTATTTATGTTGTTTTATCCTATGCTTTATTAAATTGCATTTATGTTGTTTTAACCTATGCTTTATTAAATTGTATTTATGTTGCTTTAACATATGCTTTATTAAATTGTATTTATATTTTTTGTCTTATGCTTTATTAAATTGTATTTATGTTGTTTTATCCTGTGCTTTATTAAATTGTATTTATGTTGTTTTAACCTATGCTTTATTAAATTGTATTTATGTTGTTTTATCCTATGCTTTATTAAATTGTATTTATGTTGTTTTAACCTATGCTTTATTAAATTGTATTCATGTTGTTTTATCTTATGCTTTATTAAATTGTATTTATGTTGTTTTATCCTATGCTTTATTAAATTGAATTTATGTTGTTTTATCCTATGCTTTATGATATTGTATTTAATTTGTTTTATCCTAAGCTTTATTAAATTGTATTTATGTAGTTTTAGCCTATGCTTTATTAAATTGTATTTATGTTGTTTATCCTATGCTTTATTAAATTGTATTTATGTTGTTTATCCTATGTTTCATTAAATTGTATTTATGTTGTTTTATCCTATGCTTTATTAAATTGTATTTATGTTGTTTTGTCCTATACTTTATTAAATTGTATTTATGTTGTTTTATCCTATGCTTTATTAAATTGTAATTCTGTGGTTTTATCCTATGCTTTATTAAATTGTATTTATGTTGTTTTAAACTATGCTTTATTAAATTGTTTTTATGTTGTTTTGTCCTATGCTTTATTAAATTGTATTTATGTTATTTTAACCTATGCTTTATTAAATTGTATTTATGTTGTTTTATCCTATGCTTTATTAAATTGTATTTATGTTGTTTTATCCTATGCTTTATTAAATTGTATTTATGTTGTTTTATCCTATGCTTTATTAAATTGTATTTATGTTGTTTTATCCTATGCTTTATTAAATTGTATTTATGTTGTTTTATCCTATGCTTTATTAAATTGTATTTATGTTGTTTTAACCTATGCTTTATTAAATTGTATTTATGTTGTTTTATCCTATGCTTTATTAAATTTTATTTATGTTGTTTTATCCTATGCTTTATTAAATTGTATTTATGTTGCTTTATCCTATGCTTTATTAAATTGTATTTATGTTGTTTTATCCTATGCTTTATTAAATTTTATTTATTTTGTTTTATCCTGTGCTTTATTAAATTGTATTTATGTTGTTTTATCCTATGCTTTATTAAATTGAATGTATGTTGTTTTATCCTATGCTTTATTAAATTGTATTTATGTTGTTTTAACCTATGCTTTATTAAATTGTATTCATGTTGTTTTATCTTATGCTTTATTAAATTGTATTTATGTTGTTTTATCCTATGCTTTATTAAATTGAATTTAAGTTGTTTTATCCTATGCTTTATTATATTGTATTTAATTTGTTTTATCCTAAGCTTTATTAAATTGTATTTATGTAGTTTTAGCCTATGCTTTATTAAATTGTATTTATGTTGTTTATCCTATGCTTTATTAAATTGTATTTATGTTGTTTATCCTATGTTTCATTAAATTGTATTTATGTTGTTTTATCCTATGCTTTATTAAATTGTATTTATGTTGTTTTGTCCTATACTTTATTAAATTGTATTTATGTTGTTTTATCCTATGCTTTATTAAATTGTAATTCTGTGGTTTTATCCTATGCTTTATTAAATTGTATTTATGTTGTTTTAAACTATGCTTTATTAAATTGTTTTTATGTTGTTTTGTCCTATGCTTTATTAAATTGTATTTATGTTATTTTAACCTATGCTTTATTAAATTTTATTTATGTTGTTTTATCCTATGCTTTATTAAATTGTATTTATGTTGTTTTATCCTATGCTTTATTATATTGTATTTAATTTGTTTTATCCTATGCTTTGTTAAATTGTATTTATGTAGTTTTAGCCTATGCTTTATTAAATTGTATTTATGTTGTTTTATCCTATGCTTTATTAAATTGTATTTATGTTGTTTATCCTATGTTTCATTAAATTGTATTTATGTTGTTTTATCCTCTGCTTTATTAAATTGTATTTATGTTGTTTTGTCCTATACTTTATTAAATTGTATTTATGTTGTTTTATCCTATGCTTTATTAAATTGTATTTCTGTGGTTTTATTATATGCTTTATTAAATTGTATTTATGTTGTTTTAACCTATGCTTTATTAAATTTTAATTTATGTTGTTTTATCCTATGCTTTATTAAATTGTATTTATGTTGTTTTATGCTATGCTTTATTAAATTGTATTTATGTTGTTTTATCCTATGCTTTATTAAATTGTATTTATGTTGTTTTATCCTATGCTTTATTAAATTGTATTTATGTTGTTTTAACCTATGCTTTATTAAATTGTATTTATGTTGTTTTATCCTATGATTTATTAAATTGTATTTATGTTATTTTGACCTATGCTTTACTAAATTGTATTTATGTTGTTTTATCCTGTGCTTTATTAAATTGTATTTATGTTGTTTTAACCTATGCTTTATTAAATTGTATTTATGTTGTTTTATCCTATGCTTTATTAAATTGTATTTATGTTGTTTTATCCTATGCTTTATTAAATTGTATTTATGTTGTTTTATCCTATGCTTTATTAAATTGTATTTATGTTGTTTTATCCTATGCTTTATTAAATTGTATTTCTGTGGTTTTATTATATGCTTTATTAAATTTTATTTATGTTGTTTTATCCTATGCTTTATTAAATTTTATTTATGTTGTTTTATCCTATGCTTTATTAAATTGTATTTATGTTGTTTTATGCTATGCTTTATTAAATTGTATTTATGTTGTTTTATCCTATGCTTTATTAAATTGTATTTATGTTGTTTTATCCTATGCTTTATTAAATTGTATTTATGTTGTTTTAACCTATGCTTTATTAAATTGTATTTATGTTGTTTTATCCTATGCTTGATTAAATTGTATTTATGTTGTTTTATCCTATGCTTTATTAAATTGTATTTATGTTGTTTTATCCTATGCTTTATTAAATTGTATTTATGTTGTTTTATCCTATGCTTTATTAAATTGTAATTCTGTGGTTTTATCCTATGCTTTATTAAATTGTATTTATGTTGTTTTAAACTATGCTTTATTAAATTGTTTTTATGTTGTTTTGTCCTATGCTTTATAAAATTGTATTTATGTTATTTGAACCTATGCTTTATTAAATTTTATTTATGTTGTTTTATCCTATGCTTTATTAAATTGTATTTATGTTGTTTTATCCTATGCTTTATTAAATTGTATTTATGTTGTTTTATCCTATGCTTTATTAAATTGTATTTATGTTGTTTTATCCTATGCTTTATTAAATTGAATTTAAGTTGTTTTATCCTATGCTTTATTATATTGTATTTAATTTGTTTTATCCTAAGCTTTATTAAATTGTATTTATGTAGTTTTAGCCTATGCTTTATTAAATTGTATTTATGTTGTTTATCCTATGCTTTATTAAATTGTATTTATGTTGTTTATCCTATGTTTCATTAAATTGTATTTATGTTGTTTTATCCTATGCTTTATTAAATTGTAT
The DNA here is from genome assembly GCF_046119375.1 of Phyllobates terribilis. Taxonomy (NCBI): domain Eukaryota; kingdom Metazoa; phylum Chordata; class Amphibia; order Anura; family Dendrobatidae; genus Phyllobates; species Phyllobates terribilis. The sequence continues at coordinate 22,932,043 of NW_027362778.1, forward strand.
TTATGTTGTTTTGTCCTATACTTTATTAAATTGTATTTATGTTGTTTTATCCTATGCTTTATTAAATTGTAATTCTGTGGTTTTATCCTATGCTTTATTAAATTGTATTTATGTTGTTTTAAACTATGCTTTATTAAATTGTTTTTATGTTGTTTTGTCCTATGCTTTATTAAATTGTATTTATGTTATTTTAACCTATGCTTTATTAAATTTTATTTATGTTGTTTTATCCTATGCTTTATTAAATTGTATTTATGTTGTTTTGTCCTATGCTTTATTAAATTGTATTTATGTTATTTTAACCTATGCTTTATTAAATTTTATTTATGTTGTTTTATCCTATGCTTTATTAAATTGTATTTATGTTGTTTTATCCTATGCTTTATTAAATTGTATTTATGTTGTTTTATCCTATGCTTTATTAAATTGTATTTATGTTGTTTTATCCTATGCTTTATTTAATTGTATTTATGTTGTTTTATCCTATGCTTTATTAAATTGTATTTCTGTGGTTTTATTATATGCTTTATTAAATTGTATTTATGTTGTTTTAACCTATGCTTTATTAAATTGTATTTATGTTGCTTTAACATATGCTTTATTAAATTGTATTTATGTTGTTTTATCTTATGCTTTATTAAATTGTATTTATGTTGTTTTATCCTATGCTTTATTAAATTGAATTTAAGTTGTTTTATCCTATGCTTTATTATATTGCATTTAATTTGTTTTATCCTTAGCTTTATTAAATTGTATTTATGTAGTTTTAGCCTATGATTTATTAAATTGTATTTATGTTGTTTATCCTATGCTTTATTAAATTGTATTTATGTTGTTTATCCTATGTTTCATTAAATTGTATTTATGTTGTTTTATCCTATGCTTTATTAAATTGTATTTATGTTGTTTTGTCCTATACTTTATTAAATTGTATTTATGTTGTTTTATCCTATGCTTTATTAAATTGTAATTCTGTGGTTTTATCCTATGCTTTATTAAATTGTATTTATGTTGTTTTAAACTATGCTTTATTAAATTGTTTTTATGTTGTTTTGTCCTTTGCTTTATTAAATTGTATTTATGTTATTTTAACCTATGCTTTATTAAATTTTATTTATGTTGTTTTATCCTATGCTTTATTAAATTGTATTTATGTTGTTTTATCCTATGCTTTATTAAATTGTATTTATGTTGTTTTATCCTATGCTTTATTAAGTTGTATTTATGTTGTTTTATCCTATGCTTTATTAAATTGTATTTATGTTGTTTTATCCTATGCTTTATTAAATTGTATTTATGTTGTTTTATCATATGCTTTATTAAATTGTATTTATGTTGTTTTATCCTATGCTTTATTAAATTGTATTTATGTTGTTTTATCCTATGCTTTATTAAATTGTAATTCTGTGGTTTTATCCTATGCTTTATTAAATTGTATTTATGTTGTTTTAACCTATGCTTTATTAAATTGTATTTATGTTGTTTTATCCTATGATTTATTAAATTGTATTTATGTTATTTTGACCTATGCTTTACTAAATTGTATTTATGTTGTTTTATCCTGTGCTTTATTAAATTGTATTTATGTTGTTTTAACCTATGCTTTATTAAATTGTATTTATGTTGTTTTATCCTATGCTTTATTAAATTGTATTTATGTTGTTTTATCCTATGCTTTATTAAATTGTATTTATGTTGTTTTATCCTATGCTTTATTAAATTGTATTTATGTTGTTTTATCCTATGCTTTATTAAATTGTATTTCTGTGGTTTTATTATATGCTTTATTAAATTTTATTTATGTTGTTTTATCCTATGCTTTATTAAATTTTATTTATGTTGTTTTATCCTATGCTTTATTAAATTGTATTTATGTTGTTTTATGCTATGCTTTATTAAATTGTATTTATGTTGTTTTATCCTATGCTTTATTAAATTGTATTTATGTTGTTTTATCCTATGCTTTATTAAATTGTATTTATGTTGTTTTAACCTATGCTTTATTAAATTGTATTTATGTTGTTTTATCCTATGCTTGATTAAATTGTATTTATGTTGTTTTATCCTATGCTTTATTAAATTGTATTTATGTTGTTTTATCCTATGCTTTATTAAATTGTATTTATGTTGTTTTATCCTATGCTTTATTAAATTGTAATTCTGTGGTTTTATCCTATGCTTTATTAAATTGTATTTATGTTGTTTTAAACTATGCTTTATTAAATTGTTTTTATGTTGTTTTGTCCTATGCTTTATAAAATTGTATTTATGTTATTTGAACCTATGCTTTATTAAATTTTATTTATGTTGTTTTATCCTATGCTTTATTAAATTGTATTTATGTTGTTTTATCCTATGCTTTATTAAATTGTATTTATGTTGTTTTATCCTATGCTTTATTAAATTGTATTTATGTTGTTTTATCCTATGCTTTATTAAATTGAATTTAAGTTGTTTTATCCTATGCTTTATTATATTGTATTTAATTTGTTTTATCCTAAGCTTTATTAAATTGTATTTATGTAGTTTTAGCCTATGCTTTATTAAATTGTATTTATGTTGTTTATCCTATGCTTTATTAAATTGTATTTATGTTGTTTATCCTATGTTTCATTAAATTGTATTTATGTTGTTTTATCCTATGCTTTATTAAATTGTATTTATGTTGTTTTGTCCTATACTTTATTAAATTGTATTTATGTTGTTTTATCCTATGCTTTATTAAATTGTAATTCTGTGGTTTTATCCTATGCTTTATTAAATTGTATTTATGTTGTTTTAAACTATGCTTTATTAAATTGTTTTTATGTTGTTTTGTCCTATGCTTTATTAAATTGTATTTATGTTATTTTAACCTATGCTTTATTAAATTTTATTTATGTTGTTTTATCCTATGCTTTATTAAATTGTATTTATGTTGTTTTATCCTATGCTTTATTAAATTGTATTTATGTTGTTTATCCTATGTTTCATTAAATTGTATTTATGTTGTTTTATCCTCTGCTTTATTAAATTGTATTTATGTTGTTTTGTCCTATACTTTATTAAATTGTATTTATGTTGTTTTATCCTATGCTTTATTAAATTGTATTTCTGTGGTTTTATTATATGCTTTATTAAATTGTATTTATGTTGTTTTAACCTATGCTTTATTAAATTTTATTTATGTTGTTTTATCCTATGATTTATTAAATTGTATTTATGTTGTTATATCCTATGCTTTATTAAATTGTATTTATGTTGTTTTATCCTATGCTTTATTAAATTGTATTTCTGTGGTTTTATTATATGCTTTATTAAATTTTATTTATGTTGTTTTATCCTATGCTTTATTAAATTTTATTTATGTTGTTTTATCCTATGCTTTATTAAATTGTATTTATGTTGTTTTATGCTATGCTTTATTAAATTGTATTTATGTTGTTTTATCCTATGCTTTATTAAATTGTATTTATGTTGTTTTATCCTATGCTTTATTAAAATGTATTTATGTTGTTTTAACCTATGCTTTATTAAATTGTATTTATGTTGTTTTATCCTATGCTTTATTAAATTGTATTTATGTTATCTTGACCTATGCTTTACTAAATTGTATTTATGTTGTTTTATCCTGTGCTTTATTAAATTGTATTTATGTTGTTTTAACCTATGCTTTATTAAATTGTATTTATGTTGTTTTATCCTATGCTTTATTAAATTGTATTTATGTTGTTTTATCCTATGCTTTATTAAATTGTATTTATGTTGTTTTATCCTATGCTTTATTAAATTGTATTTATGTTGTTTTATCCTATGCTTTATTAAATTGTAATTCTGTGGTTTTATCCTATGCTTTATTAAATTGTATTTATGTTGTTTTAAACTATGCTTTATTAAATTGTTTTTATGTTGTTTTGTCCTATGCTTTATTAAATTGTATTTATGTTATTTGAACCTATGCTTTATTAAATTTTATTTATGTTGTTTTATTCTTTGCTTTATTAAATTGTATTTATGTTGTTTTATCCTATGCTTTATTAAATTGTATTTATGTTGTTTTATCCTATGCTTTATTAAATTGTATTTATGTTGTTTTATCCTATGCTTTATTTAATTGTATTTATGTTGTTTTATCCTATGCTTTATTAAATTTTATTTATGTTGTTTTATCCTATGCTTTATTAAATTGTATTTATGTTGTTTTATCATATGCTTTATTAAATTGTATTTATGTTGTTTTATCCTATGCTTTATTAAATTTTATTTATGTTGTTTTATCCTATGCTTTATTAAATTGTATTTATGTTGTTTTATCCTATGCTTTATTAAATTTTATTTATGTTGTTTTATCCTATGCTTTATTAAATTGTATTTATGTTGTTTTATCCTATGCTTTATTAAATTGTATTCATGTTGTTTTATCTTATGCTTTATTAAATTGTATTAATGTTGTTTTATCCTATGCTTTATTAAATTGAATTTATGTTGTTTTATCCTATGCTTTATTAAATTGTATTTATGTTGTTTTAACTTATGCTTTATTAAATTGTATTTATGTTGTTTTATCCTATGCTTTATTAAATTGTATTCATGTTGTTTTATCTTATGCTTTATTAAATTGTATTTATGTTGTTTTATCCTATGCTTTATTAAATTGAATTTATGTTGTTTTATCCTATGCTTTATTAAATTGTATTTATGTTGTTTTAACTTATGCTTTATTAAATTGTATTTATGTTGTTTTATCCTATGCTTTATTAAATTGTATTCATGTTGTTTTATCTTATGCTTTATTAAATTGTATTTATGTTGTTTTATCCTATGCTTTATTAAATTGAATTTATGTTGTTTTATCCTATGCTTTATTAAATTGTATTTATGTAGTTTTAGCCTATGCTTTATTAAATTGTATTTATGTTGTTTTATCCTATGCTTTATTAAATTGTATTTATGTTGTTTATCCTATGTTTCATTAAATTGTATTTATGTTGTTTTATCCTATGCTTTATTAAATTGTATTTCTGTGGTTTTATTATATGCTTTATTAAATTGTATTTATGTTGTTTTAACCTATGCTTAATTAAATTTTATTTATGTTGTTTTATCCTATGCTTTATTAAATTGTATTTATGTTGTTTTATGCTATGCTTTATTAAATTGTATTTATGTTGTTTTATCCTATGCTTTATTAAATTGTATTTATGTTGTTTTATCCTATGCTTTATTAAATTGTATTTATGTTGTTTTAACCTATGCTTTATTAAATTGTATTTATGTTGTTTTATCCTATGCTTTATTAAATTTTATTTATGTTGTTTATCCTATGTTTCATTAAATTGTATTTATGTTGTTTTATCCTATGCTTTACTAAATTGTATTTATGTTGTTTTATCCTGTGCTTTATTAAATTGTATTTATGTTGTTTTATCCTATGCTTTATTAAATTTTATTTATGTTGTTTATCCTATGTTTCATTAAATTGTATTTATGTTGTTTTATCCTATGCTTTATTAAATTGTATTTCTGTGGTTTTATTATATGCTTTATTAAATTGTATTTATGTTGTTTTAACCTATGCTTAATTAAATTTTATTTATGTTGTTTTATCCTATGCTTTATTAAATTGTATTTATGTTGTTTTATGCTATGCTTTATTAAATTGTATTTATGTTGTTTTATCCTATGCTTTATTAAATTGTATTTATGTTGTTTTATCCTATGCTTTATTAAATTTTTATTTATGTTGTTTTATCCTATGCTTTATTAAATTTTATTTATGTTGTTTTATCCTATGCTTTATTAAATTGTATTTATGTTGTTTTATCCTATGCTTTATTAAATTGTATTTATGTTGTTTTAACCTATGCTTTATTAAATTGTATTTATGTTGTTTTATCCTATGCTTTATTAAATTGTATTTATGGTGTTTTAACCTATGCTTTATTAAATTGTATTCATGTTTTTTTATCTTATGCTTTATTAAATTGTATTTATGTTGTTTTATCCTATGCTTTATTAAATTGAATTTATGTTGTTTTATCCTATGATTTATTATATTGTATTTAATTTGTTTTATCCTAAGCTTTATTAAATTGTATTTATGTAGTTTTAGCCTATGCTTTATTAAATTGTATTTATGTTGTTTATCCTATGCTTTATTAAATTGTATTTATGTTGTTTATCCTATGTTTCATTAAATTGTATTTATGTTGTTTTATCCTATGCTTTATTAAATTGTATTTATGTTGTTTTGTCCTATGCTTTATTAAATTGTATTTATGTTGTTTTAAACTATGCTTTATTAAATTGTTTTTATGTTGTTTTGTCCTATGCTTTATTAAATTGTATTTATGTTGTTTTATCCTATGCTTTATTAAATTGTAATTCTGTGGTTTTATCCTATGCTTTATTAAATTGTATTTATGTTGTTTTAAACTATGCTTTATTAAATTGTTTTTATGTTGTTTTGTCCTATGCTTTATTAAATTGTATTTATGTTATTTGAACCTATGCTTTATTAAATTTTATTTATGTTGTTTTATTCTTTGCTTTATTAAATTGTATTTATGTTGTTTTATCCTATGCTTTATTAAATTGTATTTATGTTGTTTTATCCTATGCTTTATTAAATTGTATTTATGTTGTTTTATCCTATGCTTTATTTAATTGTATTTATGTTGTTTTATCCTATGCTTTATTAAATTTTATTTATGTTGTTTTATCCTATGCTTTATTAAATTGTATTTATGTTGTTTTATCATATGCTTTATTAAATTGTATTTATGTTGTTTTATCCTATGCTTTATTAAATTTTATTTATGTTGTTTTATCCTATGCTTTATTAAATTGTATTTATGTTGTTTTATCCTATGCTTTATTAAATTTTATTTATGTTGTTTTATCCTATGCTTTATTAAATTGTATTTATGTTGTTTTATCCTATGCTTTATTAAATTGTATTCATGTTGTTTTATCTTATGCTTTATTAAATTGTATTAATGTTGTTTTATCCTATGCTTTATTAAATTGAATTTATGTTGTTTTATCCTATGCTTTATTAAATTGTATTTATGTTGTTTTAACTTATGCTTTATTAAATTGTATTTATGTTGTTTTATCCTATGCTTTATTAAATTGTATTCATGTTGTTTTATCTTATGCTTTATTAAATTGTATTTATGTTGTTTTATCCTATGCTTTATTAAATTGAATTTATGTTGTTTTATCCTATGCTTTATTAAATTGTATTTATGTTGTTTTAACTTATGCTTTATTAAATTGTATTTATGTTGTTTTATCCTATGCTTTATTAAATTGTATTCATGTTGTTTTATCTTATGCTTTATTAAATTGTATTTATGTTGTTTTATCCTATGCTTTATTAAATTGAATTTATGTTGTTTTATCCTATGCTTTATTAAATTGTATTTATGTAGTTTTAGCCTATGCTTTATTAAATTGTATTTATGTTGTTTTATCCTATGCTTTATTAAATTGTATTTATGTTGTTTATCCTATGTTTCATTAAATTGTATTTATGTTGTTTTATCCTATGCTTTATTAAATTGTATTTCTGTGGTTTTATTATATGCTTTATTAAATTGTATTTATGTTGTTTTAACCTATGCTTAATTAAATTTTATTTATGTTGTTTTATCCTATGCTTTATTAAATTGTATTTATGTTGTTTTATGCTATGCTTTATTAAATTGTATTTATGTTGTTTTATCCTATGCTTTATTAAATTGTATTTATGTTGTTTTATCCTATGCTTTATTAAATTGTATTTATGTTGTTTTAACCTATGCTTTATTAAATTGTATTTATGTTGTTTTATCCTATGCTTTATTAAATTTTATTTATGTTGTTTATCCTATGTTTCATTAAATTGTATTTATGTTGTTTTATCCTATGCTTTACTAAATTGTATTTATGTTGTTTTATCCTGTGCTTTATTAAATTGTATTTATGTTGTTTTATCCTATGCTTTATTAAATTTTATTTATGTTGTTTATCCTATGTTTCATTAAATTGTATTTATGTTGTTTTATCCTATGCTTTATTAAATTGTATTTCTGTGGTTTTATTATATGCTTTATTAAATTGTATTTATGTTGTTTTAACCTATGCTTAATTAAATTTTATTTATGTTGTTTTATCCTATGCTTTATTAAATTGTATTTATGTTGTTTTATGCTATGCTTTATTAAATTGTATTTATGTTGTTTTATCCTATGCTTTATTAAATTGTATTTATGTTGTTTTATCCTATGCTTTATTAAATTTTTATTTATGTTGTTTTATCCTATGCTTTATTAAATTTTATTTATGTTGTTTTATCCTATGCTTTATTAAATTGTATTTATGTTGTTTTATCCTATGCTTTATTAAATTGTATTTATGTTGTTTTAACCTATGCTTTATTAAATTGTATTTATGTTGTTTTATCCTATGCTTTATTAAATTGTATTTATGGTGTTTTAACCTATGCTTTATTAAATTGTATTCATGTTTTTTTATCTTATGCTTTATTAAATTGTATTTATGTTGTTTTATCCTATGCTTTATTAAATTGAATTTATGTTGTTTTATCCTATGATTTATTATATTGTATTTAATTTGTTTTATCCTAAGCTTTATTAAATTGTATTTATGTAGTTTTAGCCTATGCTTTATTAAATTGTATTTATGTTGTTTATCCTATGCTTTATTAAATTGTATTTATGTTGTTTATCCTATGTTTCATTAAATTGTATTTATGTTGTTTTATCCTATGCTTTATTAAATTGTATTTATGTTGTTTTGTCCTATGCTTTATTAAATTGTATTTATGTTGTTTTAAACTATGCTTTATTAAATTGTTTTTATGTTGTTTTGTCCTATGCTTTATTAAATTGTATTTATGTTGTTTTATCCTATGCTTTATTAAATTGTATTTATGTTGTTTTATCCTATGCTTTATTAAATTGTATTTATGTTGTTTTATCCTATGCTTTATTAAATTGTATTTATGTTGTTTTATCCTATGCTTTATTAAATTGTATTTATGTTGTTTTATCCTATGCTTTATTAAATTGTATTTATGTTGTTTTAACCTATGCTTTATTAAATTGTATTTATGTTGTTTTATCCTATGCTTTATTAAATTTTATTTATGTTGTTTTATCCTATGCTTTATTAAATTGTATTTATGTTGTTTTATCCTATGCTTTATTAAATTTTTATTTATGTTGTTTTATCCTATGCTTTATTAAATTTTATTTATGTTGTTTTATCCTATGCTTTATTAAATTGTATTTATGTTGTTTTATCCTATGCTTCATTAAATTGTATTTATGTTGTTTTAACTTATGCTTTATTAAATTGTATTTATGTTGTTTTATCCTATGCTTTATTAAATTGTATTTATGTTGTTTTATGCTATGCTTTATTAAATTGTATTTATGTTGTTTTATCCTATGCTTTATTAAATTGTATTTATGTTGTTTTATCCTATGCTTTATTAAATTTTTATTTATGTTGTTTTATCCTATGCTTTATTAAATTTTATTTATGTTGTTTTATCCTATGCTTTATTAAATTGTATTTATGTTGTTTTATCCTATGCTTTATTAAATTGTATTTATGTTGTTTTAACCTATGCTTTATTAAATTGTATTTATGTTGTTTTATCCTATGCTTTAGTACATTGTATTTATGTTATTTTGACCTATGCTTTACTAAATTGTATTTATGTTGTTTTATCCTGTGCTTTATTAAATTGTATTTATGTTGTTTTAACCTATGCTTTATTAAATTGTATTTATGTTGTTTTATCCTATGCCTTATTAAATTGTATTTATGTTGTTTTATCCTATGCTTTATTAAATTTTATTTATGTTGTTTTATCCTATGCTTTATTAAATTGTATTTATGTTGTTTTATGCTATGCTTTATTAAATTGTATTTATGTTGTTTTATCCTATGCTTTATTAAATTGTATTTATGTTATTTTATCCTATGCTTTATTAAATTGTATTTATGTTGTTTTAACCTATGCTTTATTAAATTGTATTTATGTTGTTTTATCCTATGCTTTATTAAATTGTATTTATGTTATTTTGACCTATGCTTTACTAAATTGTATTTATGTTGTTTTATCCTGTGCTTTATTAAATTGTATTTATGTTGTTTTAACCTATGCTTTATTAAATTGTATTTATGTTGTTTTATCCTATGCTTTATTAAATTGTATTTATGTTGTTTTATCCTATGCTTTATTAAATTGTATTTATGTTGTTTTATCCTATGCTTTATTTAATTGTATTTATGTTGTTTTATCCTATGCTTTATTAAATTTTATTTATGTTGTTTTATCCTATGCTTTATTAAATTGTATTTATGTTGTTTTATCCTATGCTTTATTAAATTGTATTTATGTTGTTTTAACCTATGCTTTATTAAATTGTATTTATGTTGTTTTATCATATGCTTTATTAAATTGTATTTATGTTGTTTTATCCTATGCTTTATTAAATTTTATTTATGTTGTTTTATCCTATGCTTTATTAAATTGTATTTATGTTGTTTTATCCTATGCTTTATTAAATTGTATTCATGTTGTTTTATCTTATGCTTTATTAAATTGTATTTATGTTGTTTTATCCTATGCTTTATTAAATTGAATTTATGTTGTTTTATCCTATGCTTTATTAAATTGTATTTATGTAGTTTTAGCCTATGCTTTATTAAATTGTATTTATGTTGTTTTATCCTATGCTTTATTAAATTGTATTTATGTTGTTTATCCTATGTTTCATTAAATTGTATTTATGTTGTTTTATCCTCTGCTTTATTAAATTGTATTTATGCTGCTTTGTCCTATGCTTTATTAAATTGTATTTATGTTGTTTTATCCTATGCTTTATTAAATTGTATTTCTGTGGTTTTATTATATGCTTTATTAAATTGTATTTATGTTGTTTTAACCTATGCTTAATTAAATTTTATTTATGTTGTTTTATCCTATGCTTTATTAAATTGTATTTATGTTGTTTTATGCTATGCTTTATTAAATTGTATTTATGTTGTTTTATCCTATGCTTTATTAAATTGTATTTATGTTGTTTTATCCTATGCTTTATTAAATTTTTATTTATGTTGTTTTATCCTATGCTTTATTAAATTTTATTTATGTTGTTTTATCCTATGCTTTATTAAATTGTATTTATGTTGTTTTATCCTATGCTTTATTAAATTGTATTTATGTTGTTTTAACCTATGCTTTATTAAATTGTATTTATGTTGTTTTATCCTATGCTTTATTAAATTGTATTTATGTTATTTTGACCTATGCTTTACTAAATTGTATTTATGTTGTTTTATCCTGTGCTTTATTAAATTGTATTTATGTTGTTTTAACCTATGCTTTATTAAATTGTATTTATGTTGTTTTATCCTATGCTTTATTACATTGTATTTATGTTGTTTTATCCTATGCTTTATTAAATTGTATTTATGTTGTTTTATCCTAAGCTTTATTAAATTGTATTTATGTTGTTTTATCATATGCTTTATTAAATTGTATTTATGTTGTTTTAACCTATGCTTTATTAAATTGTATTAATGTTGCTTTAACATATGCTTTATTAAATTGTATTTATATTTTTTGTCTTATGCTTTATTAAATTGTATTTTTGTTGTTTTATCCTGTGCTTTATAAAATTGTATTTATGTTGTTTTAACCTATGCTTTATTAAATTGTATTTATGTTGTTTTATCCTATGCTTTATTAAATTGTATTTATGTTGTTTTAACCTATGCTTTATTAAATTGTATTCATGTTTTTTTATCTTATGCTTTATTAAATTGTATTTATGTTGTTTTATCCTATGCTTTATTAAATTGAATTTATGTTATTTTCACCTATGCTTTACTAAATTGTATTTATGTTGTTTTATCCTATGCTTTATTAAATTGTATTTATGTTGTTTTATCCTATGCTTTATTAAATTGTATTTATGTTGTTTTATCCTAAGCTTTATTAAATTGTATTTATGTTGTTTTATCCTATGCTTTATTAAATTGTATTTATGTTGTTTTAACCTATGCTTTATTAAATTGTATTTATGTTGCTTTAACATATGCTTTATTAAATTGTATTTATATTTTTTGTCTTATGCTTTATTAAATTGTATTTATGTTGTTTTATCCTGTGCTTTATTAAATTGTATTTATGTTGTTTTAACCTATACTTTATTAAATTGTATTTATGTTGTTTTATCCTATGCTTTATTAAATTGTATTTATGTTGTTTTAACCTATGCTTTATTAAATTGTATTCATGTTGTTTTATCTTATGCTTTATTAAATTGTATTTATGTTGTTTTATCCTATGCTTTATTAAATTGAATTTATGTTGTTTTATCCTATGATTTATTATATTGTATTTAATTTGTTTTATCCTAAGCTTTATTAAATTGTATTTATGTAGTTTTAGCCTATGCTTTATTAAATTGTATTTATGTTGTTTATCCTATGCTTTATTAAATTGTATTTATGTTGTTTATCCTATGTTTCATTAAATTGTATTTATGTTGTTTTATCCTATGCTTTATTAAATTGTATTTAAGTTGTTTTGTCCTATGCTTTATTAAATTGTATTTATGTTGTTTTAAACTATGCTTTATTAAATTGTTTTTATGTTGTTTTGTCCTATGCTTTATTAAATTGTATTTATGTTGTTTTATCCTATGCTTTATTAAATTGTATTTATGTTGTTTTATCCTATGCTTTATTAAATTGTATTTATGTTGTTTTATCCTATGCTTTATTAAATTGTATTTATGTTGTTTTATCCTATGCTTTATTAAATTGTATTTATGTTGTTTTATGCTATGCTTTATTAAATTGTATTTATGTTGTTTTATCCTATGCTTTATTAAATTGTATTTATGTTGTTTTATCCTATGCTTTATTAAATTTTTATTTATGTTGTTTTATCCTATGCTTTATTAAATTTTATTTATGTTGTTTTATCCTATGCTTTATTAAATTGTATTTATGTTGTTTTATCCTATGCTTTATTAAATTGTATTTATGTTGTTTTAACCTATGCTTTATTAAATTGTATTTATGTTGTTTTATCCTATGCTTTAGTACATTGTATTTATGTTATTTTGACCTATGCTTTACTAAATTGTATTTATGTTGTTTTATCCTGTGCTTTATTAAATTGTATTTATGTTGTTTTATCCTATGCTTTATTAAATTGTATTTATGTTGTTTTATCCTATGCTTTATTAAATTTTTATTTATGTTGTTTTATCCTATGCTTTATTAAATTTTATTTATGTTGTTTTATCCTATGCTTTATTAAATTGTATTTATGTTGTTTTATCCTATGCTTTATTAAATTGTATTTATGTTGTTTTAACCTATGCTTTATTAAATTGTATTTATGTTGTTTTATCATATGCTTTATTAAATTGTATTTATGTTGTTTTATCCTATGCTTTATTAAATTTTATTTATGTTGTTTTATCCTATGCTTTATTAAATTGTATTTATGTTGTTTTATCCTATGCTTTATTAAATTGTATTCATGTTGTTTTATCTTATGCTTTATTAAATTGTATTTATGTTGTTTTATCCTATGCTTTATTAAATTGAATTTATGTTGTTTTATCCTATGCTTTATTAAATTGTATTTATGTAGTTTTAGCCTATGCTTTATTAAATTGTATTTATGTTGTTTTATCCTATGCTTTATTAAATTGTATTTATGTTGTTTATCCTATGTTTCATTAAATTGTATTTATGTTGTTTTATCCTCTGCTTTATTAAATTGTATTTATGCTGCTTTGTCCTATGCTTTATTAAATTGTATTTATGTTGTTTTATCCTATGCTTTATTAAATTGTATTTCTGTGGTTTTATTATATGCTTTATTAAATTGTATTTATGTTGTTTTAACCTATGCTTAATTAAATTTTATTTATGTTGTTTTATCCTGTGCTTTATTAAATTGTATTTATGTTGTTTTAACCTATGCTTTATTAAATTGTATTTATGTTGTTTTATCCTATGCTTTATTACATTGTATTTATGTTGTTTTATCCTATGCTTTATTAAATTGTATTTATGTTGTTTTATCCTAAGCTTTATTAAATTGTATTTATGTTGTTTTATCATATGCTTTATTAAATTGTATTTATGTTGTTTTAACCTATGCTTTATTAAATTGTATTTATGTTGCTTTAACATATGCTTTATTAAATTGTATTTATATTTTTTGTCTTATGCTTTATTAAATTGTATTTTTGTTGTTTTATCCTGTGCTTTATAAAATTGTATTTATGTTGTTTTAACCTATGCTTTATTAAATTGTATTTATGTTGTTTTATCCTATGCTTTATTAAATTGTATTTATGTTGTTTTAACCTATGCTTTATTAAATTGTATTCATGTTTTTTTATCTTATGCTTTATTAAATTGTATTTATGTTGTTTTATCCTATGCTTTATTAAATTGAATTTATGTTATTTTCACCTATGCTTTACTAAATTGTATTTATGTTGTTTTATCCTGTGCTTTATTAAATTGTATTTATGTTGTTTTAACCTATGCTTTATTAAATTGTATTTATGTTGTTTTATCCTATGCTTTATTAAATTGTATTTATGTTGTTTTATCCTATGCTTTATTAAATTGTATTTATGTTGTTTTATCCTAAGCTTTATTAAATTGTATTTATGTTGTTTTATCCTATGCTTTATTAAATTGTATTTATGTTGTTTTAACCTATGCTTTATTAAATTGTATTTATGTTGCTTTAACATATGCTTTATTAAATTGTATTTATATTTTTTGTCTTATGCTTTATTAAATTGTATTTATGTTGTTTTATCCTGTGCTTTATTAAATTGTATTTATGTTGTTTTAACCTATACTTTATTAAATTGTATTTATGTTGTTTTATCCTATGCTTTATTAAATTGTATTTATGTTGTTTTAACCTATGCTTTATTAAATTGTATTCATGTTGTTTTATCTTATGCTTTATTAAATTGTATTTATGTTGTTTTATCCTATGCTTTATTAAATTGAATTTATGTTGTTTTATCCTATGATTTATTATATTGTATTTAATTTGTTTTATCCTAAGCTTTATTAAATTGTATTTATGTAGTTTTAGCCTATGCTTTATTAAATTGTATTTATGTTGTTTATCCTATGCTTTATTAAATTGTATTTATGTTGTTTATCCTATGTTTCATTAAATTGTATTTATGTTGTTTTATCCTATGCTTTATTAAATTGTATTTAAGTTGTTTTGTCCTATGCTTTATTAAATTGTATTTATGTTGTTTTAAACTATGCTTTATTAAATTGTTTTTATGTTGTTTTGTCCTATGCTTTATTAAATTGTATTTATGTTGTTTTATCCTATGCTTTATTAAATTGTATTTATGCTGTTTTATCCTATGCTTTATTAAATTGTATTTATGTTGTTTTATCCTATGCTTTATTAAATTGTATTTATGTTGTTTTATCCTATGCTTTATTAAATTGTATTTATGTTGTTTTATCCTATGCTTTATTAAATTGTATTTATGTTGTTTTAACCTATGCTTTATTAAATTGTATTTATGTTGTTTTATCCTATGCTTTATTAAATTTTATTTATGTTGTTTTATCCTATGCTTTATTAAATTGTATTTATGTTGTTTTATCCTATGCTTTATTAAATTTTTATTTATGTTGTTTTATCCTATGCTTTATTAAATTTTATTTATGTTGTTTTATCCTATGCTTTATTAAATTGTATTTATGTTGTTTTATCCTATGCTTCATTAAATTGTATTTATGTTGTTTTAACTTATGCTTTATTAAATTGTATTTATGTTGTTTTATCCTATGCTTTATTAAATTGTATTTATGTTGTTTTATGCTATGCTTTATTAAATTGTATTTATGTTGTTTTATCCTATGCTTTATTAAATTGTATTTATGTTGTTTTATCCTATGCTTTATTAAATTTTTATTTATGTTGTTTTATCCTATGCTTTATTAAATTTTATTTATGTTGTTTTATCCTATGCTTTATTAAATTGTATTTATGTTGTTTTATCCTATGCTTTATTAAATTGTATTTATGTTGTTTTAACCTATGCTTTATTAAATTGTATTTATGTTGTTTTATCCTATGCTTTAGTACATTGTATTTATGTTATTTTGACCTATGCTTTACTAAATTGTATTTATGTTGTTTTATCCTGTGCTTTATTAAATTGTATTTATGTTGTTTTAACCTATGCTTTATTAAATTGTATTTATGTTGTTTTATCCTATGCCTTATTAAATTGTATTTATGTTGTTTTATCCTATGCTTTATTAAATTGTATTTATGTTGTTTTATCCTAAGCTTTATTAAATTGTATTTATGTTGTTTTATCCTATGCTTTATTAAATTGTATTTATGTTGTTTTAACCTATGCTTTATTAAATTGTATTTATGTTGCTTTAACATATGCTTTATTAAATTGTATTTATGTTTTTTTGTCTTATGCTTTATTAAATTGTATTTATGTTGTTTTATCCTGTGCTTTATTAAATTGTATTTATGTTGTTTTAACCTATGCTTTATTAAATTGTATTTATGTTGTTTTATCCTATGCTTTATTAAATTGAATTTATGTTGTTTTATCCTATGCTTTATTATATTGTATTTAATTAGTTTTATCCTATGCTTTATTAAATTGTATTTATGTTGTTTATCCTATGTTTCATTAAATTGTATTTATGTTGTTTTATCCTCTGCTTTATTAAATTGTATTTATGTTGTTTTGTCCTATGCTTTATTAAATTGTATTTATGTTGTTTTATCCTATGCTTTATTAAATTGTATTTCTGTGGTTTTATCCTATGCTTTATTAAATTTTATTTATTTTGTTTTATCATGTGCTTTATTAAATTGTATTTATGTTGTTTTATCCTATGCTTTATTAAATTGAATTTATGTTGTTTTATCCTATGCTTTATTAAATTGTATTTATGTTGTTTTAACCTATGCTTTATTAAATTGTATTTATGTTGTTTTATCCTATGCTTTATTAAATTGTATTCATGTTGTTTTATCTTATGCTTTAATAAATTGTATTTATGTTGTTTTATCCTATGCTTTATTAAATTGAACTTATGTTGTTTTATCCTATGCTTTATTATATTGTATTTAATTTGTTTTATCCTATGCTTTATTAAATTGTATTTATGTAGCTTTAGCCTATGCTTTATTAAATTGTATTTATGTTGTTTTATCCTATGCTTTATTAAATTGTATTTATGTTGTTTATCCTATGTTTCATTAAATTGTATTTATGTTGTTTTATCCTCTGCTTTATTATATTGTATTTATGTTGTTTTGTCCTATGCTTTATAAAATTGTATTTATGTTGTTTTATCCTATGCTTTATTAAATTGTATTTCTGTGGTTTTATCCTATGCTTTACTAAATTGTATTTATGTTGTTTTAACCTATGCTTTATTAAATTTTATTTATGTTGTTTTATCCTATGCTTTATTAAATTGTATTTATGTTGTTTTATCCTATGCTTTATTAAATTGTATTTATGTTGTTTTATCCTATGCTTTATTAAATTGTATTTATGTTGTTTTATCCTATGCTTTATTAAATTTTTATTTATGTTGTTTTATCCTATGCTTTATTAAATTTTATTTATGTTGTTTTATCCTATGCTTTATTAAATTGTATTTATGTTGTTTTATCCTATGCTTCATTAAATTGTATTTATGTTGTTTTATCTTATGCTTTATTAAATTGTATTTATGTTGTTTTATCCTATGCTTTATTAAATTGAATTTATGTTGTTTTATCCTATGATTTATTATATTGTATTTATGTTGTTTTATCCTATGCTTTAGTACATTGTATTTATGTTATTTTGACCTATGCTTTACTAAATTGTATTTATGTTGTTTTATCCTGTGCTTTATTAAATTGTATTTATGTTGTTTTAACCTATGCTTTATTAAATTGTATTTATGTTGTTTTAACCTATACTTTATTAAATTGTATTTATGTTGTTTTATCCTATGCTTTATTAAATTGTATTTATATTTTTTGTCTTATGCTTTATTAAATTGTATTTACGTTGTTTTATCCTGTGCTTTATTAAATTGTATTTATGTTGTTTTAACCTATACTTTATTAAATTTTATTTATGTTGTTTTATCCTATGCTTTATTAAATTGTATTTATGTTGTTTTAACCTATGCTTTATTAAATTGTATTCATGTTGTTTTATCTTATGCTTTATTAAATTGTATTTATGTTGTTTTATCCTATGCTTTATTAAATTGAATTTATGTTGTTTTATCCTATGATTTATTATATTGTATTTAATTTGTTTTATCCTAAGCTTTATTAAATTGTATTTATGTAGTTTTAGCCTATGCTTTATTAAATTGTATTTATGTTGTTTATCCTATGCTTTATTAAATTGTATTTATGTTGTTTATCCTATGTTTCATTAAATTGTATTTATGTTGTTTTATCCTATGCTTTATTAAATTGTATTTATGTTGTTTTGTCCTATGCTTTATTAAATTGTATTTATGTTGTTTTAAACTATGCTTTATTAAATTGTTTTTATGTTGTTTTGTCCTATGCTTTATTAAATTGTATTTATGTTGTTTTATCCTATGCTTTATTAAATTGTATTTATGTTGTTTTATCCTATGCTTTATTAAATTTTATTTATGTTGTTTTATCCTATGCTTTATTAAATTGTATTTATGTTGTTTTATCCTATGCTTTATTAAATTGTATTTATGTTGTTTTATCCTATGCTTTATTAAATTGTATTTATGTTGTTTTAACCTATGCTTTATTAAATTGTATTTATGTTGTTTTATCCTATGCTTTATTAAATTTTATTTATGTTGTTTTATCCTATGCTTTATTAAATTGTATTTATGTTGTTTTATCCTATGCTTTATTAAATTTTTATTTATGTTGTTTTATCCTATGCTTTATTAAATTTTATTTATGTTGTTTTATCCTATGCTTTATTAAATTGTATTTATGTTGTTTTATCCTATGCTTCATTAAATTGTATTTATGTTGTTTTAACTTATGCTTTATTAAATTGTATTTATGTTGTTTTATCCTATGCTTTATTAAATTGTATTTATGTTGTTTTATGCTATGCTTTATTAAATTGTATTTATGTTGTTTTATCCTATGCTTTATTAAATTGTATTTATGTTGTTTTATCCTATGCTTTATTAAATTTTTATTTATGTTGTTTTATCCTATGCTTTATTAAATTTTATTTATGTTGTTTTATCCTATGCTTTATTAAATTGTATTTATGTTGTTTTATCCTATGCTTTATTAAATTGTATTTATGTTGTTTTAACCTATGCTTTATTAAATTGTATTTATGTTGTTTTATCCTATGCTTTAGTACATTGTATTTATGTTGTTTTAACCTATGCTTTATTAAATTGTATTTATGTTGCTTTAACATATGCTTTATTAAATTGTATTTATGTTTTTTTGTCTTATGCTTTATTAAATTGTATTTATGTTGTTTTATCCTGTGCTTTATTAAATTGTATTTATGTTGTTTTAACCTATGCTTTATTAAATTGTATTTATGTTGTTTTATCCTATGCTTTATTAAATTGTATTTATGTTGCTTTAACCTATGCTTTATTAAATTGTATTTATGTTGTTTTATCCTATGCTTTATTAAATTGTATTTCTGTGGTTTTATCCTATGCTTTATTAAATTTTATTTATTTTGTTTTATCATGTGCTTTATTAAATTGTATTTATGTTGTTTTATCCTATGCTTTATTAAATTGAATTTATGTTGTTTTATCCTATGCTTTATTAAATTGTATTTATGTTGTTTTAACCTATGCTTTATTAAATTGTATTTATGTTGTTTTATCCTATGCTTTATTAAATTGTATTCATGTTGTTTTATCTTATGCTTTAATAAATTGTATTTATGTTGTTTTATCCTATGCTTTATTAAATTGAATTTATGTTGTTTTATCCTATGCTTTATTATATTGTATTTAATTTGTTTTATCCTATGCTTTATTAAATTGTATTTATGTAGCTTTAGCCTATGCTTTATTAAATTGTATTTATGTTGTTTTATCCTATGCTTTATTAAATTGTATTTATGTTGTTTATCCTATGTTTCATTAAATTGTATTTATGTTGTTTTATCCTCTGCTTTATTATATTGTATTTATGTTGTTTTGTCCTATGCTTTATAAAATTGTATTTATGTTGTTTTATCCTATGCTTTATTAAATTGTATTTCTGTGGTTTTATCCTATGCTTTACTAAATTGTATTTATGTTGTTTTAACCTATGCTTTATTAAATTTTATTT
This sequence comes from Phyllobates terribilis, assembly GCF_046119375.1. Classification (NCBI taxonomy): domain Eukaryota; kingdom Metazoa; phylum Chordata; class Amphibia; order Anura; family Dendrobatidae; genus Phyllobates; species Phyllobates terribilis. The sequence goes on from NW_027362778.1 coordinate 22,952,438, forward strand.
ATGTTGTTTTATCCTATGCTTTATTAAATTGTATTTATGTTGTTTTATCCTATGCTTTATTAAATTGTATTTATGTTGTTTTATCCTATGCTTTATTAAATTGTATTTATGTTGTTTTATCCTATGCTTTATTAAATTTTTATTTATGTTGTTTTATCCTATGCTTTATTAAATTTTATTTATGTTGTTTTATCCTATGCTTTATTAAATTGTATTTATGTTGTTTTATCCTATGCTTCATTAAATTGTATTTATGTTGTTTTATCTTATGCTTTATTAAATTGTATTTATGTTGTTTTATCCTATGCTTTATTAAATTGAATTTATGTTGTTTTATCCTATGATTTATTATATTGTATTTATGTTGTTTTATCCTATGCTTTAGTACATTGTATTTATGTTATTTTGACCTATGCTTTACTAAATTGTATTTATGTTGTTTTATCCTGTGCTTTATTAAATTGTATTTATGTTGTTTTAACCTATGCTTTATTAAATTGTATTTATGTTGTTTTAACCTATACTTTATTAAATTGTATTTATGTTGTTTTATCCTATGCTTTATTAAATTGTATTTATATTTTTTGTCTTATGCTTTATTAAATTGTATTTACGTTGTTTTATCCTGTGCTTTATTAAATTGTATTTATGTTGTTTTAACCTATACTTTATTAAATTGTATTTATGTTGTTTTATCCTATGCTTTATTAAATTGTATTTATGTTGTTTTAACCTATGCTTTATTAAATTGTATTCATGTTGTTTTATCTTATGCTTTATTAAATTGTATTTATGTTGTTTTATCCTATGCTTTATTAAATTGAATTTATGTTGTTTTATCCTATGATTTATTATATTGTATTTAATTTGTTTTATCCTAAGCTTTATTAAATTGTATTTATGTAGTTTTAGCCTATGCTTTATTAAATTGTATTTATGTTGTTTATCCTATGCTTTATTAAATTGTATTTATGTTGTTTATCCTATGTTTCATTAAATTGTATTTATGTTGTTTTATCCTATGCTTTATTAAATTGTATTTATGTTGTTTTGTCCTATGCTTTATTAAATTGTATTTATGTTGTTTTAAACTATGCTTTATTAAATTGTTTTTATGTTGTTTTGTCCTATGCTTTATTAAATTGTATTTATGTTGTTTTATCCTATGCTTTATTAAATTGTATTTATGTTGTTTTATCCTATGCTTTATTAAATTTTATTTATGTTGTTTTATCCTATGCTTTATTAAATTGTATTTATGTTGTTTTATCCTATGCTTTATTAAATTGTATTTATGTTGTTTTATCCTATGCTTTATTAAATTGTATTTATGTTGTTTTAACCTATGCTTTATTAAATTGTATTTATGTTGTTTTATCCTATGCTTTATTAAATTTTATTTATGTTGTTTTATCCTATGCTTTATTAAATTGTATTTATGTTGTTTTATCCTATGCTTTATTAAATTTTTATTTATGTTGTTTTATCCTATGCTTTATTAAATTTTATTTATGTTGTTTTATCCTATGCTTTATTAAATTGTATTTATGTTGTTTTATCCTATGCTTCATTAAATTGTATTTATGTTGTTTTAACTTATGCTTTATTAAATTGTATTTATGTTGTTTTATCCTATGCTTTATTAAATTGTATTTATGTTGTTTTATGCTATGCTTTATTAAATTGTATTTATGTTGTTTTATCCTATGCTTTATTAAATTGTATTTATGTTGTTTTATCCTATGCTTTATTAAATTTTTATTTATGTTGTTTTATCCTATGCTTTATTAAATTTTATTTATGTTGTTTTATCCTATGCTTTATTAAATTGTATTTATGTTGTTTTATCCTATGCTTTATTAAATTGTATTTATGTTGTTTTAACCTATGCTTTATTAAATTGTATTTATGTTGTTTTATCCTATGCTTTAGTACATTGTATTTATGTTGTTTTAACCTATGCTTTATTAAATTGTATTTATGTTGCTTTAACATATGCTTTATTAAATTGTATTTATGTTTTTTTGTCTTATGCTTTATTAAATTGTATTTATGTTGTTTTATCCTGTGCTTTATTAAATTGTATTTATGTTGTTTTAACCTATGCTTTATTAAATTGTATTTATGTTGTTTTATCCTATGCTTTATTAAATTGTATTTATGTTGCTTTAACCTATGCTTTATTAAATTGTATTCATGTTGTTTTATCTTATGCTTTATTAAATTGTATTTATGTTGTTTTATCCTATGCTTTATTAAATTGAATTTATGTTGTTTTATCCTATGCTTTATTAAATTGTATTCATGTTGTTTTATCTTATGCTTTATTAAATTGTATTTATGTTGTTTCATCCTATGCTTTATTAAATTGAATTTATGTTGTTTTATCCTATGCTTTATTATATTGTATTTAATTTGTTTTATCCTATGCTTTATTAAATTGTATTTATGTTGTTTATCCTATGTTTCATTAAATTGTATTTATGTTGTTTTATCCTCTGCTTTATTAAATTGTATTTATGTTGTTTTGTCCTATGCTTTATTAAATTGTATTTATGTTGTTTTATCCTATGCTTTATTAAATTGTATTTCTGTGGTTTTATCCTATGCTTTATTAAATTTTATTTATTTTGTTTTATCATGTGCTTTATTAAATTGTATTTATGTTGTTTTATCCTATGCTTTATTAAATTGAATTTATGTTGTTTTATCCTATGCTTTATTAAATTGTATTTATGTTGTTTTAACCTATGCTTTATTAAATTGTATTTATGTTGTTTTATCCTATGCTTTATTAAATTGTATTCATGTTGTTTTATCTTATGCTTTATTAAATTGTATTTATGTTGTTTTATCCTATGCTTTATTAAATTGAATTTATGTTGTTTTATCCTATGCTTTATTATATTGTATTTAATTTGTTTTATCCTATGCTTTATTAAATTGTATTTATGTAGCTTTAGCCTATGCTTTATTAAATTGTATTTATGTTGTTTTATCCTATGCTTTATTAAATTGTATTTATGTTGTTTATCCTATGTTTCATTAAATTGTATTTATGTTGTTTTATCCTCTGCTTTATTATATTGTATTTATGTTGTTTTGTCCTATGCTTTATAAAATTGTATTTATGTTGTTTTATCCTATGCTTTATTAAATTGTATTTCTGTGGTTTTATCCTATGCTTTATTAAATTGTATTTATGTTGTTTTAACCTATGCTTTATTAAATTTTATTTATGTTGTTTTATCCTATGCTTTATTAAATTGTATTTATGTTGTTTTATCCTATGCTTTATTAAATTGTATTTATGTTGTTTTATCCTATGCTTTATTAAATTTTTATTTATGTTGTTTTATCCTATGCTTTATTAAATTTTATTTATGTTGTTTTATCCTATGCTTTATTAAATTGTATTTATGTTGTTTTATCCTATGCTTTATTAAATTGTATTTATGTTGTTTTAACCTATGCTTTATTAAATTGTATTTATGTTGTTTTATCCTATGCTTTATTAAATTGTATTTATGGTGTTTTAACCTATGCTTTATTAAATTGTATTCATGTTTTTTTATCTTATGCTTTATTAAATTGTATTTATGTTGTTTTATCCTATGCTTTATTAAATTGAATTTATGTTGTTTTATCCTATGATTTATTATATTGTATTTAATTTGTTTTATCCTAAGCTTTATTAAATTGTATTTATGTAGTTTTAGCCTATGCTTTATTAAATTGTATTTATGTTGTTTATCCTATGCTTTATTAAATTGTATTTATGTTGTTTATCCTATGTTTCATTAAATTGTATTTATGTTGTTTTATCCTATGCTTTATTAAATTGTATTTATGTTGTTTTGTCCTATGCTTTATTAAATTGTATTTATGTTGTTTTAAACTATGCTTTATTAAATTGTTTTTATGTTGTTTTGTCCTATGCTTTATTAAATTGTATTTATGTTGTTTTATCCTATGCTTTATTAAATTGTATTTATGTTGTTTTATCCTATGCTTTATTAAATTGTATTTATGTTGTTTTATCCTATGCTTTATTAAATTGTATTTATGTTGTTTTATCCTATGCTTTATTAAATTGTATTTATGTTGTTTTATCCTATGCTTTATTAAATTGTATTTATGTTGTTTTAACCTATGCTTTATTAAATTGTATTTATGTTGTTTTATCCTATGCTTTATTAAATTTTATTTATGTTGTTTTATCCTATGCTTTATTAAATTGTATTTATGTTGTTTTATCCTATGCTTTATTAAATTTTTATTTATGTTGTTTTATCCTATGCTTTATTAAATTTTATTTATGTTGTTTTATCCTATGCTTTATTAAATTGTATTTATGTTGTTTTATCCTATGCTTCATTAAATTGTATTTATGTTGTTTTAACTTATGCTTTATTAAATTGTATTTATGTTGTTTTATCCTATGCTTTATTAAATTGTATTTATGTTGTTTTATGCTATGCTTTATTAAATTGTATTTATGTTGTTTTATCCTATGCTTTATTAAATTGTATTTATGTTGTTTTATCCTATGCTTTATTAAATTTTTATTTATGTTGTTTTATCCTATGCTTTATTAAATTTTATTTATGTTGTTTTATCCTATGCTTTATTAAATTGTATTTATGTTGTTTTATCCTATGCTTTATTAAATTGTATTTATGTTGTTTTAACCTATGCTTTATTAAATTGTATTTATGTTGTTTTATCCTATGCTTTAGTACATTGTATTTATGTTATTTTGACCTATGCTTTACTAAATTGTATTTATGTTGTTTTATCCTGTGCTTTATTAAATTGTATTTATGTTGTTTTAACCTATGCTTTATTAAATTGTATTTATGTTGTTTTATCCTATGCCTTATTAAATTGTATTTATGTTGTTTTATCCTATGCTTTATTAAATTTTATTTATGTTGTTTTATCCTATGCTTTATTAAATTGTATTTATGTTGTTTTATGCTATGCTTTATTAAATTGTATTTATGTTGTTTTATCCTATGCTTTATTAAATTGTATTTATGTTATTTTATCCTATGCTTTATTAAATTGTATTTATGTTGTTTTAACCTATGCTTTATTAAATTGTATTTATGTTGTTTTATCCTATGCTTTATTAAATTGTATTTATGTTATTTTGACCTATGCTTTACTAAATTGTATTTATGTTGTTTTATCCTGTGCTTTATTAAATTGTATTTATGTTGTTTTAACCTATGCTTTATTAAATTGTATTTATGTTGTTTTATCCTATGCTTTATTAAATTGTATTTATGTTGTTTTATCCTATGCTTTATTAAATTGTATTTATGTTGTTTTATCCTATGCTTTATTTAATTGTATTTATGTTGTTTTATCCTATGCTTTATTAAATTTTATTTATGTTGTTTTATCCTATGCTTTATTAAATTGTATTTATGTTGTTTTATCCTATGCTTTATTAAATTGTATTTATGTTGTTTTAACCTATGCTTTATTAAATTGTATTTATGTTGTTTTATCATATGCTTTATTAAATTGTATTTATGTTGTTTTATCCTATGCTTTATTAAATTTTATTTATGTTGTTTTATCCTATGCTTTATTAAATTGTATTTATGTTGTTTTATCCTATGCTTTATTAAATTGTATTCATGTTGTTTTATCTTATGCTTTATTAAATTGTATTTATGTTGTTTTATCCTATGCTTTATTAAATTGAATTTATGTTGTTTTATCCTATGCTTTATTAAATTGTATTTATGTAGTTTTAGCCTATGCTTTATTAAATTGTATTTATGTTGTTTTATCCTATGCTTTATTAAATTGTATTTATGTTGTTTATCCTATGTTTCATTAAATTGTATTTATGTTGTTTTATCCTCTGCTTTATTAAATTGTATTTATGCTGCTTTGTCCTATGCTTTATTAAATTGTATTTATGTTGTTTTATCCTATGCTTTATTAAATTGTATTTCTGTGGTTTTATTATATGCTTTATTAAATTGTATTTATGTTGTTTTAACCTATGCTTAATTAAATTTTATTTATGTTGTTTTATCCTATGCTTTATTAAATTGTATTTATGTTGTTTTATGCTATGCTTTATTAAATTGTATTTATGTTGTTTTATCCTATGCTTTATTAAATTGTATTTATGTTGTTTTATCCTATGCTTTATTAAATTTTTATTTATGTTGTTTTATCCTATGCTTTATTAAATTTTATTTATGTTGTTTTATCCTATGCTTTATTAAATTGTATTTATGTTGTTTTATCCTATGCTTTATTAAATTGTATTTATGTTGTTTTAACCTATGCTTTATTAAATTGTATTTATGTTGTTTTATCCTATGCTTTATTAAATTGTATTTATGTTATTTTGACCTATGCTTTACTAAATTGTATTTATGTTGTTTTATCCTGTGCTTTATTAAATTGTATTTATGTTGTTTTAACCTATGCTTTATTAAATTGTATTTATGTTGTTTTATCCTATGCTTTATTACATTGTATTTATGTTGTTTTATCCTATGCTTTATTAAATTGTATTTATGTTGTTTTATCCTAAGCTTTATTAAATTGTATTTATGTTGTTTTATCATATGCTTTATTAAATTGTATTTATGTTGTTTTAACCTATGCTTTATTAAATTGTATTAATGTTGCTTTAACATATGCTTTATTAAATTGTATTTATATTTTTTGTCTTATGCTTTATTAAATTGTATTTTTGTTGTTTTATCCTGTGCTTTATAAAATTGTATTTATGTTGTTTTAACCTATGCTTTATTAAATTGTATTTATGTTGTTTTATCCTATGCTTTATTAAATTGTATTTATGTTGTTTTAACCTATGCTTTATTAAATTGTATTCATGTTTTTTTATCTTATGCTTTATTAAATTGTATTTATGTTGTTTTATCCTATGCTTTATTAAATTGAATTTATGTTATTTTCACCTATGCTTTACTAAATTGTATTTATGTTGTTTTATCCTATGCTTTATTAAATTGTATTTATGTTGTTTTATCCTATGCTTTATTAAATTGTATTTATGTTGTTTTATCCTAAGCTTTATTAAATTGTATTTATGTTGTTTTATCCTATGCTTTATTAAATTGTATTTATGTTGTTTTAACCTATGCTTTATTAAATTGTATTTATGTTGCTTTAACATATGCTTTATTAAATTGTATTTATATTTTTTGTCTTATGCTTTATTAAATTGTATTTATGTTGTTTTATCCTGTGCTTTATTAAATTGTATTTATGTTGTTTTAACCTATACTTTATTAAATTGTATTTATGTTGTTTTATCCTATGCTTTATTAAATTGTATTTATGTTGTTTTAACCTATGCTTTATTAAATTGTATTCATGTTGTTTTATCTTATGCTTTATTAAATTGTATTTATGTTGTTTTATCCTATGCTTTATTAAATTGAATTTATGTTGTTTTATCCTATGATTTATTATATTGTATTTAATTTGTTTTATCCTAAGCTTTATTAAATTGTATTTATGTAGTTTTAGCCTATGCTTTATTAAATTGTATTTATGTTGTTTATCCTATGCTTTATTAAATTGTATTTATGTTGTTTATCCTATGTTTCATTAAATTGTATTTATGTTGTTTTATCCTATGCTTTATTAAATTGTATTTAAGTTGTTTTGTCCTATGCTTTATTAAATTGTATTTATGTTGTTTTAAACTATGCTTTATTAAATTGTTTTTATGTTGTTTTGTCCTATGCTTTATTAAATTGTATTTATGTTGTTTTATCCTATGCTTTATTAAATTGTATTTATGCTGTTTTATCCTATGCTTTATTAAATTGTATTTATGTTGTTTTATCCTATGCTTTATTAAATTGTATTTATGTTGTTTTATCCTATGCTTTATTAAATTGTATTTATGTTGTTTTATCCTATGCTTTATTAAATTGTATTTATGTTGTTTTAACCTATGCTTTATTAAATTGTATTTATGTTGTTTTATCCTATGCTTTATTAAATTTTATTTATGTTGTTTTATCCTATGCTTTATTAAATTGTATTTATGTTGTTTTATCCTATGCTTTATTAAATTTTTATTTATGTTGTTTTATCCTATGCTTTATTAAATTTTATTTATGTTGTTTTATCCTATGCTTTATTAAATTGTATTTATGTTGTTTTATCCTATGCTTCATTAAATTGTATTTATGTTGTTTTAACTTATGCTTTATTAAATTGTATTTATGTTGTTTTATCCTATGCTTTATTAAATTGTATTTATGTTGTTTTATGCTATGCTTTATTAAATTGTATTTATGTTGTTTTATCCTATGCTTTATTAAATTGTATTTATGTTGTTTTATCCTATGCTTTATTAAATTTTTATTTATGTTGTTTTATCCTATGCTTTATTAAATTTTATTTATGTTGTTTTATCCTATGCTTTATTAAATTGTATTTATGTTGTTTTATCCTATGCTTTATTAAATTGTATTTATGTTGTTTTAACCTATGCTTTATTAAATTGTATTTATGTTGTTTTATCCTATGCTTTAGTACATTGTATTTATGTTATTTTGACCTATGCTTTACTAAATTGTATTTATGTTGTTTTATCCTGTGCTTTATTAAATTGTATTTATGTTGTTTTAACCTATGCTTTATTAAATTGTATTTATGTTGTTTTATCCTATGCCTTATTAAATTGTATTTATGTTGTTTTATCCTATGCTTTATTAAATTGTATTTATGTTGTTTTATCCTAAGCTTTATTAAATTGTATTTATGTTGTTTTATCCTATGCTTTATTAAATTGTATTTATGTTGTTTTAACCTATGCTTTATTAAATTGTATTTATGTTGCTTTAACATATGCTTTATTAAATTGTATTTATGTTTTTTTGTCTTATGCTTTATTAAATTGTATTTATGTTGTTTTATCCTGTGCTTTATTAAATTGTATTTATGTTGTTTTAACCTATGCTTTATTAAATTGTATTTATGTTGTTTTATCCTATGCTTTATTAAATTGTATTTATGTTGCTTTAACCTATGCTTTATTAAATTGTATTCATGTTGTTTTATCTTATGCTTTATTAAATTGTATTTATGTTGTTTTATCCTATGCTTTATTAAATTGAATTTATGTTGTTTTATCCTATGCTTTATTAAATTGTATTCATGTTGTTTTATCTTATGCTTTATTAAATTGTATTTATGTTGTTTTATCCTATGCTTTATTAAATTGAATTTATGTTGTTTTATCCTATGCTTTATTATATTGTATTTAATTAGTTTTATCCTATGCTTTATTAAATTGTATTTATGTTGTTTATCCTATGTTTCATTAAATTGTATTTATGTTGTTTTATCCTCTGCTTTATTAAATTGTATTTATGTTGTTTTATCCTATGCTTTATTACATTGTATTTATGTTGTTTTATCCTATGCTTTATTAAATTGTATTTATGTTGTTTTATCCTAAGCTTTATTAAATTGTATTTATGTTGTTTTATCATATGCTTTATTAAATTGTATTTATGTTGTTTTAACCTATGCTTTATTAAATTGTATTAATGTTGCTTTAACATATGCTTTATTAAATTGTATTTATATTTTTTGTCTTATGCTTTATTAAATTGTATTTTTGTTGTTTTATCCTGTGCTTTATAAAATTGTATTTATGTTGTTTTAACCTATGCTTTATTAAATTGTATTTATGTTGTTTTATCCTATGCTTTATTAAATTGTATTTATGTTGTTTTAACCTATGCTTTATTAAATTGTATTCATGTTTTTTTATCTTATGCTTTATTAAATTGTATTTATGTTGTTTTATCCTATGCTTTATTAAATTGAATTTATGTTATTTTCACCTATGCTTTACTAAATTGTATTTATGTTGTTTTATCCTATGCTTTATTAAATTGTATTTATGTTGTTTTATCCTATGCTTTATTAAATTGTATTTATGTTGTTTTATCCTAAGCTTTATTAAATTGTATTTATGTTGTTTTATCCTATGCTTTATTAAATTGTATTTATGTTGTTTTAACCTATGCTTTATTAAATTGTATTTATGTTGCTTTAACATATGCTTTATTAAATTGTATTTATATTTTTTGTCTTATGCTTTATTAAATTGTATTTATGTTGTTTTATCCTGTGCTTTATTAAATTGTATTTATGTTGTTTTAACCTATACTTTATTAAATTGTATTTATGTTGTTTTATCCTATGCTTTATTAAATTGTATTTATGTTGTTTTAACCTATGCTTTATTAAATTGTATTCATGTTGTTTTATCTTATGCTTTATTAAATTGTATTTATGTTGTTTTATCCTATGCTTTATTAAATTGAATTTATGTTGTTTTATCCTATGATTTATTATATTGTATTTAATTTGTTTTATCCTAAGCTTTATTAAATTGTATTTATGTAGTTTTAGCCTATGCTTTATTAAATTGTATTTATGTTGTTTATCCTATGCTTTATTAAATTGTATTTATGTTGTTTATCCTATGTTTCATTAAATTGTATTTATGTTGTTTTATCCTATGCTTTATTAAATTGTATTTAAGTTGTTTTGTCCTATGCTTTATTAAATTGTATTTATGTTGTTTTAAACTATGCTTTATTAAATTGTTTTTATGTTGTTTTGTCCTATGCTTTATTAAATTGTATTTATGTTGTTTTATCCTATGCTTTATTAAATTGTATTTATGCTGTTTTATCCTATGCTTTATTAAATTGTATTTATGTTGTTTTATCCTATGCTTTATTAAATTGTATTTATGTTGTTTTATCCTATGCTTTATTAAATTGTATTTATGTTGTTTTATCCTATGCTTTATTAAATTGTATTTATGTTGTTTTAACCTATGCTTTATTAAATTGTATTTATGTTGTTTTATCCTATGCTTTATTAAATTTTATTTATGTTGTTTTATCCTATGCTTTATTAAATTGTATTTATGTTGTTTTATCCTATGCTTTATTAAATTTTTATTTATGTTGTTTTATCCTATGCTTTATTAAATTTTATTTATGTTGTTTTATCCTATGCTTTATTAAATTGTATTTATGTTGTTTTATCCTATGCTTCATTAAATTGTATTTATGTTGTTTTAACTTATGCTTTATTAAATTGTATTTATGTTGTTTTATCCTATGCTTTATTAAATTGTATTTATGTTGTTTTATGCTATGCTTTATTAAATTGTATTTATGTTGTTTTATCCTATGCTTTATTAAATTGTATTTATGTTGTTTTATCCTATGCTTTATTAAATTTTTATTTATGTTGTTTTATCCTATGCTTTATTAAATTTTATTTATGTTGTTTTATCCTATGCTTTATTAAATTGTATTTATGTTGTTTTATCCTATGCTTTATTAAATTGTATTTATGTTGTTTTAACCTATGCTTTATTAAATTGTATTTATGTTGTTTTATCCTATGCTTTAGTACATTGTATTTATGTTATTTTGACCTATGCTTTACTAAATTGTATTTATGTTGTTTTATCCTGTGCTTTATTAAATTGTATTTATGTTGTTTTAACCTATGCTTTATTAAATTGTATTTATGTTGTTTTATCCTATGCCTTATTAAATTGTATTTATGTTGTTTTATCCTATGCTTTATTAAATTGTATTTATGTTGTTTTATCCTAAGCTTTATTAAATTGTATTTATGTTGTTTTATCCTATGCTTTATTAAATTGTATTTATGTTGTTTTAACCTATGCTTTATTAAATTGTATTTATGTTGCTTTAACATATGCTTTATTAAATTGTATTTATGTTTTTTTGTCTTATGCTTTATTAAATTGTATTTATGTTGTTTTATCCTGTGCTTTATTAAATTGTATTTATGTTGTTTTAACCTATGCTTTATTAAATTGTATTTATGTTGTTTTATCCTATGCTTTATTAAATTGTATTTATGTTGCTTTAACCTATGCTTTATTAAATTGTATTCATGTTGTTTTATCTTATGCTTTATTAAATTGTATTTATGTTGTTTTATCCTATGCTTTATTAAATTGAATTTATGTTGTTTTATCCTATGCTTTATTAAATTGTATTCATGTTGTTTTATCTTATGCTTTATTAAATTGTATTTATGTTGTTTTATCCTATGCTTTATTAAATTGAATTTATGTTGTTTTATCCTATGCTTTATTATATTGTATTTAATTAGTTTTATCCTATGCTTTATTAAATTGTATTTATGTTGTTTATCCTATGTTTCATTAAATTGTATTTATGTTGTTTTATCCTCTGCTTTATTAAATTGTATTTATGTTGTTTTGTCCTATGCTTTATTAAATTGTATTTATGTTGTTTTATCCTATGCTTTATTAAATTGTATTTCTGTGGTTTTATCCTATGCTTTATTAAATTTTATTTATTTTGTTTTATCATGTGCTTTATTAAATTGTATTTATGTTGTTTTATCCTATGCTTTATTAAATTGAATTTATGTTGTTTTATCCTATGCTTTATTAAATTGTATTTATGTTGTTTTAACCTATGCTTTATTAAATTGTATTTATGTTGTTTTATCCTATGCTTTATTAAATTGTATTCATGTTGTTTTATCTTATGCTTTAATAAATTGTATTTATGTTGTTTTATCCTATGCTTTATTAAATTGAATTTATGTTGTTTTATCCTATGCTTTATTATATTGTATTTAATTTGTTTTATCCTATGCTTTATTAAATTGTATTTATGTAGCTTTAGCCTATGCTTTATTAAATTGTATTTATGTTGTTTTATCCTATGCTTTATTAAATTGTATTTATGTTGTTTATCCTATGTTTCATTAAATTGTATTTATGTTGTTTTATCCTCTGCTTTATTATATTGTATTTATGTTGTTTTGTCCTATGCTTTATAAAATTGTATTTATGTTGTTTTATCCTATGCTTTATTAAATTGTATTTCTGTGGTTTTATCCTATGCTTTACTAAATTGTATTTATGTTGTTTTAACCTATGCTTTATTAAATTTTATTTATGTTGTTTTATCCTATGCTTTATTAAATTGTATTTATGTTGTTTTATCCTATGCTTTATTAAATTGTATTTATGTTGTTTTATCCTATGCTTTATTAAATTGTATTTATGTTGTTTTATCCTATGCTTTATTAAATTTTTATTTATGTTGTTTTATCCTATGCTTTATTAAATTTTATTTATGTTGTTTTATCCTATGCTTTATTAAATTGTATTTATGTTGTTTTATCCTATGCTTCATTAAATTGTATTTATGTTGTTTTATCTTATGCTTTATTAAATTGTATTTATGTTGTTTTATCCTATGCTTTATTAAATTGAATTTATGTTGTTTTATCCTATGATTTATTATATTGTATTTATGTTGTTTTATCCTATGCTTTAGTACATTGTATTTATGTTATTTTGACCTATGCTTTACTAAATTGTATTTATGTTGTTTTATCCTGTGCTTTATTAAATTGTATTTATGTTGTTTTAACCTATGCTTTATTAAATTGTATTTATGTTGTTTTAACCTATACTTTATTAAATTGTATTTATGTTGTTTTATCCTATGCTTTATTAAATTGTATTTATATTTTTTGTCTTATGCTTTATTAAATTGTATTTACGTTGTTTTATCCTGTGCTTTATTAAATTGTATTTATGTTGTTTTAACCTATACTTTATTAAATTGTATTTATGTTGTTTTATCCTATGCTTTATTAAATTGTATTTATGTTGTTTTAACCTATGCTTTATTAAATTGTATTCATGTTGTTTTATCTTATGCTTTATTAAATTGTATTTATGTTGTTTTATCCTATGCTTTATTAAATTGAATTTATGTTGTTTTATCCTATGATTTATTATATTGTATTTAATTTGTTTTATCCTAAGCTTTATTAAATTGTATTTATGTAGTTTTAGCCTATGCTTTATTAAATTGTATTTATGTTGTTTATCCTATGCTTTATTAAATTGTATTTATGTTGTTTATCCTATGTTTCATTAAATTGTATTTATGTTGTTTTATCCTATGCTTTATTAAATTGTATTTATGTTGTTTTGTCCTATGCTTTATTAAATTGTATTTATGTTGTTTTAAACTATGCTTTATTAAATTGTTTTTATGTTGTTTTGTCCTATGCTTTATTAAATTGTATTTATGTTGTTTTATCCTATGCTTTATTAAATTGTATTTATGTTGTTTTATCCTATGCTTTATTAAATTTTATTTATGTTGTTTTATCCTATGCTTTATTAAATTGTATTTATGTTGTTTTATCCTATGCTTTATTAAATTGTATTTATGTTGTTTTATCCTATGCTTTATTAAATTGTATTTATGTTGTTTTAACCTATGCTTTATTAAATTGTATTTATGTTGTTTTATCCTATGCTTTATTAAATTTTATTTATGTTGTTTTATCCTATGCTTTATTAAATTGTATTTATGTTGTTTTATCCTATGCTTTATTAAATTTTTATTTATGTTGTTTTATCCTATGCTTTATTAAATTTTATTTATGTTGTTTTATCCTATGCTTTATTAAATTGTATTTATGTTGTTTTATCATATGCTTCATTAAATTGTATTTATGTTGTTTTAACTTATGCTTTATTAAATTGTATTTATGTTGTTTTATCCTATGCTTTATTAAATTGTATTTATGTTGTTTTATGCTATGCTTTATTAAATTGTATTTATGTTGTTTTATCCTATGCTTTATTAAATTGTATTTATGTTGTTTTATCCTATGCTTTATTAAATTTTTATTTATGTTGTTTTATCCTATGCTTTATTAAATTTTATTTATGTTGTTTTATCCTATGCTTTATTAAATTGTATTTATGTTGTTTTATCCTATGCTTTATTAAATTGTATTTATGTTGTTTTAACCTATGCTTTATTAAATTGTATTTATGTTGTTTTATCCTATGCTTTAGTACATTGTATTTATGTTGTTTTAACCTATGCTTTATTAAATTGTATTTATGTTGCTTTAACATATGCTTTATTAAATTGTATTTATGTTTTTTTGTCTTATGCTTTATTAAATTGTATTTATGTTGTTTTATCCTGTGCTTTATTAAATTGTATTTATGTTGTTTTATCCTATGCTTTATTAAATTGTATTTATGTTGTTTTATCCTATGCTTTATTAAATTGTATTTATGTTGTTTTATCCTATGCTTTATTAAATTGTATTTATGTTGTTTTATCCTATGCTTTATTAAATTGTATTTATGTTGTTTTATCCTATGCTTTATTAAATTGTATTTATGTTGTTTTAACCTATGCTTTATTAAATTGTATTTATGTTGTTTTATCCTATGCTTTATTAAATTTTATTTATGTTGTTTTATCCTATGCTTTATTAAATTGTATTTATGTTGTTTTATCCTATGCTTTATTAAATTTTTATTTATGTTGTTTTATCCTATGCTTTATTAAATTTTATTTATGTTGTTTTATCCTATGCTTTATTAAATTGTATTTATGTTGTTTTATCCTATGCTTCATTAAATTGTATTTATGTTGTTTTAACTTATGCTTTATTAAATTGTATTTATGTTGTTTTATCCTATGCTTTATTAAATTGTATTTATGTTGTTTTATGCTATGCTTTATTAAATTGTATTTATGTTGTTTTATCCTATGCTTTATTAAATTGTATTTATGTTGTTTTATCCTATGCTTTATTAAATTTTTATTTATGTTGTTTTATCCTATGCTTTATTAAATTTTATTTATGTTGTTTTATCCTATGCTTTATTAAATTGTATTTATGTTGTTTTATCCTATGCTTTATTAAATTGTATTTATGTTGTTTTAACCTATGCTTTATTAAATTGTATTTATGTTGTTTTATCCTATGCTTTAGTACATTGTATTTATGTTATTTTGACCTATGCTTTACTAAATTGTATTTATGTTGTTTTATCCTGTGCTTTATTAAATTGTATTTATGTTGTTTTAACCTATGCTTTATTAAATTGTATTTATGTTGTTTTATCCTATGCCTTATTAAATTGTATTTATGTTGTTTTATCCTATGCTTTATTAAATTTTATTTATGTTGTTTTATCCTATGCTTTATTAAATTGTATTTATGTTGTTTTATGCTATGCTTTATTAAATTGTATTTATGTTGTTTTATCCTATGCTTTATTAAATTGTATTTATGTTATTTTATCCTATGCTTTATTAAATTGTATTTATGTTGTTTTAACCTATGCTTTATTAAATTGTATTTATGTTGTTTTATCCTATGCTTTATTAAATTGTATTTATGTTATTTTGACCTATGCTTTACTAAATTGTATTTATGTTGTTTTATCCTGTGCTTTATTAAATTGTATTTATGTTGTTTTAACCTATGCTTTATTAAATTGTATTTATGTTGTTTTATCCTATGCTTTATTAAATTGTATTTATGTTGTTTTATCCTATGCTTTATTAAATTGTATTTATGTTGTTTTATCCTATGCTTTATTTAATTGTATTTATGTTGTTTTATCCTATGCTTTATTAAATTTTATTTATGTTGTTTTATCCTATGCTTTATTAAATTGTATTTATGTTGTTTTATCCTATGCTTTATTAAATTGTATTTATGTTGTTTTAACCTATGCTTTATTAAATTGTATTTATGTTGTTTTATCATATGCTTTATTAAATTGTATTTATGTTGTTTTATCCTATGCTTTATTAAATTTTATTTATGTTGTTTTATCCTATGCTTTATTAAATTGTATTTATGTTGTTTTATCCTATGCTTTATTAAATTGTATTCATGTTGTTTTATCTTATGCTTTATTAAATTGTATTTATGTTGTTTTATCCTATGCTTTATTAAATTGAATTTATGTTGTTTTATCCTATGCTTTATTAAATTGTATTTATGTAGTTTTAGCCTATGCTTTATTAAATTGTATTTATGTTGTTTTATCCTATGCTTTATTAAATTGTATTTATGTTGTTTATCCTATGTTTCATTAAATTGTATTTATGTTGTTTTATCCTCTGCTTTATTAAATTGTATTTATGCTGCTTTGTCCTATGCTTTATTAAATTGTATTTATGTTGTTTTATCCTATGCTTTATTAAATTGTATTTCTGTGGTTTTATTATATGCTTTATTAAATTGTATTTATGTTGTTTTAACCTATGCTTAATTAAATTTTATTTATGTTGTTTTATCCTATGCTTTATTAAATTGTATTTATGTTGTTTTATGCTATGCTTTATTAAATTGTATTTATGTTGTTTTATCCTATGCTTTATTAAATTGTATTTATGTTGTTTTATCCTATGCTTTATTAAATTTTTATTTATGTTGTTTTATCCTATGCTTTATTAAATTTTATTTATGTTGTTTTATCCTATGCTTTATTAAATTGTATTTATGTTGTTTTATCCTATGCTTTATTAAATTGTATTTATGTTGTTTTAACCTATGCTTTATTAAATTGTATTTATGTTGTTTTATCCTATGCTTTATTAAATTGTATTTATGTTATTTTGACCTATGCTTTACTAAATTGTATTTATGTTGTTTTATCCTGTGCTTTATTAAATTGTATTTATGTTGTTTTAACCTATGCTTTATTAAATTGTATTTATGTTGTTTTATCCTATGCTTTATTACATTGTATTTATGTTGTTTTATCCTATGCTTTATTAAATTGTATTTATGTTGTTTTATCCTAAGCTTTATTAAATTGTATTTATGTTGTTTTATCATATGCTTTATTAAATTGTATTTATGTTGTTTTAACCTATGCTTTATTAAATTGTATTAATGTTGCTTTAACATATGCTTTATTAAATTGTATTTATATTTTTTGTCTTATGCTTTATTAAATTGTATTTTTGTTGTTTTATCCTGTGCTTTATAAAATTGTATTTATGTTGTTTTAACCTATGCTTTATTAAATTGTATTTATGTTGTTTTATCCTATGCTTTATTAAATTGTATTTATGTTGTTTTAACCTATGCTTTATTAAATTGTATTCATGTTTTTTTATCTTATGCTTTATTAAATTGTATTTATGTTGTTTTATCCTATGCTTTATTAAATTGAATTTATGTTATTTTCACCTATGCTTTACTAAATTGTATTTATGTTGTTTTATCCTATGCTTTATTAAATTGTATTTATGTTGTTTTATCCTATGCTTTATTAAATTGTATTTATGTTGTTTTATCCTAAGCTTTATTAAATTGTATTTATGTTGTTTTATCCTATGCTTTATTAAATTGTATTTATGTTGTTTTAACCTATGCTTTATTAAATTGTATTTATGTTGCTTTAACATATGCTTTATTAAATTGTATTTATATTTTTTGTCTTATGCTTTATTAAATTGTATTTATGTTGTTTTATCCTGTGCTTTATTAAATTGTATTTATGTTGTTTTAACCTATACTTTATTAAATTGTATTTATGTTGTTTTATCCTATGCTTTATTAAATTGTATTTATGTTGTTTTAACCTATGCTTTATTAAATTGTATTCATGTTGTTTTATCTTATGCTTTATTAAATTGTATTTATGTTGTTTTATCCTATGCTTTATTAAATTGAATTTATGTTGTTTTATCCTATGATTTATTATATTGTATTTAATTTGTTTTATCCTAAGCTTTATTAAATTGTATTTATGTAGTTTTAGCCTATGCTTTATTAAATTGTATTTATGTTGTTTATCCTATGCTTTATTAAATTGTATTTATGTTGTTTATCCTATGTTTCATTAAATTGTATTTATGTTGTTTTATCCTATGCTTTATTAAATTGTATTTAAGTTGTTTTGTCCTATGCTTTATTAAATTGTATTTATGTTGTTTTAAACTATGCTTTATTAAATTGTTTTTATGTTGTTTTGTCCTATGCTTTATTAAATTGTATTTATGTTGTTTTATCCTATGCTTTATTAAATTGTATTTATGTTGTTTTATCCTATGCTTTATTAAATTGTATTTATGTTGTTTTATCCTATGCTTTATTAAATTGTATTTATGTTGTTTTATCCTATGCTTTATTAAATTGTATTTATGTTGTTTTATCCTATGCTTTATTAAATTGTATTTATGTTGTTTTAACCTATGCTTTATTAAATTGTATTTATGTTGTTTTATCCTATGCTTTATTAAATTTTATTTATGTTGTTTTATCCTATGCTTTATTAAATTGTATTTATGTTGTTTTATCCTATGCTTTATTAAATTTTTATTTATGTTGTTTTATCCTATGCTTTATTAAATTTTATTTATGTTGTTTTATCCTATGCTTTATTAAATTGTATTTATGTTGTTTTATCCTATGCTTCATTAAATTGTATTTATGTTGTTTTAACTTATGCTTTATTAAATTGTATTTATGTTGTTTTATCCTATGCTTTATTAAATTGTATTTATGTTGTTTTATGCTATGCTTTATTAAATTGTATTTATGTTGTTTTATCCTATGCTTTATTAAATTGTATTTATGTTGTTTTATCCTATGCTTTATTAAATTTTTATTTATGTTGTTTTATCCTATGCTTTATTAAATTTTATTTATGTTGTTTTATCCTATGCTTTATTAAATTGTATTTATGTTGTTTTATCCTATGCTTTATTAAATTGTATTTATGTTGTTTTAACCTATGCTTTATTAAATTGTATTTATGTTGTTTTATCCTATGCTTTAGTACATTGTATTTATGTTATTTTGACCTATGCTTTACTAAATTGTATTTATGTTGTTTTATCCTGTGCTTTATTAAATTGTATTTATGTTGTTTTATCCTATGCTTTATTAAATTGTATTTATGTTGTTTTATCCTATGCTTTATTAAATTTTTATTTATGTTGTTTTATCCTATGCTTTATTAAATTTTATTTATGTTGTTTTATCCTATGCTTTATTAAATTGTATTTATGTTGTTTTATCCTATGCTTTATTAAATTGTATTTATGTTGTTTTAACCTATGCTTTATTAAATTGCATTTATGTTGTTTTATCATATGCTTTATTAAATTGTATTTATGTTGTTTTATCCTATGCTTTATTAAATTTTATTTATGTTGTTTTATCCTATGCTTTATTAAATTGTATTTATGTTGTTTTATCCTATGCTTTATTAAATTGTATTCATGTTGTTTTATCTTATGCTTTATTAAATTGTATTTATGTTGTTTTATCCTATGCTTTATTAAATTGAATTTATGTTGTTTTATCCTATGCTTTATTAAATTGTATTTATGTAGTTTTATCCTGTGCTTTATTAAATTGTATTTATGTTGTTTTATCCTATGCTTTATTAAATTGTATTTATGTTGTTTTATCCTATGCTTTATTAAATTTTTATTTATGTTGTTTTATCCTATGCTTTATTAAATTTTATTTATGTTGTTTTATCCTATGCTTTATTAAATTGTATTTATGTTGTTTTATCCTATGCTTTATTAAATTGTATTTATGTTGTTTTAACCTATGCTTTATTAAATTGCATTTATGTTGTTTTATCATATGCTTTATTAAATTGTATTTATGTTGTTTTATCCTATGCTTTATTAAATTTTATTTATGTTGTTTTATCCTATGCTTTATTAAATTGTATTTATGTTGTTTTATCCTATGCTTTATTAAATTGTATTCATGTTGTTTTATCTTATGCTTTATTAAATTGTATTTATGTTGTTTTATCCTATGCTTTATTAAATTGAATTTATGTTGTTTTATCCTATGCTTTATTAAATTGTATTTATGTAGTTTTAGCCTATGCTTTATTAAATTGTATTTATGTTGTTTTATACTATGCTTTATTAAATTGTATTTATGTTGTTTATCCTATGTTTCATTAAATTGTATTTATGTTGTTTTATCCTCTGCTTTATTAAATTGTATTTATGCTGCTTTGTCCTATGCTTTATTAAATTGTATTTATGTTGTTTTATCCTATGCTTTATTAAATTGTATTTCTGTGGTTTTATTATATGCTTTATTAAATTGTATTTATGTTGTTTTAACCTATGCTTAATTAAATTTTATTTATGTTGTTTTATCCTATGCTTTATTAAATTGTATTTATGTTGTTTTATGCTATGCTTTATTAAATTGTATTTATGTTGTTTTATCCTATGCTTTATTAAATTGTATTTATGTTGTTTTATCCTATGCTTTATTAAATTTTTATTTATGTTGTTTTATCCTATGCTTTATTAAATTTTATTTATGTTGTTTTATCCTATGCTTTATTAAATTGTATTTATGTTGTTTTATCCTATGCTTTATTAAATTGTATTTATGTTGTTTTAACCTATGCTTTATTAAATTGTATTTATGTTGTTTTATCCTATGCTTTATTAAATTGTATTTATGTTATTTTGACCTATGCTTTACTAAATTGTATTTATGTTGTTTTATCCTGTGCTTTATTAAATTGTATTTATGTTGTTTTAACCTATGCTTTATTAAATTGTATTTATGTTGTTTTATCCTATGCTTTATTACATTGTATTTATGTTGTTTTATCCTATGCTTTATTAAATTGTATTTATGTTGTTTTATCCTAAGCTTTATTAAATTGTATTTATGTTGTTTTATCATATGCTTTATTAAATTGTATTTATGTTGTTTTAACCTATGCTTTATTAAATTGTATTTATGTTGCTTTAACATATGCTTTATTAAATTGTATTTATATTTTTTGTCTTATGCTTTATTAAATTGTATTTTTGTTGTTTTATCCTGTGCTTTATAAAATTGTATTTATGTTGTTTTAACCTATGCTTTATTAAATTGTATTTATGTTGTTTTATCCTATGCTTTATTAAATTGTATTTATGTTGTTTTAACCTATGCTTTATTAAATTGTATTCATGTTTTTTTATCTTATGCTTTATTAAATTGTATTTATGTTGTTTTATCCTATGCTTTATTAAATTGAATTTATGTTATTTTCACCTATGCTTTACTAAATTGTATTTATGTTGTTTTATCCTGTGCTTTATTAAATTGTATTTATGTTGTTTTAACCTATGCTTTATTAAATTGTATTTATGTTGTTTTATCCTATGCTTTATTAAATTGTATTTATGTTGTTTTATCCTATGCTTTATTAAATTGTATTTATGTTGTTTTATCCTAAGCTTTATTAAATTGTATTTATGTTGTTTTATCCTATGCTTTATTAAATTGTATTTATGTTGTTTTAACCTATGCTTTATTAAATTGTATTTATGTTGCTTTAACATATGCTTTATTAAATTGTATTTATATTTTTTGTCTTATGCTTTATTAAATTGTATTTATGTTGTTTTATCCTGTGCTTTATTAAATTGTATTTATGTTGTTTTAACCTATACTTTATTAAATTGTATTTATGTTGTTTTATCCTATGCTTTATTAAATTGTATTTATGTTGTTTTAACCTATGCTTTATTAAATTGTATTCATGTTGTTTTATCTTATGCTTTATTAAATTGTATTTATGTTGTTTTATCCTATGCTTTATTAAATTGAATTTATGTTGTTTTATCCTATGATTTATTATATTGTATTTAATTTGTTTTATCCTAAGCTTTATTAAATTGTATTTATGTAGTTTTAGCCTATGCTTTATTAAATTGTATTTATGTTGTTTATCCTATGCTTTATTAAATTGTATTTATGTTGTTTATCCTATGTTTCATTAAATTGTATTTATGTTGTTTTATCCTATGCTTTATTAAATTGTATTTAAGTTGTTTTGTCCTATGCTTTATTAAATTGTATTTATGTTGTTTTAAACTATGCTTTATTAAATTGTTTTTATGTTGTTTTGTCCTATGCTTTATTAAATTGTATTTATGTTGTTTTATCCTATGCTTTATTAAATTGTATTTATGCTGTTTTATCCTATGCTTTATTAAATTGTATTTATGTTGTTTTATCCTATGCTTTATTAAATTGTATTTATGTTGTTTTATCCTATGCTTTATTAAATTGTATTTATGTTGTTTTATCCTATGCTTTATTAAATTGTATTTATGTTGTTTTAACCTATGCTTTATTAAATTGTATTTATGTTGTTTTATCCTATGCTTTATTAAATTTTATTTATGTTGTTTTATCCTATGCTTTATTAAATTGTATTTATGTTGTTTTATCCTATGCTTTATTAAATTTTTATTTATGTTGTTTTATCCTATGCTTTATTAAATTTTATTTATGTTGTTTTATCCTATGCTTTATTAAATTGTATTTATGTTGTTTTATCCTATGCTTCATTAAATTGTATTTATGTTGTTTTAACTTATGCTTTATTAAATTGTATTTATGTTGTTTTATCCTATGCTTTATTAAATTGTATTTATGTTGTTTTATGCTATGCTTTATTAAATTGTATTTATGTTGTTTTATCCTATGCTTTATTAAATTGTATTTATGTTGTTTTATCCTATGCTTTATTAAATTTTTATTTATGTTGTTTTATCCTATGCTTTATTAAATTTTATTTATGTTGTTTTATCCTATGCTTTATTAAATTGTATTTATGTTGTTTTATCCTATGCTTTATTAAATTGTATTTATGTTGTTTTATCCTATGCTTTAGTACATTGTATTTATGTTATTTTGACCTATGCTTTACTAAATTGTATTTATGTTGTTTTATCCTGTGCTTTATTAAATTGTATTTATGTTGTTTTAACCTATGCTTTATTAAATTGTATTTATGTTGTTTTATCCTATGCCTTATTAAATTGTATTTATGTTGTTTTATCCTATGCTTTATTAAATTGTATTTATGTTGTTTTATCCTAAGCTTTATTAAATTGTATTTATGTTGTTTTATCCTATGCTTTATTAAATTGTATTTATGTTGTTTTAACCTATGCTTTATTAAATTGTATTTATGTTGCTTTAACATATGCTTTATTAAATTGTATTTATATTTTTTGTCTTATGCTTTATTAAATTGTATTTATGTTGTTTTATCCTGTGCTTTATTAAATTGTATTTATGTTGTTTTAACCTATACTTTATTAAATTGTATTTATGTTGTTTTATCCTATGCTTTATTAAATTGTATTTATGTTGTTTTAACCTATGCTTTATTAAATTGTATTCATGTTGTTTTATCTTATGCTTTATTAAATTGTATTTATGTTGTTTTATCCTATGCTTTATTAAATTGAATTTATGTTGTTTTATCCTATGATTTATTATATTGTATTTAATTTGTTTTATCCTAAGCTTTATTAAATTGTATTTATGTAGTTTTAGCCTATGCTTTATTAAATTGTATTTATGTTGTTTATCCTATGCTTTATTAAATTGTATTTATGTTGTTTATCCTATGTTTCATTAAATTGTATTTATGTTGTTTTATCCTATGCTTTATTAAATTGTATTTAAGTTGTTTTGTCCTATGCTTTATTAAATTGTATTTATGTTGTTTTAAACTATGCTTTATTAAATTGTTTTTATGTTGTTTTGTCCTATGCTTTATTAAATTGTATTTATGTTGTTTTATCCTATGCTTTATTAAATTGTATTTATGCTGTTTTATCCTATGCTTTATTAAATTGTATTTATGTTGTTTTATCCTATGCTTTATTAAATTGTATTTATGTTGTTTTATCCTATGCTTTATTAAATTGTATTTATGTTGTTTTATCCTATGCTTTATTAAATTGTATTTATGTTGTTTTAACCTATGCTTTATTAAATTGTATTTATGTTGTTTTATCCTATGCTTTATTAAATTTTATTTATGTTGTTTTATCCTATGCTTTATTAAATTGTATTTATGTTGTTTTATCCTATGCTTTATTAAATTTTTATTTATGTTGTTTTATCCTATGCTTTATTAAATTTTATTTATGTTGTTTTATCCTATGCTTTATTAAATTGTATTTATGTTGTTTTATCCTATGCTTCATTAAATTGTATTTATGTTGTTTTAACTTATGCTTTATTAAATTGTATTTATGTTGTTTTATCCTATGCTTTATTAAATTGTATTTATGTTGTTTTATGCTATGCTTTATTAAATTGTTTTTATGTTGTTTTATCCTATGCTTTATTAAATTGTATTTATGTTGTTTTATCCTATGCTTTATTAAATTTTTATTTATGTTGTTTTATCCTATGCTTTATTAAATTTTATTTATGTTGTTTTATCCTATGCTTTATTAAATTGTATTTATGTTGTTTTATCCTATGCTTTATTAAATTGTATTTATGTTGTTTTATCCTATGCTTTAGTACATTGTATTTATGTTATTTTGACCTATGCTTTACTAAATTGTATTTATGTTGTTTTATCCTGTGCTTTATTAAATTGTATTTATGTTGTTTTAACCTATGCTTTATTAAATTGTATTTATGTTGTTTTATCCTATGCCTTATTAAATTGTATTTATGTTGTTTTATCCTATGCTTTATTAAATTGTATTTATGTTGTTTTATCCTAAGCTTTATTAAATTGTATTTATGTTGTTTTATCCTATGCTTTATTAAATTGTATTTATGTTGTTTTAACCTATGCTTTATTAAATTGTATTTATGTTGCTTTAACATATGCTTTATTAAATTGTATTTATGTTTTTTTGTCTTATGCTTTATTAAATTGTATTTATGTTGTTTTATCCTGTGCTTTATTAAATTGTATTTATGTTGTTTTAACCTATGCTTTATTAAATTGTATTTATGTTGTTTTATCCTATGCTTTATTAAATTGTATTTATGTTGCTTTAACCTATGCTTTATTAAATTGTATTCATGTTGTTTTATCTTATGCTTTATTAAATTGTATTTATGTTGTTTTATCCTATGCTTTATTAAATTGAATTTATGTTGTTTTATCCTATGCTTTATTAAATTGTATTCATGTTGTTTTATCTTATGCTTTATTAAATTGTATTTATGTTGTTTTATCCTATGCTTTATTAAATTGAATTTATGTTGTTTTATCCTATGCTTTATTATATTGTATTTAATTAGTTTTATCCTATGCTTTATTAAATTGTATTTATGTTGTTTATCCTATGTTTCATTAAATTGTATTTATGTTGTTTTATCCTCTGCTTTATTAAATTGTATTTATGTTGTTTTGTCCTATGCTTTATTAAATTGTATTTATGTTGTTTTATCCTATGCTTTATTAAATTGTATTTCTGTGGTTTTATCCTATGCTTTATTAAATTTTATTTATTTTGTTTTATCATGTGCTTTATTAAATTGTATTTATGTTGTTTTATCCTATGCTTTATTAAATTGAATTTATGTTGTTTTATCCTATGCTTTATTAAATTGTATTTATGTTGTTTTATCCTATGCTTTATTAAATTGTATTCATGTTGTTTTATCTTATGCTTTAATAAATTGTATTTATGTTGTTTTATCCTATGCTTTATTAAATTGAATTTATGTTGTTTTATCCTATGCTTTATTATATTGTATTTAATTTGTTTTATCCTATGCTTTATTAAATTGTATTTATGTAGCTTTAGCCTATGCTTTATTAAATTGTATTTATGTTGTTTTATCCTATGCTTTATTAAATTGTATTTATGTTGTTTATCCTATGTTTCATTAAATTGTATTTATGTTGTTTTATCCTCTGCTTTATTATATTGTATTTATGTTGTTTTGTCCTATGCTTTATAAAATTGTATTTATGTTGTTTTATCCTATGCTTTATTAAATTGTATTTCTGTGGTTTTATCCTATGCTTTACTAAATTGTATTTATGTTGTTTTAACCTATGCTTTATTAAATTTTATTTATGTTGTTTTATCCTATGCTTTATTAAATTGTATTTATGTTGTTTTATCCTATGCTTTATTAAATTGTATTTATGTTGTTTTATCCTATGCTTTATTAAATTGTATTTATGTTGTTTTATCCTATGCTTTATTAAATTTTTATTTATGTTGTTTTATCCTATGCTTTATTAAATTTTATTTATGTTGTTTTATCCTATGCTTTATTAAATTGTATTTATGTTGTTTTATCCTATGCTTCATTAAATTGTATTTATGTTGTTTTATCTTATGCTTTATTAAATTGTATTTATGTTGTTTTATCCTATGCTTTATTAAATTGAATTTATGTTGTTTTATCCTATGATTTATTATATTGTATTTATGTTGTTTTATCCTATGCTTTAGTACATTGTATTTATGTTATTTTGACCTATGCTTTACTAAATTGTATTTATGTTGTTTTATCCTGTGCTTTATTAAATTGTATTTATGTTGTTTTAACCTATGCTTTATTAAATTGTATTTATGTTGTTTTAACCTATACTTTATTAAATTGTATTTATGTTGTTTTATCCTATGCTTTATTAAATTGTATTTATATTTTTTGTCTTATGCTTTATTAAATTGTATTTACGTTGTTTTATCCTGTGCTTTATTAAATTGTATTTATGTTGTTTTAACCTATACTTTATTAAATTGTATTTATGTTGTTTTATCCTATGCTTTATTAAATTGTATTTATGTTGTTTTAACCTATGCTTTATTAAATTGTATTCATGTTGTTTTATCTTATGCTTTATTAAATTGTATTTATGTTGTTTTATCCTATGCTTTATTAAATTGAATTTATGTTGTTTTATCCTATGATTTATTATATTGTATTTAATTTGTTTTATCCTAAGCTTTATTAAATTGTATTTATGTAGTTTTAGCCTATGCTTTATTAAATTGTATTTATGTTGTTTATCCTATGCTTTATTAAATTGTATTTATGTTGTTTATCCTATGTTTCATTAAATTGTATTTATGTTGTTTTATCCTATGCTTTATTAAATTGTATTTATGTTGTTTTGTCCTATGCTTTATTAAATTGTATTTATGTTGTTTTAAACTATGCTTTATTAAATTGTTTTTATGTTGTTTTGTCCTATGCTTTATTAAATTGTATTTATGTTGTTTTATCCTATGCTTTATTAAATTGTATTTATGTTGTTTTATCCTATGCTTTATTAAATTTTATTTATGTTGTTTTATCCTATGCTTTATTAAATTGTATTTATGTTGTTTTATCCTATGCTTTATTAAATTGTATTTATGTTGTTTTATCCTATGCTTTATTAAATTGTATTTATGTTGTTTTAACCTATGCTTTATTAAATTGTATTTATGTTGTTTTATCCTATGCTTTATTAAATTTTATTTATGTTGTTTTATCCTATGCTTTATTAAATTGTATTTATGTTGTTTTATCCTATGCTTTATTAAATTTTTATTTATGTTGTTTTATCCTATGCTTTATTAAATTTTATTTATGTTGTTTTATCCTATGCTTTATTAAATTGTATTTATGTTGTTTTATCCTATGCTTCATTAAATTGTATTTATGTTGTTTTAACTTATGCTTTATTAAATTGTATTTATGTTGTTTTATCCTATGCTTTATTAAATTGTATTTATGTTGTTTTATGCTATGCTTTATTAAATTGTATTTATGTTGTTTTATCCTATGCTTTATTAAATTGTATTTATGTTGTTTTATCCTATGCTTTATTAAATTTTTATTTATGTTGTTTTATCCTATGCTTTATTAAATTTTATTTATGTTGTTTTATCCTATGCTTTATTAAATTGTATTTATGTTGTTTTATCCTATGCTTTATTAAATTGTATTTATGTTGTTTTAACCTATGCTTTATTAAATTGTATTTATGTTGTTTTATCCTATGCTTTAGTACATTGTATTTATGTTGTTTTAACCTATGCTTTATTAAATTGTATTTATGTTGCTTTAACATATGCTTTATTAAATTGTATTTATGTTTTTTTGTCTTATGCTTTATTAAATTGTATTTATGTTGTTTTATCCTGTGCTTTATTAAATTGTATTTATGTTGTTTTAACCTATGCTTTATTAAATTGTATTTATGTTGTTTTATCCTATGCTTTATTAAATTGTATTTATGTTGCTTTAACCTATGCTTTATTAAATTGTATTCATGTTGTTTTATCTTATGCTTTATTAAATTGTATTTATGTTGTTTTATCCTATGCTTTATTAAATTGAATTTATGTTGTTTTATCCTATGCTTTATTAAATTGTATTCATGTTGTTTTATCTTATGCTTTATTAAATTGTATTTATGTTGTTTTATCCTATGCTTTATTAAATTGAATTTATGTTGTTTTATCCTATGCTTTATTATATTGTATTTAATTTGTTTTATCCTATGCTTTATTAAATTGTATTTATGTTGTTTATCCTATGTTTCATTAAATTGTATTTATGTTGTTTTATCCTCTGCTTTATTAAATTGTATTTATGTTGTTTTGTCCTATGCTTTATTAAATTGTATTTATGTTGTTTTATCCTATGCTTTATTAAATTGTATTTCTGTGGTTTTATCCTATGCTTTATTAAATTTTATTTATTTTGTTTTATCATGTGCTTTATTAAATTGTATTTATGTTGTTTTATCCTATGCTTTATTAAATTGAATTTATGTTGTTTTATCCTATGCTTTATTAAATTGTATTTATGTTGTTTTAACCTATGCTTTATTAAATTGTATTTATGTTGTTTTATCCTATGCTTTATTAAATTGTATTCATGTTGTTTTATCTTATGCTTTATTAAATTGTATTTATGTTGTTTTATCCTATGCTTTATTAAATTGAATTTATGTTGTTTTATCCTATGCTTTATTATATTGTATTTAATTTGTTTTATCCTATGCTTTATTAAATTGTATTTATGTAGCTTTAGCCTATGCTTTATTAAATTGTATTTATGTTGTTTTATCCTATGCTTTATTATATTGTATTTATGTTGTTTTGTCCTATGCTTTATAAAATTGTATTTATGTTGTTTTATCCTATGCTTTATTAAATTGTATTTCTGTGGTTTTATCCTATGCTTTATTAAATTGTATTTATGTTGTTTTAACCTATGCTTTATTAAATTTTATTTATGTTGTTTTATCCTATGCTTTATTAAATTGTATTTATGTTGTTTTATCCTATGCTTTATTAAATTGTATTTATGTTGTTTTATCCTATGCTTTATTAAATTTTTATTTATGTTGTTTTATCCTATGCTTTATTAAATTTTATTTATGTTGTTTTATCCTATGCTTCATTAAATTGTATTTATGTTGTTTTAACTTATGCTTTATTAAATTGTATTTATGTTGTTTTATCCTATGCTTTATTAAATTTTATTTATGTTGTTTTATCCTATGCTTTATTAAATTGTATTTATGTTGTTTTATCCTATGCTTCATTAAATTGTATTTATGTTGTTTTAACTTATGCTTTATTAAATTGTATTTATGTTGTTTTATCCTATGCTTTATTAAATTGTATTTATGTTGTTTTATGCTATGCTTTATTAAATTGTATTTATGTTGTTTTATCCTATGCTTTATTAAATTGTATTTATGTTGTTTTATCCTATGCTTTATTAAATTTTTATTTATGTTGTTTTATCCTATGCTTTATTAAATTTTATTTATGTTGTTTTATCCTATGCTTTATTAAATTGTATTTATGTTGTTTTATCCTATGCTTTATTAAATTGTATTTATGTTGTTTTAACCTATGCTTTATTAAATTGTATTTATGTTGTTTTATCCTATGCTTTAGTACATTGTATTTATGTTGTTTTAACCTATGCTTTATTAAATTGTATTTATGTTGCTTTAACATATGCTTTATTAAATTGTATTTATGTTTTTTTGTCTTATGCTTTATTAAATTGTATTTATGTTGTTTTATCCTGTGCTTTATTAAATTGTATTTATGTTGTTTTAACCTATGCTTTATTAAATTGTATTTATGTTGTTTTATCCTATGCTTTATTAAATTGTATTTATGTTGCTTTAACCTATGCTTTATTAAATTGTATTCATGTTGTTTTATCTTATGCTTTATTAAATTGTATTTATGTTGTTTTATCCTATGCTTTATTAAATTGAATTTATGTTGTTTTATCCTATGCTTTATTAAATTGTATTCATGTTGTTTTATCTTATGCTTTATTAAATTGTATTTATGTTGTTTTATCCTATGCTTTATTAAATTGAATTTATGTTGTTTTATCCTATGCTTTATTATATTGTATTTAATTTGTTTTATCCTATGCTTTATTAAATTGTATTTATGTTGTTTATCCTATGTTTCATTAAATTGTATTTATGTTGTTTTATCCTCTGCTTTATTAAATTGTATTTATGTTGTTTTGTCCTATGCTTTATTAAATTGTATTTATGTTGTTTTATCCTATGCTTTATTAAATTGTATTTCTGTGGTTTTATCCTATGCTTTATTAAATTTTATTTATTTTGTTTTATCATGTGCTTTATTAAATTGTATTTATGTTGTTTTATCCTATGCTTTATTAAATTGAATTTATGTTGTTTTATCCTATGCTTTATTAAATTGTATTTATGTTGTTTTAACCTATGCTTTATTAAATTGTATTTATGTTGTTTTATCCTATGCTTTATTAAATTGTATTCATGTTGTTTTATCTTATGCTTTATTAAATTGTATTTATGTTGTTTTATCCTATGCTTTATTAAATTGAATTTATGTTGTTTTATCCTATGCTTTATTATATTGTATTTAATTTGTTTTATCCTATGCTTTATTAAATTGTATTTATGTAGCTTTAGCCTATGCTTTATTAAATTGTATTTATGTTGTTTTATCCTATGCTTTATTAAATTGTATTTATGTTGTTTATCCTATGTTTCATTAAATTGTATTTATGTTGTTTTATCCTCTGCTTTATTATATTGTATTTATGTTGTTTTGTCCTATGCTTTATAAAATTGTATTTATGTTGTTTTATCCTATGCTTTATTAAATTGTATTTCTGTGGTTTTATCCTATGCTTTATTAAATTGTATTTATGTTGTTTTAACCTATGCTTTATTAAATTTTATTTATGTTGTTTTATCCTATGCTTTATTAAATTGTATTTATGTTGTTTTATCCTATGCTTTATTAAATTGTATTTATGTTGTTTTATCCTATGCTTTATTAAATTTTTATTTATGTTGTTTTATCCTATGCTTTATTAAATTTTATTTATGTTGTTTTATCCTATGCTTCATTAAATTATATTTATGTTGTTTTAACTTATGCTTTATTAAATTGTATTTATGTTGTTTTATCCTATGCTTTATTAAATTTTATTTATGTTGTTTTATCCTATGCTTTATTAAATTGTATTTATGTTGTTTTATCCTATGCTTCATTAAATTGTATTTATGTTGTTTTAACTTATGCTTTATTAAATTGTATTTATGTTGTTTTATCCTATGCTTTATTAAATTGTATTTATGTTGTTTTATGCTATGCTTTATTAAATTGTATTTATGTTGTTTTATCCTATGCTTTATTAAATTGTATTTATGTTGTTTTATCCTATGCTTTATTAAATTTTTATTTATGTTGTTTTATCCTATGCTTTATTAAATTTTATTTATGTTGTTTTATCCTATGCTTTATTAAATTGTATTTATGTTGTTTTATCCTATGCTTTATTAAATTGTATTTATGTTGTTTTAACCTATGCTTTATTAAATTGTATTTATGTTGTTTTATCCTATGCTTTAGTACATTGTATTTATGTTGTTTTAACCTATGCTTTATTAAATTGTATTTATGTTGCTTTAACATATGCTTTATTAAATTGTATTTATGTTTTTTTGTCTTATGCTTTATTAAATTGTATTTATGTTGTTTTATCCTGTGCTTTATTAAATTGTATTTATGTTGTTTTAACCTATGCTTTATTAAATTGTATTTATGTTGTTTTATCCTATGCTTTATTAAATTGTATTTATGTTGCTTTAACCTATGCTTTATTAAATTGTATTCATGTTGTTTTATCTTATGCTTTATTAAATTGTATTTATGTTGTTTTATCCTATGCTTTATTAAATTGAATTTATGTTGTTTTATCCTATGCTTTATTAAATTGTATTCATGTTGTTTTATCTTATGCTTTATTAAATTGTATTTATGTTGTTTTATCCTATGCTTTATTAAATTGAATTTATGTTGTTTTATCCTATGCTTTATTATATTGTATTTAATTTGTTTTATCCTATGCTTTATTAAATTGTATTTATGTTGTTTATCCTATGTTTCATTAAATTGTATTTATGTTGTTTTATCCTCTGCTTTATTAAATTGTATTTATGTTGTTTTGTCCTATGCTTTATTAAATTGTATTTATGTTGTTTTATCCTATGCTTTATTAAATTGTATTTCTGTGGTTTTATCCTATGCTTTATTAAATTTTATTTATTTTGTTTTATCATGTGCTTTATTAAATTGTATTTATGTTGTTTTATCCTATGCTTTATTAAATTGAATTTATGTTGTTTTATCCTATGCTTTATTAAATTGTATTTATGTTGTTTTAACCTATGCTTTATTAAATTGTATTTATGTTGTTTTATCCTATGCTTTATTAAATTGTATTCATGTTGTTTTATCTTATGCTTTATTAAATTGTATTTATGTTGTTTTATCCTATGCTTTATTAAATTGAATTTATGTTGTTTTATCCTATGCTTTATTATATTGTATTTAATTTGTTTTATCCTATGCTTTATTAAATTGTATTTATGTAGCTTTAGCCTATGCTTTATTAAATTGTATTTATGTTGTTTTATCCTATGCTTTATTAAATTGTATTTATGTTGTTTATCCTATGTTTCATTAAATTGTATTTATGTTGTTTTATCCTCTGCTTTATTATATTGTATTTATGTTGTTTTGTCCTATGCTTTATAAAATTGTATTTATGTTGTTTTATCCTATGCTTTATTAAATTGTATTTCTGTGGTTTTATCCTATGCTTTATTAAATTGTATTTATGTTGTTTTAACCTATGCTTTATTAAATTTTATTTATGTTGTTTTATCCTATGCTTTATTAAATTGTATTTATGTTGTTTTATCCTATGCTTTATTAAATTGTATTTATGTTGTTTTATCCTATGCTTTATTAAATTGTATTTATGTTGTTTTATCCTATGCTTTATTAAATTTTTATTTATGTTGTTTTATCCTATGCTTTATTAAATTTTATTTATGTTGTTTTATCCTATGCTTTATTAAATTGTATTTATGTTGTTTTATCCTATGCTTCATTAAATTGTATTTATGTTGTTTTAACTTATGCTTTATTAAATTGTATTTATGTTGTTTTATCCTATGCTTTATTAAATTGTATTTATGTTGTTTTATGCTATGCTTTATTAAATTGTATTTATGTTGTTTTATCCTATGCTTTATTAAATTGTATTTATGTTGTTTTATCCTATGCTTTATTAAAATTTTTTTTATGTTGTTTTATCCTATGCTTTATTAAATTTTATTTATGTTGTTTTATCCTATGCTTTATTAAATTGTATTTATGTTGTTTTATCCTATGCTTTATTAAATTGTATTTATGTTGTTTTAACCTATGCTTTATTAAATTGTATTTATGTTGTTTTATCCTATGCTTTAGTACATTGTATTTATGTTATTTTGACCTATGCTTTACTAAATTGTATTTATGTTGTTTTATCCTGTGCTTTATTAAATTGTATTTATGTTGTTTTAACCTATGCTTTATTAAATTGTATTTATGTTGTTTTATCCTATGCCTTATTAAATTGTATTTATGTTGTTTTATCCTATGCTTTATTAAATTGTATTTATGTTGTTTTATCCTAAGCTTTATTAAATTGTATTTATGTTGTTTTATCCTATGCTTTATTAAATTGTATTTATGTTGTTTTAACCTATGCTTTATTAAATTGTATTTATGTTGCTCTAACATATGCTTTATTAAATTGTATTTATGTTTTTTTGTCTTATGCTTTATTAAATTGTATTTATGTTGTTTTATCCTGTGCTTTATTAAATTGTATTTATGTTGTTTTAACCTATGCTTTATTAAATTGTATTTATGTTGTTTTATCCTATGCTTTATTAAATTGTATTTATGTTGCTTTAACCTATGCTTTATTAAATTGTATTCATGTTGTTTTATCTTATGCTTTATTAAATTGTATTTATGTTGTTTTATCCTATGCTTTATTAAATTGAATTTATGTTGTTTTATCCTATGCTTTATTAAATTGTATTCATGTTGTTTTATCTTATGCTTTATTAAATTGTATTTATGTTGTTTTATCCTATGCTTTATTAAATTGAATTTATGTTGTTTTATCCTATGCTTTATTATATTGTATTTAATTTGTTTTATCCTATGCTTTATTAAATTGTATTTATGTTGTTTATCCTATGTTTCATTAAATTGTATTTATGTTGTTTTATCCTCTGCTTTATTAAATTGTATTTATGTTGTTTTGTCCTATGCTTTATTAAATTGTATTTATGTTGTTTTATCCTATGCTTTATTAAATTGTATTTCTGTGGTTTTATCCTATGCTATATTAAATTGTATTTATGTTGTTTTAACCTAAGCTTTATTAAATTTTATTTATGTTGTTTTATCCTATGCTTTATTAAATTGTATTTATGTTGTTTTATCGTATGCTTTATTAAATTGTATTTATGTTGTTTTATCCTATGCTTTATTAAATTGTATTTATGTTGTTTTATCCTATGCTTTATTAAATTTTTATTTATGTTGTTTTATCCTATCCTTTATTAAATTTTATTTATGTTGTTTTATCCTATGCTTTATTAAATTGTATTTATGTTGTTTTATCCTATGCTTTATTAAATTGTATTTATGTTGTTTTAACCTATGCTTTATTAAATTGTATTTATGTTGTTTTATCCTATGCTTTATTAAATTGTATTTATGTTGTTTTATCCTATGCTTTATTAAATTGTATTTATGTTGTTTTATCCTATGCTTTATTAAATTTTTATTTATGTTGTTTTATCCTATGCTTTATTAAATTTTATTTATGTTGTTTTATCCTATGCTTTATTAAATTGTATTTATGTTGTTTTATCCTATGCTTTATTAAATTGTATTTATGTTGTTTTAACCTATGCTTTATTAAATTGTATTTATGTTGTTTTATCCTATGCTTTATTAGATTGTATTTATGTTATTTTGACCTATGCTTTACTAAATTGTATTTATGTTGTTTTATCCTGTGCTTTATTAAATTGTATTTATGTTGTTTTAACCTATGCTTTATTAAATTGTATTTATGTTGTTTTATCCTATGCTTTATTAAATTGTATTTATGTTGTTTTATCCTATGCTTTATTAAATTGTATTTATGTTGTTTTATCCTAAGCTTTATTAAATTGTATTTATGTTGTTTTATCCTATGCTTTATTAAATTGTATTTATGTTGTTTTAACCTATGCTTTATTAAATTGTATTTATGTTGTTTTATCCTATGCTTTATTAAATTGTATTTATGTTGTTTTAACCTATGCTTTATTAAATTGTATTTATGTTGTTTTATCCTATGCTTTATTAAATTGTATTTATGTTGCTTTAACCTATGCTTTATTAAATTGTATTCATGTTGTTTTATCTTATGCTTTATTAAATTGTATTTATGTTGTTTTATCCTATGCTTTATTAAATTGAATTTATGTTGTTTTATCCTATGCTTTATTATATTGTATTTAATTTGTTTTATCCTAAGCTTTATTAAATTGTATTTATGTAGTTTTAGCCTATGCTTTATTAAATTGTATTTATGTTGTTTATCCTATGCTTTATTAAATTGTATTTATGTTGTTTATCCTATGTTTCATTAAATTGTATTTATGTTGTTTTATCCTATGCTTTATTAAATTGTATTTATGTTGTTTTGTCTATACTTTATTAAATTGTAGTTATGTTGTTTTATCCTATGCTTTATTAAATTGTAATTCTGTGGTTTTATCCTATGCTTTATTAAATTGTATTTATGTTGTTTTAAACTATGCTTTATTAAATTGTTTTTATGTTGTTTTGTCCTATGCTTTATTAAATTGTATTTATGTTATTTTAACCTATGCTTTATTAAATTTTATTTATGTTGTTTTATCCTATGCTTTATTAAATTGTATTTATGTTGTTTTATCCTATGCTTTATTAAATTGTATTTATGTTGTTTTATCCTATGCTTTATTAAATTGTATTTATGTTGTTTTATCCTATGCTTTATTAAATTGTATTTATGTTGTTTTATCCTATGCTTTATTAAATTGTATTTATGTTGTTTTATCCTATGCTTTATTAAATTGTATTTATGTTGTTTTATCCTATGCTTTATTAAATTGTATTTATGTTGTTTTAACCTATGCTTTATTAAATTGTATTTATGTTGTTTTATCCTATGCTTTATTAAATTTTATTTATGTTGTTTTATCCTATGCTTTATTAAATTGTATTTATGTTGTTTTATCCTATGCTTTATTAAATTTTTATTTATGTTGTTTTATCCTATGCTTTATTAAATTTTATTTATGTTGTTTTATCCTATGCTTTATTAAATTGTATTTATGTTGTTTTATCCTATGCTTCATTAAATTGTATTTATGTTGTTTTAACTTATGCTTTATTAAATTGTATTTATGTTGTTTTATCCTATGCTTTATTAAATTGTATTTATGTTGTTTTATGCTATGCTTTATTAAATTGTATTTATGTTGTTTTATCCTATGCTTTATTAAATTGTATTTATGTTGTTTTATCCTATGCTTTATTAAATTTTTATTTATGTTGTTTTATCCTATGCTTTATTAAATTTTATTTATGTTGTTTTATCCTATGCTTTATTAAATTGTATTTATGTTGTTTTATCCTATGCTTTATTAAATTGTATTTATGTTGCTTTAACCTATGCTTTATTAAATTGTATTCATGTTGTTTTATCTTATGCTTTATTAAATTGTATTTATGTTGTTTTATCCTATGCTTTATTAAATTGAATTTATGTTGTTTTATCCTATGCTTTATTAAATTGTATTCATGTTGTTTTATCTTATGCTTTATTAAATTGTATTTATGTTGTTTTATCCTATGCTTTATTAAATTGAATTTATGTTGTTTTATCCTATGCTTTATTATATTGTATTTAATTTGTTTTATCCTATGCTTTATTAAATTGTATTTATGTTGTTTATCCTATGTTTCATTAAATTGTATTTATGTTGTTTTATCCTCTGCTTTATTAAATTGTATTTATGTTGTTTTGTCCTATGCTTTATTAAATTGTATTTATGTTGTTTTATCCTATGCTTTATTAAATTGTATTTCTGTGGTTTTATCCTATGCTTTATTAAATTTTATTTATTTTGTTTTATCATGTGTTTTATTAAATTGTATTTATGTTGTTTTATCCTATGCTTTATTAAATTGAATTTATGTTGTTTTATCCTATGCTTTATTAAATTGTATTTATGTTGTTTTAACCTATGCTTTATTAAATTGTATTTATGTTGTTTTATCCTATGCTTTATTAAATTGTATTCATGTTGTTTTATCTTATGCTTTATTAAATTGTATTTATGTTGTTTTATCCTATGCTTTATTAAATTGAATTTATGTTGTTTTATCCTATGCTTTATTATATTGTATTTAATTTGTTTTATCCTATGCTTTATTAAATTGTATTTATGTAGCTTTAGCCTATGCTTTATTAAATTGTATTTATGTTGTTTTATCCTATGCTTTATTAAATTGTATTTATGTTGTTTATCCTATGTTTCATTAAATTGTATTTATGTTGTTTTGTCCTATGCTTTATAAAATTGTATTTATGTTGTTTTATCCTATGCTTTATTAAATTGTATTTCTGTGGTTTTATCCTATGCTTTATTAAATTGTATTTATGTTGTTTTAACCTATGCTTTATTAAATTTTATTTATGTTGTTTTATCCTATGCTTTATTAAATTGTATTTATGTTGTTTTATCCTATGCTTTATTAAATTGTATTTATGTTGTTTTATCCTATGCTTTATTAAATTGTATTCATGTTGTTTTATCCTATGCTTTATTAAATTTTTATTTATGTTGTTTTATCCTATGCTTTATTAAATTTTATTTATGTTGTTTTATCCTATGCTTTATTAAATTGTATTTATGTTGTTTTATCCTATGCTTCATTAAATTGTATTTATGTTGTTTTAACTTATGCTTTATTAAATTGTATTTATGTTGTTTTATCCTATGCTTTATTAAATTGTATTTATGTTGTTTTATGCTATGCTTTATTAAATTGTATTTATGTTGTTTTATCCTATGCTTTATTAAATTGTATTTATGTTGTTTTATCCTATGCTTTATTAAATTTTTATTTATGTTGTTTTATCCTATGCTTTATTAAATTTTATTTATGTTGTTTTATCCTATGCTTTATTAAATTGTATTTATGTTGTTTTATCATATGCTTTATTAAATTGTATTTATGTTGTTTTAACCTATGCTTTATTAAATTGTATTTATGTTGTTTTATCCTATGCTTTAGTACATTGTATTTATGTTATTTTGACCTATGCTTTACTAAATTGTATTTATGTTGTTTTAACCTATGCTTTATTAAATTGTATTTATGTTGTTTTATCCTATGCTTTATTAAATTGTATTCATGTTGTTTTATCTTATGCTTTATTAAATTGTATTTATGTTGTTTTATCCTATGCTTTATTAAATTGAATTTATGTTGTTTTATCCTATGCTTTATTATATTGTATTTAATTTGTTTTATCCTATGCTTTATTAAATTGTATTTATGTAGCTTTAGCCTATGCTTTATTAAATTGTATTTATGTTGTTTTATCCTATGCTTTATTAAATTGTATTTATGTTGTTTATCCTATGTTTCATTAAATTGTATTTATGTTGTTTTATCCTCTGCTTTATTATATTGTATTTATGTTGTTTTGTCCTATGCTTTATAAAATTGTATTTATGTTGTTTTATCCTATGCTTTATTAAATTGTATTTCTGTGGTTTTATCCTATGCTTTATTAAATTGTATTTATGTTGTTTTAACCTATGCTTTATTAAATTTTATTTATGTTGTTTTATCCTATGCTTTATTAAATTGTATTTATGTTGTTTTATCCTATGCTTTATTAAATTGTATTTATGTTGTTTTATCCTATGCTTTATTAAATTGTATTTATGTTGTTTTATCCTATGCTTTATTAAATTTTTATTTATGTTGTTTTATCCTATGCTTTATTAAATTTTATTTATGTTGTTTTATCCTATGCTTTATTAAATTGTATTTATGTTGTTTTATCCTATGCTTCATTAAATTGTATTTATGTTGTTTTAACTTATGCTTTATTAAATTGTATTTATGTTGTTTTATCCTATGCTTTATTAAATTGTATTTATGTTGTTTTATGCTATGCTTTATTAAATTGTATTTATGTTGTTTTATCCTATGCTTTATTAAATTGTATTTATGTTGTTTTATCCTATGCTTTATTAAAATTTTTTTTATGTTGTTTTATCCTATGCTTTATTAAATTTTATTTATGTTGTTTTATCCTATGCTTTATTAAATTGTATTTATGTTGTTTTATCCTATGCTTTATTAAATTGTATTTATGTTGTTTTAACCTATGCTTTATTAAATTGTATTTATGTTGTTTTATCCTATGCTTTAGTACATTGTATTTATGTTATTTTGACCTATGCTTTACTAAATTGTATTTATGTTGTTTTATCCTGTGCTTTATTAAATTGTATTTATGTTGTTTTAACCTATGCTTTATTAAATTGTATTTATGTTGTTTTATCCTATGCCTTATTAAATTGTATTTATGTTGTTTTATCCTATGCTTTATTAAATTGTATTTATGTTGTTTTATCCTAAGCTTTATTAAATTGTATTTATGTTGTTTTATCCTATGCTTTATTAAATTGTATTTATGTTGTTTTAACCTATGCTTTATTAAATTGTATTTATGTTGCTCTAACATATGCTTTATTAAATTGTATTTATGTTTTTTTGTCTTATGCTTTATTAAATTGTATTTATGTTGTTTTATCCTGTGCTTTATTAAATTGTATTTATGTTGTTTTAACTTATGCTTTATTAAATTGTATTTATGTTGTTTTATCCTATGCTTTATTAAATTGTATTTATGTTGCTTTAACCTATGCTTTATTAAATTGTATTCATGTTGTTTTATCTTATGCTTTATTAAATTGTATTTATGTTGTTTTATCCTACGCTTTATTAAATTGAATTTATGTTGTTTTATCCTATGCTTTATTAAATTGTATTCATGTTGTTTTATCTTATGCTTTATTAAATTGTATTTATGTTGTTTTATCCTATGCTTTATTAAATTGAATTTATGTTGTTTTATCCTATGCTTTATTATATTGTATTTAATTTGTTTTATCCTATGCTTTATTAAATTGTATTTATGTTGTTTATCCTATGTTTCATTAAATTGTATTTATGTTGTTTTATCCTCTGCTTTATTAAATTGTATTTATGTTGTTTTGTCCTATGCTTTATTAAATTGTATTTATGTTGTTTTATCCTATGCTTTATTAAATTGTATTTCTGTGGTTTTATCCTATGCTTTATTAAATTGTATTTATGTTGTTTTAACCTAAGCTTTATTAAATTTTATTTATGTTGTTTTATCCTATGCTTTATTAAATTGTATTTATGTTGTTTTATCGTATGCTTTATTAAATTGTATTTATGTTGTTTTATCCTATGCTTTATTAAATTGTATTTATGTTGTTTTATCCTATGCTTTATTAAATTTTTATTTATGTTGTTTTATCCTATCCTTTATTAAATTTTATTTATGTTGTTTTATCCTATGCTTTATTAAATTGTATTTATGTTGTTTTATCCTATGCTTTATTAAATTGTATTTATGTTGTTTTAACCTATGCTTTATTAAATTGTATTTATGTTGTTTTATCCTATGCTTTATTAAATTGTATTTATGTTGTTTTATGCTATGCTTTATTAAATTTTATTTATGTTGTTTTATCCTATGCTTTATTAAATTG
Source organism: Phyllobates terribilis (assembly GCF_046119375.1). Taxonomy (NCBI): domain Eukaryota; kingdom Metazoa; phylum Chordata; class Amphibia; order Anura; family Dendrobatidae; genus Phyllobates; species Phyllobates terribilis. The sequence goes on from NW_027362778.1 coordinate 22,994,400, forward strand.
TATTTATGTTGTTTTATCCTATGCTTTATTAAATTTTTATTTATGTTGTTTTATCCTATGCTTTATTAAATTTTATTTATGTTGTTTTATCCTATGCTTTATTAAATTGTATTTATGTTGTTTTATCCTATGCTTTATTAAATTGTATTTATGTTGTTTTAACCTATGCTTTATTAAATTGTATTTATGTTGTTTTATCCTATGCTTTATTAGATTGTATTTATGTTATTTTGACCTATGCTTTACTAAATTGTATTTATGTTGTTTTATCCTGTGCTTTATTAAATTGTATTTATGTTGTTTTAACCTATGCTTTATTAAATTGTATTTATGTTGTTTTATCCTATGCTTTATTAAATTGTATTTATGTTGTTTTATCCTATGCTTTATTAAATTGTATTTATGTTGTTTTATCCTAAGCTTTATTAAATTGTATTTATGTTGTTTTATCCTATGCTTTATTAAATTGTATTTATGTTGTTTTAACCTATGCTTTATTAAATTGTATTTATGTTGTTTTATCCTATGCTTTATTAAATTGTATTTATGTTGTTTTAACCTATGCTTTATTAAATTGTATTTATGTTGTTTTATCCTATGCTTTATTAAATTGTATTTATGTTGCTTTAACCTATGCTTTATTAAATTGTATTCATGTTGTTTTATCTTATGCTTTATTAAATTGTATTTATGTTGTTTTATCCTATGCTTTATTAAATTGAATTTATGTTGTTTTATCCTATGCTTTATTATATTGTATTTAATTTGTTTTATCCTAAGCTTTATTAAATTGTATTTATGTAGTTTTAGCCTATGCTTTATTAAATTGTATTTATGTTGTTTATCCTATGCTTTATTAAATTGTATTTATGTTGTTTATCCTATGTTTCATTAAATTGTATTTATGTTGTTTTATCCTATGCTTTATTAAATTGTATTTATGTTGTTTTGTCTATACTTTATTAAATTGTAGTTATGTTGTTTTATCCTATGCTTTATTAAATTGTAATTCTGTGGTTTTATCCTATGCTTTATTAAATTGTATTTATGTTGTTTTAAACTATGCTTTATTAAATTGTTTTTATGTTGTTTTGTCCTATGCTTTATTAAATTGTATTTATGTTATTTTAACCTATGCTTTATTAAATTTTATTTATGTTGTTTTATCCTATGCTTTATTAAATTGTATTTATGTTGTTTTATCCTATGCTTTATTAAATTGTATTTATGTTGTTTTATCCTATGCTTTATTAAATTGTATTTATGTTGTTTTATCCTATGCTTTATTAAATTGTATTTATGTTGTTTTATCCTATGCTTTATTAAATTGTATTTATGTTGTTTTATCCTATGCTTTATTAAATTGTATTTATGTTGTTTTATCCTATGCTTTATTAAATTGTATTTATGTTGTTTTAACCTATGCTTTATTAAATTGTATTTATGTTGTTTTATCCTATGCTTTATTAAATTTTATTTATGTTGTTTTATCCTATGCTTTATTAAATTGTATTTATGTTGTTTTATCCTATGCTTTATTAAATTTTTATTTATGTTGTTTTATCCTATGCTTTATTAAATTTTATTTATGTTGTTTTATCCTATGCTTTATTAAATTGTATTTATGTTGTTTTATCCTATGCTTCATTAAATTGTATTCATGTTGTTTTAACTTATGCTTTATTAAATTGTATTTATGTTGTTTTATCCTATGCTTTATTAAATTGTATTTATGTTGTTTTATGCTATGCTTTATTAAATTGTATTTATGTTGTTTTATCCTATGCTTTATTAAATTGTATTTATGTTGTTTTATCCTATGCTTTATTAAATTTTTATTTATGTTGTTTTATCCTATGCTTTATTAAATTTTATTTATGTTGTTTTATCCTATGCTTTATTAAATTGTATTTATGTTGTTTTATCCTATGCTTTATTAAATTGTATTTATGTTGCTTTAACCTATGCTTTATTAAATTGTATTCATGTTGTTTTATCTTATGCTTTATTAAATTGTATTTATGTTGTTTTATCCTATGCTTTATTAAATTGAATTTATGTTGTTTTATCCTATGCTTTATTAAATTGTATTCATGTTGTTTTATCTTATGCTTTATTAAATTGTATTTATGTTGTTTTATCCTATGCTTTATTAAATTGAATTTATGTTGTTTTATCCTATGCTTTATTATATTGTATTTAATTTGTTTTATCCTATGCTTTATTAAATTGTATTTATGTTGTTTATCCTATGTTTCATTAAATTGTATTTATGTTGTTTTATCCTCTGCTTTATTAAATTGTATTTATGTTGTTTTGTCCTATGCTTTATTAAATTGTATTTATGTTGTTTTATCCTATGCTTTATTAAATTGTATTTCTGTGGTTTTATCCTATGCTTTATTAAATTTTATTTATTTTGTTTTATCATGTGTTTTATTAAATTGTATTTATGTTGTTTTATCCTATGCTTTATTAAATTGAATTTATGTTGTTTTATCCTATGCTTTATTAAATTGTATTTATGTTGTTTTAACCTATGCTTTATTAAATTGTATTTATGTTGTTTTATCCTATGCTTTATTAAATTGTATTCATGTTGTTTTATCTTATGCTTTATTAAATTGTATTTATGTTGTTTTATCCTATGCTTTATTAAATTGAATTTATGTTGTTTTATCCTATGCTTTATTATATTGTATTTAATTTGTTTTATCCTATGCTTTATTAAATTGTATTTATGTAGCTTTAGCCTATGCTTTATTAAATTGTATTTATGTTGTTTTATCCTATGCTTTATTAAATTGTATTTATGTTGTTTATCCTATGTTTCATTAAATTGTATTTATGTTGTTTTGTCCTATGCTTTATAAAATTGTATTTATGTTGTTTTATCCTATGCTTTATTAAATTGTATTTCTGTGGTTTTATCCTATGCTTTATTAAATTGTATTTATGTTGTTTTAACCTATGCTTTATTAAATTTTATTTATGTTGTTTTATCCTATGCTTTATTAAATTGTATTTATGTTGTTTTATCCTATGCTTTATTAAATTGTATTTATGTTGTTTTATCCTATGCTTTATTAAATTGTATTCATGTTGTTTTATCCTATGCTTTATTAAATTTTTATTTATGTTGTTTTATCCTATGCTTTATTAAATTTTATTTATGTTGTTTTATCCTATGCTTTATTAAATTGTATTTATGTTGTTTTATCCTATGCTTCATTAAATTGTATTTATGTTGTTTTAACTTATGCTTTATTAAATTGTATTTATGTTGTTTTATCCTATGCTTTATTAAATTGTATTTATGTTGTTTTATGCTATGCTTTATTAAATTGTATTTATGTTGTTTTATCCTATGCTTTATTAAATTGTATTTATGTTGTTTTATCCTATGCTTTATTAAATTTTTATTTATGTTGTTTTATCCTATGCTTTATTAAATTTTATTTATGTTGTTTTATCCTATGCTTTATTAAATTGTATTTATGTTGTTTTATCATATGCTTTATTAAATTGTATTTATGTTGTTTTAACCTATGCTTTATTAAATTGTATTTATGTTGTTTTATCCTATGCTTTAGTACATTGTATTTATGTTATTTTGACCTATGCTTTACTAAATTGTATTTATGTTGTTTTATCCTGTGCTTTATTAAATTGTATTTATGTTGTTTTAACCTATGCTTTATTAAATTGTATTTATGTTGTTTTATCCTATGCCTTATTAAATTGTATTTATGTTGTTTTATCCTATGCTTTATTAAATTGTATTTATGTTGTTTTATCCTAAGCTTTATTAAATTGTATTTATGTTGTTTTATCCTATGCTTTATTAAATTGTATTAATGTTGTTTTAACCTATGCTTTATTAAATTGTATTTATGTTGCTCTAACATATGCTTTATTAAATTGTATTTATGTTTTTTTGTCTTATGCTTTATTAAATTGTATTTATGTTGTTTTATCCTGTGCTTTATTAAATTGTATTTATGTTGTTTTAACCTATGCTTTATTAAATTGTATTTATGTTGTTTTATCCTATGCTTTATTAAATTGTATTTATGTTGTTTTATCCTATGCTTTATTAAATTGTAATTCTGTGGTTTTATCCTATGCTTTATTAAATTGTATTTATGTTGTTTTAAACTATGCTTTATTAAATTGTTTTATGTTGTTTTGTCCTATGCTTTATTAAATTGTATTTATGTTATTTTAACCTATGCTTTATTAAATTTTATTTATGTTGTTTTATCCTATGCTTTATTAAATTGTATTTATGTTGTTTTATCCTATGCTTTATTAAATTGTATTTATGTTGTTTTATCCTATGTTTTATTAAATTGTATTTATGTTGTTTTATCCTATGCTTTATTAAATTGTATTTATGTAGTTTTAGCCTATGCTTTATTAAATTGTATTTATGTTGTTTATCCTATGCTTTATTAAATTGTATTTATGTTGTTTATCCTATGTTTCATTAAATTGTATTTATGTTGTTTTATCCTATGCTTTATTAAATTGTATTTATGTTGTTTTGTCCTATACTTTATTAAATTGTATTTATGTTGTTTTATCCTATGCTTTATTAAATTGTATTTATGTTGTTTTATCCTATGCTTTATTAAATTGTATTTATGTTGTTTTATCCTATGCTTTATTAAATTGTATTTATGTTGTTTTATCCTGTGCTTTATTAAATTGTATTTATGTTGTTTTAACCTATGCTTTATTAAATTGTATTTATGTTGTTTTATCCTATGCTTTATTAAATTGTATTTATGTTGCTTTAACCTATGCTTTATTAAATTGTATTCATGTTGTTTTATCTTATGCTTTATTAAATTGTATTTATGATGTTTTATCCTATGTTTTATTAAATTGAATTTATGTTGTTTTATCCTATGCTTTATTATATTGTATTTAATTTGTTTTATCCTAAGCTTTATTAAATTGTATTTATGTAGTTTTAGCCTATGCTTTATTAAATTGTATTTATGTTGTTTATCCTATGCTTTATTAAATTGGATTTATGTTGTTTATCCTATGTTTCATTAAATTGTATTTATGTTGTTTTATCCTATGGTTTATTAAATTGTATTTATGTTGTTTTGTCCTATACTTTATTAAATTGTATTTATGTTGTTTTATCCTATGCTTTATTAAATTGTAATTCTGTGGTTTTATCCTATGCTTTATTAAATTGTATTTATGTTGTTTTAAACTATGCTTTATTAAATTGTTTTATGTTGTTTTGTCCTATGCTTTATTAAATTGTATTTATGTTATTTTAACCTATGCTTTATTAAATTTTATTTATGTTGTTTTATCCTATGCTTTATTAAATTGTATTTATGTTGTTTTATCCTATGCTTTATTACATTGTATTTATGTTGTTTTATCCTATGCTTTATTAAATTGTATTTATGTTGTTTTATCCTATGCTTTATTAAATTGTATTTATGTTGTTTTATCCTATGCTTTATTAAATTGTATTTATGTTGTTTTATCCTATGCTTTATTAAATTGTATTTATGTTGTTTTAACCTATGCTTTATTAAATTGTATTTATGTTGTTTTATCATATGCTTTATTAAATTGTATTTATGTTGTTTTATCCTATGCTTTATTAAATTGTATTTATGTTTTTTTATCCTATGCTTTATTAAATTTTTATTTATGTTGTTTTATCCTATGCTTTATTAAATTGTATTTATGTTGTTTTATCCTATGCTTTATTAAATTGTATTTATGTTGTTTTATCCTATGCTTTATTAAATTATATTTATGTTGTTTTATCCTATGCTTTATTAAATTTTATTCATGTTGTTTTATCTTATGCTTTATTAAATTGTATTTATGTTGTTTTATCCTATGCTTTATTAAATTGAATTTATGTTGTTTTATCCTATGCTTTATTATATTGTATTTAATTTGTTTTATCCTATGCTTTATTAAATTGTATTTATGTAGTTTTAGCCTATGCTTTATTAAATTGTATTTATGTTGTTTTATCCTATGCTTTATTAAATTGTATTTATGTTGTTTATCCTATGTTTCATTAAATTGTATTTATGTTGTTTTATCCTATGCTTTATTAAATTGTATTTATGTTGTTTATCCTATGTTTCATTAAATTATATTTATGTTGTTTTATCCTATGCTTTATTAAATTGTATTTCTGTGGTTTTATCCTATGCTTTATTAAATTGTATTTATGTTGTTTTAACCTATGCTTTATTAAATTTTATTTATGTTGTTTTATCCTATGCTTTATTAAATTGTATTTATGTTGTTTTATCCTATGCTTTATTAAATTGTATTTATGTTGTTTTATCCTATGCTTTATTAAATTTTTATTTATGTTGTTTTATCCTATGCTTTATTAAATTTTATTTATGTTGTTTTATCCTATGCTTTATTAAATTGTATTTATGTTGTTTTATCCTATGCTTTATTATATTGTATTTAATTTGTTTTATCCTATGCTTTATTAAATTGTATTTATGTTGTTTTATCCTATGCTTTATTAAATTGTATTTATTTTGTTTTATCCTATGCTTTATTAAATTGTATTTATGTTGTTTTATCCTATGCTTTATTAAATTTTTATTTATGTTGTTTTATCCTATGATTTATTAAATTTTATTTATGTTGTTTTATCCTATGCTTTATTAAATTGTATTTATGTTGTTTTATCCTATGCTTTATTAAATTGTATTTATGTTGTTTTAACCTATGCTTTATTAAATTGTATTTATGTTGTTTTATCCTATGCTTTATTAAATTGTATTTATGTTGTTTTATGCTATGCTTTATTAAATTTTATTTATGTTGTTTTATCCTATGCTTTATTAAATTGTATTTATGTTGTTTTATCCTATGCTTTATTAAATTTTTATTTATGTTGTTTTATCCTATGCTTTATTAAATTTTATTTATGTTGTTTTATCCTATGCTTTATTAAATTGTATTTATGTTGTTTTATCCTATGCTTTATTAAATTGTATTTATGTTGTTTTAACCTATGCTTTATTAAATTGTATTTATGTTGTTTTATCCTATGCTTTATTAGATTGTATTTATGTTATTTTGACCTATGCTTTACTAAATTGTATTTATGTTGTTTTATCCTGTGCTTTATTAAATTGTATTCATGTTGTTTTATCTTATGCTTTATTAAATTGTATTTATGTTGTTTTATCCTATGCTTTATTAAATTGAATTTATGTTGTTTTATCCTATGCTTTATTATATTGTATTTAATTTGTTTTATCCTAAGCTTTATTAAATTGTATTTATGTAGTTTTAGCCTATGCTTTATTAAATTGTATTTATGTTGTTTATCCTATGCTTTATTAAATTGTATTTATGTTGTTTATCCTATGTTTCATTAAATTGTATTTATGTTGTTTTATCCTATGCTTTATTAAATTGTATTTATGTTGTTTTGTCTATACTTTATTAAATTGTATTTATGTTGTTTTATCCTATGCTTTATTAAATTGTAATTCTGTGGTTTTATCCTATGCTTTATTAAATTGTATTTATGTTGTTTTAAACTATGCTTTATTAAATTGTTTTTATGTTGTTTTGTCCTATGCTTTATTAAATTGTATTTATGTTGTTTTATCCTATGCTTTATTAAATTGTATTTATGTTGTTTTATCCTATGCTTTATTAAATTGTATTTATGTTGTTTTATCCTATGCTTTATTAAATTGTATTTATGTTGTTTTATCCTATGCTTTATTAAATTGTATTTATGTTGTTTTATCCTATGCTTTATTAAATTGTATTTATGTTGTTTTATCCTATGCTTTATTAAATTGTATTTATGTTGTTTTATCCTGTGCTTTATTAAATTGTATTTATGTTGTTTTAACCTATGCTTTATTAAATTGTATTTATGTTGTTTTATCCTATGCTTTATTAAATTGTATTTATGTTGCTTTAACCTATGCTTTATTAAATTGTATTCATGTTGTTTTATCTTATGCTTTATTAAATTGTATTTATGTTGTTTTATCCTATGTTTTATTAAATTGAATTTATGTTGTTTTATCCTATGCTTTATTATATTGTATTTAATTTGTTTTATCCTAAGCTTTATTAAATTGTATTTATGTAGTTTTAGCCTATGCTTTATTAAATTGTATTTATGTTGTTTATCCTATGCTTTATTAAATTGTATTTATGTTGTTTATCCTATGTTTCATTAAATTGTATTTATGTTGTTTTATCCTATGCTTTATTAAATTGTTTTTATGTTGTTTTGTCCTATGCTTTATTAAATTGTATTTATGTTGTTTTGTCCTATACTTTATTAAATTGTATTTATGTTGTTTTATCCTATGCTTTATTAAATTGTAATTCTGTGGTTTTATCCTATGCTTTATTAAATTGTATTTATGTTGTTTTAAACTATGCTTTATTAAATTGTTTTTATGTTGTTTTGTCCTATGCTTTATTAAATTGTATTTATGTTATTTTAACCTATGCTTTATTAAATTTTATTTATGTTGTTTTATCCTATGCTTTATTAAATTGTATTTATGTTGTTTTATCCTATGCTTTATTAAATTGTATTTATGTTGTTTTATCCTATGCTTTATTAAATTGTATTTATGTTGTTTTATCCTATGCTTTATTAAATTGTATTTATGTTGTTTTATCCTATGCTTTATTAAATTGTATTTATGTTGTTTTATCCTATGCTTTATTAAATTGTATTTATGTTGTTTTAACCTATGCTTTATTAAATTGTATTTATGTTGTTTTATCATATGCTTTATTAAATTGTATTTATGTTGTTTTATCCTATGCTTTATTAAATTGTATTTATGTTTTTTTATCCTATGCTTTATTAAATTTTTATTTATGTTGTTTTATCCTATGCTTTATTAAATTGTATTTATGTTGTTTTATCCTATGCTTTATTAAATTGTATTTATGTTGTTTTATCCTATGCTTTATTAAATTATATTTATGTTGTTTTATCCTATGCTTTATTAAATTGTATTCATGTTGTTTTATCTTATGCTTTATTAAATTGTATTTATGTTGTTTTATCCTATGCTTTATTAAATTGAATTTATGTTGTTTTATCCTATGCTTTATTATATTGTATTTAATTTGTTTTATCCTATGCTTTATTAAATTGTATTTATGTAGTTTTAGCCTATGCTTTATTAAATTGTATTTATGTTGTTTTATCCTATGCTTTATTAAATTGTATTTATGTTGTTTATCCTATGTTTCATTAAATTGTATTTATGTTGTTTTATCCTATGCTTTATTAAATTGTATTTATGTTGTTTATCCTATGTTTCATTAAATTATATTTATGTTGTTTTATCCTATGCTTTATTAAATTGTATTTATGTTGTTTTGTCCTATGCTTTATTAAATTGTATTTATGTTGTTTATCCTATGTTTCATTAAATTATATTTATGTTGTTTTATCCTATGCTTTATTAAATTGTATTTATGTTGTTTTATCCTATGCTTTATTAAATTGTATTTATGTTGTTTTAACCTATGCTTTATTAAATTGTATTTATGTTGTTTTATCATATGCTTTATTAAATTGTATTTATGTTGTTTTATCCTATGCTTTATTAAATTGTATTTATGTTTTTTTATCCTATGCTTTATTAAATTTTTATTTATGTTGTTTTATCCTATGCTTTATTAAATTGTATTTATGTTGTTTTATCCTATGCTTTATTAAATTGTATTTATGTTGTTTTATCCTATGCTTTATTAAATTATATTTATGTTGTTTTATCCTATGCTTTATTAAATTGTATTCATGTTGTTTTATCTTATGCTTTATTAAATTGTATTTATGTTGTTTTATCCTATGCTTTATTAAATTGAATTTATGTTGTTTTATCCTATGCTTTATTATATTGTATTTAATTTGTTTTATCCTATGCTTTATTAAATTGTATTTATGTAGTTTTAGCCTATGCTTTATTAAATTGTATTTATGTTGTTTTATCCTATGCTTTATTAAATTGTATTTATGTTGTTTATCCTATGTTTCATTAAATTGTATTTATTTTGTTTTATCCTATGCTTTATTAAATTGTATTTATGTTGTTTATCCTATGTTTCATTAAATTATATTTATGTTGTTTTATCCTATGCTTTATTAAATTGTATTTCTGTGGTTTTATCCTATGCTTTATTAAATTGTATTTATGTTGTTTTAACCTATGCTTTATTAAATTTTATTTATGTTGTTTTATCCTATGCTTTATTAAATTGTATTTATGTTGTTTTATCCTATGCTTTATTAAATTGTATTTATGTTGTTTTATCCTATGCTTTATTAAATTTTTATTTATGTTGTTTTATCCTATGCTTTATTAAATTTTATTTATGTTGTTTTATCCTATGCTTTATTAAATTGTATTTATGTTGTTTTATCCTATGCTTTATTATATTGTATTTAATTTGTTTTATCCTATGCTTTATTAAATTGTATTTATGTTGTTTTAACCTATGCTTTATTAAATTGTATTAATGTTGTTTTATCCTATGCTTTATTAAATTGTATTTATGTTGTTTTATCCTATGCTTTATTAAATTGTATTTATGTTGTTTTATCCTAAGCTTTATTAAATTGTATTTATGTTGTTTTATCCTATGCTTTATTAAATTGTATTTATGTTGTTTTAACCTATGCTTTATTAAATTGTATTTATGTTGTTTTATCCTATGCTTTATTAAATTGTATTTATGTTGTTTTATCCTATGCTTTATTAAATTGTATTTATGTTGTTTTATCCTAAGCTTTATTAAATTGTATTTATGTTGTTTTATCCTATGCTTTATTAAATTGTATTTATGTTGTTTTAACCTATGCTTTATTAAATTGTATTTATGTTGTTTTATCCTATGCTTTATTAAATTGTATTTATGTTGTTTTAACCTATGCTTTATTAAATTGTATTTATGTTGTTTTATCCTATGCTTTATTAAATTGTATTTATGTTGCTTTAACCTATGCTTTATTAAATTGTATTCATGTTGTTTTATCTTATGCTTTATTAAATTGTATTTATGTTGTTTTATCCTATGCTTTATTAAATTGAATTTATGTTGTTTTATCCTATGCTTTATTATATTGTATTTAATTTGTTTTATCCTAAGCTTTATTAAATTGTATTTATGTAGTTTTAGCCTATGCTTTATTAAATTGTATTTATGTTGTTTATCCTATGCTTTATTAAATTGTATTTATGTTGTTTATCCTATGTTTCATTAAATTGTATTTATGTTGTTTTATCCTATGCTTTATTAAATTGTATTTATGTTGTTTTGTCTATACTTTATTAAATTGTATTTATGTTGTTTTATCCTATGCTTTATTAAATTGTAATTCTGTGGTTTTATCCTATGCTTTATTAAATTGTATTTATGTTGTTTTAAACTATGCTTTATTAAATTGTTTTTATGTTGTTTTATCCTATGCTTTATTAAATTGTATTTATGTTGTTTTATCCTGTGCTTTATTAAATTGTATTTATGTTGTTTTAACCTATGCTTTATTAAATTGTATTTATGTTGTTTTATCCTATGCTTTATTAAATTGTATTTATGTTGCTTTAACCTATGCTTTATTAAATTGTATTCATGTTGTTTTATCTTATGCTTTATTAAATTGTATTTATGTTGTTTTATCCTATGTTTTATTAAATTGAATTTATGTTGTTTTATCCTATGCTTTATTATATTGTATTTAATTTGTTTTATCCTAAGCTTTATTAAATTGTATTTATGTAGTTTTAGCCTATGCTTTATTAAATTGTATTTATGTTGTTTATCCTATGCTTTATTAAATTGTATTTATGTTGTCTATCCTATGTTTCATTAAATTGTATTTATGTTGTTTTATCCTATGCTTTATTAAATTGTATTTATGTTGTTTTGTCCTATACTTTATTAAATTGTATTAATGTTGTTTTATCCTATGCTTTATTAAATTGTAATTCTGTGGTTTTATCCTATGCTTTATTAAATTGTATTTATGTTGTTTTAAACTATGCTTTATTAAATTGTTTTTATGTTGTTTTGTCCTATGCTTTATTAAATTGTATTTATGTTATTTTAACCTATGCTTTATTAAATTTTATTTATGTTGTTTTATCCTATGCTTTATTAAATTGTATTTATGTTGTTTTATCCTATGCTTTATTAAATTGTATTTATGTTGTTTTATCCTATGCTTTATTAAATTGTATTTATGTTGTTTTATCCTATGCTTTATTAAATTGTATTTATGTTGTTTTATCCTATGCTTTATTAAATTGTATTTATGTTGTTTTATCCTATGCTTTATTAAATTGTATTTATGTTGTTTTAACCTATGCTTTATTAAATTGTATTTATGTTGTTTTATCATATGCTTTATTAAATTGTATTTATGTTGTTTTATCCTATGCTTTATTAAATTGTATTTATGTTTTTTTATCCTATGCTTTATTAAATTTTTATTTATGTTGTTTTATCCTATGCTTTATTAAATTGTATTTATGTTGTTTTATCCTATGCTTTATTAAATTATATTTATGTTGTTTTATCCTATGCTTTATTAAATTGTATTCATGTTGTTTTATCTTATGCTTTATTAAATTGTATTTATGTTGTTTTATCCTATGCTTTATTAAATTGAATTTATGTTGTTTTATCCTATGCTTTATTATATTGTATTTAATTTGTTTTATCCTATGCTTTATTAAATTGTATTTATGTAGTTTTAGCCTATGCTTTATTAAATTGTATTTATGTTGTTTTATCCTATGCTTTATTAAATTGTATTTATGTTGTTTATCCTATGTTTCATTAAATTGTATTTATGTTGTTTTATCCTATGCTTTATTAAATTGTATTTATGTTGTTTATCCTATGTTTCATTAAATTATATTTATGTTGTTTTATCCTATGCTTTATTAAATTGTATTTCTGTGGTTTTATCCTATGCTTTATTAAATTGTATTTATGTTGTTTTAACCTATGCTTTATTAAATTTTATTTATGTTGTTTTATCCTATGCTTTATTAAATTGTATTTATGTTGTTTTATCCTATGCTTTATTAAATTGTATTTATGTTGTTTTATCCTATGCTTTATTAAATTTTTATTTATGTTGTTTTATCCTATGCTTTATTAAATTTTATTTATGTTGTTTTATCCTATGCTTTATTAAATTGTATTTATGTTGTTTTATCCTATGCTTTATTATATTGTATTTAATTTGCTTTATCCTATGCTTTATTAAATTGTATTTATGTAGTTTTAGCCTATGCTTTATTAAATTGTATTTATGTTGTTTTATCCTATGCTTTATTAAATTGTATTTATGTTGTTTATCCTATGTTTCATTAAATTGTATTTATGTTGTTTTATCCTCTGCTTTATTAAATTGTATTTATGTTGTTTTGTCCTATGTTTTATTAAATTGTATTTATGTTGTTTTATCCTATGCTTTATTAAATTGTATTTCTGTGGTTTTATCCTATGCTTTATTAAATTGTATTTATGTTGTTTTAACCTATGCTTTATTAAATTTTATTTATGTTGTTTTAACCTATGCTTTATTAAATTGTATTTATGTTGTTTTATCCTATGCTTTATTAAATTGTATTTATGTTGTTTTAACCTATGCTTTATTAAATTGTATTTATGTTGTTTTATCCTATGCTTTATTAAATTGTATTTATGTTGCTTTAACCTATGCTTTATTAAATTGTATTCATGTTGTTTTATCTTATGCTTTATTAAATTGTATTTATGTTGTTTTATCCTATGCTTTATTAAATTGAATTTATGTTGTTTTATCCTATGCTTTATTATATTGTATTTAATTTGTTTTATCCTAAGCTTTATTAAATTGTATTTATGTAGTTTTAGCCTATGCTTTATTAAATTGTATTTATGTTGTTTATCCTATGCTTTATTAAATTGTATTTATGTTGTTTATCCTATGTTTCATTAAATTGTATTTATGTTGTTTTATCCTATGCTTTATTAAATTGTATTTATGTTGTTTTGTCTATACTTTATTAAATTGTATTTATGTTGTTTTATCCTATGCTTTATTAAATTGTAATTCTGTGGTTTTATCCTATGCTTTATTAAATTGTATTTATGTTGTTTTAAACTATGCTTTATTAAATTGTTTTTATGTTGTTTTATCCTATGCTTTATTAAATTGTATTTATGTTGTTTTATCCTGTGCTTTATTAAATTGTATTTATGTTGTTTTAACCTATGCTTTATTAAATTGTATTTATGTTGTTTTATCCTATGCTTTATTAAATTGTATTTATGTTGCTTTAACCTATGCTTTATTAAATTGTATTCATGTTGTTTTATCTTATGCTTTATTAAATTGTATTTATGTTGTTTTATCCTATGTTTTATTAAATTGAATTTATGTTGTTTTATCCTATGCTTTATTATATTGTATTTAATTTGTTTTATCCTAAGCTTTATTAAATTGTATTTATGTAGCTTTAGCCTATGCTTTATTAAATTGTATTTATGTTGTTTATCCTATGCTTTATTAAATTGTATTTATGTTGTCTATCCTATGTTTCATTAAATTGTATTTATGTTGTTTTATCCTATGCTTTATTAAATTGTATTTATGTTGTTTTGTCCTATACTTTATTAAATTGTATTAATGTTGTTTTATCCTATGCTTTATTAAATTGTAATTCTGTGGTTTTATCCTATGCTTTATTAAATTGTATTTATGTTGTTTTAAACTATGCTTTATTAAATTGTTTTTATGTTGTTTTGTCCTATGCTTTATTAAATTGTATTTATGTTATTTTAACCTATGCTTTATTAAATTTTATTTATGTTGTTTTATCCTATGCTTTATTAAATTGTATTTATGTTGTTTTATCCTATGCTTTATTAAATTGTATTTATGTTGTTTTATCCTATGCTTTATTAAATTGTATTTATGTTGTTTTATCCTATGCTTTATTAAATTGTATTTATGTTGTTTTATCCTATGCTTTATTAAATTGTATTTATGTTGTTTTATCCTATGCTTTATTAAATTGTATTTATGTTGTTTTAACCTATGCTTTATTAAATTGTATTTATGTTGTTTTATCATATGCTTTATTAAATTGTATTTATGTTGTTTTATCCTATGCTTTATTAAATTGTATTTATGTTTTTTTATCCTATGCTTTATTAAATTTTTATTTATGTTGTTTTATCCTATGCTTTATTAAATTGTATTTATGTTGTTTTATCCTATGCTTTATTAAATTATATTTATGTTGTTTTATCCTATGCTTTATTAAATTGTATTCATGTTGTTTTATCTTATGCTTTATTAAATTGTATTTATGTTGTTTTATCCTATGCTTTATTAAATTGAATTTATGTTGTTTTATCCTATGCTTTATTATATTGTATTTAATTTGTTTTATCCTATGCTTTATTAAATTGTATTTATGTAGTTTTAGCCTATGCTTTATTAAATTGTATTTATGTTGTTTTATCCTATGCTTTATTAAATTGTATTTATGTTGTTTATCCTATGTTTCATTAAATTGTATTTATGTTGTTTTATCCTATGCTTTATTAAATTGTATTTATGTTGTTTATCCTATGTTTCATTAAATTATATTTATGTTGTTTTATCCTATGCTTTATTAAATTGTATTTCTGTGGTTTTATCCTATGCTTTATTAAATTGTATTTATGTTGTTTTAACCTATGCTTTATTAAATTTTATTTATGTTGTTTTATCCTATGCTTTATTAAATTGTATTTATGTTGTTTTATCCTATGCTTTATTAAATTGTATTTATGTTGTTTTATCCTATGCTTTATTAAATTTTTATTTATGTTGTTTTATCCTATGCTTTATTAAATTTTATTTATGTTGTTTTATCCTATGCTTTATTAAATTGTATTTATGTTGTTTTATCCTATGCTTTATTATATTGTATTTAATTTGCTTTATCCTATGCTTTATTAAATTGTATTTATGTAGTTTTAGCCTATGCTTTATTAAATTGTATTTATGTTGTTTTATCCTATGCTTTATTAAATTGTATTTATGTTGTTTATCCTATGTTTCATTAAATTGTATTTATGTTGTTTTATCCTCTGCTTTATTAAATTGTATTTATGTTGTTTTGTCCTATGTTTTATTAAATTGTATTTATGTTGTTTTATCCTATGCTTTATTAAATTGTATTTCTGTGGTTTTATCCTATGCTTTATTAAATTGTATTTATGTTGTTTTAACCTATGCTTTAATAAATTTTATTTATGTTGTTTTATCCTATGCTTTATTAAATTGTATTTATGTTGTTTTATCCTATGCTTTATTAAATTGTATTTATGTTGTTTTATCCTATGCTTTATTAAATTTTTATTTATGTTGTTTTATCCTATGCTTTATTAAATTTTATTTATGTTGTTTTATCCTATGCTTTATTAAATTGTATTTATGTTGTTTTATCCTATGCTTTATTAAATTGTATTTATGTTGTTTTATGCTATGCTTTATTAAATTTTATTTATGTTGTTTTATCCTATGCTTTATTAAATTGTATTTATGTTGTTTTATCCTATGCTTTATTAAATTTTTATTTATGTTGTTTTATCCTATGCTTTATTAAATTTTATTTATGTTGTTTTATCCTATGCTTTATTAAATTGTATTTATGTTGTTTTATCCTATGCTTTATTAAATTGTATTTATGTTGTTTTAACCTATGCTTTATTAAATTGTATTTATGTTGTTTTATCCTATGCTTTATTAAATTGAATTTATGTTGTTTTATCCTATGCTTTATTATATTGTATTTAATTTGTTTTATCCTATGCTTTATTAAATTGTATTTATGTAGTTTTAGCCTATGCTTTATTAAATTGTATTTATGTTGTTTTATCCTATGCTTTATTAAATTGTATTTATGTTGTTTATCCTATGTTTCATTAAATTGTATTTATGTTGTTTTATCCTATGCTTTATTAAATTGTATTTATGTTGTTTATCCTATGTTTCATTAAATTATATTTATGTTGTTTTATCCTATGCTTTATTAAATTGTATTTCTGTGGTTTTATCCTATGCTTTATTAAATTGTATTTATGTTGTTTTAACCTATGCTTTATTAAATTTTATTTATGTTGTTTTATCCTATGCTTTATTAAATTGTATTTATGTTGTTTTATCCTATGCTTTATTAAATTGTATTTATGTTGTTTTATCCTATGCTTTATTAAATTTTTATTTATGTTGTTTTATCCTATGCTTTATTAAATTTTATTTATGTTGTTTTATCCTATGCTTTATTAAATTGTATTTATGTTGTTTTATCCTATGCTTTATTATATTGTATTTAATTTGCTTTATCCTATGCTTTATTAAATTGTATTTATGTAGTTTTAGCCTATGCTTTATTAAATTGTATTTATGTTGTTTTATCCTATGCTTTATTAAATTGTATTTATGTTGTTTATCCTATGTTTCATTAAATTGTATTTATGTTGTTTTATCCTCTGCTTTATTAAATTGTATTTATGTTGTTTTGTCCTATGTTTTATTAAATTGTATTTATGTTGTTTTATCCTATGCTTTATTAAATTGTATTTCTGTGGTTTTATCCTATGCTTTATTAAATTGTATTTATGTTGTTTTAACCTATGCTTTATTAAATTTTATTTATGTTGTTTTATCCTATGCTTTATTAAATTGTATTTATGTTGTTTTATCCTATGCTTTATTAAATTGTATTTATGTTGTTTTATCCTATGCTTTATTAAATTTTTATTTATGTTGTTTTATCCTATGCTTTATTAAATTTTATTTATGTTGTTTTATCCTATGCTTTATTAAATTGTATTTATGTTGTTTTATCCTATGCTTTATTAAATTGTATTTATGTTGTTTTATGCTATGCTTTATTAAATTTTATTTATGTTGTTTTATCCTATGCTTTATTAAATTGTATTTATGTTGTTTTATCCTATGCTTTATTAAATTTTTATTTATGTTGTTTTATCCTATGCTTTATTAAATTTTATTTATGTTGTTTTATCCTATGCTTTATTAAATTGTATTTATGTTGTTTTATCCTATGCTTTATTAAATTGTATTTATGTTGTTTTAACCTATGCTTTATTAAATTGTATTTATGTTGTTTTATCCTATGCTTTATTAAATTGTATTTATGTTATTTTGACCTATGCTTTACTAAATTGTATTTATGTTGTTTTATCCTGTGCTTTATTAAATTGTATTTATGTTGTTTTATCCTATGCTTTATTAAATTGTATTTATGTTGTTTTATCCTGTGCTTTATTAAAATGTATTTATGTTGTTTTATCCTATGCTTTATTAAATTTTATTTATGTTGTTTTATCCTATGCTTTATTAAATTTTATTTATGTTGTTTTATCCTATGCTTTATTAAATTTTATTTATGTTGTTTTATCCTATGCTTTATTAAATTTTATTTATTTTGTTTTATCCTGTGCTTTATTAAATTGTATTTATGTTGTTTTATATTATGCTTTATTAAATTGAATTTATGTTGTTTTATCCTATGCTTTATTAAATTGTATTTATGTTGTTTTAACCTATGCTTTATTAAATTATATTTATGTTGTTTTATCCTATGCTTTATTAAATTGTATTCATGTTGTTTTATCTTATGCTTTATTAAATTGTATTTATGTTGTTTTATCCTATGCTTTATTAAATTGAATTTATGTTGTTTTATCCTATGCTTTATTATATTGTATTTAATTTGTTTTATCCTATGGTTTATTAAATTGTATTTATGTAGTTTTAGCCTATGCTTTATTAAATTGTATTTATGTTGTTTTATCCTATGCTTTATTAAATTGTATTTATGTTGTTTATCCTATGTTTCATTAAATTGTATTTATGTTGTTTTATCCTCTGCTTTATTAAATTGTATTTATGTTGTTTTGTGCTATGCTTTATTAAATTGTATTTATGTTATTTTGACCTATGCTTTACTAAATTGTATTTATGTTGTTTTATCCTGTGCTTTATTAAATTGTATTTATGTTGTTTTAACCTATGCTTTATTAAATTGTAGTTATGTTGTTTTATCCTATGCTTTATTAAATTGTATTTATGTTGTTTTATCCTATGCTTTATTAAATTGTATTTCTGTGGTTTTATCCTATGCTTTATTAAATTGTATTTATGTTGTTTTAACCTATGCTTTATTAAATTTTATTTATGTTGTTTTATCCTATGCTTTATTAAATTGTATTTATGTTGTTTTATCCTATGCTTTATTAAATTGTATTTATGTTGTTTTATCCTATGCTTTATTAAATTTTTATTTATGTTGTTTTATCCTATGCTTTATTAAATTTTATTTATGTTGTTTTATCCTATGCTTTATTAAATTGTATTTATGTTGTTTTATCCTATGCTTTATTAAATTGTATTTATGTTGTTTTATGCTATGCTTTATTAAATTTTATTTATGTTGTTTTATCCTATGCTTTATTAAATTGTATTTATGTTGTTTTATCCTATGCTTTATTAAATTTTTATTTATGTTGTTTTATCCTATGCTTTATTAAATTTTATTTATGTTGTTTTATCCTATGCTTTATTAAATTGTATTTATGTTGTTTTATCCTATGCTTTATTAAATTGTATTTATGTTGTTTTAACCTATGCTTTATTAAATTGTATTTATGTTGTTTTATCCTATGCTTTATTAAATTGTATTTATGTTATTTTGACCTATGCTTTACTAAATTGTATTTATGTTGTTTTATCCTGTGCTTTATTAAATTGTATTTATGTTGTTTTATCCTATGCTTTATTAAATTGTATTTATGTTGTTTTATCCTGTGCTTTATTAAAATGTATTTATGTTGTTTTATCCTATGCTTTATTAAATTTTATTTATGTTGTTTTATCCTATGCTTTATTAAATTTTATTTATGTTGTTTTATCCTATGCTTTATTAAATTTTATTTATGTTGTTTTATCCTATGCTTTATTAAATTTTATTTATTTTGTTTTATCCTGTGCTTTATTAAATTGTATTTATGTTGTTTTATATTATGCTTTATTAAATTGAATTTATGTTGTTTTATCCTATGCTTTATTAAATTGTATTTATGTTGTTTTAACCTATGCTTTATTAAATTATATTTATGTTGTTTTATCCTATGCTTTATTAAATTGTATTCATGTTGTTTTATCTTATGCTTTATTAAATTGTATTTATGTTGTTTTATCCTATGCTTTATTAAATTGAATTTATGTTGTTTTATCCTATGCTTTATTATATTGTATTTAATTTGTTTTATCCTATGCTTTATTAAATTGTATTTATGTAGTTTTAGCCTATGCTTTATTAAATTGTATTTATGTTGTTTTATCCTATGCTTTATTAAATTGTATTTATGTTGTTTATCCTATGTTTCATTAAATTGTATTTATGTTGTTTTATCCTCTGCTTTATTAAATTGTATTTATGTTGTTTTGTGCTATGCTTTATTAAATTGTATTTATGTTGTTTTATCCTATGCTTTATTAAATTGTATTTCTGTGGTTTTATCCTATGCTTTATTAAATTGTATTTATGTTATTTTGACCTATGCTTTACTAAATTGTATTTATGTTGTTTTATCCTGTGCTTTATTAAATTGTATTTATGTTGTTTTAACCTATGCTTTATTAAATTGTAGTTATGTTGTTTTATCCTATGCTTTATTAAATTGTATTTATGTTGTTTTATCCTATGCTTTATTAAATTGTATTTATGTTGTTTTATCCTAAGCTTTATTAAATTGTATTTATGTTGTTTTATCCTATGCTTTATTAAATTGTATTTATGTTGTTTTAACCTATGCTTTATTAAATTGTATTTATGTTGCTTTAACATATGCTTTATTAAATTGTATTTATGTTTTTTTGTCTTATGCTTTATTAAATTGTATTTATGTTGTTTTATCCGGTGCTTTATTAAATTGTATTTATGTTGTTTTAACCTATGCTTTATTAAATTGTATTTATGTTGTTTTATCCTATGCTTTATTAAATTGTATTTATGTTGCTTTAACCTATGCTTTATTAAATTGTATTCATGTTGTTTTATCTTATGCTTTATTAAATTGTATTTATGTTGTTTTATCCTATGCTTTATTAAATTGAATTTATGTTGTTTTATCCTATGCTTTATTATATTGTATTTAATTTGTTTTATCCTAAGCTTTATTAAATTGTATTTATGTAGTTTTAGCCTATGCTTTATTAAATTGTATTTATGTTGTTTATCCTATGCTTTATTAAATTGTATTTATGTTGTTTATCCTATGTTTCATTAAATTGTATTTATGTTGTTTTATCCTATGCTTTATTAAATTGTATTTATGTTGTTTTGTCTATACTTTATTAAATTGTATTTATGTTGTTTTATCCTATGCTTTATTAAATTGTAATTCTGTGGTTTTATCCTATGCTTTATTAAATTGTATTTATGTTGTTTTAAACTATGCTTTATTAAATTGTTTTTATGTTGTTTTGTCCTATGCTTTATTAAATTGTATTTATGCTATTTTAACCTATGCTTTATTAAATTTTATTTATGTTGTTTTATCCTATGCTTTATTAAATTGTATTTATGTTGTTTTATCCTATGCTTTATTAAATTGTATTTATGTTGTTTTATCCTATGCTTTATTAAATTGTATTTATGTTGTTTTATCCTATGCTTTATTAAATTTTATTTATGTTGTTTTATCCTATGCTTTATTAAATTGTATTTATGTTGTTTTATCCTATGCTTTATTAAATTGTATTTATGTTGTTTTATCCTATGCTTTATTAAATTGTATTTATGTTGTTTTATCCTGTGCTTTATTAAAATGTATTTATGTTGTTTTATCCTATGCTTTATTAAATTTTATTTATGTTGTTTTATCCTATGCTTTATTAAATTTTATTTATGTTGTTTTATCCTATGCTTTATTAAATTTTATTTATGTTGTTTTATCCTATGCTTTATTAAATTTTATTTATTTTGTTTTATCCTGTGCTTTATTAAATTGTATTTATGTTGTTTTATATTATGCTTTATTAAATTGAATTTATGTTGTTTTATCCTATGCTTTATTAAATTGTATTTATGTTGTTTTAACCTATGCTTTATTAAATTATATTTATGTTGTTTTATCCTATGCTTTATTAAATTGTATTCATGTTGTTTTATCTTATGCTTTATTAAATTGTATTTATGTTGTTTTATCCTATGCTTTATTAAATTTAATTTATGTTGTTTTATCCTATGCTTTATTATATTGTATTTAATTTGTTTTATCCTATGCTTTATTAAATTGTATTTATGTAGTTTTAGCCTATGCTTTATTAAATTGTATTTATGTTGTTTTATCCTATGCTTTATTAAATTGTATTTATGTTGTTTATCCTATGTTTCATTAAATTGTATTTATGTTGTTTTATCCTCTGCTTTATTAAATTGTATTTATGTTGTTTTGTGCTATGCTTTATTAAATTGTATTTATGTTGTTTTATCCTATGCTTTATTAAATTGTATTTCTGTGGTTTTATCCTATGCTTTATTAAATTGTATTTATGTTATTTTGACCTATGCTTTACTAAATTGTATTTATGTTGTTTTATCCTGTGCTTTATTAAATTGTATTTATGTTGTTTTAACCTATGCTTTATTAAATTGTAGTTATGTTGTTTTATCCTATGCTTTATTAAATTGTATTTATGTTGTTTTATCCTATGCTTTATTAAATTGTATTTCTGTGGTTTTATCCTATGCTTTATTAAATTGTATTTATGTTGTTTTAACCTATGCTTTATTAAATTTTATTTATGTTGTTTTATCCTATGCTTTATTAAATTGTATTTATGTTGTTTTATCCTATGCTTTATTAAATTGTATTTATGTTGTTTTATCCTATGCTTTATTAAATTTTTATTTATGTTGTTTTATCCTATGCTTTATTAAATTTTATTTATGTTGTTTTATCCTATGCTTTATTAAATTGTATTTATGTTGTTTTATCCTATGCTTTATTAAATTGTATTTATGTTGTTTTATGCTATGCTTTATTAAATTTTATTTATGTTGTTTTATCCTATGCTTTATTAAATTGTATTTATGTTGTTTTATCGTATGCTTTATTAAATTTTTATTTATGTTGTTTTATGCTATGCTTTATTAAATTTTATTTATGTTGTTTTATCCTATGCTTTATTAAATTGTATTTATGTTGTTTTATCGTATGCTTTATTAAATTTTTATTTATGTTGTTTTATCCTATGCTTTATTAAATTGTATTTATGTTGTTTTAACCTATGCTTTATTAAATTGTATTTATGTTGTTTTATCCTATGCTTTATTAAATTGTATTTATGTTATTTTGACCTATGCTTTACTAAATTGTATTTATGTTGTTTTATCCTGTGCTTTATTAAATTTTTATTTATGTTGTTTTATCCTATGCTTTATTAAATTTTATTTATGTTGTTTTATCCTATGCTTTATTAAATTGTATTTATGTTGTTTTATCCTATGCTTTATTAAATTGTATTTATGTTGTTTTATGCTATGCTTTATTAAATTTTATTTATGTTGTTTTATCCTATGCTTTATTAAATTGTATTTATGTTGTTTTATCGTATGCTTTATTAAATTTTTATTTATGTTGTTTTATCCTATGCTTTATTAAATTGTATTTATGTTGTTTTAACCTATGCTTTATTAAATTGTATTTATGTTGTTTTATCCTATGCTTTATTAAATTGTATTTATGTTATTTTGACCTATGCTTTACTAAATTGTATTTATGTTGTTTTATCCTGTGCTTTATTAAATTGTATTTATGTTGTTTTATCCTATGCTTTATTAAATTGTATTTATGTTGTTTTATCCTGTGCTTTATTAAAATGTATTTATGTTGTTTTATCCTATGCTTTATTAAATTTTATTTATGTTGTTTTATCCTATGCTTTATTAAATTTTATTTATGTTGTTTTATCCTATGCTTTATTAAATTTTATTTATGTTGTTTTATCCTATGCTTTATTAAATTTTATTTATTTTGTTTTATCCTGTGCTTTATTAAATTGTATTTATGTTGTTTTATATTATGCTTTATTAAATTGAATTTATGTTGTTTTATCCTATGCTTTATTAAATTGTATTTATGTTGTTTTAACCTATGCTTTATTAAATTATATTTATGTTGTTTTATCCTATGCTTTATTAAATTGTATTCATGTTGTTTTATCTTATGCTTTATTAAATTGTATTTATGTTGTTTTATCCTATGCTTTATTAAATTGAATTTATGTTGTTTTATCCTATGCTTTATTATATTGTATTTAATTTGTTTTATCCTATGCTTTATTAAATTGTATTTATGTAGTTTTAGCCTATGCTTTATTAAATTGTATTTATGTTGTTTTATCCTATGCTTTATTAAATTGTATTTATGTTGTTTATCATATGTTTCATTAAATTGTATTTATGTTGTTTTATCCTCTGCTTTATTAAATTGTATTTATGTTGTTTTGTGCTATGCTTTATTAAATTGTATTTATGTTGTTTTATCCTATGCTTTATTAAATTGT
Source organism: Phyllobates terribilis (assembly GCF_046119375.1). Lineage (NCBI taxonomy): Eukaryota > Metazoa > Chordata > Amphibia > Anura > Dendrobatidae > Phyllobates > Phyllobates terribilis. The sequence goes on from NW_027362778.1 coordinate 23,019,076, forward strand.
ATTTCTGTGGTTTTATCCTATGCTTTATTAAATTATATTTATGTTATTTTGACCTATGCTTTACTAAATTGTATTTATGTTGTTTTATCCTGTGCTTTATTAAATTGTATTTATGTTGTTTTAACCTATGCTTTATTAAATTGTAGTTATGTTGTTTTATCCTATGCTTTATTAAATTGTATTTATGTTGTTTTATCCTATGCTTTATTAAATTGTATTTATGTTGTTTTATCCTAAGCTTTATTAAATTGTATTTATGTTGTTTTATCCTATGCTTTATTAAATTGTATTTATGTTGTTTTAACCTATGCTTTATTAAATTGTATTTATGTTGCTTTAACATATGCTTTATTAAATTGTATTTATGTTTTTTTGTCTTATGCTTTATTAAATTGTATTTATGTTGTTTTATCCGGTGCTTTATTAAATTGTATTTATGTTGTTTTAACCTATGCTTTATTAAATTGTATTTATGTTGTTTTATCCTATGCTTTATTAAATTGTATTTATGTTGCTTTAACCTATGCTTTATTAAATTGTATTCATGTTGTTTTATCTTATGCTTTATTAAATTGTATTTATGTTGTTTTATCCTATGCTTTATTAAATTGAATTTATGTTGTTTTATCCTATGCTTTATTATATTGTATTTAATTTGTTTTATCCTAAGCTTTATTAAATTGTATTTATGTAGTTTTAGCCTATGCTTTATTAAATTGTATTTATGTTGTTTATCCTATGCTTTATTAAATTGTATTTATGTTGTTTATCCTATGTTTCATTAAATTGTATTTATGTTGTTTTATCCTATGCTTTATTAAATTGTATTTATGTTGTTTTGTCTATACTTTATTAAATTGTATTTATGTTGTTTTATCCTATGCTTTATTAAATTGTAATTCTGTGGTTTTATCCTATGCTTTATTAAATTGTATTTATGTTGTTTTAAACTATGCTTTATTAAATTGTATTTATGTTGCTTTAACATATGCTTTATTAAATTGTATTTATGTTTTTTTGTCTTATGCTTTATTAAATTGTATTTATGTTGTTTTATCCGGTGCTTTATTAAATTGTATTTATGTTGTTTTAACCTATGCTTTATTAAATTGTATTTATGTTGTTTTATCCTATGCTTTATTAAATTGTATTTATGTTGCTTTAACCTATGCTTTATTAAATTGTATTCATGTTGTTTTATCTTATGCTTTATTAAATTGTATTTATGTTGTTTTATCCTATGCTTTATTAAATTGAATTTATGTTGTTTTATCCTATGCTTTATTATATTGTATTTAATTTGTTTTATCCTAAGCTTTATTAAATTGTATTTATGTAGTTTTAGCCTATGCTTTATTAAATTGTATTTATGTTGTTTATCCTATGCTTTATTAAATTGTATTTATGTTGTTTATCCTATGTTTCATTAAATTGTATTTATGTTGTTTTATCCTATGCTTTATTAAATTGTATTTATGTTGTTTTGTCTATACTTTATTAAATTGTATTTATGTTGTTTTATCCTATGCTTTATTAAATTGTAATTCTGTGGTTTTATCCTATGCTTTATTAAATTGTATTTATGTTGTTTTAAACTATGCTTTATTAAATTGTTTTTATGTTGTTTTGTCCTATGCTTTATTAAATTGTATTTATGCTATTTTAACCTATGCTTTATTAAATTTTATTTATGTTGTTTTATCCTATGCTTTATTAAATTGTATTTATGTTGTTTTATCCTATGCTTTATTAAATTGTATTTATGTTGTTTTATCCTATGCTTTATTAAATTGTATTTATGTTGTTTTATCCTATGCTTTATTAAATTGTATTTATGTTGTTTTATCCTATGCTTTATTAAATTGTATTTATGTTGTTTTATCCTATGCTTTATTAAATTGTATTTATGTTGTTTTATCCTGTGCTTTATTAAATTGTATTTATGTTGTTTTAACCTATGCTTTATTAAATTGTATTTATGTTGTTTTATCCTATGCTTTATTAAATTGTATTTATGTTGTTTTATCCTATGCTTTATTAAATTGTATTTATGTTGCTTTAACCTATGCTTTATTAAATTGTATTCATGTTGTTTTATCTTATGCTTTATTAAATTGTATTTATGTTGTTTTATCCTATGTTTTATTAAATTGAATTTATGTTGTTTTATCCTATGCTTTATTATATTGTATTTAATTTGTTTTATCCTAAGCTTTATTAAATTGTATTTATGTAGTTTTAGCCTATGCTTTATTAAATTGTATTTATGTTGTTTATCCTATGCTTTATTAAATTGTATTTATGTTGTTTATCCTATGTTTCATTAAATTGTATTTATGTTGTTTTATCCTATGCTTTATTAAAATGTATTTATGTTGTTTTGTCCTATACTTTATTAAATTGTATTTATGTTGTTTTATCCTATGCTTTATTAAATTGTAATTCTGTGGTTTTATCCTATGCTTTATTAAATTGTATTTATGTTGTTTTAAACTATGCTTTATTAAATTGTATTTATGTTGTTTTATCCTATGCTTTATTAAATTGTATTTATGTTGTTTTATCCTATGCTTTATTAAATTATATTTATGTTGTTTTATCCTATGCTTTATTAAATTGTATTCATGTTGTTTTATCTTATGCTTTATTAAATTGTATTTATGTTGTTTTATCCTATGCTTTATTAAATTGAATTTATGTTGTTTTATCCTATGCTTTATTATAATGTATTTAATTTGTTTTATCCTATGCTTTATTAAATTGTATTTATGTAGTTTTAGCCTATGCTTTATTAAATTGTATTTATGTTGTTTTATCCTATGCTTTATTAAATTGTATTTCTGTGGTTTTATCCTATGCTTTATTAAATTGTATTTATGTTGTTTTAACCTATGCTTTATTAAATTTTATTTATGTTGTTTTATCCTATGCTTTATTAAATTGTATTTATGTTGTTTTATCCTATGCTTTATTAAATTGTATTTATGTTGTTTTATTATATGCTTTATTAAATTTTTATTTATGTTGTTTTATCCTATGCTTTATTAAATTTTATTTATGTTGTTTTATCCTATGCTTTATTAAATTGTATTTATGTTGTTTTATCCTATGCTTTATTATATTGTATTTAATTTGTTTTATCCTATGCTTTATTAAATTGTATTCATGTAGTTTTAGCCTATGCTTTATTAAATTGTATTTATGTTGTTTTATCCTATGCTTTATTAAATTGTATTTATGTTGTTTATCCTATGTTTCATTAAATTGTATTTATGTTGTTTTATCCTCTGCTTTATTAAATTGTATTTATGTTGTTTTGTCCTATGCTTTATTAAATTGTATTTATGTTGTTTTATCCTATGCTTTATTAAATTTTATTTATGTTTTTTTATCCTATGCTTTATTAAATTGCATTTATGTTGTTTTATCCTATGCTTTATTAAATTGTATTTATGTTGTTTTATGCTATGCTTTATTAAATTTTATTTATGTTGTTTTATCCTATGCTTTATTAAATTGTATTTATGTTGTTTTATCCTATGCTTTATTAAATTTTTATTTATGTTGTTTTATCCTATGCTTTATTAAATTTTATTTATGTTGTTTTATCCTATGCTTTATTAAATTGTATTTATGTTTTTTTATCCTATGCTTTATTAAATTGTATTTATGTTGTTTTAACCTATGCTTTATTAAATTGTATTTATGTTGTTTTATCCTATGCTTTATTAAATTGTATTTATGTTATTTTGACCTATGCTTTACTAAATTGTATTTATGTTGTTTTATCCTGTGCTTTATTAAATTGTATTTATGTTGTTTTAACCTATGCTTTATTAAATTGTATTTATGTTGTTTTATCCTATGCTTTATTAAATTGTATTTATGTTGTTTTATCCTATGCTTTATTAAATTGTATTTATGTTGTTTTATCCTATGCTTTATTAAATTGTATTTATGTTGTTTTAACCTATGCTTTATTAAATTGTATTTATGTTGCTTTAACATATGCTATATTAAATTGTATTTATGTTTTTTTGTCTTATGCTTTATTAAATTGTATTTATGTTGTTTTATCCTGTGCTTTATTAAATTGTATTTATGTTGTTTTAACCTATGCTTTATTAAATTGTATTTATGTTGTTTTATCCTATGCTTTATTAAATTGTATTTATGTTGCTTTAACCTATGCTTTATTAAATTGTATTCATGTTGTTTTATGTTATGCTTTATTAAATTGTATTTATGTTGTTTTATCCTATGCTTTATTAAATTGAATTTATGTTGTTTTATCCTATGCTTTATTATATTGTATTTAATTTGTTTTATCCTAAGCTTTATTAAATTGTATTTATGTAGTTTTAGCCTATGCTTTATTAAATTGTATTTATGTTGTTTATCCTATGCTTTATTAAATTGTATTTATGTTGTTTATCCTATGTTTCATTAAATTGTATTTATGTTGTTTTATCCTATGCTTTATTAAATTGTATTTATGTTGTTTTGTCTATACTTTATTAAATTGTATTTATGTTGTTTTATCCTATGCTTTATTAAATTGTATTTATGTTGTTTTATCCTATGCTTTATTAAATTGTATTTATGTTGTTTTAACCTATGCTTTATTAAATTGTATTTATGTTGTTTTATCATATGCTTTATTAAATTGTATTTATGTTGTTTTATCCTATGCTTTAATAAATTGTATTTATGTTTTTTTATCCTATGCTTTATTAAATTTTTATTTATGTTGTTTTATCCTATGCTTTATTAAATTGTATTTATGTTGTTTTATCCTATGCTTTATTAAATTGTATTTATGTTGTTTTATCCTATGCTTTATTAAATTATATTTATGTTGTTTTATCCTATGCTTTATTAAATTGCATTCATGTTGTTTTATCTTATGCTTTATTAAATTGTATTTATGTTGTTTTATCCTATGCTTTATTAAATTGAATTTATGTTGTTTTATCCTATGCTTTATTATATTGTATTTAATTTGTTTTATCCTATGCTTTATTAAATTGTATTTATGTAGTTTTAGCCTATGCTTTATTAAATTGTATTTATGTTGTTTTATCCTATGCTTTATTAAATTGTATTTATGTTGTTTTATCCTATGCTTTATTAAATTGTATTTCTGTGGTTTTATCCTATGCTTTATTAAATTGTATTTATGTTGTTTTATCCTATGCTTTATTAAATTGTATTTCTGTGGTTTTATCCTATGCTTTATTAAATTGTATTTATGTTGTTTTATGCTATGCTTTATTAAATTTTTATTTATGTTGTTTTATCCTATGCTTTATTAAATTTTATTTATGTTGTTTTATCCTATGCTTTATTAAATTGTATTTATGTTGTTTTATCCTATGCTTTATTATATTGTATTTAATTTGTTTTATCCTATGCTTTATTAAATTGTATTCATGTAGTTTTAGCCTATGCTTTATTAAATTGTATTTATGTTGTTTTATCCTATGCTTTATTAAATTGTATTTATGTTGTTTTATCCTATGCTTTATTAAATTGTATTTATGTTGTTTTATCCTATGCTTTATTAAATTGTATTTATGTTGTTTTATCCTATGCTTTATTAAATTGTATTTATGTTGTTTTATCCTATGCTTTATTAAATTGAATTTATGTTGTTTTATCCTATGCTTTATTATATTGTATTTATTTTGTTTTATCCTATGCTTTATTAAATTGTATTTATGTTGTTTTATCCTATGCTTTATTAAATTTTTATTTATGTTGTTTTATCCTATGCTTTATTAAATTTTATTTATGTTGTTTTATCCTATGCTTTATTAAATTGTATTTATGTTGTTTTATCCTATGCTTTATTATATTGTATTTAATTTGTTTTATCCTATGCTTTATTAAATTGTATTTATGTAGTTTTAGCCTATGCTTTATTAAATTGTATTTATGTTGTTTTATCCTATGCTTTATTAAATTGTATTTATGTTGTTTTATCCTATGCTTTATTAAATTGTATTTATGTTGTTTTATCCTATGCTTTATTAAATTGAATTTATGTTGTTTTATCCTATGCTTTATTAAATTGTATTTATGTTGTTTTATCCTATGCTTTATTAAATTGTATTTATGTTGTTTTATCCTATGCTTTATTAAATTTTTATTTATGTTGTTTTATCCTATGCTTTATTAAATTTTATTTATGTTGTTTTATCCTATGCTTTATTAAATTGTATTTATGTTGTTTTATCCTATGCTTTATTATATTGTATTTAATTTGTTTTATCCTATGCTTTATTAAATTGTATTCATGTAGTTTTAGCCTATGCTTTATTAAATTGTATTTATGTTGTTTTATCCTATGCTTTATTAAATTGTATTTATGTTGTTTATCCTATGTTTCATTAAATTGTATTTATGTTGTTTTATCCTCTGCTTTATTAAATTGTATTTATGTTGTTTTGTCCTATGCTTTATTAAATTGTATTTATGTTGTTTTATCCTATGCTTTATTAAATTGTATTTCTGTGGTTTTATCCTATGCTTTATTAAATTGTATTTATGTTGTTTTATCCTATGCTTTATTAAATTGTATTTATGTTGTTTTATCCTATGCTTTATTAAATTGTATTTATGTTGTTTTATCCTATGCTTTATTAAATTGTATTTATGTTGTTTTATCCTATGCTTTATTAAATTTTTATTTATGTTGTTTTATCCTATGCTTTATTAAATTTTATTTATGTTGTTTTATCCTATGCTTTATTAAATTGTATTTATGTTGTTTTATCCTATGCTTTATTATATTGTATTTAATTTGTTTTATCCTATGCTTTATTAAATTGTATTCATGTAGTTTTAGCCTATGCTTTATTAAATTGTATTTATGTTGTTTTATCCTATGCTTTATTAAATTGTATTTATGTTGTTTATCCTATGTTTCATTAAATTGTATTTATGTTGTTTTATCCTCTGCTTTATTAAATTGTATTTATGTTGTTTTGTCCTATGCTTTATTAAATTGTATTTATGTTGTTTTATCCTATGCTTTATTAAATTGTATTTCTGTGGTTTTATCCTATGCTTTATTAAATTGTATTTATGTTGTTTTATCCTATGCTTTATTAAATTGTATTTATGTTGTTTTATCCTATGCTTTATTAAATTGAATTTATGTTGTTTTATCCTATGCTTTATTATATTGTATTTATTTTGTTTTATCCTATGCTTTATTAAATTGTATTTATGTTGTTTTATCCTATGCTTTATTAAATTTTTATTTATGTTGTTTTATCCTATGCTTTATTAAATTTTATTTATGTTGTTTTATCCTATGCTTTATTAAATTGTATTTATGTTGTTTTATCCTATGCTTTATTATATTGTATTTAATTTGTTTTATCCTATGCTTTATTAAATTGTATTTATGTAGTTTTAGCCTATGCTTTATTAAATTGTATTTATGTTGTTTTATCCTATGCTTTATTAAATTGTATTTATGTTGTTTTATCCTATGCTTTATTAAATTGTATTTATGTTGTTTTATCCTATGCTTTATTAAATTGAATTTATGTTGTTTTATCCTATGCTTTATTAAATTGTATTTATGTTGTTTTATCCTATGCTTTATTAAATTGTATTTATGTTGTTTTATCCTATGCTTTATTAAATTTTTATTTATGTTGTTTTATCCTATGCTTTATTAAATTTTATTTATGTTGTTTTATCCTATGCTTTATTAAATTGTATTTATGTTGTTTTATCCTATGCTTTATTATATTGTATTTAATTTGTTTTATCCTATGCTTTATTAAATTGTATTCATGTAGTTTTAGCCTATGCTTTATTAAATTGTATTTATGTTGTTTTATCCTATGCTTTATTAAATTGTATTTATGTTGTTTATCCTATGTTTCATTAAATTGTATTTATGTTGTTTTATCCTCTGCTTTATTAAATTGTATTTATGTTGTTTTGTCCTATGCTTTATTAAATTGTATTTATGTTGTTTTATCCTATGCTTTATTAAATTGTATTTCTGTGGTTTTATCCTATGCTTTATTAAATTGTATTTATGTTGTTTTATCCTATGCTTTATTAAATTGTATTTATGTTGTTTTATCCTATGCTTTATTAAATTGTATTTATGTTGTTTTATCCTATGCTTTATTAAATAGAATTTATGTTGTTTTATCCTATGCTTTATTATATTGTATTTAATTTGTTTTATCCTATGCTTTATTAAATTGTATTTATGTAGTTTTAGCCTATGCTTTATTAAATTGTATTTATGTTGTTTTATCCTATGCTTTATTAAATTGTATTTATGTTGTTTTATCCTATGCTTTATTACATTTTTATTTATGTTGTTTTATCCTATGCTTTATTAAATTGTATTTATGTAGTTTTAGCCTATGCTTTATTAAATTGTATTTATGTTGTTTTATCCTATGCTTTATTAAATTGTATTTATGTTGTTTTATCCTATGCTTTATTATATTGTATTTAATTTGTTTTATCCTATGCTTTATTAAATTGTATTTATGTAGTTTTAGCCTATGCTTTATTAAATTGTATTTATGTTGTTTTATCCTATGCTTTATTAAATTGTATTTATGTTGTTTTATCCTATGCTTTATTAAATTGTATTTATGTTGTTTTATCCTATGCTTTATTAAATTGAATTTATGTTGTTTTATCCTATGCTTTATTAAATTGTATTTATGTTGTTTTATCCTATGCTTTATTAAATTGTATTTATGTTGTTTTATCCTATGCTTTATTAAATTTTTATTTATGTTGTTTTATCCTATGCTTTATTAAATTTTATTTATGTTGTTTTATCCTATGCTTTATTAAATTGTATTTATGTTGTTTTATCCTATGCTTTATTATATTGTATTTAATTTGTTTTATCCTATGCTTTATTAAATTGTATTCATGTAGTTTTAGCCTATGCTTTATTAAATTGTATTTATGTTGTTTTATCCTATGCTTTATTAAATTGTATTTATGTTGTTTATCCTATGTTTCATTAAATTGTATTTATGTTGTTTTATCCTCTGCTTTATTAAATTGTATTTATGTTGTTTTGTCCTATGCTTTATTAAATTGTATTTATGTTGTTTTATCCTATGCTTTATTAAATTGTATTTCTGTGGTTTTATCCTATGCTTTATTAAATTGTATTTATGTTGTTTTATCCTATGCTTTATTAAATTGTATTTATGTTGTTTTATCCTATGCTTTATTAAATTGTATTTATGTTGTTTTATCCTATGCTTTATTAAATAGAATTTATGTTGTTTTATCCTATGCTTTATTATATTGTATTTAATTTGTTTTATCCTATGCTTTATTAAATTGTATTTATGTAGTTTTAGCCTATGCTTTATTAAATTGTATTTATGTTGTTTTATCCTATGCTTTATTAAATTGTATTTATGTTGTTTTATCCTATGCTTTATTACATTTTTATTTATGTTGTTTTATCCTATGCTTTATTAAATTTTATTTATGTTGTTTTATCCTATGCTTTATTAAATTGTATTTATGTTGTTTTATCCTATGCTTTATTAAATTGTATTTATGTTGTTTTAACCTATGCTTTATTAAATTGTATTTATGTTGTTTTATCCTATGCTTTATTAAATTGTATTTATGTTATTTTGACCTATGCTTTACTAAATTGTATTTATGTTGTTTTATCCTGTGCTTTATTAAATTGTATTTATGTTGTTTTAACCTATGCTTTATTAAATTGTATTTATGTTGTTTTATCCTATGCTTTATTAAATTGTATTTATGTTGTTTTATCCTATGCTTTATTAAATTGTATTTATGTTGTTTTATCCTATGCTTTATTAAATTGTATTTATGTTGTTTTAACCTATGCTTTATTAAATTGTATTTATGTTGCTTTAACATATGCTTTATTAAATTGTATTTATGTTTTTTTGTCTTATGCTTTATTAAATTGTATTTATGTTGTTTTATCCTGTGCTTTATTAAATTGTATTTATGTTGTTTTAACCTATGCTTTATTAAATTGTATTTATGTTGTTTTATCCTATGCTTTATTAAATTGTATTTATGTTGCTTTAACCTATGCTTTATTAAATTGTATTCATGTTGTTTTATCTTATGCTTTATTAAATTGTATTTGTGTTGTTTTATCCTATGCTTTATTAAATTGAATTTATGTTGTTTTATCCTATGCTTTATTATATTGTATTTAATTTGTTTTATCCTAAGCTTTATTAAATTGTATTTATGTAGTTTTAGCCTATGCTTTATTAAATTGTATTTATGTAGTTTATCCTATGCTTTATTAAATTGTATTTATGTTGTTTATCCTATGTTTCATTAAATTGTATTTATGTTGTTTTATCCTATGCTTTATTAAATTGTATTTATGTTGTTTTGTCTATACTTTATTAAATTGTATTTATGTTGTTTTATCCTATGCTTTATTAAATTGTATTTATGTTGTTTTATCCTATGCTTTATTAAATTGTATTTATGTTGTTTTAACCTATGCTTTATTAAATTGTATTTATGTTGTTTTATCATATGCTTTATTAAATTGTATTTATGTTGTTTTATCCTATGCTTTATTAAATTGTATTTATGTTTTTTATCCTATGCTTTATTAAATTTTTATTTATGTTGTTTTATCCTATGCTTTATTAAATTATTAAATTGTATTTATGTTGTTTTATCCTATGCTTTATTAAATTGTATTTATGTTGTTTTATCCTATGCTTTATTAAATTGTATTTATGTTGTTTTAACCTATGCTTTATTAAATTGTATTTATGTTGTTTTATCATATGCTTTATTAAATTGTATTTATGTTGTTTTATCCTATGCTTTATTAAATTGTATTTATGTTTTTTTATCCTATGCTTTATTAAATTGTATTTATGTTGTTTTAACCTATGCTTTATTAAATTGTATTTATGTTGTTTTATCATATGCTTTATTAAATTGTATTTATGTTGTTTTATCCTATGCTTTATTAAATTGTATTTATGTTTTTTATCCTATGCTTTATTAAATTTTTATTTATGTTGTTTTATCCTATGCTTTATTAAATTATTAAATTGTATTTATGTTGTTTTATCCTATGCTTTATTAAATTGTATTTATGTTGTTTTATCCTATGCTTTATTAAATTGTATTTATGTTGTTTTAACCTATGCTTTATTAAATTGTATTTATGTTGTTTTATCATATGCTTTATTAAATTGTATTTATGTTGTTTTATCCTATGCTTTATTAAATTGTATTTATGTTTTTTTATCCTATGCTTTATTAAATTTTTATTTATGTTGTTTTATCCTATGCTTTATTAAATTGTATTTATGTTGTTTTATCCTATGCTTTATTAAATTGTATTTATGTTGTTTTATCCTATGCTTTATTAAATTATATTTATGTTGTTTTATCCTATGCTTTATTAAATTGCATTCATGTTGTTTTATCTTATGCTTTATTAAATTGTATTTATGTTGTTTTATCCTATGCTTTATTAAATTGAATTTATGTTGTTTTATCCTATGCTTTATTATATTGTATTTAATTTGTTTTATCCTATGCTTTATTAAATTGTATTTATGTAGTTTTAGCCTATGCTTTATTAAATTGTATTTATGTTGTTTTATCCTATGCTTTATTAAATTGTATTTATGTTGTTTTATCCTATGCTTTATTAAATTGTATTTCTGTGGTTTTATCCTATGCTTTATTAAATTGTATTTATGTTGTTTTATCCTATGCTTTATTAAATTGTATTTCTGTGGTTTTATCCTATGCTTTATTAAATTGTATTTATGTTGTTTTATGCTATGCTTTATTAAATTTTTATTTATGTTGTTTTATCCTATGCTTTATTAAATTTTATTTATGTTGTTTTATCCTATGCTTTATTAAATTGTATTTATGTTGTTTTATCCTATGCTTTATTATATTGTATTTAATTTGTTTTATCCTATGCTTTATTAAATTGTATTCATGTAGTTTTAGCCTATGCTTTATTAAATTGTATTTATGTTGTTTTATCCTATGCTTTATTAAATTGTATTTATGTTGTTTTATCCTATGCTTTATTAAATTGTATTTATGTTGTTTTATCCTATGCTTTATTAAATTGTATTTATGTTGTTTTATCCTATGCTTTATTAAATTGTATTTATGTTGTTTTATCCTATGCTTTATTAAATTGAATTTATGTTGTTTTATCCTATGCTTTATTATATTGTATTTATTTTGTTTTATCCTATGCTTTATTAAATTGTATTTATGTTGTTTTATCCTATGCTTTATTAAATTTTTATTTATGTTGTTTTATCCTATGCTTTATTAAATTTTATTTATGTTGTTTTATCCTATGCTTTATTAAATTGTATTTATGTTGTTTTATCCTATGCTTTATTATATTGTATTTAATTTGTTTTATCCTATGCTTTATTAAATTGTATTTATGTAGTTTTAGCCTATGCTTTATTAAATTGTATTTATGTTGTTTTATCCTATGCTTTATTAAATTGTATTTATGTTGTTTTATCCTATGCTTTATTAAATTGTATTTATGTTGTTTTATCCTATGCTTTATTAAATTGAATTTATGTTGTTTTATCCTATGCTTTATTAAATTGTATTTATGTTGTTTTATCCTATGCTTTATTATATTGTATTTAATTTGTTTTATCCTATGCTTTATTAAATTGTATTCATGTAGTTTTAGCCTATGCTTTATTAAATTGTATTTATGTTGTTTTATCCTATGCTTTATTAAATTGTATTTATGTTGTTTATCCTATGTTTCATTAAATTGTATTTATGTTGTTTTATCCTCTGCTTTATTAAATTGTATTTATGTTGTTTTGTCCTATGCTTTATTAAATTGTATTTATGTTGTTTTATCCTATGCTTTATTAAATTGTATTTCTGTGGTTTTATCCTATGCTTTATTAAATTGTATTTATGTTGTTTTATCCTATGCTTTATTAAATTGTATTTATGTTGTTTTATCCTATGCTTTATTAAATTGTATTTATGTTGTTTTATCCTATGCTTTATTAAATAGAATTTATGTTGTTTTATCCTATGCTTTATTATATTGTATTTAATTTGTTTTATCCTATGCTTTATTAAATTGTATTTATGTAGTTTTAGCCTATGCTTTATTAAATTGTATTTATGTTGTTTTATCCTATGCTTTATTAAATTGTATTTATGTTGTTTTATGCTATGCTTTATTAAATTTTATTTATGTTGTTTTATCCTATGCTTTATTAAATTGTATTTATGTTGTTTTATCCTATGCTTTATTAAATTTTTATTTATGTTGTTTTATCCTATGCTTTATTAAATTTTATTTATGTTGTTTTATCCTATGCTTTATTAAATTGTATTTATGTTGTTTTATCCTATGCTTTATTAAATTGTATTTATGTTGTTTTAACCTATGCTTTATTAAATTGTATTTATGTTGTTTTATCCTATGCTTTATTAAATTGTATTTATGTTATTTTGACCTATGCTTTACTAAATTGTATTTATGTTGTTTTATCCTGTGCTTTATTAAATTGTATTTATGTTGTTTTAACCTATGCTTTATTAAATTGTATTTATGTTGTTTTATCCTATGCTTTATTAAATTGTATTTATGTTGTTTTATCCTATGCTTTATTAAATTGTATTTATGTTGTTTTATCCTATGCTTTATTAAATTGTATTTATGTTGTTTTAACCTATGCTTTATTAAATTGTATTTATGTTGCTTTAACATATGCTTTATTAAATTGTATTTATGTTTTTTTGTCTTATGCTTTATTAAATTGTATTTATGTTGTTTTATCCTGTGCTTTATTAAATTGTATTTATGTTGTTTTAACCTATGCTTTATTAAATTGTATTTATGTTGTTTTATCCTATGCTTTATTAAATTGTATTTATGTTGCTTTAACCTATGCTTTATTAAAATGTATTCATGTTGTTTTATCTTATGCTTTATTAAATTGTATTTGTGTTGTTTTATCCTATGCTTTATTAAATTGAATTTATGTTGTTTTATCCTATGCTTTATTATATTGTATTTAATTTGTTTTATCCTAAGCTTTATTAAATTGTATTTATGTAGTTTTAGCCTATGCTTTATTAAATTGTATTTATGTAGTTTATCCTATGCTTTATTAAATTGTATTTATGTTGTTTATCCTATGTTTCATTAAATTGTATTTATGTTGTTTTATCCTATGCTTTATTAAATTGTATTTATGTTGTTTTGTCTATACTTTATTAAATTGTATTTATGTTGTTTTATCCTATGCTTTATTAAATTGTATTTATGTTGTTTTATCCTATGCTTTATTAAATTGTATTTATGTTGTTTTAACCTATGCTTTATTAAATTGTATTTATGTTGTTTTATCATATGCTTTATTAAATTGTATTTATGTTGTTTTATCCTATGCTTTATTAAATTGTATTTATGTTTTTTATCCTATGCTTTATTAAATTTTTATTTATGTTGTTTTATCCTATGCTTTATTAAATTATTAAATTGTATTTATGTTGTTTTATCCTATGCTTTATTAAATTGTATTTATGTTGTTTTATCCTATGCTTTATTAAATTATATTTATGTTGTTTTATCCTATGCTTTATTAAATTGTATTCATGTTGTTTTATCTTATGCTTTATTAAATTGTATTTATGTTGTTTTATCCTATGCTTTATTATATTGTATTTAATTTGTTTTATCCTATGCTTTATTAAATTGTATTTATGTTGTTTTATCCTATGCTTTATTAAATTGTATTTATGTTGTTTTATCCTATGCTTTATTAAATTGTATTTATGTTGTTTTAACCTATGCTTTATTAAATTGTATTTATGTTGTTTTATCATATGCTTTATTAAATTGTATTTATGTTGTTTTATCCTATGCTTTATTAAATTGTATTTATGTTTTTTTATCCTATGCTTTATTAAATTTTTATTTATGTTGTTTTATCCTATGCTTTATTAAATTGTATTTATGTTGTTTTATCCTATGCTTTATTAAATTGTATTTATGTTGTTTTATCCTATGCTTTATTAAATTATATTTATGTTGTTTTATCCTATGCTTTATTAAATTGTATTCATGTTGTTTTATCTTATGCTTTATTAAATTGTATTTATGTTGTTTTGTCCTATGCTTTATTAAATTGAATTTATGTTGTTTTATCCTATGCTTTATTATATTGTATTTAATTTGTTTTATCCTATGCTTTATTAAATTGTATTTATGTAGTTTTAGCCTATGCTTTATTAAATTGTATTTATGTTGTTTTATCCTATGCTTTATTAAATTGTATTTATGTTGTTTATCCTATGTTTCATTAAATTGTATTTATGTTGTTTTATCCTCTGCTTTATTAAATTGTATTTATGTTGTTTTGTCCTATGCTTTATTAAATTGTATTTATGTTGTTTTATCCTATGCTTTATTAAATTGTATTTCTGTGGTTTTATCCTATGCTTTATTAAATTGTATTTATGTTGTTTTAACCTATGCTTTATTAAATTTTATTTATGTTGTTTTATCCTATGCTTTATTAAATTGTATTTATGTTGTTTTATCCTATGCTTTATTAAATTGTATTTATGTTGTTTTATCCTATGCTTTATTAAATTGTATTTATGTTGTTTATCCTATGTTTCATTAAATTGTATTTATGTTGTTTTATCCTCTGCTTTATTAAATTGTATTTATGTTGTTTTGTCCTATGCTTTATTAAATTGTATTTATGTTGTTTTATCCTATGCTTTATTAAATTGTATTTCTGTGGTTTTATCCTATGCTTTATTAAATTGCATTTATGTTGTTTTATCCTATGCTTTATTAAATTGTATTTATGTTGTTTTATCCTATGCTTTATTAAATTGTATTTATGTTGTTTTATCCTATGCTTTATTAAATTGAATTTATGTTGTTTTATCCTATGCTTTATTATATTGTATTTAATTTGTTTTATCCTATGCTTTATTAAATTGTATTTATGTTGTTTTAACCTATGCTTTATTAAATTTTATTTATGTTGTTTTATTCTATGCTTTATTAAATTGTATTTATGTTGTTTTATCCTATGCTTTATTAAATTGTATTTATGTTGTTTTATCCTATGCTTTATTAAATTTTTATTTATTTTGTTTTATCCTATGCTTTATTAAATTTTATTTATGTTGTTTTATCCTATGCTTTATTAAATTGTATTTATGTTGTTTTATCCTATGCTTTATTAAATTGTATTTATGTTGTTTTAACCTATGCTTTATTAAATTGTATTTATGTTGTTTTATCCTATGCTTTATTAAATTGTATTTATGTTATTTTGACCTATGCTTTACTAAATTGTATTTATGTTGTTTTATCCTGTGCTTTATTAAATTGTATTTATGTTGTTTTAACCTATGCTTTATTAAATTGTATTTATGTTGTTTTATCCTATGCTTTATTAAATTGTATTTATGTTGTTTTATCCTATGCTTTATTAAATTGTATTTATGTTGTTTTATCCTATGCTTTATTAAATTGAATTTATGTTGTTTTATCCTATGCTTTATTATATTGTATTTAATTTGTTTTATCCTATGCTTTATTAAATTGTATTTATGTAGTTTTAGCCTATGCTTTATTAAATTGTATTTATGTTGTTTTATCCTATGCTTTATTAAATTGTATTTATGTTGTTTTGTCCTATGCTTTATTAAATTGTATTTATGTTGTTTTATCCTCTGCTTTATTAAATTGTATTTATGTTGTTTTGTCCTATGCTTTATTAAATTGTATTTATGTTGTTTTATCCTATGCTTTATTAAATTGTATTTCTGTGGTTTTATCCTATGCTTTATTAAATTGTATTTATGTTGTTTTAACCTATGCTTTATTAAATTTTATTTATGTTGTTTTATTCTATGCTTTATTAAATTGTATTTATGTTGTTTTATCCTATGCTTTATTAAATTGTATTTATGTTGTTTTATCCTATGCTTTATTAAATTTTTATTTATGTTGTTTTATCCTATGCTTTATTAAATTTTATTTATGTTGTTTTATCCTATGCTTTATTAAATTGTATTTATGTTGTTTTATCCTATGCTTTATTAAATTGTATTTATGTTGTTTTATGCTATGCTTTATTAAATTTTATTTATGTTGTTTTATCCTATGCTTTATTAAATTGTATTTATGTTGTTTTATCCTATGCTTTATTAAATTTTTATTTATGTTGTTTTATCCTATGCTTTATTAATTTGTATTTATGTTGTTTTATCCTATGCTTTATTAAATTGTATTTATGTTGTTTTAACCTATGCTTTATTAAATTGTATTTATGTTGTTTTATCCTATGCTTTATTAAATTGTATTTATGTTATTTTGACCTATGCTTTACTAAATTGTATTTATGTTGTTTTATCCTGTGCTTTATTAAATTGTATTTATGTTGTTTTAACCTATGCTTTATTAAATTGTATTTATGTTGTTTTATCCTATGCTTTATTAAATTGTATTTATGTTGTTTTATCCTATGCTTTATTAAATTGTATTTATGTTGTTTTATCCTATGCTTTATTAAATTGTATTTATGTTGTTTTAACCTATGCTTTATTAAATTGTATTTATGTTGCTTTAACATATGCTTTATTAAATTGTATTTATGTTTTTTTGTCTTATGCTTTATTAAATTGTATTTATGTTGTTTTATCCTGTGCTTTATTAAATTGTATTTATGTTGTTTTAACCTATGCTTTATTAAATTGTATTTATGTTGTTTTATCCTATGCTTTATTAAATTGTATTTATGTTGCTTTAACCTATGCTTTATTAAATTGTATTCATGTTGTTTTATCTTATGCTTTATTAAATTGTATTTATGTTGTTTTATCCTATGCTTTATTAAATTGAATTTATGTTGTTTTATCCTATGCTTTATTATATTGTATTTAATTTGTTTTATCCTAAGCTTTATTAAATTGTATTTATGTAGTTTTAGCCTATGCTTTATTAAATTGTATTTATGTTGTTTATCCTATGCTTTATTAAATTGTATTTATGTTGTTTATCCTATGTTTCATTAAATTGTATTTATGTTGTTTTATCCTATGCTTTATTAAATTGTATTTATGTTGTTTTGTCTATACTTTATTAAATTGTATTTATGTTGTTTTATCCTATGCTTTATTAAATTGTATTTATGTTGTTTTATCCTATGCTTTATTAAATTGTATTTATGTTGTTTTAACCTATGCTTTATTAAATTGTATTTATGTTGTTTTATCATATGCTTTATTAAATTGTATTTATGTTGTTTTATCCTATGCTTTATTAAATTGTATTTATGTTTTTTTATCCTATGCTTTATTAAATTGTATTTATGTTGTTTTATCCTATGCTTTATTAAATTTTATTTATGTTGTTTTATCCTATGCTTTATTAAATTGTATTTATGTTGTTTTATCCTATGCTTTATTAAATTGTATTTATGTTGTTTTATGCTATGCTTTATTAAATTTTATTTATGTTGTTTTATCCTATGCTTTATTAAATTGTATTTATGTTGTTTTATCCTATGCTTTATTAAATTTTTATTTATGTTGTTTTATCCTATGCTTTATTAAATTGTATTTATGTTGTTTTATCCTATGCTTTATTAAATTGTATTTATGTTGTTTTAACCTATGCTTTATTAAATTGTATTTATGTTGTTTTATCCTATGCTTTATTAAATTGTATTTATGTTATTTTGACCTATGCTTTACTAAATTGTATTTATGTTGTTTTATCCTGTGCTTTATTAAATTGTATTTATGTTGTTTTAACCTATGCTTTATTAAATTGTATTTATGTTGTTTTATCCTATGCTTTATTAAATTGTATTTATGTTGTTTTATCCTATGCTTTATTAAATTGTATTTATGTTGTTTTATCCTATGCTTTATTAAATTGTATTTATGTTGTTTTAACCTATGCTTTATTAAATTGTATTTATGTTGCTTTAACATATGCTTTATTAAATTGTATTTATGTTTTTTTGTCTTATGCTTTATTAAATTGTATTTATGTTGTTTTATCCTGTGCTTTATTAAATTGTATTTATGTTGTTTTAACCTATGCTTTATTAAATTGTATTTATGTTGTTTTATCCTATGCTTTATTAAATTGTATTTATGTTGCTTTAACCTATGCTTTATTAAATTGTATTCATGTTGTTTTATCTTATGCTTTATTAAATTGTATTTATGTTGTTTTATCCTATGCTTTATTAAATTGTATTTATGTTTTTTATCCTATGCTTTATTAAATTTTTATTTATGTTGTTTTATCCTATGCTTTATTAAATTATTAAATTGTATTTATGTTGTTTTATCCTATGCTTTATTAAATTGTATTTATGTTGTTTTATCCTATGCTTTATTAAATTATATTTATGTTGTTTTATCCTATGCTTTATTAAATTGTATTCATGTTGTTTTATCTTATGCTTTATTAAATTGTATTTATGTTGTTTTATCCTATGCTTTATTATATTGTATTTAATTTGTTTTATCCTATGCTTTATTAAATTGTATTTATGTTGTTTTATCCTATGCTTTATTAAATTGTATTTATGTTGTTTTATCCTATGCTTTATTAAATTGTATTTATGTTGTTTTAACCTATGCTTTATTAAATTGTATTTATGTTGTTTTATCATATGCTTTATTAAATTGTATTTATGTTGTTTTATCCTATGCTTTATTAAATTGTATTTATGTTTTTTTATCCTATGCTTTATTAAATTTTTATTTATGTTGTTTTATCCTATGCTTTATTAAATTGTATTTATGTTGTTTTATCCTATGCTTTATTAAATTGTATTTATGTTGTTTTATCCTATGCTTTATTAAATTATATTTATGTTGTTTTATCCTATGCTTTATTAAATTGTATTCATGTTGTTTTATCTTATGCTTTATTAAATTGTATTTATGTTGTTTTGTCCTATGCTTTATTAAATTGAATTTATGTTGTTTTATCCTATGCTTTATTATATTGTATTTAATTTGTTTTATCCTATGCTTTATTAAATTGTATTTATGTAGTTTTAGCCTATGCTTTATTAAATTGTATTTATGTTGTTTTATCCTATGCTTTATTAAATTGTATTTATGTTGTTTATCCTATGTTTCATTAAATTGTATTTATGTTGTTTTATCCTCTGCTTTATTAAATTGTATTTATGTTGTTTTGTCCTATGCTTTATTAAATTGTATTTATGTTGTTTTATCCTATGCTTTATTAAATTGTATTTCTGTGGTTTTATCCTATGCTTTATTAAATTGTATTTATGTTGTTTTAACCTATGCTTTATTAAATTTTATTTATGTTGTTTTATCCTATGCTTTATTAAATTGTATTTATGTTGTTTTATCCTATGCTTTATTAAATTGTATTTATGTTGTTTTATCCTATGCTTTATTAAATTGTATTTATGTTGTTTATCCTATGTTTCATTAAATTGTATTTATGTTGTTTTATCCTCTGCTTTATTAAATTGTATTTATGTTGTTTTGTCCTATGCTTTATTAAATTGTATTTATGTTGTTTTATCCTATGCTTTATTAAATTGTATTTCTGTGGTTTTATCCTATGCTTTATTAAATTGCATTTATGTTGTTTTATCCTATGCTTTATTAAATTGTATTTATGTTGTTTTATCCTATGCTTTATTAAATTGTATTTATGTTGTTTTATCCTATGCTTTATTAAATTGAATTTATGTTGTTTTATCCTATGCTTTATTATATTGTATTTAATTTGTTTTATCCTATGCTTTATTAAATTGTATTTATGTTGTTTTAACCTATGCTTTATTAAATTTTATTTATGTTGTTTTATTCTATGCTTTATTAAATTGTATTTATGTTGTTTTATCCTATGCTTTATTAAATTGTATTTATGTTGTTTTATCCTATGCTTTATTAAATTTTTATTTATTTTGTTTTATCCTATGCTTTATTAAATTTTATTTATGTTGTTTTATCCTATGCTTTATTAAATTGTATTTATGTTGTTTTATCCTATGCTTTATTAAATTGTATTTATGTTGTTTTAACCTATGCTTTATTAAATTGTATTTATGTTGTTTTATCCTATGCTTTATTAAATTGTATTTATGTTATTTTGACCTATGCTTTACTAAATTGTATTTATGTTGTTTTATCCTGTGCTTTATTAAATTGTATTTATGTTGTTTTAACCTATGCTTTATTAAATTGTATTTATGTTGTTTTATCCTATGCTTTATTAAATTGTATTTATGTTGTTTTATCCTATGCTTTATTAAATTGTATTTATGTTGTTTTATCCTATGCTTTATTAAATTGAATTTATGTTGTTTTATCCTATGCTTTATTATATTGTATTTAATTTGTTTTATCCTATGCTTTATTAAATTGTATTTATGTAGTTTTAGCCTATGCTTTATTAAATTGTATTTATGTTGTTTTATCCTATGCTTTATTAAATTGTATTTATGTTGTTTTGTCCTATGCTTTATTAAATTGTATTTATGTTGTTTTATCCTCTGCTTTATTAAATTGTATTTATGTTGTTTTGTCCTATGCTTTATTAAATTGTATTTATGTTGTTTTATCCTATGCTTTATTAAATTGTATTTCTGTGGTTTTATCCTATGCTTTATTAAATTGTATTTATGTTGTTTTAACCTATGCTTTATTAAATTTTATTTATGTTGTTTTATTCTATGCTTTATTAAATTGTATTTATGTTGTTTTATCCTATGCTTTATTAAATTGTATTTATGTTGTTTTATCCTATGCTTTATTAAATTTTTATTTATGTTGTTTTATCCTATGCTTTATTAAATTTTATTTATGTTGTTTTATCCTATGCTTTATTAAATTGTATTTATGTTGTTTTATCCTATGCTTTATTAAATTGTATTTATGTTGTTTTATGCTATGCTTTATTAAATTTTATTTATGTTGTTTTATCCTATGCTTTATTAAATTGTATTTATGTTGTTTTATCCTATGCTTTATTAAATTTTTATTTATGTTGTTTTATCCTATGCTTTATTAATTTGTATTTATGTTGTTTTATCCTATGCTTTATTAAATTGTATTTATGTTGTTTTAACCTATGCTTTATTAAATTGTATTTATGTTGTTTTATCCTATGCTTTATTAAATTGTATTTATGTTATTTTGACCTATGCTTTACTAAATTGTATTTATGTTGTTTTATCCTGTGCTTTATTAAATTGTATTTATGTTGTTTTAACCTATGCTTTATTAAATTGTATTTATGTTGTTTTATCCTATGCTTTATTAAATTGTATTTATGTTGTTTTATCCTATGCTTTATTAAATTGTATTTATGTTGTTTTATCCTATGCTTTATTAAATTGTATTTATGTTGTTTTAACCTATGCTTTATTAAATTGTATTTATGTTGCTTTAACATATGCTTTATTAAATTGTATTTATGTTTTTTTGTCTTATGCTTTATTAAATTGTATTTATGTTGTTTTATCCTGTGCTTTATTAAATTGTATTTATGTTGTTTTAACCTATGCTTTATTAAATTGTATTTATGTTGTTTTATCCTATGCTTTATTAAATTGTATTTATGTTGCTTTAACCTATGCTTTATTAAATTGTATTCATGTTGTTTTATCTTATGCTTTATTAAATTGTATTTATGTTGTTTTATCCTATGCTTTATTAAATTGAATTTATGTTGTTTTATCCTATGCTTTATTATATTGTATTTAATTTGTTTTATCCTAAGCTTTATTAAATTGTATTTATGTAGTTTTAGCCTATGCTTTATTAAATTGTATTTATGTTGTTTATCCTATGCTTTATTAAATTGTATTTATGTTGTTTATCCTATGTTTCATTAAATTGTATTTATGTTGTTTTATCCTATGCTTTATTAAATTGTATTTATGTTGTTTTGTCTATACTTTATTAAATTGTATTTATGTTGTTTTATCCTATGCTTTATTAAATTGTATTTATGTTGTTTTATCCTATGCTTTATTAAATTGTATTTATGTTGTTTTAACCTATGCTTTATTAAATTGTATTTATGTTGTTTTATCATATGCTTTATTAAATTGTATTTATGTTGTTTTATCCTATGCTTTATTAAATTGTATTTATGTTTTTTTATCCTATGCTTTATTAAATTGTATTTATGTTGTTTTATCCTATGCTTTATTAAATTTTATTTATGTTGTTTTATCCTATGCTTTATTAAATTGTATTTATGTTGTTTTATCCTATGCTTTATTAAATTGTATTTATGTTGTTTTATGCTATGCTTTATTAAATTTTATTTATGTTGTTTTATCCTATGCTTTATTAAATTGTATTTATGTTGTTTTATCCTATGCTTTATTAAATTTTTATTTATGTTGTTTTATCCTATGCTTTATTAAATTGTATTTATGTTGTTTTATCCTATGCTTTATTAAATTGTATTTATGTTGTTTTAACCTATGCTTTATTAAATTGTATTTATGTTGTTTTATCCTATGCTTTATTAAATTGTATTTATGTTATTTTGACCTATGCTTTACTAAATTGTATTTATGTTGTTTTATCCTGTGCTTTATTAAATTGTATTTATGTTGTTTTAACCTATGCTTTATTAAATTGTATTTATGTTGTTTTATCCTATGCTTTATTAAATTGTATTTATGTTGTTTTATCCTATGCTTTATTAAATTGTATTTATGTTGTTTTATCCTATGCTTTATTAAATTGTATTTATGTTGTTTTAACCTATGCTTTATTAAATTGTATTTATGTTGCTTTAACATATGCTTTATTAAATTGTATTTATGTTTTTTTGTCTTATGCTTTATTAAATTGTATTTATGTTGTTTTATCCTGTGCTTTATTAAATTGTATTTATGTTGTTTTAACCTATGCTTTATTAAATTGTATTTATGTTGTTTTATCCTATGCTTTATTAAATTGTATTTATGTTGCTTTAACCTATGCTTTATTAAATTGTATTCATGTTGTTTTATCTTATGCTTTATTAAATTGTATTTATGTTGTTTTATCCTATGCTTTATTAAATTGAATTTATGTTGTTTTATCCTATGCTTTATTATATTGTATTTAATTTGTTTTATCCTAAGCTTTATTAAATTGTATTTATGTAGTTTTAGCCTATGCTTTATTAAATTGTATTTATGTTGTTTATCCTATGCTTTATTAAATTGTATTTATGTTGTTTATCCTATGTTTCATTAAATTGTATTTATGTTGTTTTATCCTATGCTTTATTAAATTGTATTTATGTTGTTTTGTCTATACTTTATTAAATTGTATTTATGTTGTTTTATCCTATGCTTTATTAAATTGTATTTATGTTGTTTTATCCTATGCTTTATTAAATTGTATTTATGTTGTTTTAACCTATGCTTTATTAAATTGTATTTATGTTGTTTTATCATATGCTTTATTAAATTGTATTTATGTTGTTTTATCCTATGCTTTATTAAATTGTATTTATGTTTTTTTATCCTATGCTTTATTAAATTTTTATTTATGTTGTTTTATCCTATGCTTTATTAAATTGTATTTATGTTGTTTTATCCTATGCTTTATTAAATTGTATTTATGTTGTTTTATCCTCTGCTTTATTAAATTGTATTTATGTTGTTTTGTCCTATGCTTTATTAAATTGTATTTATGTTGTTTTATCCTATGCTTTATGAAATTGTATTTCTGTGGTTTTATCCTATGCTTTATTAAATTGTATTTATGTTGTTTTAACCTATGCTTTATTAAATTTTATTTATGTTGTTTTATCCTATGCTTTATTAAATTGTATTTATGTTGTTTTATCCTATGCTTTATTAAATTGTATTTATGTTGTTTTATCCTATGCTTTATTAAATTTTTATTTATGTTGTTTTATCCTATGCTTTATTAAATTGTATTTATGTTGTTTTATCCTATGCTTTATTAAATTGTATTTATGTTGTTTATCCTATGTTTCATTAAATTGTATTTATGTTGTTTTATCCTCTGCTTTATTAAATTGTATTTATGTTGTTTTGTCCTATGCTTTATTAAATTGTATTTATGTTGTTTTATCCTATGCTTTATTAAATTGTATTTCTGTGGTTTTGTCCTATGCTTTATTAAATTGTATTTATGTTGTTTTAACCTATGCTTTATTAAATTTTATTTATGTTGTTTTATCCTATGCTTTATTAAATTGTATTTATGTTGTTTTATCCTATGCTTTATTAAATTGTATTTATGTTGTTTTATCCTATGCTTTATTAAATTTTTATTTATGTTGTTTTATCCTATGCTTTATTAAATTTTATTTATGTTGTTTTATCCTATGCTTTATTAAATTGTATTTATGTTGTTTTATCCTATGCTTTATTATATTGTATTTAATTTGTTTTATCCTATGCTTTATTAAATTGTATTCATGTAGTTTTAGCCTATGCTTTATTAAATTGAATTTATGTTGTTTTATCCTATGCTTTATTATATTGTATTTAATTTGTTTTATCCTAAGCTTTATTAAATTGTATTTATGTAGTTTTAGCCTATGCTTTATTAAATTGTATTTATGTTGTTTATCCTATGCTTTATTAAATTGTATTTATGTTGTTTATCCTATGTTTCATTAAATTGTATTTATGTTGTTTTATCCTATGCTTTATTAAATTGTATTTATGTTGTTTTGTCTATACTTTATTAAATTGTATTTATGTTGTTTTATCCTATGCTTTATTAAATTGTATTTATGTTGTTTTATCCTATGCTTTATTAAATTGTATTTATGTTGTTTTAACCTATGCTTTATTAAATTGTATTTATTTTGTTTTATCATATGCTTTATTAAATTGTATTTATGTTGTTTTATCCTATGCTTTATTAAATTGTATTTATGTTTTTTATCCTATGCTTTATTAAATTTTTATTTATGTTGTTTTATCCTATGCTTTATTAAATTGTATTTATGTTGTTTTATCCTATGCTTTATTAAATTGTATTTATGTTGTTTTATCCTATGCTTTATTAAATTATATTTATGTTGTTTTATCCTATGCTTTATTAAATTGTATTTATGTTGTTTTATCCTATGCTTTATTATATTTTATTTAATTTGTTTTATCCTATGCTTTATTAAATTGTATTCATGTAGTTTTAGCCTATGCTTTATTAAATTGTATTTATGTTGTTTTATCCTATGCTTTATTAAATTGTATTTATGTTGTTTTATCCTATGCTTTATTAAATTGTATTTATGTTGTTTTATCCTATGCTTTATTAAATTGTATTTATGTTGTTTTATCCTATGCTTTATTAAATTGTATTTATGTTGTTTTAACCTATGCTTTATTAAATTTTATTTATGTTGTTTTATCCTATGCTTTATTAAATTGTATTTATGTTGTTTTATCCTATGCTTTATTAAATTGTATTTATGTTGTTTTATCCTATGCTTTATTAAATTTTTATTTATGTTGTTTTATCCTATGCTTTATTAAATTGTATTTATTTTGTTTTATCATATGCTTTATTAAATTGTATTTATGTTGTTTTATCCTATGCTTTATTAAATTGTATTTATGTTTTTTATCCTATGCTTTATTAAATTTTTATTTATGTTGTTTTATCCTATGCTTTATTAAATTGTATTTATGTTGTTTTATCCTATGCTTTATTAAATTGTATTTATGTTGTTTTATCCTATGCTTTATTAAATTATATTTATGTTGTTTTATCCTATGCTTTATTAAATTGTATTCATGTTGTTTTATCTTATGCTTTATTAAATTGTATTTATGTTGTTTTATCCTATGCTTTATTAAATTGAATTTATGTTGTTTTATCCTATGCTTTATTATATTGTATTTAATTTGTTTTATCCTATGCTTTATTAAATTGTATTTATGTAGTTTTAGCCTATGCTTTATTAAATTGTATTTATGTTGTTTTATCCTATGCTTTATTAAATTGTATTTATGTTGTTTATCCTATGTTTCATTAAATTGTATTTATGTTGTTTTATCCTCTGCTTTATTAAATTGTATTTATGTTGTTTTGTCCTATGCTTTATTAAATTGTATTTATGTTGTTTTATCCTATGCTTTATTAAATTGTATTTCTGTGGTTTTATCCTATGCTTTATTAAATTGTATTTATGTTGTTTTAACCTATGCTTTATTAAATTTTATTTATGTTGTTTTATCCTATGCTTTATTAAATTGTATTTATGTTGTTTTATCCTATGCTTTATTAAATTGTATTTATGTTGTTTTATCCTATGCTTTATTAAATTTTTATTTATGTTGTTTTATCCTATGCTTTATTAAATTTTATTTATGTTGTTTTATCCTATGCTTTATTAAATTGTATTTATGTTGTTTTATCCTATGCTTTATTATATTTTATTTAATTTGTTTTATCCTATGCTTTATTAAATTGTATTCATGTAGTTTTAGCCTATGCTTTATTAAATTGTATTTATGTTGTTTTATCCTCTGCTTTATTAAATTGTATTTATGTTGTTTTGTCCTATGCTTTATTAAATTGTATTTATGTTGTTTTATCCTATGCTTTATTAAATTGTATTTCTGTGGTTTTATCCTATGCTTTATTAAATTGTATTTATGTTGTTTTAACCTATGCTTTATTAAATTTTATTTATGTTGTTTTATCCTATGCTTTATTAAATTGTATTTATGTTGTTTTATCCTATGCTTTATTAAATTGTATTTATGTTGTTTTATCCTATGCTTTATTAAATTTTTATTTATGTTGTTTTATCCTATGCTTTATTAAATTTTATTTATGTTGTTTTATCCTATGCTTTATTAAATTGTATTTATGTTGTTTTATCCTATGCTTTATTATATTGTATTTAATTTGTTTTATCCTATGCTTTATTAAATTGTATTCATGTAGTTTTAGCCTATGCTTTATTAAATTGTATTTATGTTGTTTTATCCTATGCTTTATTAAATTGTATTTATGTTGTTTATCCTATGTTTCATTAAATTGTATTTATGTTGTTTTATCCTCTGCTTTATTAAATTGTATTTATGTTGTTTTGTCCTATGCTTTATTAAATTGTATTTATGTTGTTTTATCCTATGCTTTATTAAATTGTATTTCTGTGGTTTTATCCTATGCTTTATTAAATTGTATTTATGTTGTTTTATCCTATGCTTTATTAAATTGTATTTATGTTGTTTTATCCTATGCTTTATTAAATTGTATTTATGTTGTTTATCCTATGTTTCATTAAATTGTATTTATGTTGTTTTATCCTCTGCTTTATTAAATTGTATTTATGTTGTTTTGTCCTATGCTTTATTAAATTGTATTTATGTTGTTTTATCCTATGCTTTATTAAATTGTATTTCTGTGGTTTTGTCCTATGCTTTATTAAATTGTATTTATGTTGTTTTAACCTATGCTTTATTAAATTTTATTTATGTTGTTTTATCCTATGCTTTATTAAATTGTATTTATGTTGTTTTATCCTATGCTTTATTAAATTGTATTTATGTTGTTTTATCCTATGCTTTATTAAATTATATTTATGTTGTTTTATCCTATGCTTTATTAAATTGTATTCATGTTGTTTTATCTTATGCTTTATTAAATTGTATTTATGTTGTTTTATCCTATGCTTTAAAAAATTGAATTTATGTTGTTTTATCCTATGCTTTATTATATTGTATTTAATTTGTTTTATCCTATGCTTTATTAAATTGTATTTATGTAGTTTTAGCCTATGCTTTATTAAATTGTATTTATGTTGTTTTATCCTCTGCTTTATTAAATTGTATTTATGTTGTTTTGTCCTATGCTTTATTAAATTGTATTTATGTTGTTTTATCCTATGCTTTATTAAATTGTATTTCTGTGGTTTTATCCTATGCTTTATTAAATTGTATTTATGTTGTTTTAACCTATGCTTTATTAAATTTTATTTATGTTGTTTTATCCTATGCTTTATTAAATTGTATTTATGTTGTTTTATCCTATGCTTTATTAAATTGTATTTATGTTGTTTTATCCTATGCTTTATTAAATTTTTATTTATGTTGTTTTATCCTATGCTTTATTAAATTTTATTTATGTTGTTTTATCCTATGCTTTATTAAATTGTATTTATGTTGTTTTATCCTATGCTTTATTATATTGTATTTAATTTGTTTTATCCTATGCTTTATTAAATTGTATTCATGTAGTTTTAGCCTATGCTTTATTAAATTGTATTTATGTTGTTTTATCCTATGCTTTATTAAATTGTATTTATGTTGTTTATCCTATGTTTCATTAAATTGTATTTATGTTGTTTTATCCTCTGCTTTATTAAATTGTATTTATGTTGTTTATCCTATGTTTCATTAAATTGTATTTATGTTGTTTTATCCTCTGCTTTATTAAATTGTATTTATGTTGTTTTGTCCTATGCTTTATTAAATTGGATTTATGTTGTTTTATCCTATGCTTTATTAAATTGTATTTCTGTGGTTTTGTCCTATGCTTTATTAAATTGTATTTATGTTGTTTTAACCTATGCTTTATTAAATTTTATTTATGTTGTTTTATCCTATGCTTTATTAAATTGTATTTATGTTGTTTTATCCTATGCTTTATTATATTGTATTTAATTTGTTTTATCCTATGCTTTATTAAATTGTATTCATGTAGTTTTAGCCTATGCTTTACTAAATTGAATTTATGTTGTTTTATCCTATGCTTTATTATATTGTATTTAATTTGTTTTATCCTAAGCTTTATTAAATTGTATTTATGTAGTTTTAGCCTATGCTTTATTAAATTGTATTTATGTTGTTTATCCTATGCTTTATTAAATTGTATTTATGTTGTTTATCCTATGTTTCATTAAATTGTATTTATGTTGTTTTATCCTATGCTTTATTAAATTGTATTTATGTTGTTTTGTCTATACTTTATTAAATTGTATTTATGTTGTTTTATCCTATGCTTTATTAAATTGTATTTATGTTGTTTTATCCTATGCTTTATTAAATTGTATTTATGTTGTTTTAACCTATGCTTTATTAAATTGTATTTATTTTGTTTTATCATATGCTTTATTAAATTGTATTTATGTTGTTTTATCCTATGCTTTATTAAATTGTATTTATGTTTTTTATACTATGCTTTATTAAATTTTTATTTATGTTGTTTTATCCTATGCTTTATTAAATTGTATTTATGTTGTTTTATCCTATGCTTTATTAAATTGTATTTATGTTGTTTTATCCTATGCTTTATTACATTATATTTATGTTGTTTTATCCTATGCTTTATTAAATTGTATTCATGTTGTTTTATCTTATGCTTTATTAAATTGTATTTATGTTGTTTTATCCTATGCTTTATTAAATTGAATTTATGTTGTTTTATCCTATGCTTTATTATATTGTATTTAATTTGTTTTATCCTATGCTTTATTAAATTGTATTTATGTAGTTTTAGCCTATGCTTTATTAAATTGTATTTATGTTGTTTTATCCTATGCTTTATTAAATTGTATTTATGTTGTTTATCCTATGTTTCATTAAATTGTATTTATGTTGTTTTATCCTCTGCTTTATTAAATTGTATTTATGTTGTTTTGTCCTATGCTTTATTAAATTGTATTTATGTTGTTTTATCCTATGCTTTATTAAATTGTATTTCTGTGGTTTTATCCTATGCTTTATTAAATTGTATTTATGTTGTTTTAACCTATGCTTTATTAAATTTTATTTATGTTGTTTTATCCTATGCTTTATTAAATTGTATTTATGTTGTTTTATCCTATGCTTTATTAAATTGTATTTATGTTGTTTTATCCTATGCTTTATTAAATTTTTATTTATGTTGTTTTATCCTATGCTTTATTAAATTTTATTTATGTTGTTTTATCCTATGCTTTATTAAATTGTATTTATGTTGTTTTATCCTATGCTTTATTATATTTTATTTAATTTGTTTTATCCTATGCTTTATTAAATTGTATTCATGTAGTTTTAGCCTATGCTTTATTAAATTGTATTTATGTTGTTTTATCCTATGCTTTATTAAATTGTATTTATGTTGTTTTATCCTATGCTTTATTAAATTGTATTTATGTTGTTTTATCCTATGCTTTATTAAATTGTATTTATGTTGTTTTATCCTATGCTTTATTAAATTGTATTTATGTTGTTTTAACCTATGCTTTATTAAATTTTATTTATGTTGTTTTATCCTATGCTTTATTAAATTGTATTTATGTTGTTTTATCCTATGCTTTATTAAATTGTATTTATGTTGTTTTATCCTATGCTTTATTAAATTTTTATTTATGTTGTTTTATCCTATGCTTTATTAAATTGTATTTATTTTGTTTTATCATATGCTTTATTAAATTGTATTTATGTTGTTTTATCCTATGCTTTATTAAATTGTATTTATGTTTTTTATCCTATGCTTTATTAAATTTTTATTTATGTTGTTTTATCCTATGCTTTATTAAATTGTATTTATGTTGTTTTATCCTATGCTTTATTAAATTGTATTTATGTTGTTTTATCCTATGCTTTATTAAATTATATTTATGTTGTTTTATCCTATGCTTTATTAAATTGTATTCATGTTGTTTTATCTTATGCTTTATTAAATTGTATTTATGTTGTTTTATCCTATGCTTTATTAAATTGAATTTATGTTGTTTTATCCTATGCTTTATTATATTGTATTTAATTTGTTTTATCCTATGCTTTATTAAATTGTATTTATGTAGTTTTAGCCTATGCTTTATTAAATTGTATTTATGTTGTTTTATCCTATGCTTTATTATATTTTATTTAATTTGTTTTATCCTATGCTTTATTAAATTGTATTCATGTAGTTTTAGCCTATGCTTTATTAAATTGTATTTATGTTGTTTTATCCTATGCTTTATTAAATTGTATTTATGTTGTTTTATCCTATGCTTTATTAAATTGTATTTATGTTGTTTTATCCTATGCTTTATTAAATTGTATTTATGTTGTTTTATCCTATGCTTTATTAAATTGTATTTATGTTGTTTTAACCTATGCTTTATTAAATTTTATTTATGTTGTTTTATCCTATGCTTTATTAAATTGTATTTATGTTGTTTTATCCTATGCTTTATTAAATTGTATTTATGTTGTTTTATCCTATGCTTTATTAAATTTTTATTTATGTTGTTTTATCCTATGCTTTATTAAATTTTATTTATGTTGTTTTATCCTATGCTTTATTAAATTGTATTTATGTTGTTTTATCCTATGCTTTATTATATTGTATTTAATTTGTTTTATCCTATGCTTTATTAAATTGTATTCATGTAGTTTTAGCCTATGCTTTATTAAATTGTATTTATGTTGTTTTATCCTATGCTTTATTAAATTGTATTTATGTTGTTTATCCTATGTTTCATTAAATTGTATTTATGTTGTTTTATCCTCTGCTTTATTAAATTGTATTTATGTTGTTTTGTCCTATGCTTTATTAAATTGTATTTATGTTGTTTTATCCTATGCTTTATTAAATTGTATTTCTGTAGTTTTATCCTATGCTTTATTAAATTGTATTTATGTTGTTTTATCCTATGCTTTATTAAATTGTATTTATGTTGTTTTATCCTATGCTTTATTAAATTGTATTTATGTTGTTTTATCCTATGCTTTATTAAATTGAATTTATGTTGTTTTATCCTATGCTTTATTAAATTGTATTTATGTTGTTTTATCCTATGCTTTATTATATTGTATTTAATTTGTTTTATCCTATGCTTTATTAAATTGTATTCATGTAGTTTTAGCCTATGCTTTATTAAATTGTATTTATGTTGTTTTATCCTATGATTTATTAAATTGTATTTATGTTGTTTATCCTATGTTTCATTAAATTGTATTTATGTTGTTTTATCCTCTGCTTTATTAAATTGTATTTATGTTGTTTTGTCCTATGCTTTATTAAATTGTATTTATGTTGTTTTATCCTATGCTTTATTAAATTGTATTTCTGTGGTTTTATCCTATGCTTTATTAAATTGTATTTATGTTGTTTTATCCTATGCTTTATTAAATTGTATTTATGTTGTTTTATCCTATGCTTTATTAAATTGTATTTATGTTGTTTTATCCTATGCTTTATTAAATTGAATTTATGTTGTTTTATCCTATGCTTTATTATATTGTATTTAATTTGTTTTATCCTATGCTTTATTAAATTGTATTTATGTTGTTTTAACCTATGCTTTATTAAATTTTATTTATGTTGTTTTATTCTATGCTTTATTAAATTGTATTTATGTTGTTTTATCCTATGCTTTATTAAATTGTATTTATGTTGTTTTATCCTATGCTTTATTAAATTTTTATTTATGTTGTTTTATCCTATGCTTTATTAAATTTTATTTATGTTGTTTTATCCTATGCTTTATTAAATTGTATTTATGTTGTTTTATCCTATGCTTTATTAAATTGTATTTATGTTGTTTTATGCTATGCTTTATTAAATTTTATTTATGTTGTTTTATCCTATGCTTTATTAAATTGTATTTATGTTGTTTTATCCTATGCTTTATTAAATTTTTATTTATGTTGTTTTATCCTATGCTTTATTAAATTTTATTTATGTTGTTTTATCCTATGCTTTATTAAATTGTATTTATGTTGTTTTATCCTATGCTTTATTAAATTGTATTTATGTTGTTTTAACCTATGCTTTATTAAATTGTATTTATGTTGTTTTATCCTATGCTTTATTAAATTGTATTTATGTTATTTTGACCTATGCTTTATTAAATTGTATTTATGTTGTTTTATCCTGTGCTTTATTAAATTGTATTTATGTTTTTTTAACCTATGCTTTATTAAATTGTATTTATGTTGTTTTATCCTATGCTTTATTAAATTGTATTTATGTTGTTTTATCCTATGCTTTATTAAATTGTATTTATGTTGTTTTATCCTATGCTTTATTAAATTGTATTTATGTTGTTTTAACCTATGCTTTATTAAATTGTATTTATGTTGCTTTAACATATGCTTTATTAAATTGTATTTATGTTTTTTTGTCTTATGCTTTATTAAATTGTATTTATGTTGTTTTATCCTGTGCTTTATTAAATTGTATTTATGTTGTTTTAACCTATGCTTTATTAAATTGTATTTATGTTGTTTTATCCTATGCTTTATTAAATTGTATTTATGTTGCTTTAACCTATGCTTTATTAAATTGTATTCATGTTGTTTTATCTTATGCTTTATTAAATTGTATTTATGTTGTTTTATCCTATGCTTTATTAAATTGAATTTATGTTGTTTTATCCTATGCTTTATTAAATTTTATTTATGTTGTTTTATCCTATGCTTTATTAAATTGTATTTATGTTGTTTTATCCTATGCTTTATTAAATTGTATTTATGTTGTTTTATGCTATGCTTTATTAAATTTTATTTATGTTGTTTTATCCTATGCTTTATTAAATTGTATTTATGTTGTTTTATCCTATGCTTTATTAAATTGTATTTATGTTATTTTGACCTATGCTTTACTAAATTGTATTTATGTTGTTTTATCCTGTGCTTTATTAAATTGTATTTATGTTGTTTTAACCTATGCTTTATTAAATTGTATTTATGTTGTTTTATCCTATGCTTTATTAAATTGTATTTATGTTGTTTTATCCTATGCTTTATTAAATTGTATTTATGTTGTTTTATCCTATGCTTTATTAAATTGAATTTATGTTGTTTTATCCTATGCTTTATTATATTGTATTTAATTTGTTTTATCCTATGCTTTATTAAATTGTATTTATGTAGTTTTAGCCTATGCTTTATTAAATTGTATTTATGTTGTTTTATCCTATGCTTTATTAAATTGTATTTATGTTGTTTATCCTATGTTTCATTAAATTGTATTTATGTTGTTTTATCCTCTGCTTTATTAAATTGTATTTATGTTGTTTTGTCCTATGCTTTATTAAATTGTATTTATGTTGTTTTATCCTATGCTTTATTAAATTGTATTTCTGTGGTTTTATCCTATGCTTTATTAAATTGTATTTATGTTGTTTTAACCTATGCTTTATTAAATTTTATTTATGTTGTTTTATTCTATGCTTTATTAAATTGTATTTATGTTGTTTTATCCTATGCTTTATTAAATTGTATTTATGTTGTTTTATCCTATGCTTTATTAAATTTTTATTTATGTTGTTTTATCCTATGCTTTATTAAATTTTATTTATGTTGTTTTATCCTATGCTTTATTAAATTGTATTTATGTTGTTTTATCCTATGCTTTATTAAATTGTATTTATGTTGTTTTATGCTATGCTTTATTAAATTTTATTTATGTTGTTTTATCCTATGCTTTATTAAATTGTATTTATGTTGTTTTATCCTATGCTTTATTACATTTTTATTTATGTTGTTTTATCCTATGCTTTATTAAATTGTATTTATGTTGTTTTATCCTATGCTTTATTAAATTGTATTTATGTTGTTTTAACCTATGCATTATTAAATTGTATTTATGTTGTTTTATCCTATGCTTTATTAAATTGTATTTATGTTATTTTGACCTATGCTTTACTAAATTGTATTTATGTTGTTTTATCCTGTGCTTTATTAAATTGTATTTATGTTGTTTTAACCTATGCTTTATTAAATTGTATTTATGTTGTTTTATCCTATACTTTATTAAATTGTATTTATGTTGTTTTATCCTATGCTTTATTAAATTGTATTTATGTTGTTTTATCCTATGCTTTATTAAATTGTATTTATGTTGTTTTAACCTATGCTTTATTAAATTGTATTTATGTTGCTTTAACATATGCTTTATTAAATTGTATTTATGTTTTTTTGTCTTATGCTTTATTAAATTGTATTTATGTTGTTTTATCCTGTGCTTTATTAAATTGTATTTATGTTGTTTTAACCTATGCTTTATTAAATTGTATTTATGTTGTTTTATCCTATGCTTTATTAAATTGTATTTATGTTGCTTTAACCTATGCTTTATTAAATTGTATTCATGTTGTTTTATCTTATGCTTTATTAAATTGTATTTATGTTGTTTTATCCTATGCTTTATTAAATTGAATTTATGTTGTTTTATCCTATGCTTTATTATATTGTATTTAATTTGTTTTATCCTAAGCTTTATTAAATTGTATTTATGTAGTTTTAGCCTATGCTTTATTAAATTGTATTTATGTTGTTTATCCTATGCTTTATTAAATTGTATTTATGTTGTTTATCCTATGCTTTATTAAATTGTATTTATGTTTTTTTATCCTATGCTTTATTAAATTTTTATTTATGTTGTTTTATCCTATGCTTTATTAAATTGTATTTATGTTGTTTTATCCTATGCTTTATTAAATTGTATTTATGTTGTTTTATCCTATGCTTTATTAAATTATATTTATGTTGTTTTATCCTATGCTTTATTAAATTGTATTCATGTTGTTTTATCTTATGCTTTATTAAATTGTATTTATGTTGTTTTATCCTATGCTTTAAAAAATTGAATTTATGTTGTTTTATCCTATGCTTTATTATATTGTATTTAATTTGTTTTATCCTATGCTTTATTAAATTGTATTTATGTAGTTTTAGCCTATGCTTTATTAAATTGTATTTATGTTGTTTTATCCTATGCTTTATTAAATTGTATTTATGTTGTTTATCCTATGTTTCATTAAATTGTATTTATGTTGTTTTATCCTCTGCTTTATTAAATTGTATTTATGTTGTTTTGTCCTATGCTTTATTAAATTGTATTTATGTTGTTTTATCCTATGCTTTATTAAATTGTATTTCTGTGGTTTTATCCTATGCTTTATTAAATTGTATTTATGTTGTTTTAACCTATGCTTTATTAAATTTTATTTATGTTGTTTTATCCTATGCTTTATTAAATTGTATTTATGTTGTTTTATCCTATGCTTTATTAAATTGTATTTATGTTGTTTTATCCTATGCTTTATTAAATTTTTATTTATGTTGTTTTATCCTATGCTTTATTAAATTTTATTTATGTTGTTTTATCCTATGCTTTATTAAATTGTATTTATGTTGTTTTATCCTATGCTTTATTATATTGTATTTAATTTGTTTTATCCTATGCTTTATTAAATTGTATTCATGTAGTTTTATCCTATGCTTTATTAAATTGTATTTATGTTGTTTTATCCTATGCTTTATTAAATTGTATTTATGTTGTTTTATCCTATGCTTTATTAAATTGTATTTATGTTGTTTTAACCTATGCTTTATTAAATTGTATTTATGTTGCTTTAACATATGCTTTATTAAATTGTATTTATGTTTTTTTGTCTTATGCTTTATTAAATTGTATTTAAGTTGTTTTATCCTGTGCTTTATTAAATTGTATTTATGGTGTTTTAACCTATGCTTTATTAAATTGTATTTATGTTGTTTTATCCTATGCTTTATTAAATTGTATTTATGTTGCTTTAACCTATGCTTTATTAAATTGTATTCATGTTGTTTTATCTTATGCTTTATTAAATTGTATTTATGTTGTTTTATCCTATGCTTTATTAAATTGAATTTATGTTGTTTTATCCTATGCTTTATTAAATTTTATTTATGTTGTTTTATCCTATGCTTTATTAAATTGTATTTATGTTGTTTTATGCTATGCTTTATTAAATTTTATTTATGTTGTTTTATCCTATGCTTTATTAAATTGTATTTATGTTGTTTTATCCTAAGCTTTATTAAATTTTTATTTATGTTGTTTTATCCTATGCTTTATTAAATTTTATTTATGTTGTTTTATCCTATGCTTTATTAAATTGTATTTATGTTGTTTTATCCTATGCTTTATTAAATTGTATTTATGTTGTTTTAACCTATGCTTTATTAAATTGTATTTATGTTGTTTTATCCTATGCTTTATTAAATTGTATTTATGTTATTTTGACCTATGCTTTACTAAATTGTATTTATGTTGTTTTATCCTGTGCTTTATTAAATTGTATTTATGTTGTTTTAACCTATGCTTTATTAAATTGTATTTATGTTGTTTTATCCTATGCTTTATTAAATTGTATTTATGTTGTTTTATCCTATGCTTTATTAAATTGTATTTATGTTGTTTTATCCTATGCTTTATTAAATTGAATTTATGTTGTTTTATCCTATGCTTTATTATATTGTATTTAATTTGTTTTATCCTATGCTTTATTAAATTGTATTTATGTTGCTTTAACCTATGCTTTATTAAATTGTATTCATGTTGTTTTATCTTATGCTTTATTAAATTGTATTTATGTTGTTTTATCCTATGCTTTATTAAATTGAATTTATGTTGTTTTATCCTATGCTTTATTAAATTTTATTTATGTTGTTTTATCCTATGCTTTATTAAATTGTATTTATGTTGTTTTATCCTATGCTTTATTAAATTGTATTTATGTTGTTTTATGCTATGCTTTATTAAATTTTATTTATGTTGTTTTATCCTATGCTTTATTAAATTGTATTTATGTTGTTTTATCCTAAGCTTTATTAAATTTTTATTTATGTTGTTTTATCCTATGCTTTATTAAATTTTATTTATGTTGTTTTATCCTATGCTTTATTAAATTGTATTTATGTTGTTTTATCCTATGCTTTATTAAATTGTATTTATGTTGTTTTAACCTATGCTTTATTAAATTGTATTTATGTTGTTTTATCCTATGCTTTATTAAATTGTATTTATGTTATTTTGACCTATGCTTTACTAAATTGTATTTATGTTGTTTTATCCTGTGCTTTATTAAATTGTATTTATGTTGTTTTAACCTATGCTTTATTAAATTGTATTTATGTTGTTTTATCCTATGCTTTATTAAATTGTATTTATGTTGTTTTATCCTATGCTTTATTAAATTGTATTTATGTTGTTTTATCCTATGCTTTATTAAATTGTATTTATGTTGTTTATCCTATGTTTCATTAAATTGTATTTATGTTGTTTTATCCTCTGCTTTATTAAATTGTATTTATGTTGTTTTGTCCTATGCTTTATTAAATTGTATTTATGTTGTTTTATCCTATGCTTTATTAAATTGTATTTCTGTGGTTTTATCCTATGCTTTATTAAATTGTATTTATGTTGTTTTAACCTATGCTTTATTAAATTTTATTTATGTTGTTTTATTCTATGCTTTATTAAATTGTATTTATGTTGTTTTATCCTATGCTTTATTAAATTGTATTTATGTTGTTTTATCCTATGCTTTATTAAATTTTTATTTATGTTGTTTTATCCTATGCTTTATTAAATTTTATTTATGTTGTTTTATCCTATGCTTTATTAAATTGTATTTATGTTGTTTTATCCTATGCTTTATTAAATTGTATTTATGTTGTTTTATGCTATGCTTTATTAAATTTTATTTATGTTGTTTTATCCTATGCTTTATTAAATTGTATTTATGTTGTTTTATCCTATGCTTTATTAAATTTTTATTTATGTTGTTTTATCCTATGCTTTATTAAATTGTATTTATGTTGTTTTATCCTATGCTTTATTAAATTGTATTTATGTTGTTTTAACCTATGCATTATTAAATTGTATTTATGTTGTTTTATCCTATGCTTTATTAAATTGTATTTATGTTATTTTGACCTATGCTTTACTAAATTGTATTTATGTTGTTTTATCCTGTGCTTTATTAAATTGTATTTATGTTGTTTTAACCTATGCTTTATTAAATTGTATTTATGTTGTTTTATCCTATGCTTTATTAAATTGTATTTATGTTGTTTTATCCTATGCTTTATTAAATTGTATTTATGTTGTTTTATCCTATGCTTTATTAAATTGTATTTATGTTGTTTTAACCTATGCTTTATTAAATTGTATTTATGTTGCTTTAACATATGCTTTATTAAATTGTATTTATGTTTTTTTGTCTTATGCTTTATTAAATTGTATTTATGTTGTTTTATCCTGTGCTTTATTAAATTGTATTTATGTTGTTTTAACCTATGCTTTATTAAATTGTATTTATGTTGTTTTATCCTATGCTTTATTAAATTGTATTTATGTTGCTTTAACCTATGCTTTATTAAATTGTATTCATGTTGTTTTATCTTATGCTTTATTAAATTGTATTTATGTTGTTTTATCCTATGCTTTATTAAATTGAATTTATGTTGTTTTATCCTATGCTTTATTATATTGTATTTAATTTGTTTTATCCTAAGCTTTATTAAATTGTATTTATGTAGTTTTAGCCTATGCTTTATTAAATTGTATTTATGTTGTTTATCCTATGCTTTATTAAATTGTATTTATGTTGTTTATCCTATGCTTTATTAAATTGTATTTATGTTTTTTTATCCTATGCTTTATTAAATTTTTATTTATGTTGTTTTATCCTATGCTTTATTAAATTGTATTTATGTTGTTTTATCCTATGCTTTATTAAATTGTATTTATGTTGTTTTATCCTATGCTTTATTAAATTATATTTATGTTGTTTTATCCTATGCTTTATTAAATTGTATTCATGTTGTTTTATCTTATGCTTTATTAAATTGTATTTATGTTGTTTTATCCTATGCTTTAAAAAATTGAATTTATGTTGTTTTATCCTATGCTTTATTATATTGTATTTAATTTGTTTTATCCTATGCTTTATTAAATTGTATTTATGTAGTTTTAGCCTATGCTTTATTAAATTGTATTTATGTTGTTTTATCCTATGCTTTATTAAATTGTATTTATGTTGTTTATCCTATGTTTCATTAAATTGTATTTATGTTGTTTTATCCTCTGCTTTATTAAATTGTATTTATGTTGTTTTGTCCTATGCTTTATTAAATTGTATTTATGTTGTTTTATCCTATGCTTTATTAAATTGTATTTCTGTGGTTTTATCCTATGCTTTATTAAATTGTATTTATGTTGTTTTAACCTATGCTTTATTAAATTTTATTTATGTTGTTTTATCCTATGCTTTATTAAATTGTATTTATGTTGTTTTATCCTATGCTTTATTAAATTGTATTTATGTTGTTTTATCCTATGCTTTATTAAATTGTTATTTATGTTGTTTTATCCTATGCTTTATTAAATTTTATTTATGTTGTTTTATCCTATGCTTTATTAAATTGTATTTATGTTGTTTTATCCTATGCTTTATTATATTGTATTTAATTTGTTTTATCCTATGCTTTATTAAATTGTATTCATGTAGTTTTAGCCTATGCTTTATTAAATTGTATTTATGTTGTTTTATCCTATGCTTTATTAAATTGTATTTATGTTGTTTATCCTATGTTTCATTAAATTGTATTTATGTTGTTTTATCCTCTGCTTTATTAAATTGTATTTATGTTGTTTTGTCCTATGCTTTATTAAATTGTATTTATGTTGTTTTATCCTATGCTTTATTAAATTGTATTTCTGTGGTTTTATCCTATGCTTTATTAAATTGTATTTATGTTGTTTTATCCTATGCTTTATTAAA
Source organism: Phyllobates terribilis (assembly GCF_046119375.1). Lineage (NCBI taxonomy): Eukaryota > Metazoa > Chordata > Amphibia > Anura > Dendrobatidae > Phyllobates > Phyllobates terribilis. The sequence continues at coordinate 23,060,672 of NW_027362778.1, forward strand.
TTGTATTTATGTTGTTTTATTCTATGCTTTATTAAATTGTATTTATGTTGTTTTATCCTATGCTTTATTAAATTGAATTTATGTTGTTTTATCCTATGCTTTATTATATTGTATTCAATTTGTTTTATCCTATGCTTTATTAAATTGTATTTATGTAGTTTTAGCCTATGCTTTATTAAATTGTATTTATGTTGTTTTATCCTATGCTTTATTAAATTGTATTTATGTTGTTTATCCTATGTTTCATTAAATTGTATTTATGTTGTTTTATCCTCTGCTTTATTAAATTGTATTTATGTTGTTTTGTCCTATGCTTTATTAAATTGTATTTATGTAGTTTTAGCCTATGCTTTATTAAATTGTATTTATGTTGTTTTATCCTATGCTTTATTAAATTGTATTTATGTTGTTTATCCTATGTTTCATTAAATTGTATTTATGTTGTTTTATCCTCTGCTTTATTAAATTGTATTTATGTTGTTTTGTCCTATGCTTTATTAAATTGTATTTATGTTGTTTTATCCTATGCTTTATTAAATTGTATTTCTGTGGTTTTATCCTATGCTTTATTAAATTGTATTTATGTTGTTTTATCCTGTGCTTTATTAAATTGTATTTATGTTGTTTTAACCTATGCTTTATTAAATTGTATTTATGTTGTTTTATCCTATGCTTTATTAAATTGTATTTATGTTGCTTTAACCTATGCTTTATTAAATTGTATTCATGTTGTTTTATCTTATGCTTTATTAAATTTTATTTATGTTGTTTTATCCTATGCTTTATTAAATTGTATTTATGTTGTTTTATCCTAAGCTTTATTAAATTTTTATTTATGTTGTTTTATCCTATGCTTTATTAAATTTTATTTATGTTGTTTTATCCTATGCTTTATTAAATTGTATTTATGTTGTTTTATCCTATGCTTTATTAAATTGTATTTATGTTGTTTTAACCTATGCTTTATTAAATTGTATTTATGTTGTTTTATCCTATGCTTTATTAAATTGTATTTATGTTATTTTGACCTATGCTTTACTAAATTGTATTTATGTTGTTTTATCCTGTGCTTTATTAAATTGTATTTATGTTGTTTTAACCTATGCTTTATTAAATTGTATTTATGTTGTTTTATCCTATGCTTTATTAAATTGTATTTATGTTGTTTTATCCTATGCTTTATTAAATTGTATTTATGTTGTTTTATCCTATGCTTTATTAAATTGAATTTATGTTGTTTTATCCTATGCTTTATTATATTGTATTTAATTTGTTTTATCCTATGCTTTATTAAATTGTATTTATGTAGTTTTAGCCTATGCTTTATTAAATTGTATTTATGTTGTTTTATCCTATGCTTTATTAAATTGTATTTATGTTGTTTATCCTATGTTTCATTAAATTGTATTTATGTTGTTTTATCCTTTGCTTTATTAAATTGTATTTATGTTGTTTTGTCCTATGCTTTATTAAATTGTATTTATGTTGTTTTATCCTATGCTTTATTAAATTGTATTTCTGTGGTTTTATCCTATGCTTTATTAAATTGTATTTATGTTGTTTTAACCTATGCTTTATTAAATTTTATTTATGTTGTTTTATTCTATGCTTTATTAAATTGTATTTATGTTGTTTTATCCTATGCTTTATTAAATTGTATTTATGTTGTTTTATCCTATGCTTTATTAAATTTTTATTTATGTTGTTTTATGCTATGCTTTATTAAATTTTATTTATGTTGTTTTATCCTATGCTTTATTAAATTGTATTTATGTTGTTTTATCCTATGCTTTATTAAATTGTATTTATGTTGTTTTAACCTATGCTTTATTAAATTGTATTTATGTTGTTTTATCCTATGCTTTATTAAATTGTATTTATGTTATTTTGACCTATGCTTTACTAAATTGTATTTATGTTGTTTTATCCTGTGCTTTATTAAATTGTATTTATGTTGTTTTAACCTATGCTTTATTAAATTGTATTTATGTTGTTTTATCCTATGCTTTATTAAATTGTATTTATGTTGTTTTATCCTATGCTTTATTAAATTGTATTTATGTTGTTTTATCCTATGCTTTATTAAATTGTATTTATGTTGTTTTAACCTATGCTTTATTAAATTGTATTTATGTTGCTTTAACATATGCTTTATTAAATTGTATTTATGTTTTTTTGTCTTATGCTTTATTAAATTGTATTTATGTTGTTTTATCCTGTGCTTTATTAAATTGTATTTATGTTGTTTTAACCTATGCTTTATTAAATTGTATTTATGTTGTTTTATCCTATGGTTTATTAAATTGTATTTATGTTGCTTTAACCTATGCTTTATTAAATTGTATTCATGTTGTTTTATCTTATGCTTTATTAAATTGTATTTATGTTGTTTTATCCTATGCTTTATTAAATTGAATTTATGTTGTTTTATCCTATGCTTTATTATATTGTATTTAATTTGTTTTATCCTAAGCTTTATTAAATTGTATTTATGTAGTTTTAGCCTATGCTTTATTAAATTGTATTTATGTTGTTTATCCTATGCTTTATTAAATTGTATTTATGTTGTTTATCCTATGTTTCATTAAATTGTATTTATGTTGTTTTATCCTATGCTTTATTAAATTGTATTTATGTTGTTTTGTCTATACTTTATTAAATTGTATTTATGTTGTTTTATCCTATGCTTTATTAAATTGTATTTATGTTGTTTTATCCTATGCTTTATTAAATTGTATTTATGTTGTTTTAACCTATGCTTTATTAAATTGTATTTATGTTGTTTTATCATATGCTTTATTAAATTGTATTTATGTTGTTTTATCCTATGCTTTATTAAATTGTATTTATGTTTTTTTATCCTATGCTTTATTAAATTTTTATTTATGTTGTTTTATCCTATGCTTTATTAAATTGTATTTATGTTGTTTTATCCTATGCTTTATTAAATTGTATTTATGTTGTTTTATCCTATGCTTTATTAAATTATATTTATGTTGTTTTATCCTATGCTTTATTAAATTGTATTCATGTTGTTTTATCTTATGCTTTATTAAATTGTATTTATGTTGTTTTATCCTATGTTTTAAAAAATTGAATTTATGTTGTTTTATCCTATGCTTTATTATATTGTATTTAATTTGTTTTATCCTATGCTTTATTAAATTGTATTTATGTAGTTTTAGCCTATGCTTTATTAAATTGTATTTATGTTGTTTTATCCTATGCTTTATTAAATTGTATTTATGTTGTTTATCCTATGTTTCATTAAATTGTATTTATGTTGTTTTATCCTCTGCTTTATTAAATTGTATTTATGTTGTTTTATCCTATGCTTTATTAAATTTTTATTTATGTTGTTTTGTCCTATGCTTTATTAAATTTTATTTATGTTGTTTTATCCTATGCTTTATTAAATTGTATTTATGTTGTTTTATCCTATGCTTTATTATATTGTATTTAATTTGTTTTATCCTATGCTTTATTAAATTGTATTCATGTAGTTTTAGCCTATGCTTTATTAAATTGTATTTATGTTGTTTTATCCTATGCTTTATTAAATTGTATTTATGTTGTTTATCCTATGTTTCATTAAATTGTATTTATGTTGTTTTATCCTCTGCTTTATTAAATTGTATTTATGTTGTTTTGTCCTATGCTTTATTAAATTGTATTTATGTTGTTTTATCCTATGCTTTATTAAATTGTATTTCTGTGGTTTTATCCTATGCTTTATTAAATTGTATTTATGTTGTTTTATCCTATGCTTTATTAAATTGTATTTATGTTGTTTTATTCTATGCTTTATTAAATTGTATTTATGTTGTTTTATCCTATGCTTTATTAAATTGAATTTATGTTGTTTTATCCTATGCTTTATTATATTGTATTCAATTTGTTTTATCCTATGCTTTATTAAATTGTATTTATGTAGTTTTAGCCTATGCTTTATTAAATTGTATTTATGTTGTTTTATAATATGCTTTATTAAATTGTATTTATGTTGTTTATCCTATGTTTCATTAAATTGTATTTATGTTGTTTTATCCTCTGCTTTATTAAATTGTATTTATGTTGTTTTGTCCTATGCTTTATTAAATTGTATTTATGTTGTTTTATCCTCTGCTTTATTAAATTGTATTTATGTTGTTTTGTCCTATGCTTTATTAAATTGTATTTATGTTGCTTTAACCTATGCTTTATTAAATTGTATTCATGTTGTTTTATCTTATGCTTTATTAAATTGTATTTATGTTGTTTTATCCTATGCTTTATTAAATTGAATTTATGTTGTTTTATCCTATGCTTTATTATATTGTATTTAATTTGTTTTATCCTAAGCTTTATTAAATTGTATTTATGTAGTTTTAGCCTATGCTTTATTAAATTGTATTTATGTTGTTTATCCTATGCTTTATTAAATTGTATTTATGTTGTTTATCCTATGTTTCATTAAATTGTATTTATGTTGTTTTATCCTATGCTTTATTAAATTGTATTTATGTTGTTTTGTCTATACTTTATTAAATTGTATTTATGTTGTTTTATCCTATGCTTTATTAAATTGTATTTATGTTGTTTTATCCTATGCTTTATTAAATTGTATTTATGTTGTTTTAACCTATGCTTTATTAAATTGTATTTATGTTGTTTTATCATATGCTTTATTAAATTGTATTTATGTTGTTTTATCCTATGCTTTATTAAATTGTATTTATGTTTTTTTATCCTATGCTTTATTAAATTTTTATTTATGTTGTTTTATCCTATGCTTTATTAAATTGTATTTATGTTGTTTTATCCTATGCTTTATTAAATTGTATTTATGTTGTTTTATCCTATGCTTTATTAAATTATATTTATGTTGTTTTATCCTATGCTTTATTAAATTGTATTCATGTTGTTTTATCTTATGCTTTATTAAATTGTATTTATGTTGTTTTATCCTATGCTTTAAAAAATTGAATTTATGTTGTTTTATCCTATGCTTTATTATATTGTATTTAATTTGTTTTATCCTATGCTTTATTAAATTGTATTTATGTAGTTTTAGCCTATGCTTTATTAAATTGTATTTATGTTGTTTTATCCTATGCTTTATTAAATTGTATTTATGTTGTTTATCCTATGTTTCATTAAATTGTATTTATGTTGTTTTATCCTCTGCTTTATTAAATTGTATTTATGTTGTTTTGTCCTATGCTTTATTAAATTGTATTTATGTTGTTTTATCCTATGCTTTATTAAATTGTATTTCTGTGGTTTTATCCTATGCTTTATTAAATTGTATTTATGTTGTTTTAACCTATGCTTTATTAAATTTTATTTATGTTGTTTTATCCTATGCTTTATTAAATTGTATTTATGTTGTTTTATCCTATGCTTTATTAAATTGTATTTATGTTGTTTTATCCTATGCTTTATTAAATTTTTATTTATGTTGTTTTATCCTATGCTTTATTAAATTTTATTTATGTTGTTTTATCCTATGCTTTATTAAATTGTATTTATGTTGTTTTATCCTATGCTTTATTATATTGTATTTAATTTGTTTTATCCTATGCTTTATTAAATTGTATTCATGTAGTTTTAGCCTATGCTTTATTAAATTGTATTTATGTTGTTTTATCCTATGCTTTATTAAATTGTATTTATGTTGTTTTATCCTATGCTTTATTAAATTGTATTTATGTTGTTTATCCTATGTTTCATTAAATTGTATTTATGTTGTTTTATCCTCTGCTTTATTAAATTGTATTTATGTTGTTTTGTCCTATGCTTTATTAAATTGTATTTATGTTGTTTTATCCTATGCTTTATTAAATTGTATTTCTGTGGTTTTATCCTATGCTTTATTAAATTGTATTTATGTTGTTTTATCCTATGCTTTATTAAATTGTATTTATGTTGTTTTATCCTATGCTTTATTAAATTGTATTTATGTTGTTTTATCCTATGCTTTATTAAATTGAATTTATGTTGTTTTATCCTATGCTTTATTATATTGTATTTAATTTGTTTTATCCTATGCTTTATTAAATTGTATTTATGTAGTTTTAGCCTATGCTTTATTAAATTGTATTTATGTTGTTTTATCCTATGCTTTATTAAATTGTATTTATGTTGTTTATCCTATGTTTCATTAAATTGTATTTATGTTGTTTTATCCTCTGCTTTATTAAATTGTATTTATGTTGTTTTGTCCTATGCTTTATTAAATTGTATTTATGTTGTTTTATCCTATGCTTTATTAAATTGTATTTCTGTGGTTTTATCCTATGCTTTATTAAATTGTATTTATGTTGTTTTAACCTATGCTTTATTAAATTTTATTTATGTTGTTTTATTCTATGCTTTATTAAATTGTATTTATGTTGTTTTATCCTATGCTTTATTAAATTGTATTTATGTTGTTTTATGCTATGCTTTATTAAATTTTATTTATGTTGTTTTATCCTATGCTTTATTAAATTGTATTTATGTTGTTTTATCCTATGCTTTATTAAATTTTTATTTATGTTGTTTTATCCTATGCTTTATTAAATTTTATTTATGTTGTTTTATCCTATGCTTTATTAAATTGTATTTATGTTGTTTTATCCTATGCTTTATTAAATTGTATTTATGTTGTTTTAACCTATGATTTATTAAATTGTATTTATGTTGTTTTATCCTATGCTTTATTAAATTGTATTTATGTTGTTTTATCCTATGCTTTATTAAATTGTATTTATGTTGTTTTATCCTATGCTTTATTAAATTGTATTTATCTTGTTTTAACCTATGCTTTATTAAATTGTATTTATGTTGCTTTAACATATGCTTTATTAAATTGTATTTATGTTTTTTTGTCTTATGCTTTATTAAATTGTATTTATGTTGTTTTATCCTGTGCTTTATTAAATTGTATTTATGTTGTTTTAACCTATGCTTTATTAAATTGTATTTATGTTGTTTTATCCTATGCTTTATTAAATTGTATTTATGTTGCTTTAACCTATGCTTTATTAAATTGTATTCATGTTGTTTTATCTTATGCTTTATTAAATTGTATTTATGTTGTTTTATCCTATGCTTTATTAAATTGAATTTATGTTGTTTTATCCTATGCTTTATTATATTGTATTTAATTTGTTTTATCCTAAGCTTTATTAAATTGTATTTATGTAGTTTTAGCCTATGCTTTATTAAATTGTATTTATGTTGTTTATCCTCTGCTTTATTAAATTGTATTTATGTTGTTTATCCTATGTTTCATTAAATTGTATTTATGTTGTTTTATCCTATGCTTTATTAAATTGTATTTATGTTGTTTTGTCTATACTTTATTAAATTGTATTTATGTTGTTTTATCCTATGCTTTATTAAATTGTAATTCTGTGGTTTTATCCTATGCTTTATTAAATTGTATTTATGTTGTTTTAAACTATGCTTTATTAAATTGTTTTTATGTTGTTTTGTCCTATGCTTTATTAAATTGTATTTATGTTATTTTAACCTATGCTTTATTAAATTTTATTTATGTTGTTTTATCCTATGCTTTATTAAATTGTATTTATGTTGTTTTATCCTATGCTTTATTAAATTGTATTTATGTTGTTTTATCCTATGCTTTATTAAATTGTATTTATGTTGTTTTATCCTATGCTTTATTAAATTGTATTTATGTTGTTTTATCCTATGCTTTATTAAATTGTATTTATGTTGTTTTAACCTATGCTTTATTAAATTGTATTTATGTTGCTTTAACATATGCTTTATTAAATTGTATTTATGTTTTTTTGTCTTATGCTTTATTAAATTGTATTTATGTTGTTTTATCCTGTGCTTTATTAAATTGTATTTATGTTGTTTTAACCTATGCTTTATTAAATTGTATTTATGTTGCTTTAACCTATGCTTTATTAAATTGTATTCATGTTGTTTTATCTCATGCTTTATTGAATTGTATTTATGTTGTTTTATCCTATGCTTTATTAAATTGAATTTATGTTGTTTTATCCTATGCTTTATTATATTGTATTTAATTTGTTTTATCCTAAGCTTTATTAAATTGTATTTATGTAGTTTTAGCCTATGCTTTATTAAATTGTATTTATGTTGTTTATCCTATGCTTTATTAAATTGTATTTATGTTGTTTATCCTATGTTTCATTAAATTGTATTTATGTTGTTTTATCCTATGCTTTATTAAATTGTATTTATGTTGTTTTAACCTATGCTTTATTAAATTGTATTTATGTTGTTTTATCATATGCTTTATTAAATTGTATTTATGTTGTTTTATCCTATGCTTTATTAAATTTTATTTATGTTTTTTTATCCTATGCTTTATTAAATTTTTATTTATGTTGTTTTATCCTATGCTTTATTAAATTGTATTTATGTTGTTTTATCCTATGCTTTATTAAATTGTATTTATGTTGTTTTATCCTATGCTTTATTAAATTATATTTATGTTGTTTTATCCTATGCTTTATTAAATTATATTTATGTTGTTTTATCCTATGCTTTATTAAATTGTATTCATGTTGTTTTATCTTATGCTTTATTAAATTGTATTTATGTTGTTTTATCCTATGCTTTAAAAAATTGAATTTATGTTGTTTTATCCTATGCTTTATTATATTGTATTTAATTTGTTTTATCCTATGCTTTATTAAATTGTATTTATGTAGTTTTAGCCTATGCTTTATTAAATTGTATTTATGTTGTTTTATCCTATGCTTTATTAAATTGTATTTATGTTGTTTATCCTATGTTTCATTAAATTGTATTTATGTTGTTTTATCCTCTGCTTTATTAAATTTTATTTATGTTGTTTTGTCCTATGCTTTATTAAATTGTATTTATGTTGTTTTATCCTATGCTTTATTAAATTGTATTTCTGTGGTTTTATCCTATGCTTTATTAAATTGTATTTATGTTGTTTTAACCTATGCTTTATTAAATTTTATTTATGTTGTTTTATCCTATGCTTTATTAAATTGTATTTATGTTGTTTTATCCTATGCTTTATTAAATTGTATTTATGTTGTTTTATCCTATGCTTTATTAAATTTTTATTTATGTTGTTTTATCCTATGCTTTATTAAATTTTATTTATGTTGTTTTATCCTATGCTTTATTAAATTGTATTTATGTTGTTTTATCCTATGCTTTATTATATTGTATTTAATTTGTTTTATCCTATGCTTTATTAAATTGTATTCATGTAGTTTTAGCCTATGCTTTATTAAATTGTATTTATGTTGTTTTATCCTATGCTTTATTAAATTGTATTTATGTTGTTTATCCTATGTTTCATTAAATTGTATTTATGTTGTTTTATCCTCTGCTTTATTAAATTGTATTTATGTTGTTTTGTCCTATGCTTTATTAAATTGTATTTATGTTGTTTTATCCTATGCTTTATTAAATTGTATTTCTGTGGTTTTATCCTATGCTTTATTAAATTGTATTTATGTTGTTTTATCCTATGCTTTATTAAATTGTATTTATGTTGTTTTATCCTATGCTTTATTAAATTGTATTTATGTTGTTTTATCCTATGCTTTATTAAATTGAATTTATGTTGTTTTATCCTATGCTTTATTATATTGTATTCAATTTGTTTTATCCTATGCTTTATTAAATTGTATTTATGTAGTTTTAGCCTATGCTTTATTAAATTGTATTTATGTTGTTTTATCCTATGCTTTATTAAATTGTATTTATGTTGTTTATCCTATGTTTCATTAAATTGTATTTATGTTGTTTTATCCTCTGCTTTATTAAATTGTATTTATGTTGTTTTATCCTATGCTTTATTAAATTATATTTATGTTGTTTTATCCTATGCTTTATTAAATTGTATTCATGTTGTTTTATCTTATGCTTTATTAAATTGTATTTATGTTGTTTTATCCTATGCTTTAAAAAATTGAATTTATGTTGTTTTATCCTATGCTTTATTATATTGTATTTAATTTGTTTTATCCTATGCTTTATTAAATTGTATTTATGTAGTTTTAGCCTATGCTTTATTAAATTGTATTTATGTTGTTTTATCCTATGCTTTATTAAATTGTATTTATGTTGTTTATCCTATGTTTCATTAAATTGTATTTATGTTGTTTTATCCTCTGCTTTATTAAATTGTATTTATGTTGTTTTGTCCTATGCTTTATTAAATTGTATTTATGTTGTTTTATCCTATGCTTTATTAAATTGTATTTCTGTGGTTTTATCCTATGCTTTATTAAATTGTATTTATGTTGTTTTAACCTATGCTTTATTAAATTTTATTTATGTTGTTTTATCCTATGCTTTATTAAATTGTATTTATGTTGTTTTATCCTATGCTTTATTAAATTGTATTTATGTTGTTTTATCCTATGCTTTATTAAATTTTTATTTATGTTGTTTTATCCTATGCTTTATTAAATTTTATTTATGTTGTTTTATCCTATGCTTTATTAAATTGTATTTATGTTGTTTTATCCTATGCTTTATTATATTGTATTTAATTTGTTTTATCCTATGCTTTATTAAATTGTATTCATGTAGTTTTAGCCTATGCTTTATTAAATTGTATTTATGTTGTTTTATCCTATGCTTTATTAAATTGTATTTATGTTGTTTATCCTATGTTTCATTAAATTGTATTTATGTTGTTTTATCCTCTGCTTTATTAAATTGTATTTATGTTGTTTTGTCCTATGCTTTATTAAATTGTATTATGTTGTTTTATCCTATGCTTTATTAAATTGTATTTCTGTGGTTTTATCCTATGCTTTATTAAATTGTATTTATGTTGTTTTATCCTATGCTTTATTAAATTGTATTTATGTTGTTTTATCCTATGCTTTATTAAATTGTATTTATGTTGTTTTATCCTATGCTTTATTAAATTGAATTTATGTTGTTTTATCCTATGCTTTATTATATTGTATTTAATTTGTTTTATCCTATGCTTTATTAAATTGTATTTATGTAGTTTTAGCCTATGCTTTATTAAATTGTTTTTATGTTGTTTTATCCTATGCTTTATTAAATTGTATTTATGTTGTTTATCCTATGTTTCATTAAATGGTATTTATGTTGTTTTATCCTCTGCTTTATTAAATTGTATTTATGTTGTTTTGTCCTATGCTTTATTAAATTGTATTTATGTTGTTTTATCCTATGCTTTATTAAATTGTATTTCTGTGGTTTTATCCTATGCTTTATTAAATTGTATTTATGTTGTTTTAACCTATGCTTTATTAAATTTTATTTATGTTGTTTTATTCTATGCTTTATTAAATTGTATTTATGTTGTTTTATCCTATGCTTTATTAAATTGTATTTATGTTGTTTTATCCTATGCTTTATTAAATTTTTATTTATGTTGTTTTATCCTATGCTTTATTAAATTTTATTTATGTTGTTTTATCCTATGCTTTATTAAATTGTATTTATGTTGTTTTATCCTATGCTTTATTAAATTGTATTTATGTTGTTTTATGCTATGCTTTATTAAATTTTATTTATGTTGTTTTATCCTATGCTTTATTAAATTGTATTTATGTTGTTTTATCCTATGCTTTATTAATTTTTTATTTATGTTGTTTTATCCTATGCTTTATTAAATTTTATTTATGTTGTTTTATCCTATGCTTTATTAAATTGTATTTATGTTGTTTTATCCTATGCTTTATTAAATTGTATTTATGTTGTTTTAACCTATGCTTTATTAAATTGTATTTATGTTGTTTTATCCTATGCTTTATTAAATTGTATTTATGTTGTTTTATCCTATGCTTTATTAAATTGTATTTATGTTGTTTTATCCTATGCTTTATTAAATTGTATTTATCTTGTTTTAACCTATGCTTTATTAAATTGTATTTATGTTGCTTTAACATATGCTTTATTAAATTGTATTTATGTTTTTTTGTCTTATGCTTTATTAAATTGTATTTATGTTGTTTTATCCTGTGCTTTATTAAATTGTATTTATGTTGTTTTAACCTATGCTTTATTAAATTGTATTTATGTTGTTTTATCCTATGCTTTATTAAATTGTATTTATGTTGCTTTAACCTATGCTTTATTAAATTGTATTCATGTTGTTTTATCTTATGCTTTATTAAATTGTATTTATGTTGTTTTATCCTATGCTTTATTAAATTGAATTTATGTTGTTTTATCCTATGCTTTATTATATTGTATTTAATTTGTTTTATCCTAAGCTTTATTAAATTGTATTTATGTAGTTTTAGCCTATGCTTTATTAAATTGTATTTATGTTGTTTATCCTCTGCTTTATTAAATTGTATTTATGTTGTTTATCCTATGTTTCATTAAATTGTATTTATGTTGTTTTATCCTATGCTTTATTAAATTGTATTTATGTTGTTTTGTCTATACTTTATTAAATTGTATTTATGTTGTTTTATCCTATGCTTTATTAAATTGTAATTCTGTGGTTTTATCCTATGCTTTATTAAATTGTATTTATGTTGTTTTAAACTATGCTTTATTAAATTGTTTTTATGTTGTTTTGTCCTATGCTTTATTAAATTGTATTTATGTTATTTTAACCTATGCTTTATTAAATTTTATTTATGTTGTTTTATCCTATGCTTTATTAAATTGTATTTATGTTGTTTTATCCTATGCTTTATTAAATTGTATTTATGTTGTTTTATCCTTTGCTTTATTAAATTGTATTTATGTTGTTTTATCCTATGCTTTATTAAATTGTATTTATGTTGTTTTATCCTATGCTTTATTAAATTGTATTTATGTTGTTTTAACCTATGCTTTATTAAATTGTATTTATGTTGCTTTAACATATGCTTTATTAAATTGTATTTATGTTTTTTTGTCTTATGCTTTATTAAATTGTATTTATGTTGTTTTATCCTGTGCTTTATTAAATTGTATTTATGTTGTTTATCCTATGTTTCATTAAATTGTATTTATGTTGTTTTATCCTATGCTTTATTAAATTGTATTCATGTTGTTTTGTCTATACTTTGTTAAATTGTATTTATGTTGTTTTATCCTATGCTTTATTAAATTGTATTTATGTTGTTTTAACCTATGCTTTATTAAATTGTATTTATGTTGCTTTAACATATGCTTTATTAAATTGTATTTATGTTTTTTTGTCTTATGCTTTATTAAATTGTATTTATGTTGTTTTATCCTATGCTTTATTAAATTGTATTTATGTTGTTTATCCTATGTTTCATTAAATTGTATTTATGTTGTTTTATCCTCTGCTTTATTAAATTGTATTTATGTTGTTTTGTCCTATGCTTTATTAAATTGTATTTATGTTGTTTTATCCTATGCTTTATTAAATTGTATTTCTGTGGTTTTATCCTATGCTTTATTAAATTGTATTTATGTTGTTTTATCCTATGCTTTATTAAATTGTATTTATGTTGTTTTATTCTATGCTTTATTAAATTGTATTTATGTTGTTTTATCCTATGCTTTATTAAATTGAATTTATGTTGTTTTATCCTATGCTTTATTATATTGTATTCAATTTGTTTTATCCTATGCTTTATTAAATTGTATTTATGTAGTTTTAGCCTATGCTTTATTAAATTGTATTTATGTTGTTTTATCCTATGCTTTATTAAATTGTATTTATGTTGTTTATCCTATGTTTCATTAAATTGTATTTATGTTGTTTTATCCTCTGCTTTATTAAATTGTATTTATGTTGTTTTGTCCTATGCTTTATTAAATTGTATTTATGTTGTTTTATCCTATGCTTTATTAAATTGTATTTCTGTGGTTTTATCCTATGCTTTATTAAATTGTATTTATGTTGTTTTATCCTGTGCTTTATTAAATTGTATTTATGTTGTTTTAACCTATGCTTTATTAAATTGTATTTATGTTGTTTTATCCTATGCTTTATTAAATTGTATTTATGTTGCTTTAACCTATGCTTTATTAAATTGTATTCATGTTGTTTTATCTTATGCTTTATTAAATTTTATTTATGTTGTTTTATCCTATGCTTTATTAAATTGTATTTATGTTGTTTTATCCTAAGCTTTATTAAATTTTTATTTATGTTGTTTTATCCTATGCTTTATTAAATTTTATTTATGTTGTTTTATCCTATGCTTTATTAAATTGTATTTATGTTGTTTTATCCTATGCTTTATTAAATTGTATTTATGTTGTTTTAACCTATGCTTTATTAAATTGTATTTATGTTGTTTTATCCTATGCTTTATTAAATTGTATTTATGTTATTTTGACCTATGCTTTACTAAATTGTATTTATGTTGTTTTATCCTGTGCTTTATTAAATTGTATTTATGTTGTTTTAACCTATGCTTTATTAAATTGTATTTATGTTGTTTTATCCTATGCTTTATTAAATTGTATTTATGTTGTTTTATCCTATGCTTTATTAAATTGTATTTATGTTGTTTTATCCTATGCTTTATTAAATTGAATTTATGTTGTTTTATCCTATGCTTTATTATATTGTATTTAATTTGTTTTATCCTATGCTTTATTAAATTGTATTTATGTAGTTTTAGCCTATGCTTTATTAAATTGTATTTATGTTGTTTTATCCTATGCTTTATTAAATTGTATTTATGTTGTTTATCCTATGTTTCATTAAATTGTATTTATGTTGTTTTATCCTTTGCTTTATTAAATTGTATTTATGTTGTTTTGTCCTATGCTTTATTAAATTGTATTTATGTTGTTTTATCCTATGCTTTATTAAATTGTATTTCTGTGGTTTTATCCTATGCTTTATTAAATTGTATTTATGTTGTTTTAACCTATGCTTTATTAAATTTTATTTATGTTGTTTTATTCTATGCTTTATTAAATTGTATTTATGTTGTTTTATCCTATGCTTTATTAAATTGTATTTATGTTGTTTTATCCTATGCTTTATTAAATTTTTATTTATGTTGTTTTATCCTATGCTTTATTAAATTTTATTTATGTTTTTTTATCCTATGCTTTATTAAATTGTATTTATGTTGTTTTATCCTATGCTTTATTAAATTGTATTTATGTTGTTTTATGCTATGCTTTATTAAATTTTATTTATGTTGTTTTATCCTATGCTTTATTAAATTGTATTTATGTTGTTTTATCCTATGCTTTATTAAATTTTTATTTATGTTGTTTTATCCTATGCTTTATTAAATTGTATTTATGTTGTTTTATCCTATGCTTTATTAAATTGTATTTATGTTGTTTTAACCTATGCTTTATTAAATTGTATTTATGTTGTTTTATCCTATGCTTTATTAAATTGTATTTATGTTATTTTGACCTATGCTTTACTAAATTGTATTTATGTTGTTTTATCCTGTGCTTTATTAAATTGTATTTATGTTGTTTTAACCTATGCTTTATTAAATTGTATTTATGTTGTTTTATCCTATGCTTTATTAAATTGTATTTATGTTGTTTTATCCTATGCTTTATTAAATTGTATTTATGTTGTTTTATCCTATGCTTTATTAAATTGTATTTATGTTGTTTTAACCTATGCTTTATTAAATTGTATTTATGTTGCTTTAACATATGCTTTATTAAATTGTATTTATGTTTTTTTGTCTTATGCTTTATTAAATTGTATTTATGTTGTTTTATCCTGTGCTTTATTAAATTGTATTTATGTTGTTTTAACCTATGCTTTATTAAATTGTATTTATGTTGTTTTATCCTATGGTTTATTAAATTGTATTTATGTTGCTTTAACCTATGCTTTATTAAATTGTATTCATGTTGTTTTATCTTATGCTTTATTAAATTGTATTTATGTTGTTTTATCCTATGCTTTATTAAATTGAATTTATGTTGTTTTATCCTATGCTTTATTATATTGTATTTAATTTGTTTTATCCTAAGCTTTATTAAATTGTATTTATGTAGTTTTAGCCTATGCTTTATTAAATTGTATTTATGTTGTTTATCCTATGCTTTATTAAATTGTATTTATGTTGTTTATCCTATGTTTCATTAAATTGTATTTATGTTGTTTTATCCTATGCTTTATTAAATTGTATTTATGTTGTTTTGTCTATACTTTATTAAATTGTATTTATGTTGTTTTATCCTATGCTTTATTAAATTGTATTTATGTTGTTTTATCCTATGCTTTATTAAATTGTATTTATGTTGTTTTAACCTATGCTTTATTAAATTGTATTTATGTTGTTTTATCATATGCTTTATTAAATTGTATTTATGTTGTTTTATCCTATGCTTTATTAAATTGTATTTATGTTTTTTTATCCTATGCTTTATTAAATTTTTATTTATGTTGTTTTATCCTATGCTTTATTAAATTGTATTTATGTTGTTTTATCCTATGCTTTATTAAATTGTATTTATGTTGTTTTATCCTATGCTTTATTAAATTATATTTATGTTGTTTTATCCTATGCTTTATTAAATTGTATTCATGTTGTTTTATCTTATGCTTTATTAAATTGTATTTATGTTGTTTTATCCTATGCTTTAAAAAATTGAATTTATGTTGTTTTATCCTATGCTTTATTATATTGTATTTAATTTGTTTTATCCTATGCTTTATTAAATTGTATTTATGTAGTTTTAGCCTATGCTTTATTAAATTGTATTTATGTTGTTTTATCCTATGCTTTATTAAATTGTATTTATGTTGTTTATCCTATGTTTCATTAAATTGTATTTATGTTGTTTTATCCTCTGCTTTATTAAATTGTATTTATGTTGTTTTATCCTATGCTTTATTAAATTTTTATTTATGTTGTTTTGTCCTATGCTTTATTAAATTTTATTTATGTTGTTTTATCCTATGCTTTATTAAATTGTATTTATGTTGTTTTATCCTATGCTTTATTATATTGTATTTAATTTGTTTTATCCTATGCTTTATTAAATTGTATTCATGTAGTTTTAGCCTATGCTTTATTAAATTGTATTTATGTTGTTTTATCCTATGCTTTATTAAATTGTATTTATGTTGTTTATCCTATGTTTCATTAAATTGTATTTATGTTGTTTTATCCTCTGCTTTATTAAATTGTATTTATGTTGTTTTGTCCTATGCTTTATTAAATTGTATTTATGTTGTTTTATCCTATGCTTTATTAAATTGTATTTCTGTGGTTTTATCCTATGCTTTATTAAATTGTATTTATGTTGTTTTATCCTATGCTTTATTAAATTGTATTTATGTTGTTTTATTCTATGCTTTATTAAATTGTATTTATGTTGTTTTATCCTATGCTTTATTAAATTGAATTTATGTTGTTTTATCCTATGCTTTATTATATTGTATTCAATTTGTTTTATCCTATGCTTTATTAAATTGTATTTATGTAGTTTTAGCCTATGCTTTATTAAATTGTATTTATGTTGTTTTATAATATGCTTTATTAAATTGTATTTATGTTGTTTATCCTATGTTTCATTAAATTGTATTTATGTTGTTTTATCCTCTGCTTTATTAAATTGTATTTATGTTGTTTTGTCCTATGCTTTATTAAATTGTATTTATGTTGTTTTATCCTCTGCTTTATTAAATTGTATTTATGTTGTTTTGTCCTATGCTTTATTAAATTGTATTTATGTTGCTTTAACCTATGCTTTATTAAATTGTATTCATGTTGTTTTATCTTATGCTTTATTAAATTGTATTTATGTTGTTTTATCCTATGCTTTATTAAATTGAATTTATGTTGTTTTATCCTATGCTTTATTATATTGTATTTAATTTGTTTTATCCTAAGCTTTATTAAATTGTATTTATGTAGTTTTAGCCTATGCTTTATTAAATTGTATTTATGTTGTTTATCCTATGCTTTATTAAATTGTATTTATGTTGTTTATCCTATGTTTCATTAAATTGTATTTATGTTGTTTTATCCTATGCTTTATTAAATTGTATTTATGTTGTTTTGTCTATACTTTATTAAATTGTATTTATGTTGTTTTATCCTATGCTTTATTAAATTGTATTTATGTTGTTTTATCCTATGCTTTATTAAATTGTATTTATGTTGTTTTAACCTATGCTTTATTAAATTGTATTTATGTTGTTTTATCATATGCTTTATTAAATTGTATTTATGTTGTTTTATCCTATGCTTTATTAAATTGTATTTATGTTTTTTTATCCTATGCTTTATTAAATTTTTATTTATGTTGTTTTATCCTATGCTTTATTAAATTGTATTTATGTTGTTTTATCCTATGCTTTATTAAATTGTATTTATGTTGTTTTATCCTATGCTTTATTAAATTATATTTATGTTGTTTTATCCTATGCTTTATTAAATTGTATTCATGTTGTTTTATCTTATGCTTTATTAAATTGTATTTATGTTGTTTTATCCTATGCTTTAAAAAATTGAATTTATGTTGTTTTATCCTATGCTTTATTATATTGTATTTAATTTGTTTTATCCTATGCTTTATTAAATTGTATTTATGTAGTTTTAGCCTATGCTTTATTAAATTGTATTTATGTTGTTTTATCCTATGCTTTATTAAATTGTATTTATGTTGTTTATCCTATGTTTCATTAAATTGTATTTATGTTGTTTTATCCTCTGCTTTATTAAATTGTATTTATGTTGTTTTGTCCTATGCTTTATTAAATTGTATTTATGTTGTTTTATCCTATGCTTTATTAAATTGTATTTCTGTGGTTTTATCCTATGCTTTATTAAATTGTATTTATGTTGTTTTAACCTATGCTTTATTAAATTTTATTTATGTTGTTTTATCCTATGCTTTATTAAATTGTATTTATGTTGTTTTATCCTATGCTTTATTAAATTGTATTTATGTTGTTTTATCCTATGCTTTATTAAATTTTTATTTATGTTGTTTTATCCTATGCTTTATTAAATTTTATTTATGTTGTTTTATCCTATGCTTTATTAAATTGTATTTATGTTGTTTTATCCTATGCTTTATTATATTGTATTTAATTTGTTTTATCCTATGCTTTATTAAATTGTATTCATGTAGTTTTAGCCTATGCTTTATTAAATTGTATTTATGTTGTTTTATCCTATGCTTTATTAAATTGTATTTATGTTGTTTATCCTATGTTTCATTAAATTGTATTTATGTTGTTTTATCCTCTGCTTTATTAAATTGTATTTATGTTGTTTTGTCCTATGCTTTATTAAATTGTATTTATGTTGTTTTATCCTATGCTTTATTAAATTGTATTTCTGTGGTTTTATCCTATGCTTTATTAAATTGTATTTATGTTGTTTTATCCTATGCTTTATTAAATTGTATTTATGTTGTTTTATCCTATGCTTTATTAAATTGTATTTATGTTGTTTTATCCTATGCTTTATTAAATTGAATTTATGTTGTTTTATCCTATGCTTTATTATATTGTATTTAATTTGTTTTATCCTATGCTTTATTAAATTGTATTTATGTAGTTTTAGCCTATGCTTTATTAAATTGTATTTATGTTGTTTTATCCTATGCTTTATTAAATTGTATTTATGTTGTTTATCCTATGTTTCATTAAATTGTATTTATGTTGTTTTATCCTCTGCTTTATTAAATTGTATTTATGTTGTTTTGTCCTATGCTTTATTAAATTGTATTTATGTTGTTTTATCCTATGCTTTATTAAATTGTATTTCTGTGGTTTTATCCTATGCTTTATTAAATTGTATTTATGTTGTTTTAACCTATGCTTTATTAAATTTTATTTATGTTGTTTTATTCTATGCTTTATTAAATTGTATTTATGTTGTTTTATCCTATGCTTTATTAAATTGTATTTATGTTGTTTTATGCTATGCTTTATTAAATTTTATTTATGTTGTTTTATCCTATGCTTTATTAAATTGTATTTATGTTGTTTTATCCTATGCTTTATTAAATTTTTATTTATGTTGTTTTATCCTATGCTTTATTAAATTTTATTTATGTTGTTTTATCCTATGCTTTATTAAATTGTATTTATGTTGTTTTATCCTATGCTTTATTAAATTGTATTTATGTTGTTTTAACCTATGATTTATTAAATTGTATTTATGTTGTTTTATCCTATGCTTTATTAAATTGTATTTATGTTGTTTTATCCTATGCTTTATTAAATTGTATTTATGTTGTTTTATCCTATGCTTTATTAAATTGTATTTATCTTGTTTTAACCTATGCTTTATTAAATTGTATTTATGTTGCTTTAACATATGCTTTATTAAATTGTATTTATGTTTTTTTGTCTTATGCTTTATTAAATTGTATTTATGTTGTTTTATCCTGTGCTTTATTAAATTGTATTTATGTTGTTTTAACCTATGCTTTATTAAATTGTATTTATGTTGTTTTATCCTATGCTTTATTAAATTGTATTTATGTTGCTTTAACCTATGCTTTATTAAATTGTATTCATGTTGTTTTATCTTATGCTTTATTAAATTGTATTTATGTTGTTTTATCCTATGCTTTATTAAATTGAATTTATGTTGTTTTATCCTATGCTTTATTATATTGTATTTAATTTGTTTTATCCTAAGCTTTATTAAATTGTATTTATGTAGTTTTAGCCTATGCTTTATTAAATTGTATTTATGTTGTTTATCCTCTGCTTTATTAAATTGTATTTATGTTGTTTATCCTATGTTTCATTAAATTGTATTTATGTTGTTTTATCCTATGCTTTATTAAATTGTATTTATGTTGTTTTGTCTATACTTTATTAAATTGTATTTATGTTGTTTTATCCTATGCTTTATTAAATTGTAATTCTGTGGTTTTATCCTATGCTTTATTAAATTGTATTTATGTTGTTTTAAACTATGCTTTATTAAATTGTTTTTATGTTGTTTTGTCCTATGCTTTATTAAATTGTATTTATGTTATTTTAACCTATGCTTTATTAAATTTTATTTATGTTGTTTTATCCTATGCTTTATTAAATTGTATTTATGTTGTTTTATCCTATGCTTTATTAAATTGTATTTATGTTGTTTTATCCTATGCTTTATTAAATTGTATTTATGTTGTTTTATCCTATGCTTTATTAAATTGTATTTATGTTGTTTTATCCTATGCTTTATTAAATTGTATTTATGTTGTTTTAACCTATGCTTTATTAAATTGTATTTATGTTGCTTTAACATATGCTTTATTAAATTGTATTTATGTTTTTTTGTCTTATGCTTTATTAAATTGTATTTATGTTGTTTTATCCTGTGCTTTATTAAATTGTATTTATGTTGTTTTAACCTATGCTTTATTAAATTGTATTTATGTTGCTTTAACCTATGCTTTATTAAATTGTATTCATGTTGTTTTATCTCATGCTTTATTGAATTGTATTTATGTTGTTTTATCCTATGCTTTATTAAATTGAATTTATGTTGTTTTATCCTATGCTTTATTATATTGTATTTAATTTGTTTTATCCTAAGCTTTATTAAATTGTATTTATGTAGTTTTAGCCTATGCTTTATTAAATTGTATTTATGTTGTTTATCCTATGCTTTATTAAATTGTATTTATGTTGTTTATCCTATGTTTCATTAAATTGTATTTATGTTGTTTTATCCTATGCTTTATTAAATTGTATTTATGTTGTTTTAACCTATGCTTTATTAAATTGTATTTATGTTGTTTTATCATATGCTTTATTAAATTGTATTTATGTTGTTTTATCCTATGCTTTATTAAATTTTATTTATGTTTTTTTATCCTATGCTTTATTAAATTTTTATTTATGTTGTTTTATCCTATGCTTTATTAAATTGTATTTATGTTGTTTTATCCTATGCTTTATTAAATTGTATTTATGTTGTTTTATCCTATGCTTTATTAAATTATATTTATGTTGTTTTATCCTATGCTTTATTAAATTATATTTATGTTGTTTTATCCTATGCTTTATTAAATTGTATTCATGTTGTTTTATCTTATGCTTTATTAAATTGTATTTATGTTGTTTTATCCTATGCTTTAAAAAATTGAATTTATGTTGTTTTATCCTATGCTTTATTATATTGTATTTAATTTGTTTTATCCTATGCTTTATTAAATTGTATTTATGTAGTTTTAGCCTATGCTTTATTAAATTGTATTTATGTTGTTTTATCCTATGCTTTATTAAATTGTATTTATGTTGTTTATCCTATGTTTCATTAAATTGTATTTATGTTGTTTTATCCTCTGCTTTATTAAATTTTATTTATGTTGTTTTGTCCTATGCTTTATTAAATTGTATTTATGTTGTTTTATCCTATGCTTTATTAAATTGTATTTCTGTGGTTTTATCCTATGCTTTATTAAATTGTATTTATGTTGTTTTAACCTATGCTTTATTAAATTTTATTTATGTTGTTTTATCCTATGCTTTATTAAATTGTATTTATGTTGTTTTATCCTATGCTTTATTAAATTGTATTTATGTTGTTTTATCCTATGCTTTATTAAATTTTTATTTATGTTGTTTTATCCTATGCTTTATTAAATTTTATTTATGTTGTTTTATCCTATGCTTTATTAAATTGTATTTATGTTGTTTTATCCTATGTTTTATTATATTGTATTTAATTTGTTTTATCCTATGCTTTATTAAATTGTATTCATGTAGTTTTAGCCTATGCTTTATTAAATTGTATTTATGTTGTTTTATCCTATGCTTTATTAAATTGTATTTATGTTGTTTATCCTATGTTTCATTAAATTGTATTTATGTTGTTTTATCCTCTGCTTTATTAAATTGTATTTATGTTGTTTTGTCCTATGCTTTATTAAATTGTATTTATGTTGTTTTATCCTATGCTTTATTAAATTGTATTTCTGTGGTTTTATCCTATGCTTTATTAAATTGTATTTATGTTGTTTTATCCTATGCTTTATTAAATTGTATTTATGTTGTTTTATCCTATGCTTTATTAAATTGTATTTATGTTGTTTTATCCTATGCTTTATTAAATTGAATTTATGTTGTTTTATCCTATGCTTTATTATATTGTATTCAATTTGTTTTATCCTATGCTTTATTAAATTGTATTTATGTAGTTTTAGCCTATGCTTTATTAAATTGTATTTATGTTGTTTTATCCTATGCTTTATTAAATTGTATTTATGTTGTTTATCCTATGTTTCATTAAATTGTATTTATGTTGTTTTATCCTCTGCTTTATTAAATTGTATTTATGTTGTTTTATCCTATGCTTTATTAAATTATATTTATGTTGTTTTATCCTATGCTTTATTAAATTGTATTCATGTTGTTTTATCTTATGCTTTATTAAATTGTATTTATGTTGTTTTATCCTATGCTTTAAAAAATTGAATTTATGTTGTTTTATCCTATGCTTTATTATATTGTATTTAATTTGTTTTATCCTATGCTTTATTAAATTGTATTTATGTAGTTTTAGCCTATGCTTTATTAAATTGTATTTATGTTGTTTTATCCTATGCTTTATTAAATTGTATTTATGTTGTTTATCCTATGTTTCATTAAATTGTATTTATGTTGTTTTATCCTCTGCTTTATTAAATTGTATTTATGTTGTTTTGTCCTATGCTTTATTAAATTGTATTTATGTTGTTTTATCCTATGCTTTATTAAATTGTATTTCTGTGGTTTTATCCTATGCTTTATTAAATTGTATTTATGTTGTTTTAACCTATGCTTTATTAAATTTTATTTATGTTGTTTTATCCTATGCTTTATTAAATTGTATTTATGTTGTTTTATCCTATGCTTTATTAAATTGTATTTATGTTGTTTTATCCTATGCTTTATTAAATTTTTATTTATGTTGTTTTATCCTATGCTTTATTAAATTTTATTTATGTTGTTTTATCCTATGCTTTATTAAATTGTATTTATGTTGTTTTATCCTATGCTTTATTATATTGTATTTAATTTGTTTTATCCTATGCTTTATTAAATTGTATTCATGTAGTTTTAGACTATGCTTTATTAAATTGTATTTATGTTGTTTTATCCTATGCTTTATTAAATTGTATTTATGTTGTTTATCCTATGTTTCATTAAATTGTATTTATGTTGTTTTATCCTCTGCTTTATTAAATTGTATTTATGTTGTTTTGTCCTATGCTTTATTAAATTGTATTATGTTGTTTTATCCTATGCTTTATTAAATTGTATTTCTGTGGTTTTATCCTATGCTTTATTAAATTGTATTTATGTTGTTTTATCCTATGCTTTATTAAATTGTATTTATGTTGTTTTATCCTATGCTTTATTAAATTGTATTTATGTTGTTTTATCCTATGCTTTATTAAATTGAATTTATGTTGTTTTATCCTATGCTTTATTATATTGTATTTAATTTGTTTTATCCTATGCTTTATTAAATTGTATTTATGTAGTTTTAGCCTATGCTTTATTAAATTGTTTTTATGTTGTTTTATCCTATGCTTTATTAAATTGTATTTATGTTGTTTATCCTATGTTTCATTAAATGGTATTTATGTTGTTTTATCCTCTGCTTTATTAAATTGTATTTATGTTGTTTTGTCCTATGCTTTATTAAATTGTATTTATGTTGTTTTATCCTATGCTTTATTAAATTGTATTTCTGTGGTTTTATCCTATGCTTTATTAAATTGTATTTATGTTGTTTTAACCTATGCTTTATTAAATTTTATTTATGTTGTTTTATTCTATGCTTTATTAAATTGTATTTATGTTGTTTTATCCTATGCTTTATTAAATTGTATTTATGTTGTTTTATCCTATGCTTTATTAAATTTTTATTTATGTTGTTTTATCCTATGCTTTATTAAATTTTATTTATGTTGTTTTATCCTATGCTTTATTAAATTGTATTTATGTTGTTTTATCCTATGCTTTATTAAATTGTATTTATGTTGTTTTATGCTATGCTTTATTAAATTTTATTTATGTTGTTTTATCCTATGCTTTATTAAATTGTATTTATGTTGTTTTATCCTATGCTTTATTAATTTTTTATTTATGTTGTTTTATCCTATGCTTTATTAAATTTTATTTATGTTGTTTTATCCTATGCTTTATTAAATTGTATTTATGTTGTTTTATCCTATGCTTTATTAAATTGTATTTATGTTGTTTTAACCTATGCTTTATTAAATTGTATTTATGTTGTTTTATCCTATGCTTTATTAAATTGTATTTATGTTGTTTTATCCTATGCTTTATTAAATTGTATTTATGTTGTTTTATCCTATGCTTTATTAAATTGTATTTATCTTGTTTTAACCTATGCTTTATTAAATTGTATTTATGTTGCTTTAACATATGCTTTATTAAATTGTATTTATGTTTTTTTGTCTTATGCTTTATTAAATTGTATTTATGTTGTTTTATCCTGTGCTTTATTAAATTGTATTTATGTTGTTTTAACCTATGCTTTATTAAATTGTATTTATGTTGTTTTATCCTATGCTTTATTAAATTGTATTTATGTTGCTTTAACCTATGCTTTATTAAATTGTATTCATGTTGTTTTATCTTATGCTTTATTAAATTGTATTTATGTTGTTTTATCCTATGCTTTATTAAATTGAATTTATGTTGTTTTATCCTATGCTTTATTATATTGTATTTAATTTGTTTTATCCTAAGCTTTATTAAATTGTATTTATGTAGTTTTAGCCTATGCTTTATTAAATTGTATTTATGTTGTTTATCCTCTGCTTTATTAAATTGTATTTATGTTGTTTATCCTATGTTTCATTAAATTGTATTTATGTTGTTTTATCCTATGCTTTATTAAATTGTATTTATGTTGTTTTGTCTATACTTTATTAAATTGTATTTATGTTGTTTTATCCTATGCTTTATTAAATTGTAATTCTGTGGTTTTATCCTATGCTTTATTAAATTGTATTTATGTTGTTTTAAACTATGCTTTATTAAATTGTTTTTATGTTGTTTTGTCCTATGCTTTATTAAATTGTATTTATGTTATTTTAACCTATGCTTTATTAAATTTTATTTATGTTGTTTTATCCTATGCTTTATTAAATTGTATTTATGTTGTTTTATCCTATGCTTTATTAAATTGTATTTATGTTGTTTTATCCTTTGCTTTATTAAATTGTATTTATGTTGTTTTATCCTATGCTTTATTAAATTGTATTTATGTTGTTTTATCCTATGCTTTATTAAATTGTATTTATGTTGTTTTAACCTATGCTTTATTAAATTGTATTTATGTTGCTTTAACATATGCTTTATTAAATTGTATTTATGTTTTTTTGTCTTATGCTTTATTAAATTGTATTTATGTTGTTTTATCCTGTGCTTTATTAAATTGTATTTATGTTGTTTATCCTATGTTTCATTAAATTGTATTTATGTTGTTTTATCCTATGCTTTATTAAATTGTATTCATGTTGTTTTGTCTATACTTTGTTAAATTGTATTTATGTTGTTTTATCCTATGCTTTATTAAATTGTAATTCTGTGGTTTTATCCTATGCTTTATTAAATTGTATTTATGTTGTTTTAAACTATGCTTTATTAAATTGTTTTTATGTTGTTTTGTCCTATGCTTTATTAAATTGTATTTATGTTATTTTAACCTATGCTTTATTAAATTTTATTTATGTTGTTTTATCCTATGCTTTATTAAATTGTATTTATGTTGTTTTATCCTATGCTTTATTAAATTGTATTTATGTTGTTTTATCCTATGCTTTATTAAATTGTATTTATGTTGTTTTATCCTATGCTTTATTAAATTGTATTTATGTTGTTTTATCCTATGCTTTATTAAATTGTATTTATGTTGTTTTATCCTATGCTTTATTAAATTGTATTTATGTTGTTTTATCCTGTGCTTTATTAAATTGTATTTATGTTGTTTTAACCTATGCTTTATTAAATTGTATTTATGTTGTTTTATCCTATGCTTTATTAAATTGTATTTATGTTGCTTTAACCTATGCTTTATTAAATTGTATTCATGTTGTTTTATCTTATGCTTTATTAAATTGTATTTATGTTGTTTTATCCTATGTTTTATTAAATTGAATTTATGTTGTTTTATCCTATGCTTTATTATATTGTATTTAATTTGTTTTATCCTAAGCTTTATTAAATTGTATTTATGTAGTTTTAGCCTATGCTTTATTAAATTGTATTTATGTTGTTTATCCTATGCTTTATTAAATTGTATTTATGTTGTTTATCCTATGTTTCATTAAATTGTATTTATGTTGTTTTATCCTATGCTTTATTAAATTGTATTTATGTTGTTTTGTCCTATACTTTATTAAATTGTATTTATGTTGTTTTATCCTATGCTTTATTAAATTGTAATTCTGTGGTTTTATCCTATGCTTTATTAAATTGTATTTATGTTGTTTTAAACTATGCTTTATTAAATTGTTTTTATGTTGTTTTGTCCTATGCTTTATTAAATTGTATTTATGTTATTTTAACCTATGCTTTATTAAATTGTATTCATGTTGTTTTATCTTATGCTTTATTAAATTGTATTTATGTTGTTTTATCCTATGCTTTATTAAATTGAATTTATGTTGTTTTATCCTATGCTTTATTATATTGTATTTAATTTGTTTTATCCTAAGCTTTATTAAATTGTATTTATGTTGTTTTATCCTATGCTTTATTAAATTATATTTATGTTGTTTTATCCTATGCTTTATTAAATTGTATTTATGTTGTTTTATCCTATGCTTTATTAAATTATATTTATGTTGTTTTATCCTATGCTTTATTAAATTGTATTCATGTTGTTTTATCTTATGCTTTATTAAATTGTATTTATGTTGTTTTATCCTATGCTTTATTAAATTGAATTTATGTTGTTTTATCCTATGCTTTATTATATTGTATTTAATTTGTTTTATCCTATGCTTTATTAAATTGTATTTATGTAGTTTTAGCCTATGCTTTATTAAATTGTATTTATGTTGTTTTATCCTATGCTTTATTAAATTGTATTTATGTTGTTTATCCTATGTTTCATTAAATTGTATTTATGTTGTTTTATCCTCTGCTTTATTAAATTGTATTTATGTTGTTTTGTCCTATGCTTTATTAAATTGTATTTATGTTGTTTTATCCTATGCTTTATTAAATTGTATTTCTGTGGTTTTATCCTATGCTTTATTAAATTGTATTTATGTTGTTTTAACCTATGCTTTATTAAATTTTATTTATGTTGTTTTATCCTATGCTTTATTAAATTGTATTTATGTTGTTTTATCCTATGCTTTATTAAATTGTATTTATGTTGTTTTATCCTATGCTTTATTAAATTTTTATTTATGTTGTTTTATCCTATGCTTTATTAAATTTTATTTATGTTGTTTTATCCTATGCTTTATTAAATTGTATTTATGTTGTTTTATCCTATGCTTTATTATATTGTATTTAATTTGTTTTATCCTATGCTTTATTAAATTGTATTAATGTTGTTTTATCCTATGCTTTATTAAATTGTATTTATGTTGTTTTATCCTGTGCTTTATTAAATTGTATTTATGTTGTTTTAACCTATGCTTTATTAAATTGTATTTATGTTGTTTTATCCTATGCTTTATTAAATTGTATTTATGTTGCTTTAACCTATGCTTTATTAAATTGTATTCATGTTGTTTTATCTTATGCTTTATTAAATTGTATTTATGTTGTTTTATCCTATGCTTTATTAAATTGAATTTATGTTGTTTTATCCTATGCTTTATTATATTGTATTTAATTTGTTTTATCCTAAGCTTTATTAAATTGTATTTATGTAGTTTTAGCCTATGCTTTATTAAATTGTATTTATGTTGTTTATCCTATGCTTTATTAAATTGTATTTATGTTGTTTATCCTATGTTTCATTAAATTGTATTTATGTTGTTTTCTCCTATGCTTTATTAAATTGTATTTATGTTGTTTTGTCCTATACTTTATTAAATTGTATTTATGTTATTTTATCCTATGCTTTATTAAATTGTAATTCTGTGGTTTTATCCTATGCTTTATTAAATTGTATTTATGTTGTTTTAAACTATGCTTTATTAAATTGTTTTTATGTTGTTTTGTCCTATGCTTTATTAAATTGTATTTATGTTATTTTAACCTATGCTTTATTAAATTTTATTTATGTTGTTTTATCCTATGCTTTATTAAATTGTATTTATGTTGTTTTATCCTATGCTTTATTAAATTGTATTTATGTTGTTTTATCCTATGCTTTATTAAATTGTATTTATGTTGTTTATCCTATGCTTTATTAAATTGTATTTATGTTGTTTATCCTATGTTTCATTAAATTGTATTTATGTTGTTTTCTCCTATGCTTTATTAAATTGTATTTATGTTGTTTTGTCCTATACTTTATTAAATTGTATTTATGTTATTTTATCCTATGCTTTATTAAATTGTAATTCTGTGGTTTTATCCTATGCTTTATTAAATTGTATTTATGTTGTTTTAAACTATGCTTTATTAAATTGTTTTTATGTTGTTTTGTCCTATGCTTTATTAAATTGTATTTATGTTATTTTAACCTATGCTTTATTAAATTTTATTTATGTTGTTTTATCCTATGCTTTATTAAATTGTATTTATGTTGTTTTATCCTATGCTTTATTAAATTGTATTTATGTTGTTTTATCCTATGCTTTATTAAATTGTATTTATGTTGTTTATCCTATGCTTTATTAAATTGTATTTATGTTGTTTATCCTATGTTTCATTAAATTGTATTTATGTTGTTTTATCCTAAGCTTTATTAAATTGTATTTATGTTGTTTATCCTATGCTTTATTAAATTGTATTTATGTTGTTTATCCTATGTTTCATTAAATTGTATTTATGTTGTTTTATCCTATGCTTTATTAAATTGTATTTATGTTGTTTTGTCCTATACTTTATTAAATTGTATTTATGTTGTTTTATCCTATGCTTTATTAAATTGTAATTCTGTGGTTTTATCCTATGCTTTATTAAATTGTATTTATGTTGTTTTAAACTATGCTTTATTAAATTGTTTTTATGTTGTTTTGTCCTATGCTTTATTAAATTGTATTTATGTTATTTTAACCTATGCTTTATTAAATTGTATTCATGTTGTTTTATCTTATGCTTTATTAAATTGTATTTATGTTGTTTTATCCTATGCTTTATTAAATTGAATTTATGTTGTTTTATCCTATGCTTTATTATATTGTATTTAATTTGTTTTATCCTAAGCTTTATTAAATTGTATTTATGTTGTTTTATCCTATGCTTTATTAAATTATATTTATGTTGTTTTATCCTATGCTTTATTAAATTGTATTTATGTTGTTTTATCCTATGCTTTATTAAATTATATTTATGTTGTTTTATCCTATGCTTTATTAAATTGTATTCATGTTGTTTTATCTTATGCTTTATTAAATTGTATTTATGTTGTTTTATCCTATGCTTTATTAAATTGAATTTATGTTGTTTTATCCTATGCTTTATTATATTGTATTTAATTTGTTTTATCCTATGCTTTATTAAATTGTATTTATGTAGTTTTAGCCTATGCTTTATTAAATTGTATTTATGTTGTTTTATCCTATGCTTTATTAAATTGTATTTATGTTGTTTATCCTATGTTTCATTAAATTGTATTTATGTTGTTTTATCCTCTGCTTTATTAAATTGTATTTATGTTGTTTTGTCCTATGCTTTATTAAATTGTATTTATGTTGTTTTATCCTATGCTTTATTAAATTGTATTTCTGTGGTTTTATCCTATGCTTTATTAAATTGTATTTATGTTGTTTTAACCTATGCTTTATTAAATTTTATTTATGTTGTTTTATCCTATGCTTTATTAAATTGTATTTATGTTGTTTTATCCTATGCTTTATTAAATTGTATTTATGTTGTTTTATCCTATGCTTTATTAAATTTTTATTTATGTTGTTTTATCCTATGCTTTATTAAATTTTATTTATGTTGTTTTATCCTATGCTTTATTAAATTGTATTTATGTTGTTTTATCCTATGCTTTATTATATTGTATTTAATTTGTTTTATCCTATGCTTTATTAAATTGTATTAATGTTGTTTTATCCTATGCTTTATTAAATTGTATTTATGTTGTTTTATCCTGTGCTTTATTAAATTGTATTTATGTTGTTTTAACCTATGCTTTATTAAATTGTATTTATGTTGTTTTATCCTATGCTTTATTAAATTGTATTTATGTTGCTTTAACCTATGCTTTATTAAATTGTATTCATGTTGTTTTATCTTATGCTTTATTAAATTGTATTTATGTTGTTTTATCCTATGCTTTATTAAATTGAATTTATGTTGTTTTATCCTATGCTTTATTATATTGTATTTAATTTGTTTTATCCTATGCTTTATTAAATTGTATTTATGTAGTTTTAGCCTATGCTTTATTAAATTGTATTTATGTTGTTTTATCCTATGCTTTATTAAATTGTATTTATGTTGTTTATCCTATGTTTCATTAAATTGTATTTATGTTGTTTTATCCTCTGCTTTATTAAATTGTATTTATGTTGTTTTGTCCTATGCTTTATTAAATTGTATTTATGTTGTTTTATCCTATGCTTTATTAAATTGTATTTCTGTGGTTTTATCCTATGCTTTATTAAATTGTATTTATGTTGTTTTATCCTATGCTTTATTAAATTGTATTTATGTTGTTTTATCCTATGCTTTATTAAATTTTTATTTATGTTGTTTTATCCTATGCTTTATTAAATTTTATTTATGTTGTTTTATCCTATGCTTTATTAAATTGTATTTATGTTGTTTTATCCTATGCTTTATTATATTGTATTTAATTTGTTTTATCCTATGCTTTATTAAATTGTATTCATGTAGTTTTAGCCTATGCTTTATTAAATTGTATTTATGTTGTTTTATCCTATGCTTTATTAAATTGTATTTATGTTGTTTATCCTATGTTTCATTAAATTGTATTTATGTTGTTTTATCCTCTGCTTTATTAAATTGTATTTATGTTGTTTTGTCCTATGCTTTATTAAATTGTATTATGTTGTTTTATCCTATGCTTTATTAAATTGTATTTCTGTGGTTTTATCCTATGCTTTATTAAATTGTATTTATGTTGTTTTATCCTATGCTTTATTAAATTGTATTTATGTTGTTTTATCCTATGCTTTATTAAATTGTATTTATGTTGTTTTATCCTATGCTTTATTAAATTGAATTTATGTTGTTTTATCCTATGCTTTATTATATTGTATTTAATTTGTTTTATCCTATGCTTTATTAAATTGTATTTATGTAGTTTTAGCCTATGCTTTATTAAATTGTTTTTATGTTGTTTTATCCTATGCTTTATTAAATTGTATTTATGTTGTTTATCCTATGTTTCATTAAATTGTATTTATGTTGTTTTATCCTCTGCTTTATTAAATTGTATTTATGTTGTTTTGTCCTATGCTTTATTAAATTGTATTTATGTTGTTTTATCCTATGCTTTATTAAATTGTATTTCTGTGGTTTTATCCTATGCTTTATTAAATTGTATTTATGTTGTTTTAACCTATGCTTTATTAAATTTTATTTATGTTGTTTTATTCTATGCTTTATTAAATTGTATTTATGTTGTTTTATCCTATGCTTTATTAAATTGTATTTATGTTGTTTTATCCTATGCTTTATTAAATTTTTATTTATGTTGTTTTATCCTATGCTTTATTAAATTTTATTTATGTTGTTTTATCCTATGCTTTATTAAATTGTATTTATGTTGTTTTATCCTATGCTTTATTAAATTTTATTTATGTTGTTTTATCCTATGCTTTATTAAATTGTATTTATGTTGTTTTATCCTATGCTTTATTAATTTTTTATTTATGTTGTTTTATCCTATGCTTTATTAAATTTTATTTATGTTGTTTTATCCTATGCTTTATTAAATTGTATTTATGTTGTTTTATGCTATGCTTTATTAAATTTTATTTATGTTGTTTTATCCTATGCTTTATTAAATTGTATTTATGTTGTTTTATCCTATGCTTTATTAATTTTTTATTTATGTTGTTTTATCCTATGCTTTATTAAATTTTATTTATGTTGTTTTATCCTATGCTTTATTAAATTGTATTTATGTTGTTTTATCCTATGCTTTATTAAATTGTATTTATGTTGTTTTAACCTATGCTTTATTAAATTGTATTTATGTTGTTTTATCCTATGCTTTATTAAATTGTATTTATGTTGTTTTATCCTATGCTTTATTAAATTGTATTTATGTTGTTTTATCCTATGCTTTATTAAATTGTATTTATCTTGTTTTAACCTATGCTTTATTAAATTGTATTTATGTTGCTTTAACATATGCTTTATTAAATTGTATTTATGTTTTTTTGTCTTATGCTTTATTAAATTGTATTTATGTTGTTTTATCCTGTGCTTTATTAAATTGTATTTATGTTGTTTTAACCTATGCTTTATTAAATTGTATTTATGTTGTTTTATCCTATGCTTTATTAAATTGTATTTATGTTGCTTTAACCTATGCTTTATTAAATTGTATTCATGTTGTTTTATCTTATGCTTTATTAAATTGTATTTATGTTGTTTTATCCTATGCTTTATTAAATTGAATTTATGTTGTTTTATCCTATGCTTTATTATATTGTATTTAATTTGTTTTATCCTAAGCTTTATTAAATTGTATTTATGTAGTTTTAGCCTATGCTTTATTAAATTGTATTTATGTTGTTTATCCTCTGCTTTATTAAATTGTATTTATGTTGTTTATCCTATGTTTCATTAAATTGTATTTATGTTGTTTTATCCTATGCTTTATTAAATTGTATTTATGTTGTTTTGTCTATAGTTTATTAAATTGTATTTATGTTGTTTTATCCTATGCTTTATTAAATTGTAATTCTGTGGTTTTATCCTATGCTTTATTAAATTGTATTTATGTTGTTTTAAACTATGCTTTATTAAATTGTTTTTATGTTGTTTTGTCCTATGCTTTATTAAATTGTATTTATGTTATTTTAACCTATGCTTTATTAAATTTTATTTATGTTGTTTTATCCTATGCTTTATTAAATTGTATTTATGTTGTTTTATCCTATGCTTTATTAAATTGTATTTATGTTGTTTTATCCTTTGCTTTATTAAATTGTATTTATGTTGTTTTATCCTATGCTTTATTAAATTGTATTTATGTTGTTTTATCCTATGCTTTATTAAATTGTATTTATGTTGTTTTAACCTATGCTTTATTAAATTGTATTTATGTTGCTTTAACATATGCTTTATTAAATTGTATTTATGTTTTTTTGTCTTATGCTTTATTAAATTGTATTTATGTTGTTTTATCCTGTGCTTTATTAAATTGTATTTATGTTGTTTATCCTATGTTTCATTAAATTGTATTTATGTTGTTTTATCCTATGCTTTATTAAATTGTATTCATGTTGTTTTGTCTATACTTTGTTAAATTGTATTTATGTTGTTTTATCCTATGCTTTATTAAATTGTAATTCTGTGGTTTTATCCTATGCTTTATTAAATTGTATTTATGTTGTTTTAAACTATGCTTTATTAAATTGTTTTTATGTTGTTTTGTCCTATGCTTTATTAAATTGTATTTATGTTATTTTAACCTATGCTTTATTAAATTTTATTTATGTTGTTTTATCCTATGCTTTATTAAATTGTATTTATGTTGTTTTATCCTATGCTTTATTAAATTGTATTTATGTTGTTTTATCCTATGCTTTATTAAATTGTATTTATGTTGTTTTATCCTATGCTTTATTAAATTGTATTTATGTTGTTTTATCCTATGCTTTATTAAATTGTATTTATGTTGTTTTATCCTATGCTTTATTAAATTGTATTTATGTTGTTTTATCCTGTGCTTTATTAAATTGTATTTATGTTGTTTTAACCTATGCTTTATTAAATTGTATTTATGTTGTTTTATCCTATGCTTTATTAAATTGTATTTATGTTGCTTTAACCTATGCTTTATTAAATTGTATTCATGTTGTTTTATCTTATGCTTTATTAAATTGTATTTATGTTGTTTTATCCTATGTTTTATTAAATTGAATTTATGTTGTTTTATCCTATGCTTTATTATATTGTATTTAATTTGTTTTATCCTAAGCTTTATTAAATTGTATTTATGTAGTTTTAGCCTATGCTTTATTAAATTGTATTTATGTTGTTTATCCTATGCTTTATTAAATTGTATTTATGTTGTTTATCCTATGTTTCATTAAATTGTATTTATGTTGTTTTATCCTATGCTTTATTAAATTGTATTTATGTTGTTTTGTCCTATACTTTATTAAATTGTATTTATGTTGTTTTATCCTATGCTTTATTAAATTGTAATTCTGTGGTTTTATCCTATGCTTTATTAAATTGTATTTATGTTGTTTTAAACTATGCTTTATTAAATTGTTTTTATGTTGTTTTGTCCTATGCTTTATTAAATTGTATTTATGTTATTTTAACCTATGCTTTATTAAATTGTATTCATGTTGTTTTATCTTATGCTTTATTAAATTGTATTTATGTTGTTTTATCCTATGCTTTATTAAATTGAATTTATGTTGTTTTATCCTATGCTTTATTATATTGTATTTAATTTGTTTTATCCTAAGCTTTATTAAATTGTATTTATGTTGTTTTATCCTATGCTTTATTAAATTATATTTATGTTGTTTTATCCTATGCTTTATTAAATTGTATTTATGTTGTTTTATCCTATGCTTTATTAAATTATATTTATGTTGTTTTATCCTATGCTTTATTAAATTGTATTCATGTTGTTTTATCTTATGCTTTATTAAATTGTATTTATGTTGTTTTATCCTATGCTTTATTAAATTGAATTTATGTTGTTTTATCCTATGCTTTATTATATTGTATTTAATTTGTTTTATCCTATGCTTTATTAAATTGTATTTATGTAGTTTTAGCCTATGCTTTATTAAATTGTATTTATGTTGTTTTATCCTATGCTTTATTAAATTGTATTTATGTTGTTTATCCTATGTTTCATTAAATTGTATTTATGTTGTTTTATCCTCTGCTTTATTAAATTGTATTTATGTTGTTTTGTCCTATGCTTTATTAAATTGTATTTATGTTGTTTTATCCTATGCTTTATTAAATTGTATTTCTGTGGTTTTATCCTATGCTTTATTAAATTGTATTTATGTTGTTTTAACCTATGCTTTATTAAATTTTATTTATGTTGTTTTATCCTATGCTTTATTAAATTGTATTTATGTTGTTTTATCCTATGCTTTATTAAATTGTATTTATGTTGTTTTATCCTATGCTTTATTAAATTTTTATTTATGTTGTTTTATCCTATGCTTTATTAAATTTTATTTATGTTGTTTTATCCTATGCTTTATTAAATTGTATTTATGTTGTTTTATCCTATGCTTTATTATATTGTATTTAATTTGTTTTATCCTATGCTTTATTAAATTATATTAATGTTGTTTTATCCTATGCTTTATTAAATTGTATTTATGTTGTTTTATCATGTGCTTTATTAAATTGTATTTATGTTGTTTTAACCTATGCTTTATTAAATTGTATTTATGTTGTTTTATCCTATGCTTTATTAAATTGTATTTATGTTGCTTTAACCTATGCTTTATTAAATTGTATTCATGTTGTTTTATCTTATGCTTTATTAAATTGTATTTATGTTGTTTTATCCTATGCTTTATTAAATTGAATTTATGTTGTTTTATCCTATGCTTTATTATATTGTATTTAATTTGTTTTATCCTAAGCTTTATTAAATTGTATTTATGTAGTTTTAGCCTATGCTTTATTAAATTGTATTTATGTTGTTTATCCTATGCTTTATTAAATTGTATTTATGTTGTTTATCCTATGTTTCATTAAATTGTATTTATGTTGTTTTCTCCTATGCTTTATTAAATTGTATTTATGTTGTTTTGTCCTATACTTTATTAAATTGTATTTATGTTATTTTATCCTATGCTTTATTAAATTGTAATTCTGTGGTTTTATCCTATGCTTTATTAAATTGTATTTATGTTGTTTTAAACTATGCTTTATTAAATTGTTTTTATGTTGTTTTGTCCTATGCTTTATTAAATTGTATTTATGTTATTTTAACCTATGCTTTATTAAATTTTATTTATGTTGTTTTATCCTATGCTTTATTAAATTGTATTTATGTTGTTTTATCCTATGCTTTATTAAATTGTATTTATGTTGTTTTATCCTATGCTTTATTAAATTGTATTTATGTTGTTTATCCTATGCTTTATTAAATTGTATTTATGTTGTTTATCCTATGTTTCATTAAATTGTATTTATGTTGTTTTCTCCTATGCTTTATTAAATTGTATTTATGTTGTTTTGTCCTATACTTTATTAAATTGTATTTATGTTATTTTATCCTATGCTTTATTAAATTGTAATTCTGTGGTTTTATCCTATGCTTTATTAAATTGTATTTATGTTGTTTTAAACTATGCTTTATTAAATTGTTTTTATGTTGTTTTGTCCTATGCTTTATTAAATTGTATTTATGTTATTTTAACCTATGCTTTATTAAATTTTATTTATGTTGTTTTATCCTATGCTTTATTAAATTGTATTTATGTTGTTTTATCCTATGCTTTATTAAATTGTATTTATGTTGTTTTATCCTATGCTTTATTAAATTGTATTTATGTTGTTTATCCTATGCTTTATTAAATTGTATTTATGTTGTTTATCCTATGTTTCATTAAATTGTATTTATGTTGTTTTATCCTAAGCTTTATTAAATTGTATTTATGTTGTTTATCCTATGCTTTATTAAATTGTATTTATGTTGTTTATCCTATGTTTCATTAAATTGTATTTATGTTGTTTTATCCTATGCTTTATTAAATTGTATTTATGTTGTTTTGTCCTATACTTTATTAAATTGTATTTATGTTGTTTTATCCTATGCTTTATTAAATTGTAATTCTGTGGTTTTATCCTATGCTTTATTAAATTGTATTTATGTTGTTTTAAACTATGCTTTATTAAATTGTTTTTATGTTGTTTTGTCCTATGCTTTATTAAATTGTATTTATGTTATTTTAACCTATGCTTTATTAAATTGTATTCATGTTGTTTTATCTTATGCTTTATTAAATTGTATTTATGTTGTTTTATCCTATGCTTTATTAAATTGAATTTATGTTGTTTTATCCTATGCTTTATTATATTGTATTTAATTTGTTTTATCCTAAGCTTTATTAAATTGTATTTATGTTGTTTTATCCTATGCTTTATTAAATTATATTTATGTTGTTTTATCCTATGCTTTATTAAATTGTATTTATGTTGTTTTATCCTATGCTTTATTAAATTATATTTATGTTGTTTTATCCTATGCTTTATTAAATTGTATTCATGTTGTTTTATCTTATGCTTTATTAAATTGTATTTATGTTGTTTTATCCTATGCTTTATTAAATTGAATTTATGTTGTTTTATCCTATGCTTTATTATATTGTATTTAATTTGTTTTATCCTATGCTTTATTAAATTGTATTTATGTAGTTTTAGCCTATGCTTTATTAAATTGTATTTATGTTGTTTTATCCTATGCTTTATTAAATTGTATTTATGTTGTTTATCCTATGTTTCATTAAATTGTATTTATGTTGTTTTATCCTCTGCTTTATTAAATTGTATTTATGTTGTTTTGTCCTATGCTTTATTAAATTGTATTTATGTTGTTTTATCCTATGCTTTATTAAATTGTATTTCTGTGGTTTTATCCTATGCTTTATTAAATTGTATTTATGTTGTTTTAACCTATGCTTTATTAAATTTTATTTATGTTGTTTTATCCTATGCTTTATTAAATTGTATTTATGTTGTTTTATCCTATGCTTTATTAAATTGTATTTATGTTGTTTTATCCTATGCTTTATTAAATTTTTATTTATGTTGTTTTATCCTATGCTTTATTAAATTTTATTTATGTTGTTTTATCCTATGCTTTATTAAATTGTATTTATGTTGTTTTATCCTATGCTTTATTATATTGTATTTAATTTGTTTTATCCTATGCTTTATTAAATTGTATTAATGTTGTTTTATCCTATGCTTTATTAAATTGTATTTATGTTGTTTTATCCTGTGCTTTATTAAATTGTATTTATGTTGTTTTAACCTATGCTTTATTAAATTGTATTTATGTTGTTTTATCCTATGCTTTATTAAATTGTATTTATGTTGCTTTAACCTATGCTTTATTAAATTGTATTCATGTTGTTTTATCTTATGCTTTATTAAATTGTATTTATGTTGTTTTATCCTATGCTTTATTAAATTGAATTTATGTTGTTTTATCCTATGCTTTATTATATTGTATTTAATTTGTTTTATCCTAAGCTTTATTAAATTGTATTTATGTAGTTTTAGCCTATGCTTTATTAAATTGTATTTATGTTGTTTATCCTATGCTTTATTAAATTGTATTTATGTTGTTTATCCTATGTTTCATTAAATTGTATTTATGTTGTTTTCTCCTATGCTTTATTAAATTGTATTTATGTTGTTTTGTCCTATACTTTATTAAATTGTATTTATGTTATTTTATCCTATGCTTTATTAAATTGTAATTCTGTGGTTTTATCCTATGCTTTATTAAATTGTATTTATGTTGTTTTAAACTATGCTTTATTAAATTGTTTTTATGTTGTTTTGTCCTATGCTTTATTAAATTGTATTTATGTTATTTTAACCTATGCTTTATTAAATTTTATTTATGTTGTTTTATCCTATGCTTTATTAAATTGTATTTATGTTGTTTTATCCTATGCTTTATTAAATTGTATTTATGTTGTTTTATCCTATGCTTTATTAAATTGTATTTATGTTGTTTTATCCTATGCTTTATTAAATTGTATTTATGTTGTTTTATCCTATGCTTTATTAAATTGTATTTATGTTGTTTTATCCTTTGCTTTATTAAATTGTATTTATGTTGTTTTATCCTTTGCTTTATTAAATTGTATTTATGTTGTTTTATCCTATCCTTTATTAAACTGTATTTATGTTGTTTTATCCTATGCTTTATTAAATTGTATTCATGTTGTTTTGTCTATACTTTATTAAATTGTATTTATGTTGTTTTATCCTATGCTTTATTAAATTGTAATTCTGTGGTTTTATCCTATGCTTTATTAAATTGTATTTATGTTGTTTTAAACTATGCTTTATTAAATTGTTTTTATGTTGTTTTGTCCTATGCTTTATTAAATTGTATTTATGTTATTTTAACCTATGCTTTATTAAATTTTATTTATGTTGTTTTATCCTATGCTTTATTAAATTGTATTTATGTTGTTTTATCCTATGCTTTATTAAATTGTATTTATGTTGTTTTATCCTATGCTTTATTAAATTGTATTTATGTTGTTTTATCCTATGCTTTATTAAATTGTATTTATGTTGTTTTATCCTATGCTTTATTAAATTGTATTTATGTTGTTTTATCCTATGCTTTATTAAATTGTATTTATGTTGTTTTATCCTATGCTTTATTAAATTGTATTTATGTTGTTTTATCCTGTGCTTTATTAAATTGTATTTATGTTGTTTTAACCTATGCTTTATTAAATTGTATTTATGTTGTTTTATCCTATGCTTTATTAAATTGTATTTATGTTGCTTTAACCTATGCTTTATTAAATTGTATTCATGTTGTTTTATCTTATGCTTTATTAAATTGTATTTATGTTGTTTTATCCTATGTTTTATTAAATTGAATTTATGTTGTTTTATCCTATGCTTTATTATATTGTATTTAATTTGTTTTATCCTAAGCTTTATTAAATTGTATTTATGTAGTTTTAGCCTA
The DNA here is from genome assembly GCF_046119375.1 of Phyllobates terribilis. Taxonomy (NCBI): domain Eukaryota; kingdom Metazoa; phylum Chordata; class Amphibia; order Anura; family Dendrobatidae; genus Phyllobates; species Phyllobates terribilis. The sequence continues at coordinate 23,101,525 of NW_027362778.1, forward strand.
TGCTTTATTAAATTGTATTTATGTTGTTTATCCTATGCTTTATTAAATTGTATTTATGTTGTTTATCCTATGTTTCATTAAATTGTATTTATGTTGTTTTCTCCTATGCTTTATTAAATTGTATTTATGTTGTTTTGTCCTATACTTTATTAAATTGTATTTATGTTATTTTATCCTATGCTTTATTAAATTGTAATTCTGTGGTTTTATCCTATGCTTTATTAAATTGTATTTATGTTGTTTTAAACTATGCTTTATTAAATTGTTTTTATGTTGTTTTGTCCTATGCTTTATTAAATTGTATTTATGTTATTTTAACCTATGCTTTATTAAATTTTATTTATGTTGTTTTATCCTATGCTTTATTAAATTGTATTTATGTTGTTTTATCCTATGCTTTATTAAATTGTATTTATGTTGTTTTATCCTATGCTTTATTAAATTGTATTTATGTTGTTTTATCCTATGCTTTATTAAATTGTATTTATGTTGTTTTATCCTATGCTTTATTAAATTGTATTTATGTTGTTTTATCCTTTGCTTTATTAAATTGTATTTATGTTGTTTTATCCTATGCTTTATTAAATTGTATTTATGTTGTTTTATCCTATGCTTTATTAAACTGTATTTATGTTGTTTTATCCTATGCTTTATTAAATTGTATTTATGTTGTTTTATCCTATGCTTTATTAAATTGTATTTATGTTGTTTTATCCTATGCTTTATTAAATTGTATTTATGTTGTTTTATCCTATGCTTTATTAAATTGTATTTATGTTGTTTTATCCTGTGCTTTATTAAATTGTATTTATGTTGTTTTAACCTATGCTTTATTAAATTGTATTTATGTTGTTTTATCCTATGCTTTATTAAATTGTATTTATGTTGCTTTAACCTATGCTTTATTAAATTGTATTCATGTTGTTTTATCTTATGCTTTATTAAATTGTATTTATGTTGTTTTATCCTATGTTTTATTAAACTGAATTTATGTTGTTTTATCCTATGCTTTATTATATTGTATTTAATTTGTTTTATCCTAAGCTTTATTAAATTGTATTTATGTAGTTTTAGCCTATGCTTTATTAAATTGTATTTATGTTGTTTATCCTATGCTTTATTAAATTGTATTTATGTTGTTTATCCTATGTTTCATTAAAATGTATTTATGTTGTTTTATCCTATGCTTTATTAAATTGTATTTATGTTGTTTTGTCCTATACTTTATTAAATTGTATTTATGTTGTTTTATCCTATGCTTTATTAAATTGTAATTCTGTGGTTTTATCCTATGCTTTATTAAATTGTATTTATGTTGTTTTAAACTATGCTTTATTAAATTGTTTTTATGTTGTTTTGTCCTATGCTTTATTAAATTGTATTTATGTTATTTTAACCTATGCTTTATTAAATTTTATTTATGTTGTTTTATCCTATGCTTTATTAAATTGTATTTATGTTGTTTTATCCTATGCTTTATTAAATTGTATTTATGTTGCTTTATCCTATGCTTTATTAAATTGTATTTATGTTGTTTTATCCTATGCTTTATTAAATTGTATTTATGTTGTTTTATCCTATGCTTTATTAAATTGTATTTATGTTGTTTTATCCTATGCTTTATTAAATTGTATTTATATTGTTTTAACCTATGCTTTATTAAATTGTATTTATGTTGTTTTATCATATGCTTTATTAAATTGTATTTATGTTGTTTTATCCTATGCTTTATTAAATTGTATTTATGTTGTTTTATCCTATGCTTTATTAAATTTTTATTTATGTTGTTTTATCCTATGCTTTATTAAATTGTATTTATGTTGTTTTATCCTATGCTTTATTAAATTGTATTTATGTTGTTTTAACCTATGCTTTATTAAATTGTATTTATTTTGTTTTATCCTATGCTTTATTAAATTGTATTTATGTTGCTTTAACCTATGCTTTATTAAATTGTATTCATGTTGTTTTATCTTATGCTTTATTAAATTGTATTTATGTTGTTTTATCCTATGCTTTATTAAATTGAATTTATGTTGTTTTATCCTATGCTTTATTATATTGTATTTAATTTGTTTTATCCTAAGCTTTATTAAATTGTATTTATGTAGTTTTAGCCTATGCTTTATTAAATTGTATTTATGTTGTTTATCCTATGCTTTATTAAATTGTATTTATGTTGTTTATCCTATGTTTCATTAAATTGTATTTATGTTGTTTTATCCTATGCTTTATTAAATTGTATTCATGTTGTTTTGTCTATACTTTATTAAATTGTATTTATGTTGTTTTATCCTATGCTTTATTAAATTGTAATTCTGTGGTTTTATCCTATGCTTTATTAAATTGTATTTATGTTGTTTTAAACTATGCTTTATTAAATTGTTTTTATGTTGTTTTGTCCTATGCTTTATTAAATTGTATTTATGTTATTTTAACCTATGCTTTATTAAATTTTATTTATGTTGTTTTATCCTATGCTTTATTAAATTGTATTTATGTTGTTTTATCCTATGCTTTATTAAATTGTATTTATGTTGTTTTATCCTATGCTTTATTAAATTGTATTTATGTTGTTTTATCCTATGCTTTATTAAATTGTATTTATGTTGTTTTATCCTATGCTTTATTAAATTGTATTTATGTTGTTTTATCCTATGCTTTATTAAATTGTATTTATGTTGTTTTATCCTGTGCTTTATTAAATTGTATTTATGTTGTTTTAACCTATGCTTTATTAAATTGTATTTATGTTGTTTTATCCTATGCTTTATTAAATTGTATTCATGTTGTTTTGTCTATACTTTATTAAATTGTATTTATGTTGTTTTATCCTATGCTTTATTAAATTGTAATTCTGTGGTTTTATCCTATGCTTTATTAAATTGTATTTATGTTGTTTTAAACTATGCTTTATTAAATTGTTTTTATGTTGTTTTGTCCTATGCTTTATTAAATTGTATTTATGTTATTTTAACCTATGCTTTATTAAATTTTATTTATGTTGTTTTATCCTATGCTTTATTAAATTGTATTTATGTTGTTTTATCCTATGCTTTATTAAATTGTATTTATGTTGTTTTATCCTATGCTTTATTAAATTGTATTTATGTTGTTTTATCCTATGCTTTATTAAATTGTATTTATGTTGTTTTATCCTATGCTTTATTAAATTGTATTTATGTTGTTTTATCCTATGCTTTATTAAATTGTATTTATGTTGTTTTATCCTATGCTTTATTAAATTGTATTTATGTTGTTTTATCCTGTGCTTTATTAAATTGTATTTATGTTGTTTTAACCTATGCTTTATTAAATTGTATTTATGTTGTTTTATCCTATGCTTTATTAAATTGTATTTATGTTGCTTTAACCTATGCTTTATTAAATTGTATTCATGTTGTTTTATCTTATGCTTTATTAAATTGTATTTATGTTGTTTTATCCTATGTTTTATTAAATTGAATTTATGTTGTTTTATCCTATGCTTTATTATATTGTATTTAATTTGTTTTATCCTAAGCTTTATTAAATTGTATTTATGTAGTTTTAGCCTATGCTTTATTAAATTGTATTTATGTTGTTTATCCTATGCTTTATTAAATTGTATTTATGTTGTTTATCCTATGTTTCATTAAATTGTATTTATGTTGTTTTCTCCTATGCTTTATTAAATTGTATTTATGTTGTTTTGTCCTATACTTTATTAAATTGTATTTATGTTATTTTATCCTATGCTTTATTAAATTGTAATTCTGTGGTTTTATCCTATGCTTTATTAAATTGTATTTATGTTGTTTTAAACTATGCTTTATTAAATTGTTTTTATGTTGTTTTGTCCTATGCTTTATTAAATTGTATTTATGTTATTTTAACCTATGCTTTATTAAATTTTATTTATGTTGTTTTATCCTATGCTTTATTAAATTGTATTTATGTTGTTTTATCCTATGCTTTATTAAATTGTATTTATGTTGTTTTATCCTATGCTTTATTAAATTGTATTTATGTTGTTTTATCCTATGCTTTATTAAATTGTATTTATGTTGTTTTATCCTATGCTTTATTAAATTGTATTTATGTTGTTTTATCCTTTGCTTTATTAAATTGTATTTATGTTGTTTTATCCTATGCTTTATTAAATTGTATTTATGTTGTTTTATCCTATGCTTTATTAAACTGTATTTATGTTGTTTTATCCTATGCTTTATTAAATTGTATTCATGTTGTTTTGTCTATACTTTATTAAATTGTATTTATGTTGTTTTATCCTATGCTTTATTAAATTGTAATTCTGTGGTTTTATCCTATGCTTTATTAAATTGTATTTATGTTGTTTTAAACTATGCTTTATTAAATTGTTTTTATGTTGTTTTGTCCTATGCTTTATTAAATTGTATTTATGTTTTTTAACCTATGCTTTATTAAATTTTATTTATGTTGTTTTATCCTATGCTTTATTAAATTGTATTTATGTTGTTTTATCCTATGCTTTATTAAATTGTATTTATGTTGTTTTATCCTATGCTTTATTAAATTGTATTTATGTTGTTTTATCCTATGCTTTATTAAATTGTATTTATGTTGTTTTATCCTATGCTTTATTAAATTGTATTTATGTTGTTTTATCCTATGCTTTATTAAATTGTATTTATGTTGTTTTATCCTGTGCTTTATTAAATTGTATTTATGTTGTTTTAACCTATGCTTTATTAAATTGTATTTATGTTGTTTTATCCTATGCTTTATTAAATTGTATTTATGTTGTTTTATCCTATGCTTTATTAAATTGTATTTATGTTGTTTTATCCTATGCTTTATTAAATTGTATTTATGTTGTTTTATCCTATGCTTTATTAAATTGTATTTATGTTGTTTTATCCTATGCTTTATTAAATTGTATTTATGTTGTTTTATCCTATGCTTTATTAAATTGTATTTATGTTGTTTTAACCTATGCTTTATTAAATTGTATTTATGTTGTTTTATCATATGCTTTATTAAATTGTATTTATGTTGTTTTATCCTATGCTTTATTAAATTGTATTTATGTTTTTTTATCCTATGCTTTATTAAATTTTTATTTATGTTGTTTTATCCTATGCTTTATTAAATTGTATTTATGTTGTTTTATCCTATGCTTTATTAAATTGTATTTATGTTGTTTTAACCTATGCTTTATTAAATTGTATTTATGTTGTTTTATCCTATGCTTTATTAAATTGTATTTATGTTGCTTTAACCTATGCTTTATTAAATTGTATTCATGTTGTTTTATCTTATGCTTTATTAAATTGTATTTATGTTGTTTTATCCTATGCTTTATTAAATTGAATTTATGTTGTTTTATCCTATGCTTTATTATATTGTATTTAATTTGTTTTATCCTAAGCTTTATTAAATTGTATTTATGTAGTTTTAGCCTATGCTTTATTAAATTGTATTTATGTTGTTTATCCTATGCTTTATTAAATTGTATTTATGTTGTTTATCCTATGTTTCATTAAATTGTATTTATGTTGTTTTATCCTATGCTTTATTAAATTGTATTCATGTTGTTTTGTCTATACTTTATTAAATTGTATTTATGTTGTTTTATCCTATGCTTTATTAAATTGTAATTCTGTGGTTTTATCCTATGCTTTATTAAATTGTATTTATGTTGTTTTAAACTATGCTTTATTAAATTGTTTTTATGTTGTTTTGTCCTATGCTTTATTAAATTGTATTTATGTTATTTTAACCTATGCTTTATTAAATTTTATTTATGTTGTTTTATCCTATGCTTTATTAAATTGTATTTATGTTGTTTTATCCTATGCTTTATTAAATTGTATTTATGTTGTTTTATCCTATGCTTTATTAAATTGTATTTATGTTGTTTTATCCTATGCTTTATTAAATTGTATTTATGTTGTTTTATCCTATGCTTTATTAAATTGTATTTATGTTGTTTTATCCTATGCTTTATTAAATTGTATTTATGTTGTTTTATCCTGTGCTTTATTAAATTGTATTTATGTTGTTTTAACCTATGCTTTATTAAATTGTATTTATGTTGTTTTATCCTATGCTTTATTAAATTGTATTTATGTTGCTTTAACCTATGCTTTATTAAATTGTATTCATGATGTTTTATCTTATGCTTTATTAAATTGTATTTATGTTGTTTTATCCTATGTTTTATTAAATTGAATTTATGTTGTTTTATCCTATGCTTTATTATATTGTATTTAATTTGTTTTATCCTAAGCTTTATTAAATTGTATTTATGTAGTTTTAGCCTATGCTTTATTAAATTGTATTTATGTTGTTTATCCTATGCTTTATTAAATTGTATTTATGTTGTTTATCCTATGTTTCATTAAATTGTATTTATGTTGTTTTATCCTATGCTTTATTAAATTGTATTTATGTTGTTTTGTCCTATACTTTATTAAATTGTATTTATGTTGTTTTATACTATGCTTTATTAAATTGTAATTCTGTGGTTTTATCCTATGCTTTATTAAATTGTATTTATGTTGTTTTAAACTATGCTTTATTAAATTGTTTTTATGTTGTTTTGTCCTATGCTTTATTAAATTGTATTTATGTTGTTTTATCCTATGCTTTATTAAATTATATTTATGTTGTTTTATCCTATGCTTTATTAAATTGTATTTATGTTGTTTTATCCTATGCTTTATTAAATTGTATTTATGTTTTTTTATCCTATGCTTTATTACATTTTTATTTATGTTGTTTTATCCTATGCTTTATTAAATTGTATTTATGTTGTTTTATCCTATGCTTTATTAAATTGTATTTATGTTGTTTTATCCTATGCTTTATTAAATTATATTTATGTTGTTTTATCCTATGCTTTATTAAATTGTATTCATGTTGTTTTATCTTATGCTTTATTAAATTGTATTTATGTTGTTTTATCCTATGCTTTATTAAATTGAATTTATGTTGTTTTATCCTATGCTTTATTATATTGTATTTAATTTGTTTTATCCTATGCTTTATTAAATTGTATTTATGTAGTTTTAGCCTATGCTTTATTAAATTGTATTTATGTTGTTTTATCCTATGCTTTATTAAATTGTATTTATGTTGTTTATCCTATGTTTCATTAAATTGTATTTATGTTGTTTTATCCTCTGCTTTATTAAATTGTATTTATGTTGTTTTGTCCTATGCTTTATTAAATTGTATTTATGTTGTTTTATCCTATGCTTTATTAAATTGTATTTCTGTGGTTTTATCCTATGCTTTATTAAATTGTATTTATGTTGTTTTAACCTATGCTTTATTAAATTTTATTTATGTTGTTTTATCCTATGCTTTATTAAATTGTATTTATGTTGTTTTATCCTATGCTTTATTAAATTGTATTTATGTTGTTTTATCCTATGCTTTATTAAATTTTTATTTATGTTGTTTTATCCTATGCTTTATTAAATTTTATTTATGTTGTTTTATCCTATGCTTTATTAAATTGTATTTATGTTGTTTTATCCTATGCTTTATTATATTGTATTTAATTTGTTTTATCCTATGCTTTATTAAATTGTATTAATGTTGTTTTATCCTATGCTTTATTAAATTGTATTTATGTTGTTTTATCCTATGCTTTATTAAATTGTATTTATGTTGTTTTATCCTATGCTTTATTAAATTTTTATTTATGTTGTTTTATCTTATGATTTATTAAATTTTATTTATGTTGTTTTATCCTATGCTTTATTAAATTGTATTTATGTTGTTTTATCCTATGCTTTATTAAATTGTATTTATGTTGTTTTAACCTATGCTTTATTAAATTGTATTTATGTTGTTTTATCCTATGCTTTATTAAATTGTATTTATGTTATTTTGACCTATGCTTTACTAAATTGTATTTATGTTGTTTTATCCTGTGCTTTATTAAATTGTATTTATGTTGTTTTAACCTATGCTTTATTAAATTGTATTTATGTTGTTTTATCCTATGCTTTATTAAATTGTATTTATGTTGTTTTATCCTATGCTTTATTAAATTGTATTTATGTTGTTTTATCCTAAGCTTTATTAAATTGTATTTATGTTGTTTTATCCTATGCTTTATTAAATTGTATTTATGTTGTTTTAACCTATGCTTTATTAAATTGTATTTATGTTGCTTTAACATATGCTTTATTAAATTGTATTTATGTTTTTTTGTCTTATGCTTTATTAAATTGTATTTATGTTGTTTTATCCTGTGCTTTATTAAAATGTATTTATGTTGTTTTATCCTATGCTTTATTAAATTTTATTTATGTTGTTTTATCCTATGCTTTATTAAATTTTATTTATGTTGTTTTATCCTATGCTTTATTAAATTTTATTTATTTTGTTTTATCCTGTGCTTTATTAAATTGTATTTATGTTGTTTTATATTATGCTTTATTAAATTGAATTTATGTTGTTTTATCCTATGCTTTATTAAATTGTATTTATGTTGTTTTAACCTATGCTTTATTAAATTATATTTATGTTGTTTTATCCTATGCTTTATTAAATTGTATTCATGTTGTTTTATCTTATGCTTTATTAAATTGTATTTATGTTGTTTTATCCTATGCTTTATTAAATTGAATTTATGTTGTTTTATCCTATGCTTTATTATATTGTATTTAATTTGTTTTATCCTATGCTTTATTAAATTGTATTTATGTAGTTTTAGCCTATGCTTTATTAAATTGTATTTATGTTGTTTTATCCTATGCTTTATTAAATTGTATTTATGTTGTTTATCCTATGTTTCATTAAATTGTATTTATGTTGTTTTATCCTCTGCTTTATTAAATTGTATTTATGTTGTTTTGTCCTATGCTTTATTAAATTGTATTTATGTTGTTTTATCCTATGCTTTATTAAATTGTATTTCTGTGGTTTTATCCTATGCTTTATTAAATTGTATTTATGTTGTTTTAACCTATGCTTTATTAAATTTTATTTATGTTGTTTTATTCTATGCTTTATTAAATTGTATTTATGTTGTTTTATCCTATGCTTTATTAAATTGTATTTATGTTGTTTTTTCCTATGCTTTATTAAATTTTTATTTATGTTGTTTTATCCTATGCTTTATTAAATTTTATTTATGTTGTTTTATCCTATGCTTTATTAAATTGTATTTATGTTGTTTTATCCTATGCTTTATTAAATTGTATTTATGTTGTTTTATGCTATGCTTTATTAAATTTTATTTATGTTGTTTTATCCTATGCTTTATTAAATTGTATTTATGTTGTTTTATCCTATGCTTTATTAAATTTTTATTCATGTTGTTTTATCCTATGCTTTATTAAATTTTATTTATGTTGTTTTATCCTATGCTTTATTAAATTGTATTTATGTTGTTTTATCCTATGCTTTATTAAATTGTATTTATGTTGTTTTAACCTATGCTTTATTAAATTGTATTTATGTTGTTTTATCCTATGCTTTATTAAATTGTATTTATGTTATTTTGACCTATGCTTTACTAAATTGTATTTATGTTGTTTTATCCTGTGCTTTATTAAATTGTATTTATGTTGTTTTAACCTATGCTTTATTAAATTGTATTTATGTTGTTTTATCCTATGCTTTATTAAATTGTATTTATGTTGTTTTATCCTATGCTTTATTAAATTGTATTTATGTTGTTTTATCCTAAGCTTTATTAAATTGTATTTATGTTGTTTTATCCTATGCTTTATTAAATTGTATTTATGTTGTTTTAACCTATGCTTTATTAAATTGTATTTATGTTGCTTTAACATATGCTTTATTAAATTGTATTTATGTTTTTTTGTCTTATGCTTTATTAAATTGTATTTATGTTGTTTTATCCTGTGCTTTATTAAATTGTATTTATGTTGTTTTAACCTATGCTTTATTAAATTGTATTTATGTTGCTTTAACCTATGCTTTATTAAATTGTATTCATGTTGTTTTATCTTATGCTTTATTAAATTGTATTTATGTTGTTTTATCCTATGCTTTATTAAATTGAATTTATGTTGTTTTATCCTATGCTTTATTATATTGTATTTAATTTGTTTTATCCTAAGCTTTATTAAATTGTATTTATGTAGTTTTAGCCTATGCTTTATTAAATTGTATTTATGTTGTTTATCCTATGCTTTATTAAATTGTATTTATGTTGTTTATCCTATGTTTCATTAAATTGTATTTATGTTGTTTTCTCCTATGCTTTATTAAATTGTATTTATGTTGTTTTGTCCTATACTTTATTAAATTGTATTTATGTTATTTTATCCTATGCTTTATTAAATTGTAATTCTGTGGTTTTATCCTATGCTTTATTAAATTGTATTTATGTTGTTTTAAACTATGCTTTATTAAATTGTTTTTATGTTGTTTTGTCCTATGCTTTATTAAATTGTATTTATGTTATTTTAACATATGCTTTATTAAATTTTATTTATGTTGTTTTATCCTATGCTTTATTAAATTGTATTTATGTTGTTTTATCCTATGCTTTATTAAATTGTATTTATGTTGTTTTATCCTATGCTTTATTAAATTGTATTTATGTTGTTTTATCCTATGCTTTATTAAATTGTATTTATGTTGTTTTATCCTTTGCTTTATTAAATTGTATTTATGTTGTTTTATCCTATGCTTTATTAAATTGTATTTATGTAGTTTTATCCTATGCTTTATTAAACTGTATTTATGTTGTTTTAACCTATGCTTTATTAAATTGTATTTATGTTGTTTTATCATATGCTTTATTAAATTGTATTTATGTTGTTTTATCCTATGCTTTATTAAATTGTATTTATGTTTTTTTATCCTATGCTTTATTAAATTTTTATTTATGTTGTTTTATCCTATGCTTTATTAAATTTTATTTATGTTGTTTTATCCTATGCTTTATTAAATTGTATTTATGTTGTTTTATCCTATGCTTTATTATATTGTATTTAATTTGTTTTATCCTATGCTTTATTAAATTGTATTTATGTAGTTTTAGCCTATGCTTTATTAAATTGTATTTATGTTGTTTTATCCTATGCTTTATTAAATTGTATTTATGTTGTTTATCCTATGTTTCATTAAATTGTATTTATGTTGTTTTATCCTATGCTTTATTAAATTGTATTTATGTTGTTTTGTCCTATGCTTTATTAAATTGTATTTATGTTGTTTTATCCTATGCTTTATTAAATTGTATTTCTGTGGTTTTATCCTATGCTTTATTAAATTGTATTTATGTTGTTTTAACCTATGCTTTATTAAATTTTATTTATGTTGTTTTATCCTATGCTTTATTAAATTGTATTTATGTTGTTTTATCCTATGCTTTATTAAATTGTATTTATGTTGTTTTATCCTATGCTTTATTAAATTTTTATTTATGTTGTTTTATCCTATGCTTTATTAAATTTTATTTATGTTGTTTTATCCTATGCTTTATTAAATTGTATTTATGTTGTTTTATCCTATGCTTTATTAAATTGTATTTATGTTGTTTTATGCTATGCTTTATTAAATTTTATTTATGTTGTTTTATCCTATGCTTTATTAAATTGTATTTATGTTGTTTTATCCTATGCTTTATTAAATTTTTATTTATGTTGTTTTATCCTATGCTTTATTAAATTGTATTTATGTTGTTTTATCCTATGCTTTATTAAATTGTATTTATGCTGTTTTAACCTATGCTTTATTAAATTTTATTTATGTTGTTTTATCCTATGCTTTATTAAATTGTATTTATGTTGTTTTATCCTATGCTTTATTAAATTGTATTTATGTTGTTTTATCCTATGCTTTATTAAATTTTTATTTATGTTGTTTTATCCTATGCTTTATTAAATTTTATTTATGTTGTTTTATCCTATGCTTTATTAAATTGTATTTATGTTGTTTTAACCTATGCTTTATTAAATTTTATTTATGTTGTTTTATCCTATGCTTTATTAAATTGTATTTATGTTGTTTTATCCTATGCTTTATTAAATTGTATTTATGTTGTTTTATCCTATGCTTTATTAAATTTTTATTTATGTTGTTTTATCCTATGCTTTATTAAATTTTATTTATGTTGTTTTATCCTATGCTTTATTAAATTGTATTTATGTTGTTTTATCCTATGCTTTATTATATTGTATTTAAATTGTTTTATCCTATGCTTTATTAAATTGTATTAATGTTGTTTTATCCTATGCTTTATTAAATTGTATTTATGTTGTTTTATCCTATGCTTTATTAAATTGTATTTATGTTGTTTTATCCTATGCTTTATTAAATTTTTATTTATGTTGTTTTATCCTATGATTTATTAAATTTTATTTATGTTGTTTTATCCTATGCTTTATTAAATTGTATTTATGTTGTTTTATCCTATGCTTTATTAAATTGTATTTATGTTGTTTTAACCTATGCTTTATTAAATTGTATTTATGTTGTTTTATCCTATGCTTTATTAAATTGTATTTATGTTATTTTGACCTATGCTTTACTAAATTGTATTTATGTTGTTTTATCCTGTGCTTTATTAAATTGTATTTATGTTGTTTTAACCTATGCTTTATTAAATTGTATTTATGTTGTTTTATTCTAAGCTTTATTAAATTGTATTTATGTTGTTTTATCCTATGCTTTATTAAATTGTATTTATGTTGTTTTAACCTATGCTTTATTAAATTGTATTTATGTTGCTTTAACATATGCTTTATTAAATTGTATTTATGTTTTTTTGTCTTATGCTTTATTAAATTGTATTTATGTTGTTTTATCCTGTGCTTTATTAAAATGTATTTATGTTGTTTTATCCTATGCTTTATTAAATTTTATTTATGTTGTTTTATCCTATGCTTTATTAAATTTTATTTATGTTGTTTTATCCTATCCTTTATTAAATTTTATTTATTTTGTTTTATCCTGTGCTTTATTAAATTGTATTTATGTTGTTTTATATTATGCTTTATTAAATTGAATTTATGTTGTTTTATCCTATGCTTTATTAAATTGTATTTATGTTGTTTTATCCTATGCTTTATTAAATTGTATTTATGTTGTTTATCCTATGTTTCATTAAATTGTATTAATGTTGTTTTATCCTATGCTTTATTAAATTGTATTTATGTTGTTTTATCCTATGCTTTATTATATTGTATTTAATTTGTTTTATCCTATGCTTTATTAAATTGTATTAATGTTGTTTTATCCTATGCTTTATTAAATTGTATTTATGTTGTTTTATCCTATGCTTTATTAAATTGTATTTATGTTGTTTTATCCTATGCTTTATTAAATTTTTATTTATGTTGTTTTATCCTATGATTTATTAAATTTTATTTATGTTGTTTTATCCTATGCTTTATTAAATTGTATTTATGTTGTTTTATCCTATGCTTTATTAAATTGTATTTATGTTGTTTTAACCTATGCTTTATTAAATTGTATTTATGTTGTTTTATCCTATGCTTTATTAAATTGTATTTATGTTATTTTGACCTATGCTTTACTAAATTGTATTTATGTTGTTTTATCCTGTGCTTTATTAAATTGTATTTATGTTGTTTTAACCTATGCTTTATTAAATTGTATTTATGTTGTTTTATTCTAAGCTTTATTAAATTGTATTTATGTTGTTTTATCCTATGCTTTATTAAATTGTATTTATGTTGTTTTAACCTATGCTTTATTAAATTGTATTTATGTTGCTTTAACATATGCTTTATTAAATTGTATTTATGTTTTTTTGTCTTATGCTTTATTAAATTGTATTTATGTTGTTTTATCCTGTGCTTTATTAAAATGTATTTATGTTGTTTTATCCTATGCTTTATTAAATTTTATTTATGTTGTTTTATCCTATGCTTTATTAAATTTTATTTATGTTGTTTTATCCTATCCTTTATTAAATTTTATTTATTTTGTTTTATCCTGTGCTTTATTAAATTGTATTTATGTTGTTTTATATTATGCTTTATTAAATTGAATTTATGTTGTTTTATCCTATGCTTTATTAAATTGTATTTATGTTGTTTTATCCTATGCTTTATTAAATTGTATTTATGTTGTTTATCCTATGTTTCATTAAATTGTATTTATGTTGTTTTATCCTCTGCTTTATTAAATTGTATTTATGTTGTTTTGTCCTATGCTTTATTAAATTGTATTTATGTTGTTTTATCCTATGCTTTATTAAATTGTATTTCTGTGGTTTTATCCTATGCTTTATTAAATTGTATTTATGTTGTTTTAACCTATGCTTTATTAAATTTTATTTATGTTGTTTTATCCTATGCTTTATTAAATTGTATTTATGTTGTTTTATCCTATGCTTTATTAAATTGTATTTATGTTGTTTTATCCTATGCTTTATTAAATTTTTATTTATGTTGTTTTATCCTATGCTTTATTAAATTTTATTTATGTTGTTTTATCCTATGCTTTATTAAATTGTATTTATGTTGTTTTATCCTATGCTTTATTAAATTGTATTTATGTTGTTTTATGCTATGCTTTATTAAATTTTATTTATGTTGTTTTATCCTATGCTTTATTAAATTGTATTTATGTTGTTTTATCCTATGCTTTATTAAATTTTTATTTATGTTGTTTTATCCTATGCTTTATTAAATTGTATTTATGTTGTTTTATCCTATGCTTTATTAAATTGTATTTATGCTGTTTTAACCTATGCTTTATTAAATTTTATTTATGTTGTTTTATCCTATGCTTTATTAAATTGTATTTATGTTGTTTTATCCTATGCTTTATTAAATTGTATTTATGTTGTTTTATCCTATGCTTTATTAAATTTTTATTTATGTTGTTTTATCCTATGCTTTATTAAATTTTATTTATGTTGTTTTATCCTATGCTTTATTAAATTGTATTTATGTTGTTTTAACCTATGCTTTATTAAATTTTATTTATGTTGTTTTATCCTATGCTTTATTAAATTGTATTTATGTTGTTTTATCCTATGCTTTATTAAATTGTATTTATGTTGTTTTATCCTATGCTTTATTAAATTTTTATTTATGTTGTTTTATCCTATGCTTTATTAAATTTTATTTATGTTGTTTTATCCTATGCTTTATTAAATTGTATTTATGTTGTTTTATCCTATGTTTTATTATATTGTATTTAATTTGTTTTATCCTATGCTTTATTAAATTGTATTAATGTTGTTTTATCCTATGCTTTATTAAATTGTATTTATGTTGTTTTATCCTATGCTTTATTAAATTGTATTTATGTTGTTTTATCCTATGCTTTATTACATTTTTATTTATGTTGTTTTATCCTATGATTTATTAAATTTTATTTATGTTGTTTTATCCTATGCTTTATTAAATTGTATTTATGTTGTTTTATCCTATGCTTTATTAAATTGTATTTATGTTGTTTTAACCTATGCTTTATTAAATTGTATTTATGTTGTTTTATCCTATGCTTTATTAAATTGTATTTATGTTATTTTGACCTATGCTTTACTAAATTGTATTTATGTTGTTTTATCCTGTGCTTTATTAAATTGTATTTATGTTGTTTTAACCTATGCTTTATTAAATTGTATTTATGTTGTTTTATTCTAAGCTTTATTAAATTGTATTTATGTTGTTTTATCCTATGCTTTATTAAATTGTATTTATGTTGTTTTAACCTATGCTTTATTAAATTGTATTTATGTTGCTTTAACATATGCTTTATTAAATTGTATTTATGTTTTTTTGTCTTATGCTTTATTAAATTGTATTTATGTTGTTTTATCCTGTGCTTTATTAAAATGTATTTATGTTGTTTTATCCTATGCTTTATTAAATTTTATTTATGTTGTTTTATCCTATGCTTTATTAAATTTTATTTATGTTGTTTTATCCTATCCTTTATTAAATTTTATTTATTTTGTTTTATCCTGTGCTTTATTAAATTGTATTTATGTTGTTTTATATTATGCTTTATTAAATTGAATTTATGTTGTTTTATCCTATGCTTTATTAAATTGTATTTATGTTGTTTTAACCTATGCTTTATTAAATTATATTTATGTTGTTTTATCCTATGCTTTATTAAATTGTATTCATGTTGTTTTATCTTATGCTTTATTAAATTGTATTTATGTTGTTTTATCCTATGCTTTATTAAATTGAATTTATGTTGTTTTATCCTATGCTTTATTATATTGTATTTAATTTGTTTTATCCTATGCTTTATTAAATTGTATTTATGTAGTTTTAGCCTATGCTTTATTAAATTGTATTTATGTTGTTTTATCCTATGCTTTATTAAATTGTATTTATGTTGTTTATCCTATGTTTCATTAAATTGTATTTATGTTGTTTTATCCTCTGCTTTATTAAATTGTATTTATGTTGTTTTGTCCTATGCTTTATTAAATTGTATTTATGTTGTTTTATCCTATGCTTTATTAAATTGTATTTCTGTGGTTTTATCCTATGCTTTATTAAATTGTATTTATGTTGTTTTAACCTATGCTTTATTAAATTTTATTTATGTTGTTTTATTCTATGCTTTATTAAATTGTATTTATGTTGTTTTATCCTATGCTTTATTAAATTGTATTTATGTTGTTTTATCCTATGCTTTATTAAATTTTTATTTATGTTGTTTTATCCTATGCTTTATTAAATTGTATTTATGTTGTTTTATCCTATGCTTTATTAAATTGTATTTATGTTGTTTTATCCTATGCTTTATTAAATTGTATTTATGTTGTTTTATCCTATGCTTTATTAAATTGTATTTATGTTGTTTTATCCTATGCTTTATTAAATTGTATTTATGTTGTTTTATCCTATGCTTTATTAAATTGTATTTATGTTGTTTTATCCTATGCTTTATTAAATTGTATTTATGTTGTTTTATCCTGTGCTTTATTAAATTGTATTTATGTTGTTTTAACCTATGCTTTATTAAATTGTATTTATGTTGTTTTATCCTATGCTTTATTAAATTGTATTTATGTTGCTTTAACCTATGCTTTATTAAATTGTATTCATGTTGTTTTATCTTATGCTTTATTAAATTGTATTTATGTTGTTTTATCTTATGCTTTATTAAATTGTATTTATGTTGTTTTATCCTATGTTTTATTAAATTGTATTTATGTTGTTTTATCCTATGCTTTATTAAATTGTATTTATGTTGTTTTGTCCTATACTTTATTAAATTGTATTTATGTTGTTTTATCCTATGCTTTATTAAATTGTAATTCTGTGGTTTTATCCTATGCTTTATTAAATTGTATTTATGTTGTTTTAAACTATGCTTTATTAAATTGTTTTTATGTTGTTTTGTCCTATGCTTTATTAAATTGTATTTATGTTGTTTTATCCTATGCTTTATTAAATTGTATTTATGTTGTTTTATCCTATGCTTTATTAAATTGTATTTATGTTGTTTTATCCTATGCTTTATTAAATTGTATTTATGTTTTTTTATCCTATGCTTTATTAAATTTTTATTTATGTTGTTTTATCCTATGCTTTATTAAATTGTATTTATGTTGTTTTATCCTATGCTTTATTAAATTGTATTTATGTTGTTTTATCCTATGCTTTATTAAATTATATTTATGTTGTTTTATCCTATGCTTTATTAAATTGTATTCATGTTGTTTTATCTTATGCTTTATTAAATTGTATTTATGTTGTTTTATCCTATGCTTTATTAAATTGAATTTATGTTGTTTTATCCTATGCTTTATTATATTGTATTTAATTTGTTTTATCCTATGCTTTATTAAATTGTATTTATGTAGTTTTAGCCTATGCTTTATTAAATTGTATTTATGTTGTTTTATCCTATGCTTTATTAAATTGTATTTATGTTGTTTATCCTATGTTTCATTAAATTGTATTTATGTTGTTTTATCCTCTGCTTTATTAAATTGTATTTATGTTGTTTTGTCCTATGCTTTATTAAATTGTATTTATGTTGTTTTATCCTATGCTTTATTAAATTGTATTTCTGTGGTTTTATCCTATGCTTTATTAAATTGTATTTATGTTGTTTTAACCTATGCTTTATTAAATTTTATTTATGTTGTTTTATCCTATGCTTTATTAAATTGTATTTATGTTGTTTTATCCTATGCTTTATTAAATTGTATTTATGTTGTTTTATCCTATGCTTTATTAAATTTTTATTTATGTTGTTTTATCCTATGCTTTATTAAATTTTATTTATGTTGTTTTATCCTGTGCTTTATTAAAATGTATTTATGTTGTTTTATCCTATGCTTTATTAAATTTTATTTATGTTGTTTTATCCTATGCTTTATTAAATTTTATTTATGTTGTTTTATCCTATGCTTTATTAAATTTTATTTATGTTGTTTTATCCTATCCTTTATTAAATTTTATTTATTTTGTTTTATCCTGTGCTTTATTAAATTGTATTTATGTTGTTTTATATTATGCTTTATTAAATTGAATTTATGTTGTTTTATCCTATGCTTTATTAAATTGTATTTATGTTGTTTTAACCTATGCTTTATTAAATTATATTTATGTTGTTTTATCCTATGCTTTATTAAATTGTATTCATGTTGTTTTATCTTATGCTTTATTAAATTGTATTTATGTTGTTTTATCCTATGCTTTATTAAATTGAATTTATGTTGTTTTATCCTATGCTTTATTATATTGTATTTAATTTGTTTTATCCTATGCTTTATTAAATTGTATTTATGTAGTTTTAGCCTATGCTTTATTAAATTGTATTTATGTTGTTTTATCCTATGCTTTATTAAATTGTATTTATGTTGTTTATCCTATGTTTCATTAAATTGTATTTATGTTGTTTTATCCTCTGCTTTATTAAATTGTATTTATGTTGTTTTGTCCTATGCTTTATTAAATTGTATTTATGTTGTTTTATCCTATGCTTTATTAAATTGTATTTCTGTGGTTTTATCCTATGCTTTATTAAATTGTATTTATGTTGTTTTAACCTATGCTTTATTAAATTTTATTTATGTTGTTTTATTCTATGCTTTATTAAATTGTATTTATGTTGTTTTATCCTATGCTTTATTAAATTGTATTTATGTTGTTTTATCCTATGCTTTATTAAATTGTATTTATGTTGTTTTATCCTATGCTTTATTAAATTTCATTTATGTTGTTGTATCCTATGCTTTATTAAATTGTATTTATGTTGTTTTATCCTGTGCTTTATTAAATTGTATTTATGTGGTTTTATCCTATGCTTTATTAAATTGTATTTATGTTGTTTAATCCTATGCTTTATTAAATTGTATTTATGTGGTTTTATCCTATGCTTTATTAAATTGTATTTATGTTGTTTTATCCTATGCTTTATTAAATTGTATTTATGTTGTTTTATCCTATGCTTTATAAATTGTATTTATGTTGTTTTATCCTATGCTCTATTAAATTGTATTTATGTTGTTTTATCCTATGCTTTATTAAATTGTATTTATGTTGTTTTAACCTATGCTTTATTAAATTGTATTTATGTTGTTTTATCCTATGCTTTATTAAATTGTATTTATGTTGTTTTATCCTATGCTTTATTAAATTGTATTTATGTTGTTTTATCCTCTGCTTTATTAACTTGTATTTATGTTGTTTTAACCAATGCTTTATTAAATTGTATTTATGTTGTTTTTTCCTATGCTTTATTAAATTGTATTTATGTTGTTTTAACCTATGCTTTATTATATTGTATTTATGTCGTTTTATCCTATGCTTTATTAAATTGTATTCATGTTGTTTTATCCTATGCTTTATTAAATTGTATTTATGTTGTTTTATCCTATGCTTTATTAAATTGTATTTATGCTATTTTGACCTATGCTTTACTAAATTGTATTTATGTTGTTGTATCCTATGCTTTATTAAATTGTATTTATGTTGTTTTATCCTATGCTTTATAAATTGTATTTATGTTGTTTTATCCTATGCTCTATTAAATTGTATTTATGTTGTTTTATCCTATGATTTATTAAATTGTATTTATGTTGTTTTATCCTATGCTTTATTAAATTGTATTTATGTTGTTTTATCCTATGCTTTATTAAATTGTATTTATGTTGTTTTAACCTATGCTTTATTAAATTGTATTCATGTTGTTTTATCTTATGCTTTATTAAATTGTATTTATGTTGTTTTAACATATGCTTTATTAAATTGTATTTATGTTGTTTTGTCCTATGCTTTATTAAATTGTATTTATGTTGTTTATCCTATGTTTCATTAAATTGTATTTATGTTGTTTTATCCTATGCTTTATTAAATTGTATTTATGTTGTTTTGTCCTATGCTTTATTAATTTGTATTTATGTTGTTTTATCCTATGCTTTATTAAATTGTATTTCTGTGGTTTTATCCTATGCTTTATTAAAATGTACTTATGTTGTTTTAAACTATGCTTTATTAAATTGTATTTATGTTGTTTTGTCCTATGCTTTATTAAATTGTATTTATGTTGTTTTAACCTATGTTTTATTAAATTTTATTTATGTTGTTTTATCCTATGCTTTATTAAATTGTATTTATGTTGTTTTATCCTATGCTTTATTAAATTGTATTTATGTTGTTTTATCCTATGCTTTATTAAATTTCATTTATGTTGTTTTATCCTATGCTTTATTAAATTGTATTTATGTTGTTTTATCCTTTGTTTTATTAAATTGTATTTATGTTGTTTTAACCTATGCTTTATTAAATTGTATTTATGTTGTTTTATCCTATTCTTTATTAAATTGTATTTATGTTGCTTTATCCTATGCTTTATTAAATTTTATTTATGTTGTTTTATCCTATGCTTTATTAAATTGTATTTATGTTGTTTTATCCTATGCTTTATTAAATTGTATTCATGTTGTTTTATCTTATGCTTTATTAAATTGTATTTATGTTGTTTTATCCTATGCTTTATTAAATTGAATTTATGTTGTTTTATAATATGCTTTATTAAATTTTATTTATGTTGTTTTATCCTATGCTTTATTAAATTGTATTTATGTTGTTTTATCCTATGCTTTATTAAATTGTATTTATGCTATTTTGACCTATGCTTTACTAAATTGTATTTATGTTGTTGTATCCTATGCTTTATTAAATTGTATTTATGTTGTTTTATCCTGTGTTTTATTAAATTGTATTTATGTGGTTTTATCCTATGCTTTATTAAATAGTATTTATGTTGTTTAATCCTATGTGTAACGGGTCCGGGAGGCGGAACCTCTGAGCTACTATACAAGGGGGCGGCCCTTGTAAGGGAGCGGGTGGCAGTCTCTGGGTGAACGGACAGGGAGTTACGGCAAGTGATCAGGGCAGTCTCTGGGTAAGGGGTAGGTACGACCTGTGATGGCAGAGCCTCCGGGTAGGCTAGCAGGCAGATGGTAGATGTGTGCTCCCAGGTGAGCAAGCGAGAGTCTCTGGAATAGCAGGTGGTCACGGCACGTGACGGCGGAACCTCCGGGCTGGCAGGCAGGTAGGTAACGGAGAAGCGCTCCCAGGTGAGCGGGCAAGAGTCTCTGGAATAGCTGGTGGTCACCGCACGTGACAACGGGACCTCCGGGCTGGCAAGCAGGCAGGTAACGGAGATGCGCTCCCAGGTGAGCGGGCAAGAGTCTCTGAGATAGCTGGTGGTCACAGCACGTGACAACGGAGCCTCCGGGCTGGCAAGCAGGCAGGTAGCGGAGAAGCGCTCCCAGGTGAGCGGGCAAGCTGGTCCATAGACAGACTGACCGGAGTTGTAAGGCAGACCGTCGGACCTCAGGCAAGCAGGCAGGTAGCTGATGTGCGCTCCCAGGTGAGCGGACAAGTTGGTCCTTAGACAGACTGACCGGAGTTGTAAGGCAGACCGTCGGACCTCAGGCAGGCAGGCAGGTAACAAGTATTCAGGCAGGAATCAGGCAGGTAACTAGCAGGAAACTGGCAGGAAACTGGCAACGGGACCTGAGGGCTGAAGCACAGGTGAGACACAGGTGCAAACAACATTGCTCGGGCACCTCCATTTTGGAGGAGGTGCCTTATATATGATGAAGTCCTCCGGCCATTGGCCGGGGACTCCTTAGGACGGCGCGCGCGGCCCCTTTAAGAGGAGGGGAGCGCGCGCGCGCGCGCCCTAAGCACAGGGGCCGGGAAGGAGCGCGCGCTGAGAGCAGAGCGGGAGGAGGTCGCCGGGAAGGAGCGCGCGCTGACAGCAGAGCGGAGAGAGGACGCCGGGCACAGAGCAGAGCATCCCTGCCTAGCAGAGGGCAGGGACGCCAGCGCTACAGTACCCCCCCCTTTAGGCCCCCCCTTTTTTAGGCCAGACAGAAATTTAGCTAGGATGAGAGGGGCATGGATGTTCTCCCGGGGCTCCCACGTTCTCTCCTCAGGACCAAACCCCTTCCAATCTACCAGAAAAAAGGTCTTTCCTCTTACCCTTTTGGTGGCAAGAATGTTCTCTACCTCAAACTCGTCCTCAGCAGAAACCGGAGCAGGAGGCGTACCTGTAGACTTGGAAAAAGAGTTAAGCACCACAGGTTTGAGGAGAGACACATGGAAGGAGTTAGGGATCCATCGCTATATGCTGCCAGGGGGCAGCAGGTACTGGCAGAGGTAGGAGGCGGCCGGCCGGCAGGTGTCTCGGAACTTTGTTGCGGGCGCAGGACACACAGGCAGAAACAAAGTCTATTACATCCTTGTGCAGGTTAGGCCACCAGTAGTGCCGGGTAATAAGCTGGAGGGTCTTTTTCTGACCGGCGTGGCCAGCTAGTTTAGACGAATGACCCCAGTGTAGGATCTTCTCCCGATCAGGTACTGGTACGAACGTCTTACCAGGAGGAAGACGATTTAGACTCACGGGAGCCACCTGCATTACTCTGGCGGGATCGATGATATGTTTCGGATCCTCCTCGAGATCAGACACCAGAAAGGACCGAGACAAGGCGTCCGCCTTGACGTTTTTGTCAGCCGGGCGAAAATGAAGGACAAAATCAAAATGAGCAAAAAACAAGGACCACCGGGCTTGGCGCGGGTTAAGTCTCTGGGCATGCTGGAGGTAAGCCAAGTTCTTGTGGTCAGTGTAAATTATTACCGGGTGAAGAGCCCCCTCGAGCAGGTAACGCCACTCCTCCAATGCCAGTTTGATGGCCAATAACTCTCGGTCTCCTATGGAATAGTTGCGCTCAGAGGAGGAGAAGAGTTTAGAGAAGAAGCCACAAGTTACCATCCTCCCGGAAGATGATTTTTGAGTAAGTACCGCTCCGGCTCCAGAGGAGGAGGCGTCAACTTCCAGGAAGAACTGTTTGTTGCCATCTGGGCGATGCAGCACCGGGGCGGAATAGAAGGCCTGTTTAAGGGAAAGAAAGACCTCCTCTGCTTCGGGTGGCCACTCTTTGGGATTAGTACCTTTACGGGTGAGCGCAGAAATTGGGGCCGTCCGGGAAGAGAAGTGTGGTATGAAGAGGCGGTAGTAGTTGGCGAAGCCCAGGAATCGCTGAATGGTCTTCAACCCCTCCGGTCGGGGCCATTTCTCGATGGCAGACAGTTTCTCAGGATCCATTTGTAGGCCGGTCTGAGAGATAATGTAGCCCAGAAACGGAAGCGAGGTCTGCTCAAAGAGGCACTTCTCAAATTTAGCGTAGAGATGGTTCTGCCTTAGCCTGAGCAGGACCTGACGAACGTCCCTCCGGTGAGTCTGGAGATCCGGAGAGAAGACCAAGATGTCGTCCAGGTACACCACTACGCAGGAGTAGAGAAGGTCCCGGAAGATGTCATTGACCAACTCTTGAAAGACGGCAGGAGCGTTACAGAGACCAAAGGGCATTACCAGGTATTCATAGTGGCCGTCCCGGGTGTTGAATGCCGTCTTCCATTCATCCCCCTGACGAATACGAACCAGGTTGTACGCCCCACGAAGGTCCAGTTTGGTGAAGATCCTAGCCCCCTCAGGCGATCAAATAATTCTGGAATGAGCGGAAGGGGGTACTTATTCTTCACCGTGATCAGGTTTAGGCTTCTATAGTCTATACAGGGACGGAGAGAGCCGTCCTTCTTTTTGACGAAAAAGAAGCCTGCTCCCGCCGGGGAGGTAGATTTCCGGATGAATCCTCTGGCCAGATTCTCCTCAATATATTCGGACATTGACCGGGTCTCAGCAGCGGATAAAGGATAGATACGCCCACGGGGAGGAGTAGTACCGGGTAGCAGATCGATGGGACAGTCGTATGGTCTATGTGGTGGTAATGTCTCTGCCTCCTTTTTATTAAAGACATCTGCATAAGACCAATAAGGAATCGGAAGTCCAGGTAGATTAGCTGGGGTAGGAGAGGGACGGACGGGATGGACGGGAACCAGGCAGGTTTTATGACAGTCTTGTCCCCAGCGAAGGACCTCTCCGGTTTGCCAGTCTAGCACGGGTGCATGTCTCTGGAGCCAGGGCAGACCTAGCAAGAGGGCGTGAGAGAGTCCAGGCAGAACATGAAAGGAGATACTTTCAGAATGCAGCATTCCCACCTGCAGGGTAATGGATTCGGTGATGAGTTGAATGGGGCGAGGTAAGAGGCCCCCATCCACGGCAGTGACAGACAAGGGTACAGCCAGAGGTTTGGTGGGGATGTGGTATTTCTCAACCAGGGACTGTGAAATAAGGTTCCCGGCTGCTCCAGAGTCAAGTTGGGCTAGTTCGAAATAACGGTTCTCCCCGTAGATGATCGAAACTGACAACAGCAGGGATGGAGAGGATTTATTCTTGTCTAGGTGGACCTCTCTGAGCGAACCTAGACACAGGCGTTTCCCGACCTCTCCGGGCAGGCACGGATCCGGTGCTCCTTACTGCCACAGTAGAAGCAGCTCCCCTCGGCACGGCGTGAGTCCTGACGGGTTTTGACCATCTTGGTCTGGTCGACCTGCATAGGCTCAGGAGAGTGTACCTGGGGAGAGATGGAGGGAATGACGGGTTTCTGGAAAGTAGGAGCTAAACGTGGAATCCTTCTCTCACGGGTGACCTCTTTGGCACGCTCCTGGAACCGTAGGTCAATCCGGGTGGCAAGGGTTATTAGATCATCGAGAGAGGTAGGAATGTCCCGACCAGCAAGTTCATCTTTAATACGACCGGACAGACCCTCCCAGAAGACAGATACCAGAGCGTCATTATCCCAGGCCAGCTCCGAGGCAAGGGTGCGGAACCGTATGGCATATTGGCCCACGGTGAGACCCTCCTGACGGAGGCGTAGCAGAGAGGATGCGGATGAGGTCTTCCGTCCGGGTTCGTCGAAGACTTTCCGGAAAGCCGAGAGAAAAGCAGGCAAGTTGGACACCAGGGGGTCTCCTCTCTCCCATAGAGGATTTAGCCAGGCCAGGGCCTCCCCGGTGAGATGGGACATGATAAAGGCAATTTTGGCCCGGTCGGAATTAAACTGATGGGACAAAAGTTCAAAGTGCAGGGTGCACTGATTTATGAAGCCCCGAGCCTGGACGGGGTCACCTCCGAAGCGAGGAGGTGCAGAGAGCCGGGGTCCGGGGTAGGATACCATAGTATTAGTGGGCAGCGGAGCTGCCGGATTGCAAGATATGGCACTGGCGGAGGTTGTTGGTGGATCAGACAGAGTGTTCAGGCGAGTATTAACATTCCGCAGGTGACCCAGGATGGCCTCCTGTTGGGACCTCTGACGGGACATTTCAAGACAGAGGTCCGAGAGCGAGGGAGCTTGGGTGCCACCGGGTTCCATGGCCCGAGCAAACTGTAACGGGTCCGGGAGGCGGAACCTCTGAGCTACTATACAAGGGGGCGGCCCTTGAAGGGAGCGGGTGGCAGTCTCTGGGTGAACGGACAGGGAGTTACGGCAAGTGATCAGGGCAGTCTCTGGGTAAGGGGTAGGTACGACCTGTGATGGCAGAGCCTCCGGGTAGGCTAGCAGGCAGATGGTAGATGTGTGCTCCCAGGTGAGCAAGCGAGAGTCTCTGGAATAGCAGGTGGTCACGGCACGTGACGGCGGAACCTCCGGGCTGGCAGGCAGGTAGGTAACGGAGAAGCGCTCCCAGGTGAGCGGGCAAGAGTCTCTGGAATAGCTGGTGGTCACCGCACGTGACAACGGGACCTCCGGGCTGGCCAGCAGGCAGGTAACGGAGATGCGCTCCCAGGTGAGCGGGCAAGAGTCTCTGAGATAGCTGGTGGTCACAGCACGTGACAACGGAGCCTCCGGGCTGGCAAGCAGGCAGGTAGCGGAGAAGCGCTCCCAGGTGAGCAGGCAAGCTGGTCCATAGACAGACTGACCGGAGTTGTAAGGCAGACCGTCGGACCTCAGGCAAGCAGGCAGGTAGCTGATGTGCGCTCCCAGGTGAGCGGACAAGTTGGTCCTTAGACAGACTGACCGGAGTTGTAAGGCACACCGTCGGACCTCAGGCAGGCAGGCAGGTAACAAGTATTCAGGCAGGAATCAGGCAGGTAACTAGCAGGAAACTGGCAGGAAACTGGCAGGTAACTGGAAGGTAACTGGCAACGGGACCTGAGGGCTGAAGCACAGGTGAGACACAGGTGCAAACAACATTGCTCGGGCACCTCCATTTTGGAGGAGGTGCCTTATATATGATGAAGTCCTCCGGCCATTGGCCGGGGACTCCTTAGGACGGCGCGCGCGGCCCCTTTAAGAGGAGGGGAGCGCGCGCGCGCGCGCCCTAAGCACAGGGGCCGGGAAGGAGCGCGCGCTGAGAGCAGAGCGGGAGGAGGACGCCGGGAAGGAGCGCGCGCTGACAGCAGAGCGGAGAGAGGACGCCGGGCACGGAGCAGAGCGGTGAGGGGAGCAGCGTCCCTGCCTAGCAGAGGGCAGGGATGCCAGCGCTACACTATGCTTTATTAAATTGTATTTATGTTGTTTTATCCTATGCTTTATTAAATTGTATTTATGTTGTTTTATACTATGCTTTATTAAATTGTATTTATGTTGTTTTATCCTATGCTTTATTAAATTGTATTTATGTTGTTTTAACCTATGCTTTATTAAATTGTATTTATGTTGTTTTATCCTATGCTTTATTAAATTATATTTATGTTGTTTTAACCTATGCTTTATTAAATTGTATTCATGTTGTTTTATCTTATGCTTTATTAAATTGTATTTATGTTGTTTTATCCTATGCTTTATTACATTGTATTTATGTTGTTTTATCCTATGCTTTATTAAATTGAATTTATGTTGTTTTATCCTATGCTTTATTAAATTGTATTTAATTTGTTTTATCCTATGCTTTATTAAATTGTATTTATGTAGTTTTAGCCTATGCTTTATTAAATTGTATTTATGTTGTTTTATCCTATGCTTTATTAAATTGTATTTATGTTGTTTTATCCTATGCTTTATTAAATTGTATTTATGTTGTTTTATCCTATGCTTTATAAATTGTATTTATGTTGTTTTATCCTATGCTTTATTAAAATGTATTTATGTAGTTTTATCCTATGCTTTCTTAAATTGTATTTATGTTGTTTAAACCTATGCTTTATTAAATTGTATTCATGTTGTTTTATCTTATGCTTTACTAAATTATATTCATGTTGTTTTATCTTATGCTTTATTAAATTGTATTTATGTTGTTTTAACATATGCTTTATTAAATTGTATTTATGTTGTTTTGTCCTATGCTTTATTAAATTGTATTTATGTTGTTTATCCTATGTTTCATTAAATTGTATTTAGGTTGTTTTATTATATGCTTTATTAAATTGTATTTATGTTGTTTATCCTATGTTTCATTAAATTGTATTTATGTTGTTTTATCCTATGCTTTATTAAATTGTATTTATGTTGTTTTATCTTATGCTTTATTAAATTGTATTTATGTTGTTTTATCCTATGCTTTATTACATTGTATTTATGTTGTTTTATCCTATGCTTTATTAAATTGAATTTATGTTGTTTTATCCTATACTTTATTAAATTGTATTTATGTTGTTTTATCCTATGCTTTATTAAATTGTATTTATGTTGTTTTATCCTATGCTTTATTAAATTTTATTTATGTTGTTTTATCCTATGCTTTATTAAATTGTATTTATGTTGTTTTATCCTTTGTTTTATTAAATTGTATTTATGTTGTTTTAACCTATGCTTTATTAAATTGTATTTATGTTGTTTTATCCTATGCTTTATTAAATTGTATTTATGTTGCTTTATCCTATGCTTTATTAAATTTTATTTATGTTGTTTTATCCTATGCTTTATTAAATTGTATTTATGTTGTTTTATCCTATGCTTTATTAAATTGTATTCATGTTGTTTTATCTTATGCTTTATTAAATTGTATTTATGTTGTTTTATCCTATGCTTTATTAAATTGAATTTATGTTGTTTTATCCTATGCTTTATTACATTTTATTTATGTTGTTTTATCCTATGCTTTATTAAATTGTATTTATGTTGTTTTATCCTATGCTTTATTAAATTGTATTTATGTTGTTTTATCCTATGCTTTATTAAATTGTATTTATGTTGTTTTATCCTATGCTTTATAAATTGTATTTATGTTGTTTTATCCTATGCTTTATTAAATTGTATTTATGTTGTTTTGTCCTATGCTTTATTAAATTGTATTTATGTTGTTTTAACCTATGCTTTATTAAATTGTATTTATGTTGTTTTATCCTATGCTTTATTAAAATGTATTTATGCAGTTTTATCCTATGCTTTCTTAAATTGTATTTATGTTGTTTAAACCTATGCTTTATTAAATTGTATTCATGTTGTTTTATCTTATGCTTTACTAAATTATATTCATGTTGTTTTATCTTATGCTTTATTAAATTGTATTTATGTTGTTTTAACATATGCTTTATTAAATTGTATTTATGTTGTTTTGTCCTATGCTTTATTAAATTGTATTTATGTTGTTTATCCTATGTTTCATTAAATTGTATTTATGTTGTTTTATCCTATGCTTTATTAAATTGTATTTATGTTGTTTTGTCCTATGCTTTATTAAATTGTATTTATGTTGTTTTATCCTATGCTTTATTAAATTGTATTTATGTTGTTTTATCCTATGCTTTATTACATTGTATTTATGTTGTTTTATCCTATGCTTTATTAAATTGAATTTATGTTGTTTTATCCTATGCTTTATTAAATTGTATTTATGTTGTTTTATCCTATGCTTTATTAAATTGTATTTATGTTGTTTTATCCTATGCTTTATTAAATTGTATTTATGTTGTTTTATCCTATGCTTTATAAATTGTATTTATGTTGTTTTATCCTATGCTTTATTAAATTGTATTTATGTTGTTTTGTCCTATGCTTTATTAAATTGTATTTATGTTGTTTTAACCTATGCTTTATTAAATTGTATTTATGTTGTTTTATCCTATGCTTTATTAAAATGTATTTATGCAGTTTTATCCTATGCTTTCTTAAATTGTATTTATGTTGTTTAAACCTATGCTTTATTAAATTGTATTCATGTTGTTTTATCTTATGCTTTACTAAATTATATTCATGTTGTTTTATCTTATGCTTTATTAAATTGTATTTATGTTGTTTTAACATATGCTTTATTAAATTGTATTTATGTTGTTTTGTCCTATGCTTTATTAAATTGTATTTATGTTGTTTATCCTATGTTTCATTAAATTGTATTTATGTTGTTTTATCCTATGCTTTATTAAATTGTATTTATGTTGTTTTGTCCTATGCTTTATTAAATTGTATTTATGTTGTTTTATCCTATGCTTTATTAAATTGTATTTATGTTGTTTTATCCTATGCTTTATTACATTGTATTTATGTTGTTTTATCCTATGCTTTATTAAATTGAATTTATGTTGTTTTATCCTATGCTTTATTAAATTGTATTTATGTTGTTTTATCCTATGCTTTATTAAATTGTATTTATGTTGTTTTATCCTATGCTTTATTAAATTTTATTTATGTTGTTTTATCCTATGCTTTATTAAATTGTATTTATGTTGCTTTATCCTATGCTTTATTAAATTTTATTTATGTTGTTTTATCCTATGCTTTATTAAATTGTATTTATGTTGTTTTATCCTATGCTTTATTAAATTTTATTCATGTTGTTTTATCTTATGCTTTATTAAATTGTATTTATGTTGTTTTATCCTATGCTTTATTAAATTGAATTTATGTTGTTTTATCCTATGCTTTATTACATTTTATTTATGTTGTTTTATCCTATGCTTTATTAAATTGTATTTATGTTGTTTTATCCTATGCTTTATTAAATTGTATTTATGTTGTTTTATCCTATGCTTTATAAATTGTATTTATGTTGTTTTATCCTATGCTTTATTAAATTGTATTTATGTTGTTTTGTCCTATGCTTTATTAAATTGTATTTATGTTGTTTTAACCTATGCTTTATTAAATTGTATTTATGTTGTTTTATCCTATGCTTTATTAAAATGTATTTATGCAGTTTTATCCTATGCTTTCTTAAATTGTATTTATGTTGTTTAAACCTATGCTTTATTAAATTGTATTCATGTTGTTTTATCTTATGCTTTACTAAATTATATTCATGTTGTTTTATCTTATGCTTTATTAAATTGTATTTATGTTGTTTTAACATATGCTTTATTAAATTGTATTTATGTTGTTTTGTCCTATGCTTTATTAAATTGTATTTATGTTGTTTATCCTATGTTTCATTAAATTGTATTTATGTTGTTTTATCCTATGCTTTATTAAATTGTATTTATGTTGTTTTGTCCTATGCTTTATTAAATTGTATTTATGTTGTTTTATCCTATGCTTTATTAAATTGTATTTATGTTGTTTTATCCTATGCTTTATTACATTGTATTTATGTTGTTTTATCCTATGCTTTATTAAATTGAATTTATGTTGTTTTATCCTATGCTTTATTAAATTGTATTTATGTTGTTTTATCCTATGCTTTATTAAATTGTATTTATGTTGTTTTATCCTATGCTTTATTAAATTTTATTTATGTTGTTTTATCCTATGCTTTATTAAATTGTATTTATGTTGCTTTATCCTATGCTTTATTAAATTTTATTTATGTTGTTTTATCCTATGCTTTATTAAATTGTATTTATGTTGTTTTATCCTATGCTTTATTAAATTTTATTCATGTTGTTTTATCTTATGCTTTATTAAATTGTATTTATGTTGTTTTATCCTATGCTTTATTAAATTGAATTTATGTTGTTTTATCCTATGCTTTATTACATTTTATTTATGTTGTTTTATCCTATGCTTTATTAAATTGTATTTATGTTGTTTTATCCTATGCTTTATTAAATTGTATTTATGCTATTTTGACCTATGCTTTACTAAATTGTATTTATGTTGTTGTATCCTATGCTTTATTAAATTGTATTTATGTTGTTTTATCCTGTGCTTTATTAAATTGTATTTATGTGGTTTTATCCTATGCTTTATTAAATAGTATTTATGTTGTTTAATCCTATGCTTTATTAAATTGTATTTATGTTGTTTTATCCTATGCTTTATTAAATTTTATTTATGTTGTTTTATCCTATGCTTTATTAAATTGTATTTATGTTGTTTTATCCTATGCTTTATAAATTGTATTTATGTTGTTTTATCCTATGCTCTATTAAATTGTATTTATGTTGTTTTATCCTATGCTTTATAAATTGTATTTATGTTGTTTTATCCTATGCTCTATTAAATTGTATTTATGTTGTTTTATCCTATGCTTTATAAATTGTATTTATGTTGTTCTATCCTATGCTCTATTAAATTGTATTTATGTTGTTTTATCCTATGCTTTATTAAATTGTATTTATGTTGTTTAAACCTATGCTTTATTAAATTGTATTCATGTTGTTTTATCTTATGCTTTACTAAATTATATTCATGTTGTTTTATCTTATGCTTTATTAAATTGTATTTATGTTGTTTTATCCTATGCTTTATTAAATTGTATTTATGTTGTTTTATCCTATGCTTTATAAATTGTATTTATGTTGTTTTATCCTATGCTCTATTAAATTGTATTTATGTTGTTTTATCCTATGCTTTATTAAATTGTATTTATGTTGTTTTATCCTATGCTTTATTAAATTGTATTTATGTTGTTTTATCCTATGCTTTATAAATTGTATTTATGTTGTTTTATCCTATGCTCTATTAAATTGTATTTATGTTGTTTTAAACTATGCTTTATTAAATTGTATTTATGTTGTTTTGTCCTATGCTTTATTAAATTGTATTTATGTTGTTTTATCCTATGCTTTATTAAATTGTATTTATGTTGTTTTACCCTATGCTTTATTAAATTGTATTTATGTTGTTTTATCCTATGCTTTATTAAATTGTATTTATGTTGTTTTATCCTATGCTTTATTAAATTGTATTTATGTTGTTTTATCCTATGTTTTATTAAATTGTATTTATGTTGTTTTAACCTATGCTTTATTAAATTGTATTTATGTTGTTTTATCCTATGCTTTATTAAATAGTATTCATGTTGTTTTATCTTATGCTTTATTAAATTGTATTTATGTTGTTTTATCCTATGCTTTATTAAATTGAATTTATGTTGTTTTATCCTATACTTTATTAAATTTTATTTATGTTGTTTTATTCTATGCTTTATTAAATTGTATTTATGTTGTTTTATCCTATGCTTTATTAAATTGTATTTATGCTATTTTGACCTATGCTTTACTAAATTGTATTTATGTTGTTGTATCCTATGCTTTATTAAATTGTATTTATGTTGTTTTATCCTGTGCTTTATTAAATTGTATTTATATGGTTTTATCCTATGCTTTATTAAATAGTATTTATGTTGTTTAATCCTATGCTTTATTAAATTGTATTTATGTGGTTTTATCCTATGCTTTATTAAATTGTATTTATGTTGTTTTATCCTATGCTTTATTAAATTGTATTTATGTTGTTTTATCCTATGCTTTATAAATTGTATTTATGTTGTTTTATCCTATGCTCTATTAAATTGTATTTATGTTGTTTTATCCTAAGCTTTATTAAATTGTATTTATGTTGTTTTATCCTATGCTTTATTAAATTGTATTTATGTTGTTTTATACTATGCTTTATTAAATTGTATTTATGTTGTTTTAACCTATGCTTTATTAAATTGTATTTATGTTGCTTTAACATATGCTTTATTAAATTGAATTTATGTTGTTTTATCCTATGCTTTATTAAATTGTATTTATGTTGTTTTAACCTATGCTTTATTAAATTGTATTTATGTTGTTTTATCCTATGCTTTATTAAATTGTATTTATGTTGTTTTATCCTATGCTTTATTAAATTGTATTTATGTTGTTTTATCCTATGCTTTATTAACTTGTATTTATGTTGTTTTAACCAATGCTTTATTAAATTGTATTTATGTTGTTTTGTCCTATGCTTTATTAAATTGTATTTATGTTGTTTTAACCTATGCTTTATTAAATTGTATTTATGTTGTTTTATCCTATGCTTTATTAAATTGTATTCATGTTGTTTTATCCTATGCTTTATTAAATTGTATTTATGTTGTTTTATCCTATGCTTTATTAAATTGTATTTATGCTATTTTGACCTATGCTTTACTAAATTGTATTTATGTTGTTGTATCCTATGCTTTATTAAATTGTATTTATGTTGTTTTATCCTATGCTTTATAAATTGTATTTATGTTGTTTTATCCTATGCTTTATTAAATTGTATTCATGTTGTTTTATCTTATGCTTTATTAAATTGTATTTATGTTGTTTTATTCTATGCTTTATTAAATTGTATTTATGCTATTTTGACCTATGCTTTACTAAATTGTATTTATGTTGTTGTATCCTATGCTTTATTAAATTGTATTTATGTTGTTTTATCCTATGCTTTATAAATTGTATTTATGTTGTTTTATCCTATGCTCTATTAAATTGTATTTATGTTGTTTTATCCTATGATTTATTAAATTGTATTTATGTTGTTTTATCCTATGCTTTATTAAATTGTATTTATGTTGTTTTATCCTATGCTTTATTAAATTGGATTTATGTTGTTTTAACCTATGCTTTATTAAATTGTATTCATGTTGTTTTATCTTATGCTTTATTAAATTGTATTTATGTTGTTTTAACATATGCTTTATTAAATTGTATTTATGTTGTTTTGTCCTATGCTTTATTAAATTGTATTTATGTTGTTTATCCTATGTTTCACTAAATTGTATTTATGTTGTTTTATCCTATGCTTTATTAAGTTATATTTATGTTGTTTTGTCCTATGCTTTATTAATTTGTATTTATGTTGTTTTATCCTATGCTTTATTAAATTGTATTTCTGTGGTTTTATCCTATGCTTTATTAAATTGTACTTATGTTGTTTTAAACTATGCTTTATTAAATTGTATTTATGTTGTTTTGTCCTATGCTTTATTAAATTGTATTTATGTTGTTTTAACCTATGTTTTATTAAATTTTATTTATGTTGTTTTATCCTATGCTTTATTAAATTGTATTTATGTTGTTTTATCCTATGCTTTATTAAATTGTATTTATGTTGTTTTATCCTATGCTTTATTAAATTGAATTTATGTTGTTTTATCCTATGCTTTATTAAATTGTATTTATGTTGTTTTATCCTATGCTTTATTAAATTGTATTTATGCTATTTTGACCTATGCTTTACCAAATTGTATTTATGTTGTTGTATCCTATGCTTTATTAAATTGTATTTATGTTGTTTTATCCTATGCTTTATAAATTGTATTTATGTTGTTTTATCCTATGCTTTATTAAATTGTATTCATGTTGTTTTATCTTATGCTTTATTAAATTGTATTTATGTTGTTTTATCCTATGCTTTATTAAATTGTATTTATGCTATTTTGACCTATGCTTTACTAAATTGTATTTATGTTGTTGTATCCTATGCTTTATTAAATTGTATTTATGTTGTTTTATCCTATGCTTTATAAATTGTATTTATGTTGTTTTATCCTATGCTCTATTAAATTGTATTTATGTTGTTTTATCCTATGATTTATTAAATTGTATTTATGTTGTTTTATCCTATGCTTTATTAAATTGTATTTATGTTGTTTTATCCTATGCTTTATTAAATTGGATTTATGTTGTTTTAACCTATGCTTTATTAAATTGTATTCATGTTGTTTTATCTTATGCTTTATTAAATTGTATTTATGTTGTTTTAACATATGCTTTATTAAATTGTATTTATGTTGTTTTGTCCTATGCTTTATTAAATTGTATTTATGTTGTTTATCCTATGTTTCACTAAATTGTATTTATGTTGTTTTATCCTATGCTTTATTAAGTTATATTTATGTTGTTTTGTCCTATGCTTTATTAATTTGTATTTATGTTGTTTTATCCTATGCTTTATTAAATTGTATTTCTGTGGTTTTATCCTATGCTTTATTAAATTGTACTTATGTTGTTTTAAACTATGCTTTATTAAATTGTATTTATGTTGTTTTGTCCTATGCTTTATTAAATTGTATTTATGTTGTTTTAACCTATGTTTTATTAAATTTTATTTATGTTGTTTTATCCTATGCTTTATTAAATTGTATTTATGTTGTTTTATCCTATGCTTTATTAAATGGTATTTATGTTGTTTTATCCTATGCTTTATTAAATTGTATTTATGTTGTTTTATCCTATGCTTTATTAAATTGTATTTATGTTGTTTTATCCTATGCTTTATTAAATTTTATTTATGTTGTTTTATCCTATGCTTTATTAAATTGTATTTATGTTGTTTTATCCTTTGTTTTATTAAATTGTATTTATGTTGTTTTAACCTATGCTTTATTAAATTGTATTTATGTTGCTTTATCCTATGCTTTATTAAATTTTATTTATGTTGTTTTATCCTATGCTTTATTAAATTGTATTTATGTTGTTTTATCCTATGCTTTATTAAATTGTATTTATGTTGTTTTATCCTATGCTTTATTAAATTGAATTTATGTTGTTTTATCCTATGCTTTATTAAATTTTATTTATGTTGTTTTATCCTGTGCTTTATTAAATTGTATTTATGTTGTTTTATCCTATGCTTTATTAAATTGTATTTATGCTATTTTGACCTATGCTTTACTAAATTGTATTTATGTTGTTGTATCCTATGCTTTATTAAATTGTATTTATGTTGTTTTATCCTGTGTTTTATTAAATTGTATTTATGTGGTTTTATCCTATGCTTTATTAAATAGTATTTATGTTGTTTAATCCTATGCTTTATTAAATTGTATTTATGTTGTTTTATCCTATGCTTTATTAAATTGTATTTATGTTGTTTTAACCTATGCTTTATTAAATTGTATTTATGTTGCTTTAACATATGCTTCATTAAATTGTATTTATGTTGTTTTATCCTATGCTTTATTAAATTGTATTTATGTTGTTTTAACCTATGCTTTATTAAATTGTATTTATGTTGTTTTATCCTATGCTTTATTAAATTATATTTATGTTGTTTTAACCTATGCTTTATTAAATTGTATTCATGTTGTTTTATCTTATGCTTTATTAAATTGTATTTATGTTGTTTTAACATATGCTTTATTAAATTGTATTTATGTTGTTTTGTCCTATGCTTTATTAAATTGTATTTATGTTGTTTATCCTATGTTTCATTAAATTGTATTTATGTTGTTTTATCCTATGCTTTATTAAATTGTATTTATGTTGTTTTGTCCTATGCTTTATTAAATTGTATTTATGTTGTTTTATCCTATGCTTTATTAAATTGTATTTATGTTGTTTTATCCTATGCTTTATTACATTGTATTTATGTTGTTTTATCCTATGCTTTATTAAATTGAATTTATGTTGTTTTATCCTATGCTTTATTAAATTGTATTTATGTTGTTTTATCCTATGCTTTATTAAATTTTATTTATGTTGTTTTATCCTATGCTTTATTAAATTGTATTGATGTTGTTTTATCCTTTGTTTTATTAAATTGTATTTATGTTGTTTTAACCTATGCTTTATTAAATTGTATTTATGTTGTTTTGTCCTTTGCTTTATTAAATTGTATTTATGTTGTTTTATCCTATGCTTTATTAAATTGTATTTATGTTGTTTTATCCTATGCTTTATTACATTGTATTTATGTTGTTTTATCCTATGCTTTATTAAATTGTATTTATGTTGTTTTATCCTATGCTTTATTAAATTGTATTTATGTTGTTTTATCCTATGCTTTATTAAATTTTATTTATGTTGTTTTATCCTATGCTTTATTAAAT
This sequence comes from Phyllobates terribilis, assembly GCF_046119375.1. NCBI lineage: Eukaryota > Metazoa > Chordata > Amphibia > Anura > Dendrobatidae > Phyllobates > Phyllobates terribilis. The sequence continues at coordinate 23,138,739 of NW_027362778.1, forward strand.
TGTATTTATGTTGTTTTATCCTTTGTTTTATTCAATTGTATTTATGTTGTTTTAACCTATGCTTTATTAAATTGTATTTATGTTGTTTTATCCTATGCTTTATTAAATTGTATTTATGTTGCTTTATCCTATGCTTTATTAAATTTTATTTATGTTGTTTTATCCTATGCTTTATTAAATTGTATTTATGTTGTTTTATCCTATGCTTTATTAAATTGTATTCATGTTGTTTTATCTTATGCTTTATTAAATTGTATTTATGTTGTTTTATCCTATGCTTTATTAAATTGAATTTATGTTGTTTTATCCTATGCTTTATTACATTTTATTTATGTTGTTTTATCCTATGCTTTATTAAATTGTATTTATGATGTTTTATCCTATGCTTTATTAAATTGTATTTATGCTATTTTGACCTATGCTTTACTAAATTGTATTTATGTTGTTGTATCCTATGCTTTATTAAATTGTATTTATGTTGTTTTATCCTGTGCTTTATTAAATTGTATTTATGTGGTTTTATCCTATGCTTTATTAAATAGTATTTATGTTGTTTAATCCTATGCTTTATTAAATTGTATTTATGTTGTTTTATCCTATGCTTTATTAAATTGTATTTATGTTGTTTTATCCTATGCTTTCTTAAATTGTATTTATGTTGTTTTATCCTATGCTTTATAAATTGTATTTATGTTGTTTTATCCTATGCTTTATTAAATTGTATTTATGTTGTTTTATCCTATGCTTTATTAAATTGTATTTATGTTGTTTTATCCTATGCTTTATAAATTGTATTTATGTTGTTTTATCCTATGCTCTATTAAATTGTATTTATGTTGTTTTATCCTATGCTTTATAAATTGTATTTATGTTGTTTTATCCTATGCTCTATTAAATTGTATTTATGTTGTTTTATCCTATGCTTTATTAAATTGTATTTATGTTGTTTTGTCCTATGCTTTATTAAATTGTATTCATGTTGTTTTATCTTATGCTTTACTAAATTATATTCATGTTGTTTTATCTTATGCTTTATTAAATTGTATTTATGTTGTTTTAACATATGCTTTATTAAATTGTATTTATGTTGTTTTGTCCTATGCTTTATTATATTGTATTTATGTTGTTTATCCTATGTTTCATTAAATTGTATTTATGTTGTTTTATCCTATGCTTTATTAAATTGTATTTATGTTGTTTTGTCCTATGCTTTATTAAATTGTATTTATGTTGTTTTATCCTATGCTTTATTAAATTGTATTTATGTTGTTTTATCCTATGCTTTATTACATTGTATTTATGTTGTTTTATCCTATGCTTTATTAAATTGAATTTATGTTGTTTTATCCTATGCTTTATTACATTTTATTTATGTTGTTTTATCCTATGCTTTATTAAATTGTATTTATGTTGTTTTATCCTATGCTTTATTAAATTGTATTTATGTTGTTTTATCCTATGCTTTATTAAATTGTATTTATGTTGTTTTATCCTATGCTTTATAAATTGTATTTATGTTGTTTTATCCTATGCTTTATTAAATTGTATTTATGTTGTTTTGTCCTATGCTTTATTAAATTGTATTTATGTTGTTTTAACCTATTCTTTATTAAATTGTATTTATGTTGTTTTATCCTATGCTTTATTAAAATGTATTTATGTAGTTTTATCCTATGCTTTCTTAAATTGTATTTATGTTGTTTAAACCTATGCTTTATTAAATTGTATTCATGTTGTTTTATCTTATGCTTTACTAAATTATATTCATGTTGTTTTATCTTATGCTTTATTAAATTGTATTTATGTTGTTTTAACATATGCTTTATTAAATTGTATTTATGTTGTTTTATCCTATGCTTTATTACATTTTATTTATGTTGTTTTATCCTATGCTTTATTAAATTGTATTTATGTTGTTTTATCCTATGCTTTATTAAATTGTATTTATGCTATTTTGACCTATGCTTTACTAAATTGTATTTATGTTGTTGTATCCTATGCTTTATTAAATTGTATTTATGTTGTTTTATCCTGTGCTTTATTAAATTGTATTTATGTGGTTTTATCCTATGCTTTATTAAATAGTATTTATGTTGTTTAATCCTATGCTTTATTAAATTGTATTTATGTTGTTTTATCCTATGCTTTATTAAATTTTATTTATGTTGTTTTATCCTATGCTTTATTAAATTGTATTTATGTTGTTTTATCCTATGCTTTATAAATTGTATTTATGTTGTTTTATCCTATGCTCTATTAAATTGTATTTATGTTGTTTTATCCTATGCTTTATTAAATTGTATTTATGTTGTTTTATCCTATGCTTCATTAAATTGTATTTATGTTGTTTTATCCTATGCTTTATAAATTGTATTTATGTTGTTTTATCCTATGCTCTATTAAATTGTATTTATGTTGTTTTATCCTATGCTTTATAAATTGTATTTATGTTGTTCTATCCTATGCTCTATTAAATTGTATTTATGTTGTTTTATCCTATGCTTTATTAAATTGTATTTATGTTGTTTAAACCTATGCTTTATTAAATTGTATTCATGTTGTTTTATCTTATGCTTTACTAAATTATATTCATGTTGTTTTATCTTATGCTTTATTAAATTGTATTTATGTTGTTTTATCCTATGCTTTATTAAATTGTATTTATGTTGTTTTATCCTATGCTTTATAAATTGTATTTATGTTGTTTTATCCTATGCTCTATTAAATTGTATTTATGTTGTTTTATCCTATGCTTTATTAAATTGTATTTATGTTGTTTTATCCTATGCTTTATTAAATTGTATTTATGTTGTTTTATCCTATGCTTTATAAATTGTATTTATGTTGTTTTATCCTATGCTCTATTAAATTGTATTTATGTTGTTTTAAACTATGCTTTATTAAATTGTATTTATGTTGTTTTGTCCTATGCTTTATTAAATTGTATTTATGTTGTTTTAACCTATGTTTTATTAAATTTTATTTATGTTGTTTTATCCTATGCTTTATTAAATTGTATTTATGTTGTTTTATCCTATGCTTTATTAAATTGTATTTATGTTGTTTTACCCTATGCTTTATTAAATTGTATTTATGTTGTTTTATCCTATGCTTTATTAAATTGTATTTATGTTGTTTTATCCTATGCTTTATTAAATTGTATTTATGTTGTTTTATCCTATGTTTTATAAATTGTATTTATGCTATTTTGACCTATGCTTTATTAAATTGTATTTATGTTGTTTTATCCTATGCTTTATTAAATTGTATTTATGTTGTTTTATCCTATGCTTTATTAAATTGTATTTATGCTATTTTGACCTATGCTTTACTAAATTGTATTTATGTTGTTGTATCCTATGCTTTATTAAATTGTATTTATGTTGTTTTATCCTGTGTTTTATTAAATTGTATTTATGTGGTTTTATCCTATGCTTTATTAAATAGTATTTATGTTGTTTAATCCTATGCTTTATTAAATTGTATTTATGTTGTTTTATCCTATGCTTTATTAAATTGTATTTATGTTGTTTTAACCTATGCTTTATTAAATTGTATTTATGTTGCTTTAACATATGCTTCATTAAATTGTATTTATGTTGTTTTATCCTATGCTTTATTAAATTGTATTTATGTTGTTTTAACCTATGCTTTATTAAATTGTATTTATGTTGTTTTATCCTATGCTTTATTAAATTATATTTATGTTGTTTTAACCTATGCTTTATTAAATTGTATTCATGTTGTTTTATCTTATGCTTTATTAAATTGTATTTATGTTGTTTTAACATATGCTTTATTAAATTGTATTTATGTTGTTTTGTCCTATGCTTTATTAAATTGTATTTATGTTGTTTATCCTATGTTTCATTAAATTGTATTTATGTTGTTTTATCCTATGCTTTATTAAATTGTATTTATGTTGTTTTGTCCTATGCTTTATTAAATTGTATTTATGTTGTTTTATCCTATGCTTTATTAAATTGAATTTATGTTGTTTTATCCTATGCTTTATTAAATTGTATTTATGTTGTTTTATCCTATGCTTTATTAAATTTTATTTATGTTGTTTTATCCTATGCTTTATTAAATTGTATTGATGTTGTTTTATCCTTTGTTTTATTAAATTGTATTTATGTTGTTTTAACCTATGCTTTATTAAATTGTATTTATGTTGTTTTGTCCTTTGCTTTATTAAATTGTATTTATGTTGTTTTATCCTATGCTTTATTAAATTGTATTTATGTTGTTTTATCCTATGCTTTATTACATTGTATTTATGTTGTTTTATCCTATGCTTTATTAAATTGTATTTATGTTGTTTTATCCTATGCTTTATTAAATTGTATTTATGTTGTTTTATCCTATGCTTTATTAAATTTTATTTATGTTGTTTTATCCTATGCTTTATTAAATTGTATTTATGTTGTTTTATCCTTTGTTTTATTCAATTGTATTTATGTTGTTTTAACCTATGCTTTATTAAATTGTATTTATGTTGTTTTATCCTATGCTTTATTAAATTGTATTTATGTTGCTTTATCCTATGCTTTATTAAATTTTATTTATGTTGTTTTATCCTATGCTTTATTAAATTGTATTTATGTTGTTTTATCCTATGCTTTATTAAATTGTATTCATGTTGTTTTATCTTATGCTTTATTAAATTGTATTTATGTTGTTTTATCCTATGCTTTATTAAATTGAATTTATGTTGTTTTATCCTATGCTTTATTACATTTTATTTATGTTGTTTTATCCTATGCTTTATTAAATTGTATTTATGATGTTTTATCCTATGCTTTATTAAATTGTATTTATGCTATTTTGACCTATGCTTTACTAAATTGTATTTATGTTGTTGTATCCTATGCTTTATTAAATTGTATTTATGTTGTTTTATCCTGTGCTTTATTAAATTGTATTTATGTGGTTTTATCCTATGCTTTATTAAATAGTATTTATGTTGTTTAATCCTATGCTTTATTAAATTGTATTTATGTTGTTTTATCCTATGCTTTATTAAATTGTATTTATGTTGTTTTATCCTATGCTTTCTTAAATTGTATTTATGTTGTTTTATCCTATGCTTTATAAATTGTATTTATGTTGTTTTATCCTATGCTTTATTAAATTGTATTTATGTTGTTTTATCCTATGCTTTATTAAATTGTATTTATGTTGTTTTATCCTATGCTTTATAAATTGTATTTATGTTGTTTTATCCTATGCTCTATTAAATTGTATTTATGTTGTTTTATCCTATGCTTTATAAATTGTATTTATGTTGTTTTATCCTATGCTCTATTAAATTGTATTTATGTTGTTTTATCCTATGCTTTATTAAATTGTATTTATGTTGTTTTGTAATATGCTTTATTAAATTGTATTCATGTTGTTTTATCTTATGCTTTACTAAATTATATTCATGTTGTTTTATCTTATGCTTTATTAAATTGTATTTATGTTGTTTTAACATATGCTTTATTAAATTGTATTTATGTTGTTTTGTCCTATGCTTTATTATATTGTATTTATGTTGTTTATCCTATGTTTCATTAAATTGTATTTATGTTGTTTTATCCTATGCTTTATTAAATTGTATTTATGTTGTTTTGTCCTATGCTTTATTAAATTGTATTTATGTTGTTTTATCCTATGCTTTATTAAATTGTATTTATGTTGTTTTATCCTATGCTTTATTACATTGTATTTATGTTGTTTTATCCTATGCTTTATTAAATTGAATTTATGTTGTTTTATCCTATGCTTTATTACATTTTATTTATGTTGTTTTATCCTATGCTTTATTAAATTGTATTTATGTTGTTTTATCCTATGCTTTATTAAATTGTATTTATGTTGTTTTATCCTATGCTTTATTAAATTGTATTTATGTTGTTTTATCCTATGCTTTATAAATTGTATTTATGTTGTTTTATCCTATGCTTTATTAAATTGTATTTATGTTGTTTTGTCCTATGCTTTATTAAATTGTATTTATGTTGTTTTAACCTATGCTTTATTAAATTGTATTTATGTTGTTTTATCCTATGCTTTATTAAAATGTATTTATGTAGTTTTATCCTATGCTTTCTTAAATTGTATTTATGTTGTTTAAACCTATGCTTTATTAAATTGTATTCATGTTGTTTTATCTTATGCTTTACTAAATTATATTCATGTTGTTTTATCTTATGCTTTATTAAATTGTATTTATGTTGTTTTAACATATGCTTTATTAAATTGTATTTATGTTGTTTTGTCCTATGCTTTATTAAATTGTATTTATGTTGTTTATCCTATGTTTCATTAAATTGTATTTATGTTGTTTTATCCTATCCTTTATTAAATTTTATTTATGTTGTTTTATCCTATGCTTTATTAAATTGTATTTATGTTGCTTTATCCTATGCTTTATTAAATTTTATTTATGTTGTTTTATCCTATGCTTTATTAAATTGTATTTATGTTGTTTTATCCTATGCTTTATTAAATTGTATTCATGTTGTTTTATCTTATGCTTTATTAAATTGTATTTATGTTGTTTTATCCTATGCTTTATTAAATTGAATTTATGTTGTTTTATCCTATGCTTTATTACATTTTATTTATGTTGTTTTATCCTATGCTTTATTAAATTGTATTTATGTTGTTTTATCCTATGCTTTATTAAATTGTATTTATGCTATTTTGACCTATGCTTTACTAAATTGTATTTATGTTGTTGTATCCTATGCTTTATTAAATTGTATTTATGTTGTTTTATCCTGTGCTTTATTAAATTGTATTTATGTGGTTTTATCCTATGCTTTATTAAATAGTATTTATGTTGTTTAATCCTATGCTTTATTAAATTGTATTTATGTTGTTTTATCCTATGCTTTATTAAATTTTATTTATGTTGTTTTATCCTATGCTTTATTAAATTGTATTTATGTTGTTTTATCCTATGCTTTATAAATTGTATTTATGTTGTTTTATCCTATGCTCTATTAAATTGTATTTATGTTGTTTTATCCTATGCTTTATTAAATTGTATTTATGTTGTTTTATCCTATGCTTCATTAAATTGTATTTATGTTGTTTTATCCTATGCTTTATAAATTGTATTTATGTTGTTTTATCCTATGCTCTATTAAATTGTATTTATGTTGTTTTATCCTATGCTTTATAAATTGTATTTATGTTGTTCTATCCTATGCTCTATTAAATTGTATTTATGTTGTTTTATCCTATGCTTTATTAAATTGTATTTATGTTGTTTAAACCTATGCTTTATTAAATTGTATTCATGTTGTTTTATCTTATGCTTTACTAAATTATATTCATGTTGTTTTATCTTATGCTTTATTAAATTGTATTTATGTTGTTTTATCCTATGCTTTATTAAATTGTATTTATGTTGTTTTATCCTATGCTTTATAAATTGTATTTATGTTGTTTTATCCTATGCTCTATTAAATTGTATTTATGTTGTTTTATCCTATGCTTTATTAAATTGTATTTATGTTGTTTTATCCTATGCTTTATTAAATTGTATTTATGTTGTTTTATCCTATGCTTTATAAATTGTATTTATGTTGTTTTATCCTATGCTCTATTAAATTGTATTTATGTTGTTTTAAACTATGCTTTATTAAATTGTATTTATGTTGTTTTGTCCTATGCTTTATTAAATTGTATTTATGTTGTTTTAACCTATGTTTTATTAAATTTTATTTATGTTGTTTTATCCTATGCTTTATTAAATTGTATTTATGTTGTTTTATCCTATGCTTTATTAAATTGTATTTATGTTGTTTTACCCTATGCTTTATTAAATTGTATTTATGTTGTTTTATCCTATGCTTTATTAAATTGTATTTATGTTGTTTTATCCTATGCTTTATTAAATTGTATTTATGTTGTTTTATCCTATGTTTTATAAATTGTATTTATGTTGTTTTATCCTATGCTCTATTAAATTGTATTTATGTTGTTTTAAACTATGCTTTATTAAATTGTATTTATGTTGTTTTATCCTATGCTTTATTAAATTGTATTTATGTTGTTTTATCCTATGCTTTATTAAATTGTATTTATGTTGTTTTATCCTATGCTTTATTAAATTTTATTTATGTTGTTTTATCCTATGCTTTATTAAATTGTATTTATGTTGTTTTATCCTTTGTTTTATTAAATTGTATTTATGTTGTTTTAACCTATGCTTTATTAAATTGTATTTATGTTGCTTTATCCTATGCTTTATTAAATTTTATTTATGTTGTTTTATCCTATGCTTTATTAAATTGTATTTATGTTGTTTTATCCTATGCTTTATTAAATTGTATTTATGTTGTTTTATCCTATGCTTTATTAAATTGAATTTATGTTGTTTTATCCTATGCTTTATTAAATTTTATTTATGTTGTTTTATCCTATGCTTTATTAAATTGTATTTATGTTGTTTTATCCTATGCTTTATTAAATTGTATTTATGCTATTTTGACCTATGCTTTACTAAATTGTATTTATGTTGTTGTATCCTATGCTTTATTAAATTGTATTTATGTTGTTTTATCCTGTGTTTTATTAAATTGTATTTATGTGGTTTTATCCTATGCTTTATTAAATAGTATTTATGTTGTTTAATCCTATGCTTTATTAAATTGTATTTATGTTGTTTTATCCTATGCTTTATTAAATTGTATTTATGTTGTTTTAACCTATGCTTTATTAAATTGTATTTATGTTGCTTTAACATATGCTTCATTAAATTGTATTTATGTTGTTTTATCCTATGCTTTATTAAATTGTATTTATGTTGTTTTAACCTATGCTTTATTAAATTGTATTTATGTTGTTTTATCCTATGCTTTATTAAATTATATTTATGTTGTTTTAACCTATGCTTTATTAAATTGTATTCATGTTGTTTTATCTTATGCTTTATTAAATTGTATTTATGTTGTTTTAACATATGCTTTATTAAATTGTATTATGTTGTTTTGTCCTATGCTTTATTAAATTGTATTTATGTTGTTTATCCTATGTTTCATTAAATTGTATTTATGTTGTTTTATCCTATGCTTTATTAAATTGTATTTATGTTGTTTTGTCCTATGCTTTATTAAATTGTATTTATGTTGTTTTATCCTATGCTTTATTAAATTGTATTTATGTTGTTTTATCCTATGCTTTATTACATTGTATTTATGTTGTTTTATCCTATGCTTTATTAAATTGAATTTATGTTGTTTTATCCTATGCTTTATTAAATTGTATTTATGTTGTTTTATCCTATGCTTTATTAAATTTTATTTATGTTGTTTTATCCTATGCTTTATTAAATTGTATTGATGTTGTTTTATCCTTTGTTTTATTAAATTGTATTTATGTTGTTTTAACCTATGCTTTATTAAATTGTATTTATGTTGTTTTGTCCTTTGCTTTATTAAATTGTATTTATGTTGTTTTATCCTATGCTTTATTAAATTGTATTTATGTTGTTTTATCCTATGCTTTATTACATTGTATTTATGTTGTTTTATCCTATGCTTTATTAAATTGTATTTATGTTGTTTTATCCTATGCTTTATTAAATTGTATTTATGTTGTTTTATCCTATGCTTTATTAAATTTTATTTATGTTGTTTTATCCTATGCTTTATTAAATTGTAATTCTGTGGTTTTATCCTATGCTTTATTAAATTGTATTTATGTTGTTTTAAACTATGCTTTATTAAATTGTATTTATGTTGTTTTATCCTATGCTTTATTAAATTATATTTATGTTGTTTTAACCTATGCTTTATTAAATTGTATTCATGTTGTTTTATCTTATGCTTTATTAAATTGTATTTATGTTGTTTTAACATATGCTTTATTAAATTGTATTATGTTGTTTTGTCCTATGCTTTATTAAATTGTATTTATGTTGTTTATCCTATGTTTCATTAAATTGTATTTATGTTGTTTTATCCTATGCTTTATTAAATTGTATTTATGTTGTTTTGTCCTATGCTTTATTAAATTGTATTTATGTTGTTTTATCCTATGCTTTATTAAATTGTATTTATGTTGTTTTATCCTATGCTTTATTACATTGTATTTATGTTGTTTTATCCTATGCTTTATTAAATTGAATTTATGTTGTTTTATCCTATGCTTTATTAAATTGTATTTATGTTGTTTTATCCTATGCTTTATTAAATTTTATTTATGTTGTTTTATCCTATGCTTTATTAAATTGTATTGATGTTGTTTTATCCTTTGTTTTATTAAATTGTATTTATGTTGTTTTAACCTATGCTTTATTAAATTGTATTTATGTTGTTTTGTCCTTTGCTTTATTAAATTGTATTTATGTTGTTTTATCCTATGCTTTATTAAATTGTATTTATGTTGTTTTATCCTATGCTTTATTACATTGTATTTATGTTGTTTTATCCTATGCTTTATTAAATTGTATTTATGTTGTTTTATCCTATGCTTTATTAAATTGTATTTATGTTGTTTTATCCTATGCTTTATTAAATTTTATTTATGTTGTTTTATCCTATGCTTTATTAAATTGTAATTCTGTGGTTTTATCCTATGCTTTATTAAATTGTATTTATGTTGTTTTAAACTATGCTTTATTAAATTGTTTTTATGTTGTTTTGTCCTATGCTTTATTAAATTGTATTTATGTTGTTTTATCCTATGCTTTATTAAATTTTATTTATGTTGTTTTATCCTATGCTTTATTAAATTGTATTTATGTTGTTTTATCCTATGCTTTATTAAATTGTATTTATGTTGTTTTAACCTATGCTTTATTAAATTGTATTTATGTTGTTTTATCATATGCTTTATTAAATTGTATTTATGTTGTTTTATCCTATGCTTTATTATATTGTATTTAATTTGTTTTATCCTATGCTTTATTAAATTGTATTTATGTAGTTTTAGCCTATGCTTTATTAAATTGTATTTATGTTGTTTTATCCTATGCTTTATTAAATTGTATTTATGTTGTTTATCCTGTTTCATTAAATTGTATTTATGTTGTTTTATCCTATGCTTTATTAAATTGCATTTATGTTGTTTTAACCTATGCTTTATTAAATTGTATTTATGTTACTTTAACATATGCTTTATTAAATTGTATTTATATTTTTTGTATTATGCTTTATTAAATTGTATTTATGTTGTTTTATCCTATGCTTTATTAAATTGTAGTTATGTTGTTTTAAACTATGCTTTATTAAATTGTTTTTATGTTGTTTTGTCCTATGCTTTATTAAATTGTATTTATGTTATTTTAACCTATGCTTTATTAAATTTTATTTATGTTGTTTTATCTTATGCTTTATTAAATTGTATTTATGTTGTTTTATCCTATGCATTATTAAATTGTATTTATGTTGTTTTATCCTATGCTTTATTAAATTTTATTTATGTTGTTTTATGCTATGCTTTATTAAATTGTATTTATGTTGTTTTATCCTATGCTTTATTAAATTGTATTTATGTTGTTTTAACCTATGCTTTATTAAATTGTATTTATGTTGTTTTATCCTATGCTTTATTAAATTGTATTTATGTTATTTTGACCTATGCTTTACTAAATTGCATTTATGTTGTTTTATCCTGTGCTTTATTAAATTGTATTTATGTTGTTTTAACCTATGCTTTATTAAATTGTATTTATGTTGTTTTATCCTATGCTTTTTTAAATTGTATTTATGTTGTTTTATCCTATGCTTTAATAAATTGTATTTATGTTGTTTTATCCTATGCTTTATTAAATTGTATTTATGTTGTTTTATCCTATGCTTTAATAAATTGTATTTATGTTGTTTTATCCTATGCTTTATTAAATTGTATTTATGTTGTTTTGTCCTATGCTTTATTAAATTGTATTTATGTTATTTTAACCTATGCTTTATTAAATTTTATTTATGTTGTTTTATCCTATGCTTTATTAAATTGTATTTATGTTGTTTTATCCTATGCTTTATTAAATTGTATTTATGTTGTTTTATCCTATGCTTTATTAAATTGTATTTATGTTGTTTTATCCTATGCTTTATTAAATTGTATTTATGTTGTTTTATCCTATGCTTTATTAAATTGTATTTATGTTGTTTTATCCTATGCTTTATTAAATTGTAATTCTGTGGTTTTATCCTATGCTTTATTAAATTGTATTTATGTTGTTTTAAACTATGCTTTATTAAATTGTTTTTATGTTGTTTTGTCCTATGCTTTATTAAATTGTATTTATGTTATTTTAACCTATGCTTTATTAAATTTTATTCATGTTGTTTTATCCTTTGCTTTATTAAATTGTATTTATGTTGTTTTATCCTATGCTTTATTAAATTGTATTTATGTTGTTTTATCCTATGCTTTATTAAATTGTATTTATGTTGTTTTAACCTATGCTTTATTAAATTGTATTTATGTTGTTTTATCCTATGCTTTATTAAATTGTATTTATGTTGTTTTAACCTATGCTTTATTAAATTGTATTTATGTTGTTTTATCCTGTGCTTTATTAAATTGTATTTATGTTGTTTTAACCTATGCTTTATTAAATTGTATTTATGTTGTTTTATCCTATGCTTTATTAAATTGTATTTATGTTGTTTTATCCTATGCTTTATTAAATTGTATTTATGTTGTTTTATCCTATGCTTTAATAAATTGTATTTATGTTGTTTTATCCTATGCTTTATTAAATTGTATTTATGTTGTTTTGTCCTATGCTTTATTAAATTGTATTTATGTTATTTTAACCTATGCTTTATTAAATTTTATTTATGTTGTTTTATCCTATGCTTTATTAAATTGTATTTATGTTGTTTTATCCTATGCTTTATTAAATTGTATTTATGTTGTTTTATCCTATGCTTTATTAAATTGTATTTATGTTGTTTTATCCTATGCTTTATTAAATTGTATTTATGTTGTTTTATCCTATGCTTTATTAAATTGTATTTATGTTGTTTTATCCTATGCTTTATTAAATTGTAATTCTGTGGTTTTATGCTATGCTTTATTAAATTGTATTTATGTTGTTTTAAACTATGCTTTATTAAATTGTTTTTATGTTGTTTTGTCCTATGCTTTATTAAATTGTATTTATGTTGTTTTATCCTATGCTTTATTAAATTTTATTTATGTTGTTTTATCCTATGCTTTATTAAATTGTATTTATGTTGTTTTATCCTATGCTTTATTAAATTGTATTTATGTTGTTTTAACCTATGCTTTATTAAATTGTATTTATGTTGTTTTATCATATGCTTTATTAAATTGTATTTATGTTGTTTTATCCTATGCTTTATTATATTGTATTTAATTTGTTTTATCCTATGCTTTATTAAATTGTATTTATGTAGTTTTAGCCTATGCTTTATTAAATTGTATTTATGTTGTTTTATCCTATGCTTTATTAAATTGTATTTATGTTGTTTATCCTGTTTCATTAAATTGTATTTATGTTGTTTTATCCTATGCTTTATTAAATTGCATTTATGTTGTTTTAACCTATGCTTTATTAAATTGTATTTATGTTACTTTAACATATGCTTTATTAAATTGTATTTATATTTTTTGTATTATGCTTTATTAAATTGTATTTATGTTGTTTTATCCTATGCTTTATTAAATTGTAGTTATGTTGTTTTAAACTATGCTTTATTAAATTGTTTTTATGTTGTTTTGTCCTATGCTTTATTAAATTGTATTTATGTTATTTTAACCTATGCTTTATTAAATTTTATTTATGTTGTTTTATCTTATGCTTTATTAAATTGTATTTATGTTGTTTTATCCTATGCATTATTAAATTGTATTTATGTTGTTTTATCCTATGCTTTATTAAATTTTATTTATGTTGTTTTATGCTATGCTTTATTAAATTGTATTTATGTTGTTTTATCCTATGCTTTATTAAATTGTATTTATGTTGTTTTAACCTATGCTTTATTAAATTGTATTTATGTTGTTTTATCCTATGCTTTTTTAAATTGTATTTATGTTGTTTTATGCTATGCTTTATTAAATTGTATTTATGTTGTTTTATCCTATGCTTTATTAAATTGTATTTATGTTGTTTTAACCTATGCTTTATTAAATTGTATTTATGTTGTTTTAACCTATGCTTTATTAAATTGTATTCATGTTGTTTTATCTTATGCTTTATTAAATTGTATTTATGTTGTTTTATCCTATGCTTTATTAAATTGAATTTATGTTGTTTTATCCTATGCTTTATTATATTGTATTTAATTTGTTTTATCCTAAGCTTTATTAAATTGTATTTATGTAGTTTTAGCCTATGCTTTATTAAATTGTATTTATGTTGTTTATCCTATGCTTTATTAAATTGTATTTATGTTGTTTATCCTATGTTTCATTAAATTGTATTTATGTTGTTTTATCCTATGCTTTATTAAATTGTATTTATGTTGTTTTGTCCTATACTTTATTAAATTGTATTTATGTTGTTTTATCCTATGCTTTATTAAATTGTAATTCTGTGGTTTTATCCTATGCTTTATTAAATTGTATTTATGTTGTTTTAAACTATGCTTTATTAAATTGTTTTTATGTTGTTTTGTCCTATGCTTTATTAAATTGTATTTATGTTATTTTAACCTATGCTTTATTAAATTTTATTTATGTTGTTTTATCCTATGCTTTATTAAATTGTATTTATGTTGTTTTATCCTATGCTTTATTAAATTGTATTTATGTTGTTTTATCCTATGCTTTATTAAATTGTATTTATGTTGTTTTATCCTATGCTTTATTAAATTGTATTTATGTTGTTTTATCCTATGCTTTATTAAATTGTATTTATGTTGTTTTAACCTATGCTTTATTAAATTGTATTTATGTTGTTTTATCCTATGCTTTATAAAATTTTATTTATGTTGTTTTATCCTATGCTTTATTAAATTGTATTTATGTTGTTTTATCCTATGCTTTATTAAATTGTATTTATGTTGTTTTATCCTATGCTTTATTTAATTGTATTTATGTTGTTTTATCCTATGCTATATTAAATTTTATTTATGTTGTTTTATCCTATGCTTTATTAAATTGTATTTATGTTGTTTTTTCCTATGCTTTATTAAATTTTATTTATGTTGTTTTATCCTATGCTTTATTAAATTGTATTTATGTTGTTTTTTCCTATGCTTTATTAAATTGTATTTATGTTGTTTTAACCTATGCTTTATTAAATTGTATTTATGTTGTTTTATCATATGCTTTATTAAATTGTATTTATGTTGTTTTATCCTATGCTTTATTAAATTTTATTTATGTTGTTTTATCCTATGCTTTATTAAATTGTATTTATGTTGTTTTATCCTATGCTTTATTAAATTTTATTTATGTTGTTTTATCCTATGCTTTATTAAATTGTATTTATTTTGTTTTATCCTGTGCTTTATTAAATTGTATTTATGTTGTTTTATCCTATGCTTTATTAAATTGAATTTATGTTGTTTTATCCTATGCTTTATTAAATTGTATTTATGTTGTTTTAACTTATGCTTTATTAAATTGTATTTATGTTGTTTTATCCTATGCTTTATTAAATTGTATTTATGTTGTTTTATCCTATGCTTTATTAAATTGTATTTATGTTGTTTTATCCTATGCTTTATTAAATTGTATTTATGTTGTTTTATCCTATGCTTTATTAAATTGTAATTCTGTGGTTTTATCCTATGCTTTATTAAATTGTATTTATGTTGTTTTATCCTATGCTTTATTAAATTTTATTTATGTTGTTTTATCCTATGCTTTATTAAATTTTATTTATTTTGTTTTATCCTGTGCTTTATTAAATTGTATTTATGTTGTTTTATCCTATGCTTTATTAAATTGAATTTATGTTGTTTTATCCTATGCTTTATTAAATTGTATTTATGTTGTTTTAACTTATGCTTTACTAAATTGTATTTATGTTGTTTTATCCTGTGCTTTATTAAATTGTATTTATGTTGTTTTAACCTATGCTTTATTAAATTTTATTTATGTTGTTTTATGCTATGCTTTATTAAATTGTATTTATGTTGTTTTATCCTATGCTTTATTAAATTGTATTTATGTTGTTTTATCCTATGATTTTTTAAATTGTATTTATGTTGTTTTATCCTATGCTTTATTAAATTGTATTTATGTTGTTTTATCCTAAGCTTTATTAAATTGTATTTATGTTGTTTTATCCTATGCTTTATTAAATTGTATTTATGTTGTTTTAACCTATGCTTTATTAAATTGTATTCATGTTGTTTTATCTTATGCTTTATTAAATTGTATTTATGTTGTTTTATCCTATGCTTTATTAAATTGAATTTATGTTGTTTTATCCTATGCTTTATTATATTGTATTAAATTTGTTTTATCCTAAGCTTTATTAAATTGTATTTATGTAGTTTTAGCCTATGCTTTATTAAATTGTATTTATGTTGTTTATCCTATGCTTTATTAAATTGTATTTATGTTGTTTATCCTATGTTTCATTAAATTGTATTTATGTTGTTTTATCCTATGCTTTATTAAATTGTATTTATGTTGTTTTGTCCTATACTTTATTAAATTGTATTTATGTTGTTTTATCCTATGCTTTATTAAATTGTAATTCTGTGGTTTTATCCTATGCTTTATTAAATTGTATTTATGTTGTTTTAAACTATGCTTTATTAAATTGTTTTTATGTTGTTTTATCCTATGCTTTATTAAATTGTATTTATGTTATTTTAACCTATGCTTTATTAAATTTTATTTATGTTGTTTTATCCTATGCTTTATTAAATTGTATTTATGTTGTTTTATCCTATGCTTTATTAAATTGTATTTATGTTGTTTTATCCTATGCTTTATTAAATTGTATTTATGTTGTTTTATCCTATTCTTTATTAAATTGTATTTATGTTGTTTTATCCTATGCTTTATTAAATTGTATTTATGTTGTTTTAACCTATGCTTTATTAAATTGTATTTATGTTGTTTTATCCTATGCTTTATTAAATTTTATTTATGTTGTTTTATCCTATGCTTTATTAAATTGTATTTATGTTGTTTTATCCTATGCTTTATTAAATTCTATTTATGTTGTTTTATCCTATGCTTTATTTAATTGTATTTATGTTGTTTTATCCTATGCTATATTAAATTTTATTTATGTTGTTTTATCCTATGCTTTATTAAATTGTATTTATGTTGTTTTTTCCTATGCTTTATTAAATTTTATTTATGTTGTTTTATCCTATGCTTTATTAAATTGTATTTATGTTGTTTTTTCCTATGCTTTATTAAATTGTATTTATGTTGTTTTAACCTATGCTTTATTAAATTGTATTTATGTTGTTTTATCATATGCTTTATTAAATTGTATTTATGTTGTTTTATCCTATGCTTTATTAAATTTTATTTATGTTGTTTTATCCTATGCTTTATTAAATTGTATTTATGTTGTTTTATCCTATGCTTTATTAAATTTTATTTATGTTGTTTTATCCTATGCTTTATTAAATTTTATTTATTTTGTTTTATCCTGTGCTTTATTAAATTGTATTTATGTTGTTTTATCCTATGCTTTATTAAATTGAATTTATGTTGTTTTATCCTATGCTTTATTAAATTGTATTTATGTTGTTTTATCCTATGCTTTATTAAATTGTATTTATGTTGTTTTATCCTATGCTTTGTTAAATTGTAATTCTGTGGTTTTATCTTATGCTTTATTAAATTGTATTTATGTTGTTTTAAACTATGCTTTATTAAATTGTTTTTATGTTGTTTTGTCCTATGCTTTATTAAATTGTATTTATGTTATTTTAACCTATGCTTTATTAAATTTTATTCATGCTGTTTTATCCTTTGCTTTATTAAATTGTATTTATGTTGTTTTATCCTATGCTTTATTAAATTGTATTTATGTTGTTTTATCCTATGCTTTATTAAATTGTATTTATGTTGTTTTATCCTATGCTTTATTTAATTGTATTTATGTTGTTTTATCCTATGCTTTATTAAATTTTATTTATGTTGTTTTATCCTATGCTTTATTAAATTGTATTTATGTTGTTTTATCCTATGCTTTATTAAATTGTATTTATGTTGTTTTAACCTATGCTTTATTAAATTGTATTTATGTTGTTTTATCCTGTGCTTTATTAAATTGTATTTATGTTGTTTTAACCTATGCTTTATTAAATTGTATTTATGTTGTTTTATCCTATGCTTTATTAAATTGTATTTATGTTGTTTTATCCTATGCTTTATTAAATTGTATTTATGTTGTTTTATCCTATGCTTTATTAAATTGTAATTCTGTGGTTTTATCCTATGCTTTATTAAATTGTATTTATGTTGTTTTATCCTATGCTTTATTAAATTTTATTTATGTTGTTTTATCCTATGCTTTATTAAATTTTATTTATTTTGTTTTATCCTGTGCTTTATTAAATTGTATTTATGTTGTTTTATCCTATGCTTTATTAAATTGAATTTATGTTGTTTTATCCTATGCTTTATTAAATTGTATTTATGTTGTTTTAACTTATGCTTTACTAAATTGTATTTATGTTGTTTTATCCTGTGCTTTATTAAATTGTATTTATGTTGTTTTAACCTATGCTTTATTAAATTGTATTTATGTTGTTTTATCCTATGCTTTATTAAATTGTATTTATGTTGTTTTATCCTATGCTTTATTAAATTGTATTTATGTTGTTTTATCCTATGCTTTATTAAATTGTATTTATGTTCTTTTGTCCTATGCTTTATTAAATTGTATTTATGTTATTTTAACTTATGCTTTATTAAATTTTATTTATGTTGTTTTATCCTATGCTTTATTAAATTGTATTTATGTTGTTTTATCCTATGCTTTATTAAATTGTATTTATGTTGTTTTATCCTATGCTTTATTAAATTGTATTTATGTTGTTTTATCCTATGCTTTATTAAATTGTATTTATGTTGTTTTATCCTATGCTTTATTAAATTGTATTTATGTTGTTTTATCCTATGCTTTATTAAATTGTATTTATGTTGTTTTAACCTATGCTTTATTAAATTGTATTTATGTTGTTTTATCCTGTGCTTTATTAAATTGTATTTATGTTGTTTTAACCTATGCTTTATTAAATTGTATTTATGTTGTTTTATCCTATGCTTTATTAAATTGTATTTATGTTGTTTTATCCTATGCTTTATTAAATTGTATTTATGTTGTTTTATCCTATGCTTTATTAAATTGTATTTATGTTGTTTTATCCTATGCTTTATTAAATTGTATTTATGTTGTTTTATCCTATGCTTTATTAAATTGTATTTATGTTGTTTTATCCTATGCTTTATTAAATTGTATTTATGTTGTTTTATCCTATGCTTTATTAAATTGTATTTATGTTGTTTTATCCTATGCTTTATTTAATTGTATTTATGTTGTTTTATCCTATGCTTTATTAAATTTTATTTATGTTGTTTTATCCTATGCTTTATTAAATTGTATTTATGTTGTTTTATCCTATGCTTTATTAAATTGTATTTATGTTGTTTTAACCTATGCTTTATTAAATTGTATTTATGTTGTTTTATCCTATGCTTTATTAAATTGTATTTATGTTGTTTTAACTTATGCTTTATTAAATTGTATTTATGTTGTTTTATCCTATGCTTTATTAAATTGTATTCATGTTGTTTTATCTTATGCTTTATTAAATTGTATTTATGTTGTTTTATCCTATGCTTTATTAAATTGAATTTATGTTGTTTTATCCTATGCTTTATTATATTGTATTTAATTTGTTTTATCCTATGCTTTATTAAATTGTATTTATGTTGTTTTATCCTCTGCTTTATTAAATTGTATTTATGGTGTTTTGTCCTATGCTTTATTAAATTGTATTTATGTTGTTTTATCCTATGCTTTATTAAATTGTATTTCTGTGGTTTTATTATATGCTTTATTAAATTGTATTTATGTTGTTTTAACCTATGCTTTATTAAATTTTATTTATGTTGTTTTATCCTATGCTTTATTAAATTGTATTTATGTTGTTTTATGCTATGCTTTATTAAATTGTATTTATGTTGTTTTATCCTATGCTTTATTAAATTGTATTTATGTTGTTTTATCCTAAGCTTTATTAAATTGTATTTATGTTGTTTTATCCTATGCTTTATTAAATTGTATTTATGTTGTTTTAACCTATGCTTTATTAAATTGTATTTATGTTGCTTTAACATATGCTTTATTAAATTGTATTTATGTTTTTTTGTCTTATGCTTTATTAAATTGTATTTATGTTGTTTTATCCTGTGCTTTATTAAATTGTATTTATGTTGTTTTAACCTATGCTTTATTAAATTATATTTATGTTGTTTTATCCTATGCTTTATTAAATTGTATTTATGTTGTTTTAACCTATGCTTTATTAAATTGTATTCATGTTGTTTTATCTTATGCTTTATTAAATTGTATTTATGTTGTTTTATCCTATGCTTTATTAAATTGAATTTATGTTGTTTTATCCTATGCTTTATTATATTGTATTTAATTTGTTTTATCCTAAGCTTTATTAAATTGTATTTATGTAGTTTTAGCCTATGCTTTATTAAATTGTATTTATGTTGTTTATCCTATGCTTTATTAAATTGTATTTATGTTGTTTATCCTATGTTTCATTAAATTGTATTTATGTTGTTTTATCCTATGCTTTATTAAATTGTATTTATGTTGTTTTGTCCTATACTTTATTAAATTGTATTTATGTTGTTTTATCCTATGCTTTATTAAATTGTAATTCTGTGGTTTTATCCTATGCTTTATTAAATTGTATTTATGTTGTTTTAAACTATGCTTTATTAAATTGTTTTTATGTTGTTTTGTCCTATGCTTTATTAAATTGTATTTATGTTATTTTAACCTATGCTTTATTAAATTTTATTTATTTTGTTTTATCCTATGCTTTATTAAATTGTATTTATGTTGTTTTATCCTATGCTTTATTAAATTGTATTTATCTTGTTTTATCCTATGCTTTATTTAATTGTATTTATGTTGTTTTATCCTATGCTTTATTAAATTTTATTTATGTTGTTTTATCCTATGCTTTATTAAATTGTATTTATGTTGTTTTATCCTATGCTTTATTAAATTGTATTTATGTTGTTTTAACCTATGCTTTATTAAATTGTATTTATGTTGTTTTATCCTATGCTTTATTAAATTGTATTTATGTTGTTTTAACTTATGCTTTATTAAATTGTATTTATGTTGTTTTATCCTATGCTTTATTAAATTGTATTCATGTTGTTTTATCTTATGCTTTATTAAATTGTATTTATGTTGTTTTATCCTATGCTTTATTAAATTGAATTTATGTTGTTTTATCCTATGCTTTATTATATTGTATTTAATTTGTTTTATCCTATGCTTTATTAAATTGTATTTATGTTGTTTTATCCTCTGCTTTATTAAATTGTATTTATGGTGTTTTGTCCTATGCTTTATTAAATTGTATTTATGTTGTTTTATCCTATGCTTTATTAAATTGTATTTCTGTGGTTTTATTATATGCTTTATTAAATTGTATTTATGTTGTTTTAACCTATGCTTTATTAAATTGTATTTATGTTGTTTTATCCTATGCTTTATTAAAATGTATTTATGTAGTTTTATCCTATGCTTTCTTAAATTGTATTTATGTTGTTTTAACCTATGCTTTATTAAATTGTATTCATGTTGTTTTATCTTATGCTTTACTAAATTATATTCATGTTGTTATATCTTATGCTTTATTAAATTGTATTTATGTTGTTATAACATATGCTTTATTAAATTGTATTTATGTTGTTTTGTCATATGCTTTATTAAATTGTATTTATGTTGTTTATCCTATGTTTCATTAAATTGTATTTATGTTGTTTTGTCCTATGCTTAATTAAATTGTATTCATGTTGTTTTGTCCTATGCTTTATTAAATTGTATTTATGTTGTTTTATCCTATGCTTTATTAAATTGTATTTCTGTGGTTTTATCCTATGCTTTATTAAATTGTATTTATGTTGTTTTAAACTATGCTTTATTAAATTGTATTTATGTTGTTTTGTCCTATGCTTTATTAAATTGTATTTATGTTGTTTTAACCTATGCTTTATTAAATTTGATTTATGTTGTTTTATCCTATGCTTTATTAAATTGTATTTATGTTGTTTTATCCTATGCTTTATTAAATTGTATTTATGTTGTTTTGTCCTATGCTTTATTAAATTGTATTTATGTTGTTTTATCCTATGCTTTATTAAATTGTATTTCTGTGGTTTTATCCTATGCTTTATTAAATTGTATTTATGTTGTTTTAAACTATGCTTTATTAAATTGTATTTATGTTGTTTTGTCCTATGCTTTATTAAATTGTATTTATGTTGTTTTAACCTATGCTTTATTAAATTTGATTTATGTTGTTCTATCCTATGCTTTATTAAATTGTATTTATGTTGTTTTAAACTATGCTTTATTAAATTGTATTTATGTTGTTTTATCCTATGCTTTATTAAATTGTATTTATGTTGTTTTATCCTATGCTTTATTAAATTGTATTTATGTTGTTTTATCCTATGCTTTATTAAATTTTATTTATGTTGTTTTATCCTATGCTTTATTAAATTGTATTTATGTTGTTTTATCCTATGCTTTATTAAATTTGATTTATGTTGTTTTATCCTATGCTTTATTAAATTGTATTTATGTTGTTTTATCCTATGCTTTATTAAATTGAATTTATGTTGTTTTATCCTATGCTTTATTAAATTTTATTTATGTTGTTTTATCCTATGCTTTATTAAATTGTATTTATGTTGTTTTATCCTATGCTTTATTAAATTGTATTTATGTTATTTTGACCTATGCTTTACTAAATTTTATTTATGTTGTTGTATCCTATGCTTTATTAAATTGTATTTATGTTGTTTTAAACTATGCTTTATTAAATTGTATTTATGTTGTTTTGTCCTATGCTTTATTAAATTGTATTTATGTTGTTTTAACCTATGCTTTATTAAATTTGATTTATGTTGTTCTATCCTATGCTTTATTAAATTGTATTTATGTTGTTTTAAACTATGCTTTATTAAATTGTATTTACGTTGTTTTGTCCTATGCTTTATTAAATTGTATTTATGTTGTTTTAACCTATGCTTTATTAAATTGTATTTATGTTGTTTTATCCTATGCTTTATTAAATTGTATTTATGCTATTTTGACCTATGCTTTACTAAATTGTATTTATGTTGTTGTATCCTATGCTTTATTAAATTGTATTTATGTTGTTTTATCCTGTGTTTTATTAAATTGTATTTATGTGGTTTTATCCTATGCTTTATTAAATAGTATTTATGTTGTTTAATCCTATGCTTTATTAAATTGTATTTATGTTGTTTTATCCTATGCTTTATTAAATTGTATTTATGTTGTTTTAACCTATGCTTTATTAAATTGTATTTATGTTGCTTTAACATATGCTTCATTAAATTGTATTTATGTTGTTTTATCCTATGCTTTATTAAATTGTATTTATGTTGTTTTAACCTATGCTTTATTAAATTGTATTTATGTTGTTTTATCCTATGCTTTATTAAATTATATTTATGTTGTTTTAACCTATGCTTTATTAAATTGTATTCATGTTGTTTTATCTTATGCTTTATTAAATTGTATTTATGTTGTTTTAACATATGCTTTATTAAATTGTATTTATGTTGTTTTGTCCTATGCTTTATTAAATTGTATTTATGTTGTTTATCCTATGTTTCATTAAATTGTATTTATGTTGTTTTATCCTATGCTTTATTAAATTGTATTTATGTTGTTTTGTCCTATGCTTTATTAAATTGTATTTATGTTGTTTTATCCTATGCTTTATTAAATTGAATTTATGTTGTTTTATCCTATGCTTTATTAAATTGTATTTATGTTGTTTTATCCTATGCTTTATTAAATTTTATTTATGTTGTTTTATCCTATGCTTTATTAAATTGTATTGATGTTGTTTTATCCTTTGTTTTATTAAATTGTATTTATGTTGTTTTAACCTATGCTTTATTAAATTGTATTTATGTTGTTTTGTCCTTTGCTTTATTAAATTGTATTTATGTTGTTTTATCCTATGCTTTATTAAATTGTATTTATGTTGTTTTATCCTATGCTTTATTACATTGTATTTATGTTGTTTTATCCTATGCTTTATTAAATTGTATTTATGTTGTTTTATCCTATGCTTTATTAAATTGTATTTATGTTGTTTTATCCTATGCTTTATTAAATTTTATTTATGTTGTTTTATCCTATGCTTTATTAAATTGTATTTATGTTGTTTTATCCTTTGTTTTATTCAATTGTATTTATGTTGTTTTAACCTATGCTTTATTAAATTGTATTTATGTTGTTTTATCCTATGCTTTATTAAATTGTATTTATGTTGCTTTATCCTATGCTTTATTAAATTTTATTTATGTTGTTTTATCCTATGCTTTATTAAATTGTATTTATGTTGTTTTATCCTATGCTTTATTAAATTGTATTCATGTTGTTTTATCTTATGCTTTATTAAATTGTATTTATGTTGTTTTATCCTATGCTTTATTAAATTGAATTTATGTTGTTTTATCCTATGCTTTATTACATTTTATTTATGTTGTTTTATCCTATGCTTTATTAAATTGTATTTATGATGTTTTATCCTATGCTTTATTAAATTGTATTTATGCTATTTTGACCTATGCTTTACTAAATTGTATTTATGTTGTTGTATCCTATGCTTTATTAAATTGTATTTATGTTGTTTTATCCTGTGCTTTATTAAATTGTATTTATGTGGTTTTATCCTATGCTTTATTAAATAGTATTTATGTTGTTTAATCCTATGCTTTATTAAATTGTATTTATGTTGTTTTATCCTATGCTTTATTAAATTGTATTTATGTTGTTTTATCCTATGCTTTCTTAAATTGTATTTATGTTGTTTTATCCTATGCTTTATAAATTGTATTTATGTTGTTTTATCCTATGCTTTATTAAATTGTATTTATGTTGTTTTATCCTATGCTTTATTAAATTGTATTTATGTTGTTTTATCCTATGCTTTATAAATTGTATTTATGTTGTTTTATCCTATGCTCTATTAAATTGTATTTATGTTGTTTTATCCTATGCTTTATAAATTGTATTTATGTTGTTTTATCCTATGCTCTATTAAATTGTATTTATGTTGTTTTATCCTATGCTTTATTAAATTGTATTTATGTTGTTTTGTAATATGCTTTATTAAATTGTATTCATGTTGTTTTATCTTATGCTTTACTAAATTATATTCATGTTGTTTTATCTTATGCTTTATTAAATTGTATTTATGTTGTTTTAACATATGCTTTATTAAATTGTATTTATGTTGTTTTGTCCTATGCTTTATTATATTGTATTTATGTTGTTTATCCTATGTTTCATTAAATTGTATTTATGTTGTTTTATCCTATGCTTTATTAAATTGTATTTATGTTGTTTTGTCCTATGCTTTATTAAATTGTATTTATGTTGTTTTATCCTATGCTTTATTAAATTGTATTTATGTTGTTTTATCCTATGCTTTATTACATTGTATTTATGTTGTTTTATCCTATGCTTTATTAAATTGAATTTATGTTGTTTTATCCTATGCTTTATTACATTTTATTTATGTTGTTTTATCCTATGCTTTATTAAATTGTATTTATGTTGTTTTATCCTATGCTTTATTAAATTGTATTTATGTTGTTTTATCCTATGCTTTATTAAATTGTATTTATGTTGTTTTATCCTATGCTTTATAAATTGTATTTATGTTGTTTTATCCTATGCTTTATTAAATTGTATTTATGTTGTTTTGTCCTATGCTTTATTAAATTGTATTTATGTTGTTTTAACCTATGCTTTATTAAATTGTATTTATGTTGTTTTATCCTATGCTTTATTAAAATGTATTTATGTAGTTTTATCCTATGCTTTCTTAAATTGTATTTATGTTGTTTAAACCTATGCTTTATTAAATTGTATTCATGTTGTTTTATCTTATGCTTTACTAAATTATATTCATGTTGTTTTATCTTATGCTTTATTAAATTGTATTTATGTTGTTTTAACATATGCTTTATTAAATTGTATTTATGTTGTTTTGTCCTATGCTTTATTAAATTGTATTTATGTTGTTTATCCTATGTTTCATTAAATTGTATTTATGTTGTTTTATCCTATCCTTTATTAAATTTTATTTATGTTGTTTTATCCTATGCTTTATTAAATTGTATTTATGTTGCTTTATCCTATGCTTTATTAAATTTTATTTATGTTGTTTTATCCTATGCTTTATTAAATTGTATTTATGTTGTTTTATCCTATGCTTTATTAAATTGTATTCATGTTGTTTTATCTTATGCTTTATTAAATTGTATTTATGTTGTTTTATCCTATGCTTTATTAAATTGAATTTATGTTGTTTTATCCTATGCTTTATTACATTTTATTTATGTTGTTTTATCCTATGCTTTATTAAATTGTATTTATGTTGTTTTATCCTATGCTTTATTAAATTGTATTTATGCTATTTTGACCTATGCTTTACTAAATTGTATTTATGTTGTTGTATCCTATGCTTTATTAAATTGTATTTATGTTGTTTTATCCTGTGCTTTATTAAATTGTATTTATGTGGTTTTATCCTATGCTTTATTAAATAGTATTTATGTTGTTTAATCCTATGCTTTATTAAATTGTATTTATGTTGTTTTATCCTATGCTTTATTAAATTTTATTTATGTTGTTTTATCCTATGCTTTATTAAATTGTATTTATGTTGTTTTATCCTATGCTTTATAAATTGTATTTATGTTGTTTTATCCTATGCTCTATTAAATTGTATTTATGTTGTTTTATCCTATGCTTTATTAAATTGTATTTATGTTGTTTTATCCTATGCTTCATTAAATTGTATTTATGTTGTTTTATCCTATGCTTTATAAATTGTATTTATGTTGTTTTATCCTATGCTCTATTAAATTGTATTTATGTTGTTTTATCCTATGCTTTATAAATTGTATTTATGTTGTTCTATCCTATGCTCTATTAAATTGTATTTATGTTGTTTTATCCTATGCTTTATTAAATTGTATTTATGTTGTTTAAACCTATGCTTTATTAAATTGTATTCATGTTGTTTTATCTTATGCTTTACTAAATTATATTCATGTTGTTTTATCTTATGCTTTATTAAATTGTATTTATGTTGTTTTATCCTATGCTTTATTAAATTGTATTTATGTTGTTTTATCCTATGCTTTATAAATTGTATTTATGTTGTTTTATCCTATGCTCTATTAAATTGTATTTATGTTGTTTTATCCTATGCTTTATTAAATTGTATTTATGTTGTTTTATCCTATGCTTTATTAAATTGTATTTATGTTGTTTTATCCTATGCTTTATAAATTGTATTTATGTTGTTTTATCCTATGCTCTATTAAATTGTATTTATGTTGTTTTAAACTATGCTTTATTAAATTGTATTTATGTTGTTTTGTCCTATGCTTTATTAAATTGTATTTATGTTGTTTTAACCTATGTTTTATTAAATTTTATTTATGTTGTTTTATCCTATGCTTTATTAAATTGTATTTATGTTGTTTTATCCTATGCTTTATTAAATTGTATTTATGTTGTTTTACCCTATGCTTTATTAAATTGTATTTATGTTGTTTTATCCTATGCTTTATTAAATTGTATTTATGTTGTTTTATCCTATGCTTTATTAAATTGTATTTATGTTGTTTTATCCTATGTTTTATAAATTGTATTTATGTTGTTTTATCCTATGCTCTATTAAATTGTATTTATGTTGTTTTAAACTATGCTTTATTAAATTGTATTTATGTTGTTTTATCCTATGCTTTATTAAATTGTATTTATGTTGTTTTATCCTATGCTTTATTAAATTGTATTTATGTTGTTTTATCCTATGCTTTATTAAATTTTATTTATGTTGTTTTATCCTATGCTTTATTAAATTGTATTTATGTTGTTTTATCCTTTGTTTTATTAAATTGTATTTATGTTGTTTTAACCTATGCTTTATTAAATTGTATTTATGTTGCTTTATCCTATGCTTTATTAAATTTTATTTATGTTGTTTTATCCTATGCTTTATTAAATTGTATTTATGTTGTTTTATCCTATGCTTTATTAAATTGTATTTATGTTGTTTTATCCTATGCTTTATTAAATTGAATTTATGTTGTTTTATCCTATGCTTTATTAAATTTTATTTATGTTGTTTTATCCTATGCTTTATTAAATTGTATTTATGTTGTTTTATCCTATGCTTTATTAAATTGTATTTATGCTATTTTGACCTATGCTTTACTAAATTGTATTTATGTTGTTGTATCCTATGCTTTATTAAATTGTATTTATGTTGTTTTATCCTGTGTTTTATTAAATTGTATTTATGTGGTTTTATCCTATGCTTTATTAAATAGTATTTATGTTGTTTAATCCTATGCTTTATTAAATTGTATTTATGTTGTTTTATCCTATGCTTTATTAAATTGTATTTATGTTGTTTTAACCTATGCTTTATTAAATTGTATTTATGTTGCTTTAACATATGCTTCATTAAATTGTATTTATGTTGTTTTATCCTATGCTTTATTAAATTGTATTTATGTTGTTTTAACCTATGCTTTATTAAATTGTATTTATGTTGTTTTATCCTATGCTTTATTAAATTATATTTATGTTGTTTTAACCTATGCTTTATTAAATTGTATTCATGTTGTTTTATCTTATGCTTTATTAAATTGTATTTATGTTGTTTTAACATATGCTTTATTAAATTGTATTATGTTGTTTTGTCCTATGCTTTATTAAATTGTATTTATGTTGTTTATCCTATGTTTCATTAAATTGTATTTATGTTGTTTTATCCTATGCTTTATTAAATTGTATTTATGTTGTTTTGTCCTATGCTTTATTAAATTGTATTTATGTTGTTTTATCCTATGCTTTATTAAATTGTATTTATGTTGTTTTATCCTATGCTTTATTACATTGTATTTATGTTGTTTTATCCTATGCTTTATTAAATTGAATTTATGTTGTTTTATCCTATGCTTTATTAAATTGTATTTATGTTGTTTTATCCTATGCTTTATTAAATTTTATTTATGTTGTTTTATCCTATGCTTTATTAAATTGTATTGATGTTGTTTTATCCTTTGTTTTATTAAATTGTATTTATGTTGTTTTAACCTATGCTTTATTAAATTGTATTTATGTTGTTTTGTCCTTTGCTTTATTAAATTGTATTTATGTTGTTTTATCCTATGCTTTATTAAATTGTATTTATGTTGTTTTATCCTATGCTTTATTACATTGTATTTATGTTGTTTTATCCTATGCTTTATTAAATTGTATTTATGTTGTTTTATCCTATGCTTTATTAAATTGTATTTATGTTGTTTTATCCTATGCTTTATTAAATTTTATTTATGTTGTTTTATCCTATGCTTTATTAAATTGTAATTCTGTGGTTTTATCCTATGCTTTATTAAATTGTATTTATGTTGTTTTAAACTATGCTTTATTAAATTGTATTTATGTTGTTTTATCCTATGCTTTATTAAATTATATTTATGTTGTTTTAACCTATGCTTTATTAAATTGTATTCATGTTGTTTTATCTTATGCTTTATTAAATTGTATTTATGTTGTTTTAACATATGCTTTATTAAATTGTATTATGTTGTTTTGTCCTATGCTTTATTAAATTGTATTTATGTTGTTTATCCTATGTTTCATTAAATTGTATTTATGTTGTTTTATCCTATGCTTTATTAAATTGTATTTATGTTGTTTTGTCCTATGCTTTATTAAATTGTATTTATGTTGTTTTATCCTATGCTTTATTAAATTGTATTTATGTTGTTTTATCCTATGCTTTATTACATTGTATTTATGTTGTTTTATCCTATGCTTTATTAAATTGAATTTATGTTGTTTTATCCTATGCTTTATTAAATTGTATTTATGTTGTTTTATCCTATGCTTTATTAAATTTTATTTATGTTGTTTTATCCTATGCTTTATTAAATTGTATTGATGTTGTTTTATCCTTTGTTTTATTAAATTGTATTTATGTTGTTTTAACCTATGCTTTATTAAATTGTATTTATGTTGTTTTGTCCTTTGCTTTATTAAATTGTATTTATGTTGTTTTATCCTATGCTTTATTAAATTGTATTTATGTTGTTTTATCCTATGCTTTATTACATTGTATTTATGTTGTTTTATCCTATGCTTTATTAAATTGTATTTATGTTGTTTTATCCTATGCTTTATTAAATTGTATTTATGTTGTTTTATCCTATGCTTTATTAAATTTTATTTATGTTGTTTTATCCTATGCTTTATTAAATTGTAATTCTGTGGTTTTATCCTATGCTTTATTAAATTGTATTTATGTTGTTTTAAACTATGCTTTATTAAATTGTTTTTATGTTGTTTTGTCCTATGCTTTATTAAATTGTATTTATGTTGTTTTATCCTATGCTTTATTAAATTTTATTTATGTTGTTTTATCCTATGCTTTATTAAATTGTATTTATGTTGTTTTATCCTATGCTTTATTAAATTGTATTTATGTTGTTTTAACCTATGCTTTATTAAATTGTATTTATGTTGTTTTATCATATGCTTTATTAAATTGTATTTATGTTGTTTTATCCTATGCTTTATTATATTGTATTTAATTTGTTTTATCCTATGCTTTATTAAATTGTATTTATGTAGTTTTAGCCTATGCTTTATTAAATTGTATTTATGTTGTTTTATCCTATGCTTTATTAAATTGTATTTATGTTGTTTATCCTGTTTCATTAAATTGTATTTATGTTGTTTTATCCTATGCTTTATTAAATTGCATTTATGTTGTTTTAACCTATGCTTTATTAAATTGTATTTATGTTACTTTAACATATGCTTTATTAAATTGTATTTATATTTTTTGTATTATGCTTTATTAAATTGTATTTATGTTGTTTTATCCTATGCTTTATTAAATTGTAGTTATGTTGTTTTAAACTATGCTTTATTAAATTGTTTTTATGTTGTTTTGTCCTATGCTTTATTAAATTGTATTTATGTTATTTTAACCTATGCTTTATTAAATTTTATTTATGTTGTTTTATCTTATGCTTTATTAAATTGTATTTATGTTGTTTTATCCTATGCATTATTAAATTGTATTTATGTTGTTTTATCCTATGCTTTATTAAATTTTATTTATGTTGTTTTATGCTATGCTTTATTAAATTGTATTTATGTTGTTTTATCCTATGCTTTATTAAATTGTATTTATGTTGTTTTAACCTATGCTTTATTAAATTGTATTTATGTTGTTTTATCCTATGCTTTATTAAATTGTATTTATGTTATTTTGACCTATGCTTTACTAAATTGCATTTATGTTGTTTTATCCTGTGCTTTATTAAATTGTATTTATGTTGTTTTAACCTATGCTTTATTAAATTGTATTTATGTTGTTTTATCCTATGCTTTTTTAAATTGTATTTATGTTGTTTTATCCTATGCTTTAATAAATTGTATTTATGTTGTTTTATCCTATGCTTTATTAAATTGTATTTATGTTGTTTTATCCTATGCTTTAATAAATTGTATTTATGTTGTTTTATCCTATGCTTTATTAAATTGTATTTATGTTGTTTTGTCCTATGCTTTATTAAATTGTATTTATGTTATTTTAACCTATGCTTTATTAAATTTTATTTATGTTGTTTTATCCTATGCTTTATTAAATTGTATTTATGTTGTTTTATCCTATGCTTTATTAAATTGTATTTATGTTGTTTTATCCTATGCTTTATTAAATTGTATTTATGTTGTTTTATCCTATGCTTTATTAAATTGTATTTATGTTGTTTTATCCTATGCTTTATTAAATTGTATTTATGTTGTTTTATCCTATGCTTTATTAAATTGTAATTCTGTGGTTTTATCCTATGCTTTATTAAATTGTATTTATGTTGTTTTAAACTATGCTTTATTAAATTGTTTTTATGTTGTTTTGTCCTATGCTTTATTAAATTGTATTTATGTTATTTTAACCTATGCTTTATTAAATTTTATTCATGTTGTTTTATCCTTTGCTTTATTAAATTGTATTTATGTTGTTTTATCCTATGCTTTATTAAATTGTATTTATGTTGTTTTATCCTATGCTTTATTAAATTGTATTTATGTTGTTTTAACCTATGCTTTATTAAATTGTATTTATGTTGTTTTATCCTATGCTTTATTAAATTGTATTTATGTTGTTTTAACCTATGCTTTATTAAATTGTATTTATGTTGTTTTATCCTGTGCTTTATTAAATTGTATTTATGTTGTTTTAACCTATGCTTTATTAAATTGTATTTATGTTGTTTTATCCTATGCTTTATTAAATTGTATTTATGTTGTTTTATCCTATGCTTTATTAAATTGTATTTATGTTGTTTTATCCTATGCTTTAATAAATTGTATTTATGTTGTTTTATCCTATGCTTTATTAAATTGTATTTATGTTGTTTTGTCCTATGCTTTATTAAATTGTATTTATGTTATTTTAACCTATGCTTTATTAAATTTTATTTATGTTGTTTTATCCTATGCTTTATTAAATTGTATTTATGTTGTTTTATCCTATGCTTTATTAAATTGTATTTATGTTGTTTTATCCTATGCTTTATTAAATTGTATTTATGTTGTTTTATCCTATGCTTTATTAAATTGTATTTATGTTGTTTTATCCTATGCTTTATTAAATTGTATTTATGTTGTTTTATCCTATGCTTTATTAAATTGTAATTCTGTGGTTTTATGCTATGCTTTATTAAATTGTATTTATGTTGTTTTAAACTATGCTTTATTAAATTGTTTTTATGTTGTTTTGTCCTATGCTTTATTAAATTGTATTTATGTTGTTTTATCCTATGCTTTATTAAATTTTATTTATGTTGTTTTATCCTATGCTTTATTAAATTGTATTTATGTTGTTTTATCCTATGCTTTATTAAATTGTATTTATGTTGTTTTAACCTATGCTTTATTAAATTGTATTTATGTTGTTTTATCATATGCTTTATTAAATTGTATTTATGTTGTTTTATCCTATGCTTTATTATATTGTATTTAATTTGTTTTATCCTATGCTTTATTAAATTGTATTTATGTAGTTTTAGCCTATGCTTTATTAAATTGTATTTATGTTGTTTTATCCTATGCTTTATTAAATTGTATTTATGTTGTTTATCCTGTTTCATTAAATTGTATTTATGTTGTTTTATCCTATGCTTTATTAAATTGCATTTATGTTGTTTTAACCTATGCTTTATTAAATTGTATTTATGTTACTTTAACATATGCTTTATTAAATTGTATTTATATTTTTTGTATTATGCTTTATTAAATTGTATTTATGTTGTTTTATCCTATGCTTTATTAAATTGTAGTTATGTTGTTTTAAACTATGCTTTATTAAATTGTTTTTATGTTGTTTTGTCCTATGCTTTATTAAATTGTATTTATGTTATTTTAACCTATGCTTTATTAAATTTTATTTATGTTGTTTTATCTTATGCTTTATTAAATTGTATTTATGTTGTTTTATCCTATGCATTATTAAATTGTATTTATGTTGTTTTATCCTATGCTTTATTAAATTTTATTTATGTTGTTTTATGCTATGCTTTATTAAATTGTATTTATGTTGTTTTATCCTATGCTTTATTAAATTGTATTTATGTTGTTTTAACCTATGCTTTATTAAATTGTATTTATGTTGTTTTATCCTATGCTTTTTTAAATTGTATTTATGTTGTTTTATGCTATGCTTTATTAAATTGTATTTATGTTGTTTTATCCTATGCTTTATTAAATTGTATTTATGTTGTTTTAACCTATGCTTTATTAAATTGTATTTATGTTGTTTTAACCTATGCTTTATTAAATTGTATTCATGTTGTTTTATCTTATGCTTTATTAAATTGTATTTATGTTGTTTTATCCTATGCTTTATTAAATTGAATTTATGTTGTTTTATCCTATGCTTTATTATATTGTATTTAATTTGTTTTATCCTAAGCTTTATTAAATTGTATTTATGTAGTTTTAGCCTATGCTTTATTAAATTGTATTTATGTTGTTTATCCTATGCTTTATTAAATTGTATTTATGTTGTTTATCCTATGTTTCATTAAATTGTATTTATGTTGTTTTATCCTATGCTTTATTAAATTGTATTTATGTTGTTTTGTCCTATACTTTATTAAATTGTATTTATGTTGTTTTATCCTATGCTTTATTAAATTGTAATTCTGTGGTTTTATCCTATGCTTTATTAAATTGTATTTATGTTGTTTTAAACTATGCTTTATTAAATTGTTTTTATGTTGTTTTGTCCTATGCTTTATTAAATTGTATTTATGTTATTTTAACCTATGCTTTATTAAATTTTATTTATGTTGTTTTATCCTATGCTTTATTAAATTGTATTTATGTTGTTTTATCCTATGCTTTATTAAATTGTATTTATGTTGTTTTATCCTATGCTTTATTAAATTGTATTTATGTTGTTTTATCCTATGCTTTATTAAATTGTATTTATGTTGTTTTATCCTATGCTTTATTAAATTGTATTTATGTTGTTTTAACCTATGCTTTATTAAATTGTATTTATGTTGTTTTATCCTATGCTTTATAAAATTTTATTTATGTTGTTTTATCCTATGCTTTATTAAATTGTATTTATGTTGTTTTATCCTATGCTTTATTAAATTGTATTTATGTTGTTTTATCCTATGCTTTATTTAATTGTATTTATGTTGTTTTATCCTATGCTATATTAAATTTTATTTATGTTGTTTTATCCTATGCTTTATTAAATTGTATTTATGTTGTTTTTTCCTATGCTTTATTAAATTTTATTTATGTTGTTTTATCCTATGCTTTATTAAATTGTATTTATGTTGTTTTTTCCTATGCTTTATTAAATTGTATTTATGTTGTTTTAACCTATGCTTTATTAAATTGTATTTATGTTGTTTTATCATATGCTTTATTAAATTGTATTTATGTTGTTTTATCCTATGCTTTATTAAATTTTATTTATGTTGTTTTATCCTATGCTTTATTAAATTGTATTTATGTTGTTTTATCCTATGCTTTATTAAATTTTATTTATGTTGTTTTATCCTATGCTTTATTAAATTGTATTTATTTTGTTTTATCCTGTGCTTTATTAAATTGTATTTATGTTGTTTTATCCTATGCTTTATTAAATTGAATTTATGTTGTTTTATCCTATGCTTTATTAAATTGTATTTATGTTGTTTTAACTTATGCTTTATTAAATTGTATTTATGTTGTTTTATCCTATGCTTTATTAAATTGTATTTATGTTGTTTTATCCTATGCTTTATTAAATTGTATTTATGTTGTTTTATCCTATGCTTTATTAAATTGTATTTATGTTGTTTTATCCTATGCTTTATTAAATTGTAATTCTGTGGTTTTATCCTATGCTTTATTAAATTGTATTTATGTTGTTTTATCCTATGCTTTATTAAATTTTATTTATGTTGTTTTATCCTATGCTTTATTAAATTTTATTTATTTTGTTTTATCCTGTGCTTTATTAAATTGTATTTATGTTGTTTTATCCTATGCTTTATTAAATTGAATTTATGTTGTTTTATCCTATGCTTTATTAAATTGTATTTATGTTGTTTTAACTTATGCTTTACTAAATTGTATTTATGTTGTTTTATCCTGTGCTTTATTAAATTGTATTTATGTTGTTTTAACCTATGCTTTATTAAATTTTATTTATGTTGTTTTATGCTATGCTTTATTAAATTGTATTTATGTTGTTTTATCCTATGCTTTATTAAATTGTATTTATGTTGTTTTATCCTATGATTTTTTAAATTGTATTTATGTTGTTTTATCCTATGCTTTATTAAATTGTATTTATGTTGTTTTATCCTAAGCTTTATTAAATTGTATTTATGTTGTTTTATCCTATGCTTTATTAAATTGTATTTATGTTGTTTTAACCTATGCTTTATTAAATTGTATTCATGTTGTTTTATCTTATGCTTTATTAAATTGTATTTATGTTGTTTTATCCTATGCTTTATTAAATTGAATTTATGTTGTTTTATCCTATGCTTTATTATATTGTATTAAATTTGTTTTATCCTAAGCTTTATTAAATTGTATTTATGTAGTTTTAGCCTATGCTTTATTAAATTGTATTTATGTTGTTTATCCTATGCTTTATTAAATTGTATTTATGTTGTTTATCCTATGTTTCATTAAATTGTATTTATGTTGTTTTATCCTATGCTTTATTAAATTGTATTTATGTTGTTTTGTCCTATACTTTATTAAATTGTATTTATGTTGTTTTATCCTATGCTTTATTAAATTGTAATTCTGTGGTTTTATCCTATGCTTTATTAAATTGTATTTATGTTGTTTTAAACTATGCTTTATTAAATTGTTTTTATGTTGTTTTATCCTATGCTTTATTAAATTGTATTTATGTTATTTTAACCTATGCTTTATTAAATTTTATTTATGTTGTTTTATCCTATGCTTTATTAAATTGTATTTATGTTGTTTTATCCTATGCTTTATTAAATTGTATTTATGTTGTTTTATCCTATGCTTTATTAAATTGTATTTATGTTGTTTTATCCTATTCTTTATTAAATTGTATTTATGTTGTTTTATCCTATGCTTTATTAAATTGTATTTATGTTGTTTTAACCTATGCTTTATTAAATTGTATTTATGTTGTTTTATCCTATGCTTTATTAAATTTTATTTATGTTGTTTTATCCTATGCTTTATTAAATTGTATTTATGTTGTTTTATCCTATGCTTTATTAAATTCTATTTATGTTGTTTTATCCTATGCTTTATTTAATTGTATTTATGTTGTTTTATCCTATGCTATATTAAATTTTATTTATGTTGTTTTATCCTATGCTTTATTAAATTGTATTTATGTTGTTTTTTCCTATGCTTTATTAAATTTTATTTATGTTGTTTTATCCTATGCTTTATTAAATTGTATTTATGTTGTTTTTTCCTATGCTTTATTAAATTGTATTTATGTTGTTTTAACCTATGCTTTATTAAATTGTATTTATGTTGTTTTATCATATGCTTTATTAAATTGTATTTATGTTGTTTTATCCTATGCTTTATTAAATTTTATTTATGTTGTTTTATCCTATGCTTTATTAAATTGTATTTATGTTGTTTTATCCTATGCTTTATTAAATTTTATTTATGTTGTTTTATCCTATGCTTTATTAAATTTTATTTATTTTGTTTTATCCTGTGCTTTATTAAATTGTATTTATGTTGTTTTATCCTATGCTTTATTAAATTGAATTTATGTTGTTTTATCCTATGCTTTATTAAATTGTATTTATGTTGTTTTATCCTATGCTTTATTAAATTGTATTTATGTTGTTTTATCCTATGCTTTGTTAAATTGTAATTCTGTGGTTTTATCTTATGCTTTATTAAATTGTATTTATGTTGTTTTAAACTATGCTTTATTAAATTGTTTTTATGTTGTTTTGTCCTATGCTTTATTAAATTGTATTTATGTTATTTTAACCTATGCTTTATTAAATTTTATTCATGCTGTTTTATCCTTTGCTTTATTAAATTGTATTTATGTTGTTTTATCCTATGCTTTATTAAATTGTATTTATGTTGTTTTATCCTATGCTTTATTAAATTGTATTTATGTTGTTTTATCCTATGCTTTATTTAATTGTATTTATGTTGTTTTATCCTATGCTTTATTAAATTTTATTTATGTTGTTTTATCCTATGCTTTATTAAATTGTATTTATGTTGTTTTATCCTATGCTTTATTAAATTGTATTTATGTTGTTTTAACCTATGCTTTATTAAATTGTATTTATGTTGTTTTATCCTGTGCTTTATTAAATTGTATTTATGTTGTTTTAACCTATGCTTTATTAAATTGTATTTATGTTGTTTTATCCTATGCTTTATTAAATTGTATTTATGTTGTTTTATCCTATGCTTTATTAAATTGTATTTATGTTGTTTTATCCTATGCTTTATTAAATTGTAATTCTGTGGTTTTATCCTATGCTTTATTAAATTGTATTTATGTTGTTTTATCCTATGCTTTATTAAATTTTATTTATGTTGTTTTATCCTATGCTTTATTAAATTTTATTTATTTTGTTTTATCCTGTGCTTTATTAAATTGTATTTATGTTGTTTTATCCTATGCTTTATTAAATTGAATTTATGTTGTTTTATCCTATGCTTTATTAAATTGTATTTATGTTGTTTTAACTTATGCTTTACTAAATTGTATTTATGTTGTTTTATCCTGTGCTTTATTAAATTGTATTTATGTTGTTTTAACCTATGCTTTATTAAATTGTATTTATGTTGTTTTATCCTATGCTTTATTAAATTGTATTTATGTTGTTTTATCCTATGCTTTATTAAATTGTATTTATGTTGTTTTATCCTATGCTTTATTAAATTGTATTTATGTTCTTTTGTCCTATGCTTTATTAAATTGTATTTATGTTATTTTAACTTATGCTTTATTAAATTTTATTTATGTTGTTTTATCCTATGCTTTATTAAATTGTATTTATGTTGTTTTATCCTATGCTTTATTAAATTGTATTTATGTTGTTTTATCCTATGCTTTATTAAATTGTATTTATGTTGTTTTATCCTATGCTTTATTAAATTGTATTTATGTTGTTTTATCCTATGCTTTATTAAATTGTATTTATGTTGTTTTATCCTATGCTTTATTAAATTGTATTTATGTTGTTTTAACCTATGCTTTATTAAATTGTATTTATGTTGTTTTATCCTGTGCTTTATTAAATTGTATTTATGTTGTTTTAACCTATGCTTTATTAAATTGTATTTATGTTGTTTTATCCTATGCTTTATTAAATTGTATTTATGTTGTTTTATCCTATGCTTTATTAAATTGTATTTATGTTGTTTTATCCTATGCTTTATTAAATTGTATTTATGTTGTTTTATCCTATGCTTTATTAAATTGTATTTATGTTGTTTTATCCTATGCTTTATTAAATTGTATTTATGTTGTTTTATCCTATGCTTTATTAAATTGTATTTATGTTGTTTTATCCTATGCTTTATTAAATTGTATTTATGTTGTTTTATCCTATGCTTTATTTAATTGTATTTATGTTGTTTTATCCTATGCTTTATTAAATTTTATTTATGTTGTTTTATCCTATGCTTTATTAAATTGTATTTATGTTGTTTTATCCTATGCTTTATTAAATTGTATTTATGTTGTTTTAACCTATGCTTTATTAAATTGTATTTATGTTGTTTTATCCTATGCTTTATTAAATTGTATTTATGTTGTTTTAACTTATGCTTTATTAAATTGTATTTATGTTGTTTTATCCTATGCTTTATTAAATTGTATTCATGTTGTTTTATCTTATGCTTTATTAAATTGTATTTATGTTGTTTTATCCTATGCTTTATTAAATTGAATTTATGTTGTTTTATCCTATGCTTTATTATATTGTATTTAATTTGTTTTATCCTATGCTTTATTAAATTGTATTTATGTTGTTTTATCCTCTGCTTTATTAAATTGTATTTATGGTGTTTTGTCCTATGCTTTATTAAATTGTATTTATGTTGTTTTATCCTATGCTTTATTAAATTGTATTTCTGTGGTTTTATTATATGCTTTATTAAATTGTATTTATGTTGTTTTAACCTATGCTTTATTAAATTTTATTTATGTTGTTTTATCCTATGCTTTATTAAATTGTATTTATGTTGTTTTATGCTATGCTTTATTAAATTGTATTTATGTTGTTTTATCCTATGCTTTATTAAATTGTATTTATGTTGTTTTATCCTAAGCTTTATTAAATTGTATTTATGTTGTTTTATCCTATGCTTTATTAAATTGTATTTATGTTGTTTTAACCTATGCTTTATTAAATTGTATTTATGTTGCTTTAACATATGCTTTATTAAATTGTATTTATGTTTTTTTGTCTTATGCTTTATTAAATTGTATTTATGTTGTTTTATCCTGTGCTTTATTAAATTGTATTTATGTTGTTTTAACCTATGCTTTATTAAATTATATTTATGTTGTTTTATCCTATGCTTTATTAAATTGTATTTATGTTGTTTTAACCTATGCTTTATTAAATTGTATTCATGTTGTTTTATCTTATGCTTTATTAAATTGTATTTATGTTGTTTTATCCTATGCTTTATTAAATTGAATTTATGTTGTTTTATCCTATGCTTTATTATATTGTATTTAATTTGTTTTATCCTAAGCTTTATTAAATTGTATTTATGTAGTTTTAGCCTATGCTTTATTAAATTGTATTTATGTTGTTTATCCTATGCTTTATTAAATTGTATTTATGTTGTTTATCCTATGTTTCATTAAATTGTATTTATGTTGTTTTATCCTATGCTTTATTAAATTGTATTTATGTTGTTTTGTCCTATACTTTATTAAATTGTATTTATGTTGTTTTATCCTATGCTTTATTAAATTGTAATTCTGTGGTTTTATCCTATGCTTTATTAAATTGTATTTATGTTGTTTTAAACTATGCTTTATTAAATTGTTTTTATGTTGTTTTGTCCTATGCTTTATTAAATTGTATTTATGTTATTTTAACCTATGCTTTATTAAATTTTATTTATTTTGTTTTATCCTATGCTTTATTAAATTGTATTTATGTTGTTTTATCCTATGCTTTATTAAATTGTATTTATCTTGTTTTATCCTATGCTTTATTTAATTGTATTTATGTTGTTTTATCCTATGCTTTATTAAATTTTATTTATGTTGTTTTATCCTATGCTTTATTAAATTGTATTTATGTTGTTTTATCCTATGCTTTATTAAATTGTATTTATGTTGTTTTAACCTATGCTTTATTAAATTGTATTTATGTTGTTTTATCCTATGCTTTATT
Organism: Phyllobates terribilis; assembly: GCF_046119375.1. NCBI lineage: Eukaryota > Metazoa > Chordata > Amphibia > Anura > Dendrobatidae > Phyllobates > Phyllobates terribilis. Next base: position 23,179,917 of record NW_027362778.1, read on the forward strand.
AAATTGTATTTATGTTGTTTTAACTTATGCTTTATTAAATTGTATTTATGTTGTTTTATCCTATGCTTTATTAAATTGTATTCATGTTGTTTTATCTTATGCTTTATTAAATTGTATTTATGTTGTTTTATCCTATGCTTTATTAAATTGAATTTATGTTGTTTTATCCTATGCTTTATTATATTGTATTTAATTTGTTTTATCCTATGCTTTATTAAATTGTATTTATGTTGTTTTATCCTCTGCTTTATTAAATTGTATTTATGGTGTTTTGTCCTATGCTTTATTAAATTGTATTTATGTTGTTTTATCCTATGCTTTATTAAATTGTATTTCTGTGGTTTTATTATATGCTTTATTAAATTGTATTTATGTTGTTTTAACCTATGCTTTATTAAATTTTATTTATGTTGTTTTATCCTATGCTTTATTAAATTGTATTTATGTTGTTTTATGCTATGCTTTATTAAATTGTATTTATGTTGTTTTATCCTATGCTTTATTAAATTGTATTTATGTTGTTTTATCCTAAGCTTTATTAAATTGTATTTATGTTGTTTTATCCTATGCTTTATTAAATTGTATTTATGTTGTTTTAACCTATGCTTTATTAAATTGTATTTATGTTGCTTTAACATATGCTTTATTAAATTGTATTTATGTTTTTTTGTCTTATGCTTTATTAAATTGTATTTATGTTGTTTTATCCTGTGCTTTATTAAATTGTATTTATGTTGTTTTAACCTATGCTTTATTAAATTATATTTATGTTGTTTTATCCTATGCTTTATTAAATTGTATTTATGTTGTTTTAACCTATGCTTTATTAAATTGTATTCATGTTGTTTTATCTTATGCTTTATTAAATTGTATTTATGTTGTTTTATCCTATGCTTTATTAAATTGAATTTATGTTGTTTTATCCTATGCTTTATTATATTGTATTTAATTTGTTTTATCCTAAGCTTTATTAAATTGTATTTATGTTGTTTTATCCTATGCTTTATTTAATTGTATTTATGTTGTTTTATCCTATGCTTTATTAAATTTTATTTATGTTGTTTTATCCTATGCTTTATTAAATTGTATTTATGTTGTTTTATCCTATGCTTTATTAAATTGTATTTATGTTGTTTTAACCTATGCTTTATTAAATTGTATTTATGTTGTTTTATCCTATGCTTTATTAAATTGTATTTATGTTGTTTTAACTTATGCTTTATTAAATTGTATTTATGTTGTTTTATCCTATGCTTTATTAAATTGTATTCATGTTGTTTTATCTTATGCTTTATTAAATTGTATTTATGTTGTTTTATCCTATGCTTTATTAAATTGAATTTATGTTGTTTTATCCTATGCTTTATTATATTGTATTTAATTTGTTTTATCCTATGCTTTATTAAATTGTATTTATGTTGTTTTATCCTCTGCTTTATTAAATTGTATTTATGGTGTTTTGTCCTATGCTTTATTAAATTGTATTTATGTTGTTTTATCCTATGCTTTATTAAATTGTATTTCTGTGGTTTTATTATATGCTTTATTAAATTGTATTTATGTTGTTTTAACCTATGCTTTATTAAATTTTATTTATGTTGTTTTATCCTATGCTTTATTAAATTGTATTTATGTTGTTTTATGCTATGCTTTATTAAATTGTATTTATGTTGTTTTATCCTATGCTTTATTAAATTGTATTTATGTTGTTTTATCCTAAGCTTTATTAAATTGTATTTATGTTGTTTTATCCTATGCTTTATTAAATTGTATTTATGTTGTTTTAACCTATGCTTTATTAAATTGTATTTATGTTGCTTTAACATATGCTTTATTAAATTGTATTTATGTTTTTTTGTCTTATGCTTTATTAAATTGTATTTATGTTGTTTTATCCTGTGCTTTATTAAATTGTATTTATGTTGTTTTAACCTATGCTTTATTAAATTATATTTATGTTGTTTTATCCTATGCTTTATTAAATTGTATTTATGTTGTTTTAACCTATGCTTTATTAAATTGTATTCATGTTGTTTTATCTTATGCTTTATTAAATTGTATTTATGTTGTTTTATCCTATGCTTTATTAAATTGAATTTATGTTGTTTTATCCTATGCTTTATTATATTGTATTTAATTTGTTTTATCCTAAGCTTTATTAAATTGTATTTATGTAGTTTTAGCCTATGCTTTATTAAATTGTATTTATGTTGTTTATCCTATGCTTTATTAAATTGTATTTATGTTGTTTATCCTATGTTTCATTAAATTGTATTTATGTTGTTTTATCCTATGCTTTATTAAATTGTATTTATGTTGTTTTGTCCTATACTTTATTAAATTGTATTTATGTTGTTTTATCCTATGCTTTATTAAATTGTAATTCTGTGGTTTTATCCTATGCTTTATTAAATTGTATTTATGTTGTTTTAAACTATGCTTTATTAAATTGTTTTTATGTTGTTTTGTCCTATGCTTTATTAAATTGTATTTATGTTATTTTAACCTATGCTTTATTAAATTTTATTTATTTTGTTTTATCCTATGCTTTATTAAATTGTATTTATGTTGTTTTATCCTATGCTTTATTAAATTGTATTTATCTTGTTTTATCCTATGCTTTATTTAATTGTATTTATGTTGTTTTATCCTATGCTTTATTAAATTTTATTTATGTTGTTTTATCCTATGCTTTATTAAATTGTATTTATGTTGTTTTATCCTATGCTTTATTAAATTGTATTTATGTTGTTTTAACCTATGCTTTATTAAATTGTATTTATGTTGTTTTATCCTATGCTTTATTAAATTGTATTTATGTTGTTTTAACTTATGCTTTATTAAATTGTATTTATGTTGTTTTATCCTATGCTTTATTAAATTGTATTCATGTTGTTTTATCTTATGCTTTATTAAATTGTATTTATGTTGTTTTATCCTATGCTTTATTAAATTGAATTTATGTTGTTTTATCCTATGCTTTATTATATTGTATTTAATTTGTTTTATCCTATGCTTTATTAAATTGTATTTATGTTGTTTTATCCTCTGCTTTATTAAATTGTATTTATGGTGTTTTGTCCTATGCTTTATTAAATTGTATTTATGTTGTTTTATCCTATGCTTTATTAAATTGTATTTCTGTGGTTTTATTATATGCTTTATTAAATTGTATTTATGTTGTTTTAACCTATGCTTTATTAAATTTTATTTATGTTGTTTTATCCTATGCTTTATTAAATTGTATTTATGTTGTTTTATGCTATGCTTTATTAAATTGTATTTATGTTGTTTTATCCTATGCTTTATTAAATTGTATTTATGTTGTTTTATCCTAAGCTTTATTAAATTGTATTTATGTTGTTTTATCCTATGCTTTATTAAATTGTATTTATGTTGTTTTAACCTATGCTTTATTAAATTGTATTTATGTTGCTTTAACATATGCTTTATTAAATTGTATTTATGTTTTTTTGTCTTATGCTTTATTAAATTGTATTTATGTTGTTTTATCCTGTGCTTTATTAAATTGTATTTATGTTGTTTTAACCTATGCTTTATTAAATTATATTTATGTTGTTTTATCCTATGCTTTATTAAATTGTATTTATGTTGTTTTAACCTATGCTTTATTAAATTGTATTCATGTTGTTTTATCTTATGCTTTATTAAATTGTATTTATGTTGTTTTATCCTATGCTTTATTAAATTGAATTTATGTTGTTTTATCCTATGCTTTATTATATTGTATTTAATTTGTTTTATCCTAAGCTTTATTAAATTGTATTTATGTAGTTTTAGCCTATGCTTTATTAAATTGTATTTATGTTGTTTATCCTATGCTTTATTAAATTGTATTTATGTTGTTTATCCTATGTTTCATTAAATTGTATTTATGTTGTTTTATCCTATGCTTTATTAAATTGTATTTATGTTGTTTTGTCCTATACTTTATTAAATTGTATTTATGTTGTTTTATCCTATGCTTTATTAAATTGTAATTCTGTGGTTTTATCCTATGCTTTATTAAATTGTATTTATGTTGTTTTAAACTATGCTTTATTAAATTGTTTTTATGTTGTTTTGTCCTATGCTTTATTAAATTGTATTTATGTTATTTTAACCTATGCTTTATTAAATTTTATTTATTTTGTTTTATCCTATGCTTTATTAAATTGTATTTATGTTGTTTTATCCTATGCTTTATTAAATTGTATTTATCTTGTTTTATCCTATGCTTTATTAAATTGTATTTATGTTGTTTTATCCTATGCTTTATTAAATTGTATTTATGTTGTTTTATCCTATGCTTTATTAAATTGTATTTATGTTGTTTTATCCTATGCTTTATTAAATTGTAATTCTGTGGTTTTAACCTATGCTTTATTAAATTGTATTTATGTTGTTTTATGCTATGCTTTATTAAATTGTATTTATGTTGTTTTATCCTATGCTTTATTAAATTGTATTTATGTTGTTTTATCCTATGCTTTATTAAATTGTATTTATGTTGTTTTATCCTATGCTTTATTAAATTGTATTTATGTTGTTTTATCCTATGCTTTATTAAATTGTATTTATGTTGTTTTAACCTATGCTTTATTAAATTGTATTTATGTTGTTTTATGCTATGCTTTATTAAATTGTATTTATGTTGTTTTATCCTATGCTTTATTAAATTGTATTTATGTTGTTTTATCCTAAGCTTTATTAAATTGTATTTATGTTGTTTTATCCTATGCTTTATTAAATTGTATTTATGTTGTTTTAACCTATGCTTTATTAAATTGTATTTATGTTGCTTTAACATATGCTTTATTAAATTGTATTTATGTTTTTTTGTCTTATGCTTTATTAAATTGTATTTATGTTGTTTTATCCTGTGCTTTATTAAATTGTATTTATGTTGTTTTAACCTATGCTTTATTAAATTATATTTATGTTGTTTTATCCTATGCTTTATTAAATTGTATTTATGTTGTTTTAACCTATGCTTTATTAAATTGTATTCATGTTGTTTTATCTTATGCTTTATTAAATTGTATTCATGTTGTTTTATCCTATGCTTTATTAAATTGAATTTATGTTGTTTTATCCTATGCTTTATTATATTGTATTTAATTTGTTTTATCCTAAGCTTTATTAAATTGTATTTATGCAATTTTAGCCTATGCTTTATTAAATTGTATTTATGTTGTTTATCCTATGCTTTATTAAATTGTATTTATGTTGTTTATCCTATGTTTCATTAAATTGTATTTATGTTGTTTTATCCTATGCTTTATTAAATTGTATTTATGTTGTTTTGTCCTATACTTTATTAAATTGTATTTATGTTGTTTTATCCTATGCTTTATTAAATTGTAATTCTGTGGTTTTATCCTATGCTTTATTAAATTGTATTTATGTTGTTTTAAACTATGCTTTATTAAATTGTTTTTATGTTGTTTTGTCCTATGCTTTATTAAATTGTATTTATGTTATTTTAACCTATGCTTTATTAAATTTTATTTATGTTGTTTTGTCCTATACTTTATTAAATTGTATTTATGTTGTTTTATCCTATGCTTTATTAAATTGTAATTCTGTGGTTTTATCCTATGCTTTATTAAATTGTATTTATGTTGTTTTAAACTATGCTTTATTAAATTGTTTTTATGTTGTTTTGTCCTATGCTTTATTAAATTGTATTTATGTTATTTTAACCTATGCTTTATTAAATTTTATTTATGTTGTTTTATCCTTTGCTTTATTAAATTGTATTTATGTTGTTTTATCCTATGCTTTATTAAATTGTATTTATGTTGTTTTATCCTATGCTTTATTAAATTGTATTTATGTTGTTTTATCCTATGCTTTATTTAATTGTATTTATGTTGTTTTATCCTATGCTATATTAAATTTTATTTATGTTGTTTTATCCTATGCTTTATTAAATTGTATTTATGTTGTTTTATCCTATGCTTTATTAAATTGTATTTATGTTGTTTTAACCTATGCTTTATTAAATTGTATTTATGTTGCTTTAACATATGCTTTATTAAATTGTATTTATGTTTTTTTGTCTTATGCTTTATTAAATTGTATTTATGTTGTTTTATCCTGTGCTTTATTAAATTGTATTTATGTTGTTTTAACCTATGCTTTATTAAATTATATTTATGTTGTTTTATCCTATGCTTTATTAAATTGTATTTATGTTGTTTTAACCTATGCTTTATTAAATTGTATTCATGTTGTTTTATCTTATGCTTTATTAAATTGTATTCATGTTGTTTTATCCTATGCTTTATTAAATTGAATTTATGTTGTTTTATCCTATGCTTTATTATATTGTATTTAATTTGTTTTATCCTAAGCTTTATTAAATTGTATTTATGCAATTTTAGCCTATGCTTTATTAAATTGTATTTATGTTGTTTATCCTATGCTTTATTAAATTGTATTTATGTTGTTTATCCTATGTTTCATTAAATTGTATTTATGTTGTTTTATCCTATGCTTTATTAAATTGTATTTATGTTGTTTTGTCCTATACTTTATTAAATTGTATTTATGTTGTTTTATCCTATGCTTTATTAAATTGTAATTCTGTGGTTTTATCCTATGCTTTATTAAATTGTATTTATGTTGTTTTAAACTATGCTTTATTAAATTGTTTTTATGTTGTTTTGTCCTATGCTTTATTAAATTGTATTTATGTTATTTTAACCTATGCTTTATTAAATTTTATTTATGTTGTTTTGTCCTATACTTTATTAAATTGTATTTATGTTGTTTTATCCTATGCTTTATTAAATTGTAATTCTGTGGTTTTATCCTATGCTTTATTAAATTGTATTTATGTTGTTTTAAACTATGCTTTATTAAATTGTTTTTATGTTGTTTTGTCCTATGCTTTATTAAATTGTATTTATGTTATTTTAACCTATGCTTTATTAAATTTTATTTATGTTGTTTTATCCTTTGCTTTATTAAATTGTATTTATGTTGTTTTATCCTATGCTTTATTAAATTGTATTTATGTTGTTTTATCCTATGCTTTATTAAATTGTATTTATGTTGTTTTATCCTATGCTTTATTTAATTGTATTTATGTTGTTTTATCCTATGCTATATTAAATTTTATTTATGTTGTTTTATCCTATGCTTTATTAAATTGTATTTATGTTGTTTTATCCTATGCTTTATTAAATTGTATTTATGTTGTTTTATCCTATGCTTTATTAAATTGTATTTATGTTGTTTTAACCTATGCTTTATTAAATTGTATTTATGTTGTTTTATCATATGCTTTATTAAATTGTATTTATGTTGTTTTATCCTATGCTTTATTAAATTTTATTTATGTTGTTTTATCCTATGCTTTATTAAATTGTATTTATGTTGTTTTATCCTATGCTTTATTAAATTTTATTTATGTTGTTTTATCCTATGCTTTATTAAATTTTATTTATTTTGTTTTATCCTGTGCTTTATTTAATTGTATTTATGTTGTTTTATCCTATGCTTTATTAAATTGAATTTATGTTGTTTTATCCTATGCTTTATTAAATTGTATTTATGTTGTTTTAACTTATGCTTTACTAAATTGTATTTATGTTGTTTTATCCTGTGCTTTATTAAATTGTATTTATGTTGTTTTATCCTATGCTTTATTAAATTGTAATTCTGTGGTTTTATCCTATGCTTTATTAAATTGTATTTATGTTGTTTTAAACTATGCTTTATTAAATTGTTTTTATGTTGTTTTGTCCTATGCTTTATTAAATTGTATTTATGTTATTTTAACCTATGCTTTATTAAATTTTATTTATGTTGTTTTATCCTTTGCTTTATTAAATTGTATTTATGTTGTTTTATCCTATGCTTTATTAAATTGTATTTATGTTGTTTTATCCTATGCTTTATTAAATTGTATTTATGTTGTTTTATCCTATGCTTTATTTAATTGTATTTATGTTGTTTTATCCTATGTTATATTAAATTTTATTTATGTTGTTTTATCCTATGCTTTATTAAATTGTATTTATGTTATTTTAACCTATGCTTTATTAAATTTTATTTATGTTGTTTTATCCTTTGCTTTATTAAATTGTATTTATGTTGTTTTATCCTATGCTTTATTAAATTGTATTTATGTTGTTTTATCCTATGCTTTATTAAATTGTATTTATGTTGTTTTATCCTATGCTTTATTTAATTGTATTTATGTTGTTTTATCCTATGCTTTATTAAATTGTATTTATGTTGTTTTAACCTATGCTTTATTAAATTGTATTTATGTTGTTTTATGCTATGCTTTATTAAATTGTATTTATGTTGTTTTATCCTATGCTTTATTAAATTGTATTTATGTTGTTTTATCCTAAGCTTTATTAAATTGTATTTATGTTGTTTTATCCTATGCTTTATTAAATTGTATTTATGTTGTTTTAACCTATGCTTTATTAAATTGTATTTATGTTGCTTTAACATATGCTTTATTAAATTGTATTTATGTTTTTTTGTCTTATGCTTTATTAAATTGTATTTATGTTGTTTTATCCTGTGCTTTATTAAATTGTATTTATGTTGTTTTAACCTATGCTTTATTAAATTATATTTATGTTGTTTTATCCTATGCTTTATTAAATTGTATTTATGTTGTTTTAACCTATGCTTTATTAAATTGTATTCATGTTGTTTTATCTTATGCTTTATTAAATTGTATTCATGTTGTTTTATCCTATGCTTTATTAAATTGAATTTATGTTGTTTTATCCTATGCTTTATTATATTGTATTTAATTTGTTTTATCCTAAGCTTTATTAAATTGTATTTATGCAATTTTAGCCTATGCTTTATTAAATTGTATTTATGTTGTTTATCCTATGCTTTATTAAATTGTATTTATGTTGTTTATCCTATGTTTCATTAAATTGTATTTATGTTGTTTTATCCTATGCTTTATTAAATTGTATTTATGTTGTTTTGTCCTATACTTTATTAAATTGTATTTATGTTGTTTTATCCTATGCTTTATTAAATTGTAATTCTGTGGTTTTATCCTATGCTTTATTAAATTGTATTTATGTTGTTTTAAACTATGCTTTATTAAATTGTTTTTATGTTGTTTTGTCCTATGCTTTATTAAATTGTATTTATGTTATTTTAACCTATGCTTTATTAAATTTTATTTATGTTGTTTTGTCCTATACTTTATTAAATTGTATTTATGTTGTTTTATCCTATGCTTTATTAAATTGTAATTCTGTGGTTTTATCCTATGCTTTATTAAATTGTATTTATGTTGTTTTAAACTATGCTTTATTAAATTGTTTTTATGTTGTTTTGTCCTATGCTTTATTAAATTGTATTTATGTTATTTTAACCTATGCTTTATTAAATTTTATTTATGTTGTTTTATCCTTTGCTTTATTAAATTGTATTTATGTTGTTTTATCCTATGCTTTATTAAATTGTATTTATGTTGTTTTATCCTATGCTTTATTAAATTGTATTTATGTTGTTTTATCCTATGCTTTATTTAATTGTATTTATGTTGTTTTATCCTATGTTATATTAAATTTTATTTATGTTGTTTTATCCTATGCTTTATTAAATTGTATTTATGTTATTTTAACCTATGCTTTATTAAATTTTATTTATGTTGTTTTATCCTTTGCTTTATTAAATTGTATTTATGTTGTTTTATCCTATGCTTTATTAAATTGTATTTATGTTGTTTTATCCTATGCTTTATTAAATTGTATTTATGTTGTTTTATCCTATGCTTTATTTAATTGTATTTATGTTGTTTTATCCTATGCTTTATTAAATTGTATTTATGTTGTTTTAACCTATGCTTTATTAAATTGTATTTATGTTGTTTTATGCTATGCTTTATTAAATTGTATTTATGTTGTTTTATCCTATGCTTTATTAAATTGTATTTATGTTGTTTTATCCTAAGCTTTATTAAATTGTATTTATGTTGTTTTATCCTATGCTTTATTAAATTGTATTTATGTTGTTTTAACCTATGCTTTATTAAATTGTATTTATGTTGCTTTAACATATGCTTTATTAAATTGTATTTATGTTTTTTTGTCTTATGCTTTATTAAATTGTATTTATGTTGTTTTATCCTGTGCTTTATTAAATTGTATTTATGTTGTTTTAACCTATGCTTTATTAAATTATATTTATGTTGTTTTATCCTATGCTTTATTAAATTGTATTTATGTTGTTTTAACCTATGCTTTATTAAATTGTATTCATGTTGTTTTATCTTATGCTTTATTAAATTGTATTCATGTTGTTTTATCCTATGCTTTATTAAATTGAATTTATGTTGTTTTATCCTATGCTTTATTATATTGTATTTAATTTGTTTTATCCTAAGCTTTATTAAATTGTATTTATGCAATTTTAGCCTATGCTTTATTAAATTGTATTTATGTTGTTTATCCTATGCTTTATTAAATTGTATTTATGTTGTTTATCCTATGTTTCATTAAATTGTATTTATGTTGTTTTATCCTATGCTTTATTAAATTGTATTTATGTTGTTTTGTCCTATACTTTATTAAATTGTATTTATGTTGTTTTATCCTATGCTTTATTAAATTGTAATTCTGTGGTTTTATCCTATGCTTTGTTAAATTGTATTTATGTTGTTTTAAACTATGCTTTATTAAATTGTTTTTATGTTGTTTTGTCCTATGCTTTATTAAATTGTATTTATGTTATTTTAACCTATGCTTTATTAAATTTTATTTATGTTGTTTTGTCCTATACTTTATTAAATTGTATTTATGTTGTTTTATCCTATGCTTTATTAAATTGTAATTCTGTGGTTTTATCCTATGCTTTATTAAATTGTATTTATGTTGTTTTAAACTATGCTTTATTAAATTGTTTTTATGTTGTTTTGTCCTATGCTTTATTAAATTGTATTTATGTTATTTTAACCTATGCTTTATTAAATTTTATTTATGTTGTTTTATCCTTTGCTTTATTAAATTGTATTTATGTTGTTTTATCCTATGCTTTATTAAATTGTATTTATGTTGTTTTATCCTATGCTTTATTAAATTGTATTTATGTTGTTTTATCCTATGCTTTATTTAATTGTATTTATGTTGTTTTATCCTATGTTATATTAAATTTTATTTAGGTTGTTTTATCCTATGCTTTATTAAATTGTATTTATGTTGTTTTATCCTATGCTTTATTAAATTGTATTTATGTTGTTTTAACCTATGCTTTATTAAATTGTATTTATGTTGTTTTATCATATGCTTTATTAAATTGTATTTATGTTGTTTTATCCTATGCTTTATTAAATTTTATTTATGTTGTTTTATCCTATGCTTTATTAAATTGTATTTATGTTGTTTTATGCTATGCTTTATTAAATTGTATTTATGTTGTTTTATCCTATGCTTTATTAAATTGTATTTATGTTGTTTTATCCTAAGCTTTATTAAATTGTATTTATGTTGTTTTATCCTATGCTTTATTAAATTGTATTTATGTTGTTTTAACCTATGCTTTATTAAATTGTATTTATGTTGCTTTAACATATGCTTTATTAAATTGTATTTATGTTTTTTTGTCTTATGCTTTATTAAATTGTATTTATGTTGTTTTATCCTGTGCTTTATTAAATTGTATTTATGTTGCTTTAACCTATGCTTTATTAAATTATATTTATGTTGTTTTATCCTATGCTTTATTAAATTGTATTTATGTTGTTTTAACCTATGCTTTATTAAATTGTATTCATGTTGTTTTATCTTATGCTTTATTAAATTGTATTCATGTTGTTTTATCCTATGCTTTATTAAATTGAATTTATGTTGTTTTATCCTATGCTTTATTATATTGTATTTAATTTGTTTTATCCTAAGCTTTATTAAATTGTATTTATGCAATTTTAGCCTATGCTTTATTAAATTGTATTTATGTTGTTTATCCTATGCTTTATTAAATTGTATTTATGTTGTTTATCCTATGTTTCATTAAATTGTATTTATGTTGTTTTATCCTATGCTTTATTAAATTGTATTTATGTTGTTTTGTCCTATACTTTATTAAATTGTATTTATGTTGTTTTATCCTATGCTTTATTAAATTGTAATTCTGTGGTTTTATCCTATGCTTTATTAAATTGTATTTATGTTGTTTTAAACTATGCTTTATTAAATTGTTTTTATGTTGTTTTGTCCTATGCTTTATTAAATTGTATTTATGTTATTTTAACCTATGCTTTATTAAATTTTATTTATGTTGTTTTGTCCTATACTTTATTAAATTGTATTTATGTTGTTTTATCCTATGCTTTATTAAATTGTAATTCTGTGGTTTTATCCTATGCTTTATTAAATTGTATTTATGTTGTTTTAAACTATGCTTTATTAAATTGTTTTTATGTTGTTTTGTCCTATGCTTTATTAAATTGTATTTATGTTATTTTAACCTATGCTTTATTAAATTTTATTTATGTTGTTTTATCCTTTGCTTTATTAAATTGTATTTATGTTGTTTTATCCTATGCTTTATTAAATTGTATTTATGTTGTTTTATCCTATGCTTTATTAAATTGTATTTATGTTGTTTTATCCTATGCTTTATTTAATTGTATTTATGTTGTTTTATCCTATGTTATATTAAATTTTATTTATGTTGTTTTATCCTATGCTTTATTAAATTGTATTTATGTTATTTTAACCTATGCTTTATTAAATTTTATTTATGTTGTTTTATCCTTTGCTTTATTAAATTGTATTTATGTTGTTTTATCCTATGCTTTATTAAATTGTATTTATGTTGTTTTATCCTATGCTTTATTAAATTGTATTTATGTTGTTTTATCCTATGCTTTATTTAATTGTATTTATGTTGTTTTATCCTATGCTTTATTAAATTGTATTTATGTTGTTTTAACCTATGCTTTATTAAATTGTATTTATGTTGTTTTATGCTATGCTTTATTAAATTGTATTTATGTTGTTTTATCCTATGCTTTATTAAATTGTATTTATGTTGTTTTATCCTAAGCTTTATTAAATTGTATTTATGTTGTTTTATCCTATGCTTTATTAAATTGTATTTATGTTGTTTTAACCTATGCTTTATTAAATTGTATTTATGTTGCTTTAACATATGCTTTATTAAATTGTATTTATGTTTTTTTGTCTTATGCTTTATTAAATTGTATTTATGTTGTTTTATCCTGTGCTTTATTAAATTGTATTTATGTTGTTTTAACCTATGCTTTATTAAATTATATTTATGTTGTTTTATCCTATGCTTTATTAAATTGTATTTATGTTGTTTTAACCTATGCTTTATTAAATTGTATTCATGTTGTTTTATCTTATGCTTTATTAAATTGTATTCATGTTGTTTTATCCTATGCTTTATTAAATTGAATTTATGTTGTTTTATCCTATGCTTTATTATATTGTATTTAATTTGTTTTATCCTAAGCTTTATTAAATTGTATTTATGCAATTTTAGCCTATGCTTTATTAAATTGTATTTATGTTGTTTATCCTATGCTTTATTAAATTGTATTTATGTTGTTTATCCTATGTTTCATTAAATTGTATTTATGTTGTTTTATCCTATGCTTTATTAAATTGTATTTATGTTGTTTTGTCCTATACTTTATTAAATTGTATTTATGTTGTTTTATCCTATGCTTTATTAAATTGTAATTCTGTGGTTTTATCCTATGCTTTGTTAAATTGTATTTATGTTGTTTTAAACTATGCTTTATTAAATTGTTTTTATGTTGTTTTGTCCTATGCTTTATTAAATTGTATTTATGTTATTTTAACCTATGCTTTATTAAATTTTATTTATGTTGTTTTGTCCTATACTTTATTAAATTGTATTTATGTTGTTTTATCCTATGCTTTATTAAATTGTAATTCTGTGGTTTTATCCTATGCTTTATTAAATTGTATTTATGTTGTTTTAAACTATGCTTTATTAAATTGTTTTTATGTTGTTTTGTCCTATGCTTTATTAAATTGTATTTATGTTATTTTAACCTATGCTTTATTAAATTTTATTTATGTTGTTTTATCCTTTGCTTTATTAAATTGTATTTATGTTGTTTTATCCTATGCTTTATTAAATTGTATTTATGTTGTTTTATCCTATGCTTTATTAAATTGTATTTATGTTGTTTTATCCTATGCTTTATTTAATTGTATTTATGTTGTTTTATCCTATGTTATATTAAATTTTATTTAGGTTGTTTTATCCTATGCTTTATTAAATTGTATTTATGTTGTTTTATCCTATGCTTTATTAAATTGTATTTATGTTGTTTTAACCTATGCTTTATTAAATTGTATTTATGTTGTTTTATCATATGCTTTATTAAATTGTATTTATGTTGTTTTATCCTATGCTTTATTAAATTTTATTTATGTTGTTTTATCCTATGCTTTATTAAATTGTATTTATGTTGTTTTATCCTATGCTTTATTAAATTGAATTTATGTTGTTTTATCCTATGCTTTATTAAATTGTATTTATGTTGTTTTAACTTATGCTTTACTAAATTGTATTTATGTTGTTTTATCCTGTGCTTTATTAAATTGTATTTATGTTGTTTTAACCTATGCTTTATTAAATTGTATTTATGTTGTTTTATCCTATGCTTTATTAAATTGTATTTATGTTGTTTGATCCTATGCTTTATTAAATTGTATTTATGTTGTTTTATCCTATGCTTTATTAAATTGTATTTATGTTGTTTTGTCCTATGCTTTATTAAATTGTATTTATGTTATTTTAACCTATGCTTTATTAAATTTTATTTATGTTGTTTTATCCTATGCTTTATTAAATTGTATTTATGTTGTTTTATCCTATGCTTTATTAAATTGTATTTATGTTGTTTTATCCTATGCTTTATTAAATTGTATTTATGTTGTTTTATCCTATGCTTTATTAAATTGTATTTATGTTGTTTTATCCTATGCTTTATTAAATTGTAATTCTGTGGTTTTATCCTATGCTTTATTAAATTGTATTTATGTTGTTTTAAACTATGCTTTATTAAATTGTTTTTATGTTGTTTTGTCCTATGCTTTATTAAATTGTATTTATGTTATTTTAACCTATGCTTTATTAAATTTTATTTATGTTGTTTTATCCTTTGCTTTATTAAATTGTATTTATGTTGTTTTATCCTATGCTTTATTAAATTGTATTTATGTTGTTTTATCCTATGCTTTATTAAATTGTATTTATGTTGTTTTATCCTATGCTTTATTTAATTGTATTTATGTTGTTTTATCCTATGCTATATTAAATTTTATTTATGTTGTTTTATCCTATGCTTTATTAAATTGTATTTATGTTGTTTTATCCTATGCTTTATTAAATTGTATTTATGTTGTTTTAACCTATGCTTTATTAAATTGTATTTATGTTGTTTTAACCTATGCTTTATTAAATTGTATTTATGTTGTTTTATCCTATGCTTTATTAAATTGTATTTATGTTGTTTTATCCTATGCTTTATTAAATTTTATTTATGTTGTTTTATCCTATGCTTTATTAAATTGTATTTATGTTGTTTTATCCTATGCTTTATTAAATTGTATTTATGTTGTTTTATCCTATGCTTTATTAAATTGTAATTCTGTGGTTTTATCCTATGCTTTATTAAATTGTATTTATGTTGTTTTAAACTATGCTTTATTAAATTGTTTTTATGTTGTTTTGTCCTATGCTTTATTAAATTGTATTTATGTTATTTTAACCTATGCTTTATTAAATTTTATTTATGTTGTTTTATCCTTTGCTTTATTAAATTGTATTTATGTTGTTTTATCCTATGCTTTATTAAATTGTATTTATGTTGTTTTATCCTATGCTTTATTAAATTGTATTTATGTTGTTTTATCCTATGCTTTATTTAATTGTATTTATGTTGTTTTATCCTATGTTATATTAAATTTTATTTATGTTGCTTTATCCTATGCTTTATTAAATTGTATTTATGTTATTTTAACCTATGCTTTATTAAATTTTATTTATGTTGTTTTATCCTTTGCTTTATTAAATTTTATTTATGTTGTTTTATCCTATGCTTTATTAAATTGTATTTATGTTGTTTTATCCTATGCTTTATTAAATTGTATTTATGTTGTTTTAACCTATGCTTTATTAAATTGTATTTATGTTGTTTTATCCTATGCTTTATTAAATTTTATTTATGTTGTTTTATCCTATGCTTTATTAAATTGTATTTATGTTGTTTTATCCTATGCTTTATTAAATTTTATTTATGTTGTTTTATCCTATGCTTTATTAAATTTTATTTATTTTGTTTTATCCTGTGCTTTATTAAATTGTATTTATGTTGTTTTATCCTATGCTTTATTAAATTGAATTTATGTTGTTTTATCCTATGCTTTATTAAATTGTATTTATGTTGTTTTAACTTATGCTTTACTAAATTGTATTTATGTTGTTTTATCCTGTGCTTTATTAAATTGTATTTATGTTGTTTTAACCTATGCTTTATTAAATTGTATTTATGTTGTTTTATCCTATGCTTTATTAAATTGTATTTATGTTGTTTTATCCTATGCTTTATTAAATTGTATTTATGTTGTTTTATCCTATGCTTTATTAAATTGTATTTATGTTGTTTTGTCCTATGCTTTATTAAATTGTATTTATGTTATTTTAACCTATGCTTTATTAAATATTATTTATGTTGTTTTATCCTATGCTTTATTAAATTGTATTTATGTTGTTTTATCCTATGCTTTATTAAATTGTATTTATGTTGTTTTATCCTATGCTTTATTAAATTGTATTTATGTTGTTTTATCCTATGCTTTATTAAATTTTATTTATGTTGTTTTATCCTATGCTTTATTAAATTTTATTTATTTTGTTTTATCCTGTGCTTTATTAAATTGTATTTATGTTGTTTTATCCTATGCTTTATTAAATTGAATTTATGTTGTTTTATCCTATGCTTTATTAAATTGTATTTATGTTGTTTTAACTTATGCTTTACTAAATTGTATTTATGTTGTTTTATCCTGTGCTTTATTAAATTGTATTTATGTTGTTTTAACCTATGCTTTATTAAATTGTATTTATGTTGTTTTATCCTATGCTTTATTAAATTGTATTTATGTTGTTTTATCCTATGCTTTATTAAATTGTAATTCTGTGGTTTTATCCTATGCTTTATTAAATTGTATTTATGTTGTTTTAAACTATGCTTTATTAAATTGTTTTTATGTTGTTTTGTCCTATGCTTTATTAAATTGTATTTATGTTATTTTAACCTATGCTTTATTAAATTTTATTTATGTTGTTTTATCCTTTGCTTTATTAAATTGTATTTATGTTGTTTTATCCTATGCTTTATTAAATTGTATTTATGTTGTTTTATCCTATGCTTTATTAAATTGTATTTATGTTGTTTTATCCTATGCTTTATTTAATTGTATTTATGTTGTTTTATCCTATGTTATATTAAATTTTATTTATGTTGTTTTATCCTATGCTTTATTAAATTGTATTTATGTTATTTTAACCTATGCTTTATTAAATTTTATTTATGTTGTTTTATCCTTTGCTTTATTAAATTGTATTTATGTTGTTTTATCCTATGCTTTATTAAATTGTATTTATGTTGTTTTATCCTATGCTTTATTAAATTGTATTTATGTTGTTTTATCCTATGCTTTATTTAATTGTATTTATGTTGTTTTATCCTATGCTTTATTAAATTGTATTTATGTTGTTTTAACCTATGCTTTATTAAATTGTATTTATGTTGTTTTATGCTATGCTTTATTAAATTGTATTTATGTTGTTTTATCCTATGCTTTATTAAATTGTATTTATGTTGTTTTATCCTAAGCTTTATTAAATTGTATTTATGTTGTTTTATCCTATGCTTTATTAAATTGTATTTATGTTGTTTTAACCTATGCTTTATTAAATTGTATTTATGTTGCTTTAACATATGCTTTATTAAATTGTATTTATGTTTTTTTGTCTTATGCTTTATTAAATTGTATTTATGTTGTTTTATCCTGTGCTTTATTAAATTGTATTTATGTTGTTTTAACCTATGCTTTATTAAATTATATTTATGTTGTTTTATCCTATGCTTTATTAAATTGTATTTATGTTGTTTTAACCTATGCTTTATTAAATTGTATTCATGTTGTTTTATCTTATGCTTTATTAAATTGTATTCATGTTGTTTTATCCTATGCTTTATTAAATTGAATTTATGTTGTTTTATCCTATGCTTTATTATATTGTATTTAATTTGTTTTATCCTAAGCTTTATTAAATTGTATTTATGCAATTTTAGCCTATGCTTTATTAAATTGTATTTATGTTGTTTATCCTATGCTTTATTAAATTGTATTTATGTTGTTTATCCTATGTTTCATTAAATTGTATTTATGTTGTTTTATCCTATGCTTTATTAAATTGTATTTATGTTGTTTTGTCCTATACTTTATTAAATTGTATTTATGTTGTTTTATCCTATGCTTTATTAAATTGTAATTCTGTGGTTTTATCCTATGCTTTATTAAATTGTATTTATGTTGTTTTAAACTATGCTTTATTAAATTGTTTTTATGTTGTTTTGTCCTATGCTTTATTAAATTGTATTTATGTTATTTTAACCTATGCTTTATTAAATTTTATTTATGTTGTTTTGTCCTATACTTTATTAAATTGTATTTATGTTGTTTTATCCTATGCTTTATTAAATTGTAATTCTGTGGTTTTATCCTATGCTTTATTAAATTGTATTTATGTTGTTTTAAACTATGCTTTATTAAATTGTTTTTATGTTGTTTTGTCCTATGCTTTATTAAATTGTATTTATGTTATTTTAACCTATGCTTTATTAAATTTTATTTATGTTGTTTTATCCTTTGCTTTATTAAATTGTATTTATGTTGTTTTATCCTATGCTTTATTAAATTGTATTTATGTTGTTTTATCCTATGCTTTATTAAATTGTATTTATGTTGTTTTATCCTATGCTTTATTTAATTGTATTTATGTTGTTTTATCCTATGTTATATTAAATTTTATTTATGTTGTTTTATCCTATGCTTTATTAAATTGTATTTATGTTATTTTAACCTATGCTTTATTAAATTTTATTTATGTTGTTTTATCCTTTGCTTTATTAAATTGTATTTATGTTGTTTTATCCTATGCTTTATTAAATTGTATTTATGTTGTTTTATCCTATGCTTTATTAAATTGTATTTATGTTGTTTTATCCTATGCTTTATTTAATTGTATTTATGTTGTTTTATCCTATGCTTTATTAAATTGTATTTATGTTGTTTTAACCTATGCTTTATTAAATTGTATTTATGTTGTTTTATGCTATGCTTTATTAAATTGTATTTATGTTGTTTTATCCTATGCTTTATTAAATTGTATTTATGTTGTTTTATCCTAAGCTTTATTAAATTGTATTTATGTTGTTTTATCCTATGCTTTATTAAATTGTATTTATGTTGTTTTAACCTATGCTTTATTAAATTGTATTTATGTTGCTTTAACATATGCTTTATTAAATTGTATTTATGTTTTTTTGTCTTATGCTTTATTAAATTGTATTTATGTTGTTTTATCCTGTGCTTTATTAAATTGTATTTATGTTGTTTTAACCTATGCTTTATTAAATTATATTTATGTTGTTTTATCCTATGCTTTATTAAATTGTATTTATGTTGTTTTAACCTATGCTTTATTAAATTGTATTCATGTTGTTTTATCTTATGCTTTATTAAATTGTATTCATGTTGTTTTATCCTATGCTTTATTAAATTGAATTTATGTTGTTTTATCCTATGCTTTATTATATTGTATTTAATTTGTTTTATCCTAAGCTTTATTAAATTGTATTTATGCAATTTTAGCCTATGCTTTATTAAATTGTATTTATGTTGTTTATCCTATGCTTTATTAAATTGTATTTATGTTGTTTATCCTATGTTTCATTAAATTGTATTTATGTTGTTTTATCCTATGCTTTATTAAATTGTATTTATGTTGTTTTGTCCTATACTTTATTAAATTGTATTTATGTTGTTTTATCCTATGCTTTATTAAATTGTAATTCTGTGGTTTTATCCTATGCTTTGTTAAATTGTATTTATGTTGTTTTAAACTATGCTTTATTAAATTGTTTTTATGTTGTTTTGTCCTATGCTTTATTAAATTGTATTTATGTTATTTTAACCTATGCTTTATTAAATTTTATTTATGTTGTTTTGTCCTATACTTTATTAAATTGTATTTATGTTGTTTTATCCTATGCTTTATTAAATTGTAATTCTGTGGTTTTATCCTATGC
This sequence comes from Phyllobates terribilis, assembly GCF_046119375.1. Lineage (NCBI taxonomy): Eukaryota > Metazoa > Chordata > Amphibia > Anura > Dendrobatidae > Phyllobates > Phyllobates terribilis. The sequence goes on from NW_027362778.1 coordinate 23,200,303, forward strand.
TTTATTAAATTGTATTTATGTTGTTTTAAACTATGCTTTATTAAATTGTTTTTATGTTGTTTTGTCCTATGCTTTATTAAATTGTATTTATGTTATTTTAACCTATGCTTTATTAAATTTTATTTATGTTGTTTTATCCTTTGCTTTATTAAATTGTATTTATGTTGTTTTATCCTATGCTTTATTAAATTGTATTTATGTTGTTTTATCCTATGCTTTATTAAATTGTATTTATGTTGTTTTATCCTATGCTTTATTTAATTGTATTTATGTTGTTTTATCCTATGTTATATTAAATTTTATTTAGGTTGTTTTATCCTATGCTTTATTAAATTGTATTTATGTTGTTTTATCCTATGCTTTATTAAATTGTATTTATGTTGTTTTAACCTATGCTTTATTAAATTGTATTTATGTTGTTTTATCATATGCTTTATTAAATTGTATTTATGTTGTTTTATCCTATGCTTTATTAAATTTTATTTATGTTGTTTTATCCTATGCTTTATTAAATTGTATTTATGTTGTTTTATGCTATGCTTTATTAAATTGTATTTATGTTGTTTTATCCTATGCTTTATTAAATTGTATTTATGTTGTTTTATCCTAAGCTTTATTAAATTGTATTTATGTTGTTTTATCCTATGCTTTATTAAATTGTATTTATGTTGTTTTAACCTATGCTTTATTAAATTGTATTTATGTTGCTTTAACATATGCTTTATTAAATTGTATTTATGTTTTTTTGTCTTATGCTTTATTAAATTGTATTTATGTTGTTTTATCCTGTGCTTTATTAAATTGTATTTATGTTGCTTTAACCTATGCTTTATTAAATTATATTTATGTTGTTTTATCCTATGCTTTATTAAATTGTATTTATGTTGTTTTAACCTATGCTTTATTAAATTGTATTCATGTTGTTTTATCTTATGCTTTATTAAATTGTATTCATGTTGTTTTATCCTATGCTTTATTAAATTGAATTTATGTTGTTTTATCCTATGCTTTATTATATTGTATTTAATTTGTTTTATCCTAAGCTTTATTAAATTGTATTTATGCAATTTTAGCCTATGCTTTATTAAATTGTATTTATGTTGTTTATCCTATGCTTTATTAAATTGTATTTATGTTGTTTATCCTATGTTTCATTAAATTGTATTTATGTTGTTTTATCCTATGCTTTATTAAATTGTATTTATGTTGTTTTGTCCTATACTTTATTAAATTGTATTTATGTTGTTTTATCCTATGCTTTATTAAATTGTAATTCTGTGGTTTTATCCTATGCTTTATTAAATTGTATTTATGTTGTTTTAAACTATGCTTTATTAAATTGTTTTTATGTTGTTTTGTCCTATGCTTTATTAAATTGTATTTATGTTATTTTAACCTATGCTTTATTAAATTTTATTTATGTTGTTTTGTCCTATACTTTATTAAATTGTATTTATGTTGTTTTATCCTATGCTTTATTAAATTGTAATTCTGTGGTTTTATCCTATGCTTTATTAAATTGTATTTATGTTGTTTTAAACTATGCTTTATTAAATTGTTTTTATGTTGTTTTGTCCTATGCTTTATTAAATTGTATTTATGTTATTTTAACCTATGCTTTATTAAATTTTATTTATGTTGTTTTATCCTTTGCTTTATTAAATTGTATTTATGTTGTTTTATCCTATGCTTTATTAAATTGTATTTATGTTGTTTTATCCTATGCTTTATTAAATTGTATTTATGTTGTTTTATCCTATGCTTTATTTAATTGTATTTATGTTGTTTTATCCTATGTTATATTAAATTTTATTTATGTTGTTTTATCCTATGCTTTATTAAATTGTATTTATGTTATTTTAACCTATGCTTTATTAAATTTTATTTATGTTGTTTTATCCTTTGCTTTATTAAATTGTATTTATGTTGTTTTATCCTATGCTTTATTAAATTGTATTTATGTTGTTTTATCCTATGCTTTATTAAATTGTATTTATGTTGTTTTATCCTATGCTTTATTTAATTGTATTTATGTTGTTTTATCCTATGCTTTATTAAATTGTATTTATGTTGTTTTAACCTATGCTTTATTAAATTGTATTTATGTTGTTTTATGCTATGCTTTATTAAATTGTATTTATGTTGTTTTATCCTATGCTTTATTAAATTGTATTTATGTTGTTTTATCCTAAGCTTTATTAAATTGTATTTATGTTGTTTTATCCTATGCTTTATTAAATTGTATTTATGTTGTTTTAACCTATGCTTTATTAAATTGTATTTATGTTGCTTTAACATATGCTTTATTAAATTGTATTTATGTTTTTTTGTCTTATGCTTTATTAAATTGTATTTATGTTGTTTTATCCTGTGCTTTATTAAATTGTATTTATGTTGTTTTAACCTATGCTTTATTAAATTATATTTATGTTGTTTTATCCTATGCTTTATTAAATTGTATTTATGTTGTTTTAACCTATGCTTTATTAAATTGTATTCATGTTGTTTTATCTTATGCTTTATTAAATTGTATTCATGTTGTTTTATCCTATGCTTTATTAAATTGAATTTATGTTGTTTTATCCTATGCTTTATTATATTGTATTTAATTTGTTTTATCCTAAGCTTTATTAAATTGTATTTATGCAATTTTAGCCTATGCTTTATTAAATTGTATTTATGTTGTTTATCCTATGCTTTATTAAATTGTATTTATGTTGTTTATCCTATGTTTCATTAAATTGTATTTATGTTGTTTTATCCTATGCTTTATTAAATTGTATTTATGTTGTTTTGTCCTATACTTTATTAAATTGTATTTATGTTGTTTTATCCTATGCTTTATTAAATTGTAATTCTGTGGTTTTATCCTATGCTTTGTTAAATTGTATTTATGTTGTTTTAAACTATGCTTTATTAAATTGTTTTTATGTTGTTTTGTCCTATGCTTTATTAAATTGTATTTATGTTATTTTAACCTATGCTTTATTAAATTTTATTTATGTTGTTTTGTCCTATACTTTATTAAATTGTATTTATGTTGTTTTATCCTATGCTTTATTAAATTGTAATTCTGTGGTTTTATCCTATGCTTTATTAAATTGTATTTATGTTGTTTTAAACTATGCTTTATTAAATTGTTTTTATGTTGTTTTGTCCTATGCTTTATTAAATTGTATTTATGTTATTTTAACCTATGCTTTATTAAATTTTATTTATGTTGTTTTATCCTTTGCTTTATTAAATTGTATTTATGTTGTTTTATCCTATGCTTTATTAAATTGTATTTATGTTGTTTTATCCTATGCTTTATTAAATTGTATTTATGTTGTTTTATCCTATGCTTTATTTAATTGTATTTATGTTGTTTTATCCTATGTTATATTAAATTTTATTTAGGTTGTTTTATCCTATGCTTTATTAAATTGTATTTATGTTGTTTTATCCTATGCTTTATTAAATTGTATTTATGTTGTTTTAACCTATGCTTTATTAAATTGTATTTATGTTGTTTTATCATATGCTTTATTAAATTGTATTTATGTTGTTTTATCCTATGCTTTATTAAATTTTATTTATGTTGTTTTATCCTATGCTTTATTAAATTGTATTTATGTTGTTTTATCCTATGCTTTATTAAATTGAATTTATGTTGTTTTATCCTATGCTTTATTAAATTGTATTTATGTTGTTTTAACTTATGCTTTACTAAATTGTATTTATGTTGTTTTATCCTGTGCTTTATTAAATTGTATTTATGTTGTTTTAACCTATGCTTTATTAAATTGTATTTATGTTGTTTTATCCTATGCTTTATTAAATTGTATTTATGTTGTTTGATCCTATGCTTTATTAAATTGTATTTATGTTGTTTTATCCTATGCTTTATTAAATTGTATTTATGTTGTTTTGTCCTATGCTTTATTAAATTGTATTTATGTTATTTTAACCTATGCTTTATTAAATTTTATTTATGTTGTTTTATCCTATGCTTTATTAAATTGTATTTATGTTGTTTTATCCTATGCTTTATTAAATTGTATTTATGTTGTTTTATCCTATGCTTTATTAAATTGTATTTATGTTGTTTTATCCTATGCTTTATTAAATTGTATTTATGTTGTTTTATCCTATGCTTTATTAAATTGTAATTCTGTGGTTTTATCCTATGCTTTATTAAATTGTATTTATGTTGTTTTAAACTATGCTTTATTAAATTGTTTTTATGTTGTTTTGTCCTATGCTTTATTAAATTGTATTTATGTTATTTTAACCTATGCTTTATTAAATTTTATTTATGTTGTTTTATCCTTTGCTTTATTAAATTGTATTTATGTTGTTTTATCCTATGCTTTATTAAATTGTATTTATGTTGTTTTATCCTATGCTTTATTAAATTGTATTTATGTTGTTTTATCCTATGCTTTATTTAATTGTATTTATGTTGTTTTATCCTATGCTATATTAAATTTTATTTATGTTGTTTTATCCTATGCTTTATTAAATTGTATTTATGTTGTTTTATCCTATGCTTTATTAAATTGTATTTATGTTGTTTTAACCTATGCTTTATTAAATTGTATTTATGTTGTTTTAACCTATGCTTTATTAAATTGTATTTATGTTGTTTTATCCTATGCTTTATTAAATTGTATTTATGTTGTTTTATCCTATGCTTTATTAAATTTTATTTATGTTGTTTTATCCTATGCTTTATTAAATTGTATTTATGTTGTTTTATCCTATGCTTTATTAAATTGTATTTATGTTGTTTTATCCTATGCTTTATTAAATTGTAATTCTGTGGTTTTATCCTATGCTTTATTAAATTGTATTTATGTTGTTTTAAACTATGCTTTATTAAATTGTTTTTATGTTGTTTTGTCCTATGCTTTATTAAATTGTATTTATGTTATTTTAACCTATGCTTTATTAAATTTTATTTATGTTGTTTTATCCTTTGCTTTATTAAATTGTATTTATGTTGTTTTATCCTATGCTTTATTAAATTGTATTTATGTTGTTTTATCCTATGCTTTATTAAATTGTATTTATGTTGTTTTATCCTATGCTTTATTTAATTGTATTTATGTTGTTTTATCCTATGTTATATTAAATTTTATTTATGTTGCTTTATCCTATGCTTTATTAAATTGTATTTATGTTATTTTAACCTATGCTTTATTAAATTTTATTTATGTTGTTTTATCCTTTGCTTTATTAAATTTTATTTATGTTGTTTTATCCTATGCTTTATTAAATTGTATTTATGTTGTTTTATCCTATGCTTTATTAAATTGTATTTATGTTGTTTTAACCTATGCTTTATTAAATTGTATTTATGTTGTTTTATCCTATGCTTTATTAAATTTTATTTATGTTGTTTTATCCTATGCTTTATTAAATTGTATTTATGTTGTTTTATCCTATGCTTTATTAAATTTTATTTATGTTGTTTTATCCTATGCTTTATTAAATTTTATTTATTTTGTTTTATCCTGTGCTTTATTAAATTGTATTTATGTTGTTTTATCCTATGCTTTATTAAATTGAATTTATGTTGTTTTATCCTATGCTTTATTAAATTGTATTTATGTTGTTTTAACTTATGCTTTACTAAATTGTATTTATGTTGTTTTATCCTGTGCTTTATTAAATTGTATTTATGTTGTTTTAACCTATGCTTTATTAAATTGTATTTATGTTGTTTTATCCTATGCTTTATTAAATTGTATTTATGTTGTTTTATCCTATGCTTTATTAAATTGTATTTATGTTGTTTTATCCTATGCTTTATTAAATTGTATTTATGTTGTTTTGTCCTATGCTTTATTAAATTGTATTTATGTTATTTTAACCTATGCTTTATTAAATATTATTTATGTTGTTTTATCCTATGCTTTATTAAATTGTATTTATGTTGTTTTATCCTATGCTTTATTAAATTGTATTTATGTTGTTTTATCCTATGCTTTATTAAATTGTATTTATGTTGTTTTATCCTATGCTTTATTAAATTTTATTTATGTTGTTTTATCCTATGCTTTATTAAATTTTATTTATTTTGTTTTATCCTGTGCTTTATTAAATTGTATTTATGTTGTTTTATCCTATGCTTTATTAAATTGAATTTATGTTGTTTTATCCTATGCTTTATTAAATTGTATTTATGTTGTTTTAACTTATGCTTTACTAAATTGTATTTATGTTGTTTTATCCTGTGCTTTATTAAATTGTATTTATGTTGTTTTAACCTATGCTTTATTAAATTGTATTTATGTTGTTTTATCCTATGCTTTATTAAATTGTATTTATGTTGTTTTATCCTATGCTTTATTAAATTGTAATTCTGTGGTTTTATCCTATGCTTTATTAAATTGTATTTATGTTGTTTTAAACTATGCTTTATTAAATTGTTTTTATGTTGTTTTGTCCTATGCTTTATTAAATTGTATTTATGTTATTTTAACCTATGCTTTATTAAATTTTATTTATGTTGTTTTATCCTTTGCTTTATTAAATTGTATTTATGTTGTTTTATCCTATGCTTTATTAAATTGTATTTATGTTGTTTTATCCTATGCTTTATTAAATTGTATTTATGTTGTTTTATCCTATGCTTTATTTAATTGTATTTATGTTGTTTTATCCTATGTTATATTAAATTTTATTTATGTTGTTTTATCCTATGCTTTATTAAATTGTATTTATGTTATTTTAACCTATGCTTTATTAAATTTTATTTATGTTGTTTTATCCTTTGCTTTATTAAATTGTATTTATGTTGTTTTATCCTATGCTTTATTAAATTGTATTTATGTTGTTTTATCCTATGCTTTATTAAATTGTATTTATGTTGTTTTATCCTATGCTTTATTTAATTGTATTTATGTTGTTTTATCCTATGCTATATTAAATTTTATTTATGTTGTTTTATCCTATGCTTTATTAAATTGTATTTATGTTGTTTTATCCTATGCTTTATTAAATTGTATTTATGTTGTTTTAACCTATGCTTTATTAAATTGTAATTATGTTGTTTTATCATATGCTTTATTAAATTGTATTTATGTTGTTTTATCCTATGCTTTATTATATTTTATTTATGTTGTTTTATCCTATGCTTTATTAAATTGTATTTATGTTGTTTTATCCTATGCTTTATTAAATTTTATTTATGTTGTTTTATCCTATGCTTTATTAAATTTTATTTATTTTGTTTTATCCTGTGCTTATTAAATTGTATTTATGTTGTTTTATCCTATGCTTTATTAAATTGAATTTATGTTGTTTTATCCTATGCTTTATTAAATTGTATTTATGTTGTTTTAACTTATGCTTTACTAAATTGTATTTATGTTGTTTTATCCTGTGCTTTATTAAATTGTATTTATGTTGTTTTAACCTATGCTTTATTAAATTGTATTTATGTTGTTTTATCCTATGCTTTATTAAATTGTATTTATGTTGTTTTATCCTATGCTTTATTAAATTGTATTTATGTTGTTTTATCCTATGCTTTATTAAATTGTATTTATGTTGTTTTGTCCTATGCTTTATTAAATTGTATTTCTGTTATTTTAACCTATGCTTTATTAAATATTATTTATGTTGTTTTATCCTATGCTTTATTAAATTGTATTTATGTTGTTTTATCCTATGCTTTATTAAATTGTATTTATGTTGTTTTATCCTATGCTTTATTAAATTGTATTTATGTTGTTTTATCCTATGCTTTATTAAATTGTATTTATGTTGTTTTATCCTATGCTTTATTAAATTGTATTTATGTTGTTTTATCCTATGCTTTATTAAATTGTAATTCTGTGGTTTTATCCTATGCTTTATTAAATTGTATTTATGTTGTTTTATCCTATGCTTTATTAAATTGTATTTATGTTGTTTTATCCTATGCTTTATTAAATTGTATTTATGTTGTTTTATCCTATGCTTTATTAAATTGTATTTATGTTGTTTTATCCTATGCTTTATTTAATTGTATTTATGTTGTTTTATCCTATGTTATATTAAATTTTATTTATGTTGTTTTATCCTATGCTTTATTAAATTGTATTTATGTTGTTTTATCCTATGCTTTATTAAATTTTATTTATGTTGTTTTATCCTATGCTTTATTAAATTTTATTTATTTTGTTTTATCCTATGCTTTATTAAATTGTAATTCTGTGGTTTTATCCTATGCTTTATTAAATTGTATTTATGTTGTTTTATCCTATGCTTTATTAAATTGTATTTATGTTGTTTTATCCTATGCTTTATTAAATTTTATTTATGTTGTTTTATCCTATGCTTTATTAAATTTTATTTATTTTGTTTTATCCTGTGCTTTATTAAACTGTATTTATGTTGTTTTATCCTATGCTTTATTAAATTGAATTTATGTTGTTTTATCCTATGCTTTATTAAATTGTATTTATGTTGTTTTAACTTATGCTTTACTAAATTGTATTTATGTTGTTTTATCCTGTGCTTTATTAAATTGTATTTATGTTGTTTTAACCTATGCTTTATTAAATTGTATTTATGTTGTTTTATCCTATGCTTTATTAAATTGTATTTATGTTGTTTTATCCTATGCTTTATTAAATTGTAATTCTGTGGTTTTATCCTATGCTTTATTAAATTGTATTTATGTTGTTTTAAACTATGCTTTATTAAATTGTTTTTATGTTGTTTTGTCCTATGCTTTATTAAATTGTATTTATGTTATTTTAACCTATGCTTTATTAAATTTTATTTATGTTGTTTTATCCTTTGCTTTATTAAATTGTATTTATGTTGTTTTATCCTATGCTTTATTAAATTGTATTTATGTTGTTTTATCCTATGCTTTATTAAATTGTATTTATGTTGTTTTATCCTATGCTTTATTTAATTGTATTTATGTTGTTTTATCCTATGTTATATTAAATTTTATTTATGTTGTTTTATCCTATGCTTTATTAAATTGTATTTATGTTATTTTAACCTATGCTTTATTAAATTTTATTTATGTTGTTTTATCCTTTGCTTTATTAAATTGTATTTATGTTGTTTTATCCTATGCTTTATTAAATTGTATTTATGTTGTTTTATCCTATGCTTTATTAAATTGTATTTATGTTGTTTTATCCTATGCTTTATTTAATTGTATTTATGTTGTTTTATCCTATGCTATATTAAATTTTATTTATGTTGTTTTATCCTATGCTTTATTAAATTGTATTTATGTTGTTTTATCCTATGCTTTATTAAATTGTATTTATGTTGTTTTAACCTATGCTTTATTAAATTGTAATTATGTTGTTTTATCATATGCTTTATTAAATTGTATTTATGTTGTTTTATCCTATGCTTTATTAAATTTTATTTATGTTGTTTTATCCTATGCTTTATTAAATTGTATTTATGTTGTTTTATCCTATGCTTTATTAAATTTTATTTATGTTGTTTTATCCTATGCTTTATTAAATTTTATTTATTTTGTTTTATCCTGTGCTTTATTAAATTGTATTTATGTTGTTTTATCCTATGCTTTATTAAATTGAATTTATGTTGTTTTATCCTATGCTTTATTAAATTGTATTTATGTTGTTTTAACTTATGCTTTACTAAATTGTATTTATGTTGTTTTATCCTGTGCTTTATTAAATTGTATTTATGTTGTTTTATCCTATGCTTTATTAAATTGTATTTATGTTGTTTTGTCCTATGCTTTATTAAATTGTATTTCTGTTATTTTAACCTATGCTTTATTAAATATTATTTATGTTGTTTTATCCTATGCTTTATTAAATTGTATTTATGTTGTTTTATCCTATGCTTTATTAAATTGTATTTATGTTGTTTTATCCTATGCTTTATTAAATTGTATTTATGTTGTTTTATCCTATGCTTTATTAAATTGTATTTATGTTGTTTTATCCTATGCTTTATTAAATTGTATTTATGTTGTTTTAACCTATGCTTTATTAAATTGTATTTATGTTGTTTTATCCTATGCTTTATTAAATTGTATTTATGTTGTTTGATCCTATGCTTTATTAAATTGTATTTATGTTGGTTTATCCTATGCTTTATTAAATTGTATTTATGTTGTTTTGTCCTATGCTTTATTAAATTGTATTTATGTTATTTTAACCTATGCTTTATTAAATTTTATTTATGTTGTTTTATCCTATGCTTTATTAAATTGTATTTATGTTGTTTTATCCTATGCTTTATTAAATTGTATTTATGTTGTTTTATCCTATGCTTTATTAAATTGTATTTATGTTGTTTTAACCTATGCTTTATTAAATTGTATTTATGTTGTTTTATCATATGCTTTATTAAATTGTATTTATGTTGTTTTATCCTATGCTTTATTAAATTTTATTTATGTTGTTTTATCCTATGCTTTATTAAATTGTATTTATGTTGTTTTATCCTATGCTTTATTAAATTGAATTTATGTTGTTTTATCCTATGCTTTATTAAATTGTATTTATGTTGTTTTAACTTATGCTTTACTAAATTGTATTTATGTTGTTTTATCCTGTGCTTTATTAAATTGTATTTTTGTTGTTTTGTCCTATGCTTTATTAAATTGCATTTATGTTATTTTAACCTATGCTTTATTAAATTTTATTTATGTTGTTTTATCCTATGCTTTATTAAATTGTATTTATGTTGTTTTATCCTATGCTTTATTAAATTGTATTTATGTTGTTTTATACTATGCTTTATTAAATTGTATTTATGTTGTTTTATCCTATGCTTTATTAAATTGTATTTATGTTGTTTTATCCTATGCTTTATTAAATTGTAATTCTGTGGTTTTATCCTATGCTTTATTAAATTGTATTTATGTTGTTTTAAACTATGCTTTATTAAATTGTTTTTATGTTGTTTTGTCCTATGCTTTATTAAATTGTATTTATGTTATTTTAACCTATGCTTTATTAAATTTTATTTATGTTGTTTTATCCTTTGCTTTATTAAATTGTATTTATGTTGTTTTATCCTATGCTTTATTAAATTGTATTTATGTTGTTTTATCCTATGCTTTATTAAATTGTATTTATGTTGTTTTATCCTATGCTTTATTTAATTGTATTTATGTTGTTTTATCCTATGCTATATTAAATTTTATTTATGTTGTTTTATCCTATGCTTTATTAAATTGTATTTATGTTGTTTTATCCTATGCTTTATTAAATTGTATTTATGTTGTTTTAACCTATGCTTTATTAAATTGTATTTATGTTGTTTTATCATATGCTTTATTAAATTGTATTTATGTTGTTTTATCCTATGCTTTATTAAATTTTATTTATGTTGTTTTATCCTATGCTTTATTAAATTGTATTTATGTTGTTTTATCCTATGCTTTATTAAATTTTATTTATGTTGTTTTATCCTATGCTTTATTAAATTTTATTTATTTTGTTTTATCCTGTGCTTTATTAAATTGTATTTATGTTGTTTTATCCTATGCTTTATTTAATTGTATTTATGTTGTTTTATCCTATGCTATATTAAATTTTATTTATGTTGTTTTATCCTATGCTTTATTAAATTGTATTTATGTTGTTTTATCCTATGCTTTATTAAATTGTATTTATGTTGTTTTAACCTATGCTTTATTAAATTGTATTTATGTTGTTTTATCATATGCTTTATTAAATTGTATTTATGTTGTTTTATCCTATGCTTTATTTAATTTTATTTATGTTGTTTTATCCTATGCTTTATTAAATTGTATTTATGTTGTTTTATCCTATGCTTTATTAAATTTTATTTATGTTGTTTTATCCTATGCTTTATTAAATTTTATTTATTTTGTTTTATCATGTGCTTTATTAAATTGTATTTATGTTGTTTTATCCTATGCTTTATTAAATTGAATTTATGTTGTTTTATCCTATGCTTTATTAAATTGTATTTATGTTGTTTTAACTAATGCTTTACTAAATTGTATTTATGTTGTTTTATCCTGTGCTTTATTAAATTGCATTTATGTTGTTTTAACCTATGCTTTATTAAATTGTATTTATGTTGTTTTATCCTATGCTTTATTAAATTGTATTTATGTTGTTTTATCCTATGCTTTATTAAATTGTATTTATGTTGTTTTATCCTATGCTTTATTAAATTGTATTTATGTTGTTTTGTCCTATGCTTTATTAAATTGTATTTATGTTATTTTAACCTATGCTTTATTAAATATTATTTATGTTGTTTTATCCTATGCTTTATTAAATTGTATTTATGTTGTTTTATCCTATGCTTTATTAAATTGTATTTATGTTGTTTTATCCTATGCTTTATTAAATTGTATTTATGTTGTTTTATCCTATGCTTTATTAAATTGTATTTATGTTGTTTTATCCTATGCTTTATTAAATTGTATTTATGTTGTTTTATCCTATGCTTTATTAAATTGTAATTCTGTGGTTTTATCCTATGCTTTATTAAATTGTATTTATGTTGTTTTATCCTATGCTTTATTAAATTGTATTTATGTTGTTTTATCCTATGCTTTATTAAATTGTATTTATGTTGTTTTATCCTATGCTTTATTAAATTGTATTTATGTTGTTTTATCCTATGCTTTATTTAATTGTATTTATGTTGTTTTATCCTATGTTATATTAAATTTTATTTATGTTGTTTTATCCTATGCTTTATTAAATTGTATTTATGTTGTTTTATCCTATGCTTTATTAAATTGAATTTATGTTGTTTTATCCTATGCTTTATTAAATTGTATTTATGTTGTTTTAACTTATGCTTTACTAAATTGTATTTATGTTGTTTTATCCTGTGCTTTATTAAATTGTATTTATGTTGTTTTAACCTATGCTTTATTAAATTGTATTTATGTTGTTTTATCCTATGCTTTATTAAATTGTATTTATGTTGTTTGATCCTATGCTTTATTAAATTGTATTTATGTTGGTTTATCCTATGCTTTATTAAATTGTATTTATGTTGTTTTAACCTATGCTTTATTAAATTGTATTTATGTTGTTTTATCATATGCTTTATTAAATTGTATTTATGTTGTTTTATCCTATGCTTTATTAAATTTTATTTATGTTGTTTTATCCTATGCTTTATTAAATTGTATTTATGTTGTTTTATCCTATGCTTTATTAAATTGAATTTATGTTGTTTTATCCTATGCTTTATTAAATTGTATTTATGTTGTTTTAACTTATGCTTTACTAAATTGTATTTATGTTGTTTTATCCTGTGCTTTATTAAATTGTATTTATGTTGTTTTAACCTATGCTTTATTAAATTGTTTTTATGTTGTTTTATCCTATGCTTTATTAAATTGTATTTATGTTGTTTGATCCTATGCTTTATTAAATTGTATTTATGTTGTTTTATCCTATGCTTTATTAAATTGTATTTATGTTGTTTTGTCCTATGCTTTATTAAATTGTATTTATGTTATTTTAACCTATGCTTTATTAAATTTTATTTATGTTGTTTTATCCTATGCTTTATTAAATTGTATTTATGTTGTTTTATCCTATGCTTTATTAAATTGTATTTATGTTGTTTTATCCTATGCTTTATTAAATTGTATTTATGTTGTTTTATCCTATGCTTTATTAAATTGTATTTATGTTGTTTTATCCTAAGCTTTATTAAATTGTAATTCTGTGGTTTTATCCTATGCTTTATTAAATTGTATTTATGTTGTTTTAAACTATGCTTTATTAAATTGTTTTTATGTTGTTTTGTCCTATGCTTTATTAAATTGTATTTATGTTATTTTAACCTATGCTTTATTAAATTTTATTTATGTTGTTTTATCCTTTGCTTTATTAAATTGTATTTATGTTGTTTTATCCTATGCTTTATTAAATTGTATTTATGTTGTTTTATCCTATGCTTTATTAAATTGTATTTATGTTGTTTTATCCTATGCTTTATTTAATTGTATTTATGTTGTTTTATCCTATGCTATATTAAATTTTATTTATGTTGTTTTATCCTATGCTTTATTAAATTGTATTTATGTTGTTTTATCCTATGCTTTATTAAATTGTATTTATGTTGTTTTAACCTATGCTTTATTAAATTGTATTTATGTTGTTTTATCATATGCTTTATTAAATTGTATTTATGTTGTTTTATCCTATGCTTTATTAAATTTTATTTATGTTGTTTTATCCTATGCTTTATTAAATTGTATTTATGTTGTTTTATCCTATGCTTTATTAAATTTTATTTATGTTGTTTTATCCTATGCTTTATTAAATTTTATTTATTTTGTTTTATCCTGTGCTTTATTAAATTGTATTTATGTTGTTTTATCCTATGCTTTATTAAATTGAATTTATGTTGTTATATCCTATGCTTTATTAAATTGTATTTATGTTGTTTTAACTTATGCTTTACTAAATTGTATTTATGTTGTTTTATCCTGTGCTTTATTAAATTGTATTTATGTTGTTTTATCCTGTGCTTTATTAAATTGTATTTATGTTGTTTTAACCTATGCTTTATTAAATTGTATTTATGTTGTTTTATCCTATGCTTTATTAAATTGTATTTATGTTGTTTTATCCTATGCTTTATTAAATTGTTATTCTGTGGTTTTATCCTATGCTTTATTAAATTGTATTTATGTTGTTTTAAACTATGCTTTATTAAATTGTTTTTATGTTCTTTTGTCCTATGCTTTATTAAATTGTATTTATGTTATTTTAACCTATGCTTTATTAAATTTTATTTATGTTGTTTTATCCTTTGCTTTATTAAATTGTATTTATGTTGTTTTATCCTATGCTTTATTAAATTGTATTTATGTTGTTTTATCCTATGCTTTATTTAATTGTATTTATGTTGTTTTATCCTATGTTATATTAAATTTTATTTATGTTGTTTTATCCTATGCTTTATTAAATTGTATTTATGTTGTTTTATCCTATGCTTTATTAAATTGTATTTATGTTGTTTTAACCTATGCTTTATTAAATTGTATTTATGTTGTTTTATCATATGCTTTATTAAATTGTATTTATGTTGTTTTATCCTATGCTTTATTAAATTTTATTTATGTTGTTTTATCCTATGCTTTATTAAATTGTATTTATGTTGTTTTATCCTATGCTTTATTAAATTGAATTTATGTTGTTTTATCCTATGCTTTATTAAATTGTATTTATGTTGTTTTATCCTATGCTTTATTAAATTGAATTTATGTTGTTTTATCCTATGCTTTATTATATTGTATTTAATTTGTTTTATCCTATGCTTTATTAAATTGTATTTATGTAGTTTTAGCCTATGCTTTATTAAATTGTTTTTATGTTGTTTTATCCTATGCTTTATTAAATTGTATTTATGTTGTTTATCCTATGTTTCATTAAATTGTATTTATGTTGTTTTATCCTCTGCTTTATTAAATTGTATTTATGTTGTTTTGTCCTATGCTTTATTAAATTGTATTTATGTTGTTTTATCCTATGCTTTATTAAATTGTATTTCTGTGGTTTTATCCTATGCTTTATTAAATTGTATTTATGTTGTTTTAACCTATGCTTTATTAAATTTTATTTATGTTGTTTTATTCTATGCTTTATTAAATTGTATTTATGTTGTTTTATCCTATGCTTTATTAAATTGTATTTATGTTGTTTTATCCTATGCTTTATTAAATTGTATTTATGTTGTTTTATCCTATGCTTTATTTAATTGTATTTATGTTGTTTTATCCTATGTTATATTAAATTTTATTTATGTTGTTTTATCCTATGCTTTATTAAATTGTATTTATGTTATTTTAACCTATGCTTTATTAAATTTTATTTATGTTGTTTTATCCTTTGCTTTATTAAATTGTATTTATGTTGTTTTATCCTATGCTTTATTAAATTGTATTTATGTTGTTTTATCCTATGCTTTATTAAATTGTATTTATGTTGTTTTATCCTATGCTTTATTTAATTGTATTTATGTTGTTTTATCCTATGCTATATTAAATTTTATTTATGTTGTTTTATCCTATGCTTTATTAAATTGTATTTATGTTGTTTTATCCTATGCTTTATTAAATTGTATTTATGTTGTTTTAACCTATGCTTTATTAAATTGTAATTATGTTGTTTTATCATATGCTTTATTAAATTGTATTTATGTTGTTTTATCCTATGCTTTATTAAATTTTATTTATGTTGTTTTATCCTATGCTTTATTAAATTGTATTTATGTTGTTTTATCCTATGCTTTATTAAATTTTATTTATGTTGTTTTATCCTATGCTTTATTAAATTTTATTTATTTTGTTTTATCCTGTGCTTTATTAAATTGTATTTATGTTGTTTTATCCTATGCTTTATTAAATTGAATTTATGTTGTTTTATCCTATGCTTTATTAAATTGTATTTATGTTGTTTTAACTTATGCTTTACTAAATTGTATTTATGTTGTTTTATCCTGTGCTTTATTAAATTGTATTTATGTTGTTTTATCCTATGCTTTATTAAATTGTATTTATGTTGTTTTGTCCTATGCTTTATTAAATTGTATTTCTGTTATTTTAACCTATGCTTTATTAAATATTATTTATGTTGTTTTATCCTATGCTTTATTAAATTGTATTTATGTTGTTTTATCCTATGCTTTATTAAATTGTATTTATGTTGTTTTATCCTATGCTTTATTAAATTGTATTTATGTTGTTTTATCCTATGCTTTATTAAATTGTATTTATGTTGTTTTATCCTATGCTTTATTAAATTGTATTTATGTTGTTTTAACCTATGCTTTATTAAATTGTATTTATGTTGTTTTATCCTATGCTTTATTAAATTGTATTTATGTTGTTTGATCCTATGCTTTATTAAATTGTATTTATGTTGGTTTATCCTATGCTTTATTAAATTGTATTTATGTTGTTTTGTCCTATGCTTTATTAAATTGTATTTATGTTATTTTAACCTATGCTTTATTAAATTTTATTTATGTTGTTTTATCCTATGCTTTATTAAATTGTATTTATGTTGTTTTATCCTATGCTTTATTAAATTGTATTTATGTTGTTTTATCCTATGCTTTATTAAATTGTATTTATGTTGTTTTAACCTATGCTTTATTAAATTGTATTTATGTTGTTTTATCATATGCTTTATTAAATTGTATTTATGTTGTTTTATCCTATGCTTTATTAAATTTTTATTTATGTTGTTTTATCCTATGCTTTATTAAATTTTATTTATGTTGTTTTATCCTATGCTTTATTAAATTGTATTTATGTTGTTTTATCCTATGCTTTATTAAATTGTATTTATGTTGTTTTATGCTATGCTTTATTAAATTTTATTTATGTTGTTTTATCCTATGCTTTATTAAATTGTATTTATGTTGTTTTATCCTATGCTTTATTAATTTTTTATTTATGTTGTTTTATCCTATGCTTTATTAAATTTTATTTATGTTGTTTTATCCTATGCTTTATTAAATTGTATTTATGTTGTTTTATCCTATGCTTTATTAAATTGTATTTATGTTGTTTTAACCTATGCTTTATTAAATTGTATTTATGTTGTTTTATCCTATGCTTTATTAAATTGTATTTATGTTGTTTTATCCTATGCTTTATTAAATTGTATTTATGTTGTTTTATCCTATGCTTTATTAAATTGTATTTATCTTGTTTTAACCTATGCTTTATTAAATTGTATTTATGTTGCTTTAACATATGCTTTATTAAATTGTATTTATGTTTTTTTGTCTTATGCTTTATTAAATTGTATTTATGTTGTTTTATCCTGTGCTTTATTAAATTGTATTTATGTTGTTTTAACCTATGCTTTATTAAATTGTATTTATGTTGTTTTATCCTATGCTTTATTAAATTGTATTTATGTTGCTTTAACCTATGCTTTATTAAATTGTATTCATGTTGTTTTATCTTATGCTTTATTAAATTGTATTTATGTTGTTTTATCCTATGCTTTATTAAATTGAATTTATGTTGTTTTATCCTATGCTTTATTATATTGTATTTAATTTGTTTTATCCTAAGCTTTATTAAATTGTATTTATGTAGTTTTAGCCTATGCTTTATTAAATTGTATTTATGTTGTTTATCCTCTGCTTTATTAAATTGTATTTATGTTGTTTATCCTATGTTTCATTAAATTGTATTTATGTTGTTTTATCCTATGCTTTATTAAATTGTATTTATGTTGTTTTGTCTATACTTTATTAAATTGTATTTATGTTGTTTTATCCTATGCTTTATTAAATTGTAATTCTGTGGTTTTATCCTATGCTTTATTAAATTGTATTTATGTTGTTTTAAACTATGCTTTATTAAATTGTTTTTATGTTGTTTTGTCCTATGCTTTATTAAATTGTATTTATGTTATTTTAACCTATGCTTTATTAAATTTTATTTATGTTGTTTTATCCTATGCTTTATTAAATTGTATTTATGTTGTTTTATCCTATGCTTTATTAAATTGTATTTATGTTGTTTTATCCTTTGCTTTATTAAATTGTATTTATGTTGTTTTATCCTATGCTTTATTAAATTGTATTTATGTTGTTTTATCCTATGCTTTATTAAATTGTATTTATGTTGTTTTAACCTATGCTTTATTAAATTGTATTTATGTTGCTTTAACATATGCTTTATTAAATTGTATTTATGTTTTTTTGTCTTATGCTTTATTAAATTGTATTTATGTTGTTTTATCCTGTGCTTTATTAAATTGTATTTATGTTGTTTATCCTATGTTTCATTAAATTGTATTTATGTTGTTTTATCCTATGCTTTATTAAATTGTATTCATGTTGTTTTGTCTATACTTTGTTAAATTGTATTTATGTTGTTTTATCCTATGCTTTATTAAATTGTAATTCTGTGGTTTTATCCTATGCTTTATTAAATTGTATTTATGTTGTTTTAAACTATGCTTTATTAAATTGTTTTTATGTTGTTTTGTCCTATGCTTTATTAAATTGTATTTATGTTATTTTAACCTATGCTTTATTAAATTTTATTTATGTTGTTTTATCCTATGCTTTATTAAATTGTATTTATGTTGTTTTATCCTATGCTTTATTAAATTGTATTTATGTTGTTTTATCCTATGCTTTATTAAATTGTATTTATGTTGTTTTATCCTATGCTTTATTAAATTGTATTTATGTTGTTTTATCCTATGCTTTATTAAATTGTATTTATGTTGTTTTATCCTATGCTTTATTAAATTGTATTTATGTTGTTTTATCCTGTGCTTTATTAAATTGTATTTATGTTGTTTTAACCTATGCTTTATTAAATTGTATTTATGTTGTTTTATCCTATGCTTTATTAAATTGTATTTATGTTGCTTTAACCTATGCTTTATTAAATTGTATTCATGTTGTTTTATCTTATGCTTTATTAAATTGTATTTATGTTGTTTTATCCTATGTTTTATTAAATTGAATTTATGTTGTTTTATCCTATGCTTTATTATATTGTATTTAATTTGTTTTATCCTAAGCTTTATTAAATTGTATTTATGTAGTTTTAGCCTATGCTTTATTAAATTGTATTTATGTTGTTTATCCTATGCTTTATTAAATTGTATTTATGTTGTTTATCCTATGTTTCATTAAATTGTATTTATGTTGTTTTATCCTATGCTTTATTAAATTGTATTTATGTTGTTTTGTCCTATACTTTATTAAATTGTATTTATGTTGTTTTATCCTATGCTTTATTAAATTGTAATTCTGTGGTTTTATCCTATGCTTTATTAAATTGTATTTATGTTGTTTTAAACTATGCTTTATTAAATTGTTTTTATGTTGTTTTGTCCTATGCTTTATTAAATTGTATTTATGTTATTTTAACCTATGCTTTATTAAATTGTATTCATGTTGTTTTATCTTATGCTTTATTAAATTGTATTTATGTTGTTTTATCCTATGCTTTATTAAATTGAATTTATGTTGTTTTATCCTATGCTTTATTATATTGTATTTAATTTGTTTTATCCTAAGCTTTATTAAATTGTATTTATGTTGTTTTATCCTATGCTTTATTAAATTATATTTATGTTGTTTTATCCTATGCTTTATTAAATTGTATTTATGTTGTTTTATCCTATGCTTTATTAAATTATATTTATGTTGTTTTATCCTATGCTTTATTAAATTGTATTCATGTTGTTTTATCTTATGCTTTATTAAATTGTATTTATGTTGTTTTATCCTATGCTTTATTAAATTGAATTTATGTTGTTTTATCCTATGCTTTATTATATTGTATTTAATTTGTTTTATCCTATGCTTTATTAAATTGTATTTATGTAGTTTTAGCCTATGCTTTATTAAATTGTATTTATGTTGTTTTATCCTATGCTTTATTAAATTGTATTTATGTTGTTTATCCTATGTTTCATTAAATTGTATTTATGTTGTTTTATCCTCTGCTTTATTAAATTGTATTTATGTTGTTTTGTCCTATGCTTTATTAAATTGTATTTATGTTGTTTTATCCTATGCTTTATTAAATTGTATTTCTGTGGTTTTATCCTATGCTTTATTAAATTGTATTTATGTTGTTTTAACCTATGCTTTATTAAATTTTATTTATGTTGTTTTATCCTATGCTTTATTAAATTGTATTTATGTTGTTTTATCCTATGCTTTATTAAATTGTATTTATGTTGTTTTATCCTATGCTTTATTAAATTTTTATTTATGTTGTTTTATCCTATGCTTTATTAAATTTTATTTATGTTGTTTTATCCTATGCTTTATTAAATTGTATTTATGTTGTTTTATCCTATGCTTTATTATATTGTATTTAATTTGTTTTATCCTATGCTTTATTAAATTGTATTAATGTTGTTTTATCCTATGCTTTATTAAATTGTATTTATGTTGTTTTATCCTGTGCTTTATTAAATTGTATTTATGTTGTTTTAACCTATGCTTTATTAAATTGTATTTATGTTGTTTTATCCTATGCTTTATTAAATTGTATTTATGTTGCTTTAACCTATGCTTTATTAAATTGTATTCATGTTGTTTTATCTTATGCTTTATTAAATTGTATTTATGTTGTTTTATCCTATGCTTTATTAAATTGAATTTATGTTGTTTTATCCTATGCTTTATTATATTGTATTTAATTTGTTTTATCCTAAGCTTTATTAAATTGTATTTATGTAGTTTTAGCCTATGCTTTATTAAATTGTATTTATGTTGTTTATCCTATGCTTTATTAAATTGTATTTATGTTGTTTATCCTATGTTTCATTAAATTGTATTTATGTTGTTTTCTCCTATGCTTTATTAAATTGTATTTATGTTGTTTTGTCCTATACTTTATTAAATTGTATTTATGTTATTTTATCCTATGCTTTATTAAATTGTAATTCTGTGGTTTTATCCTATGCTTTATTAAATTGTATTTATGTTGTTTTAAACTATGCTTTATTAAATTGTTTTTATGTTGTTTTGTCCTATGCTTTATTAAATTGTATTTATGTTATTTTAACCTATGCTTTATTAAATTTTATTTATGTTGTTTTATCCTATGCTTTATTAAATTGTATTTATGTTGTTTTATCCTATGCTTTATTAAATTGTATTTATGTTGTTTTATCCTATGCTTTATTAAATTGTATTTATGTTGTTTATCCTATGCTTTATTAAATTGTATTTATGTTGTTTATCCTATGTTTCATTAAATTGTATTTATGTTGTTTTCTCCTATGCTTTATTAAATTGTATTTATGTTGTTTTGTCCTATACTTTATTAAATTGTATTTATGTTATTTTATCCTATGCTTTATTAAATTGTAATTCTGTGGTTTTATCCTATGCTTTATTAAATTGTATTTATGTTGTTTTAAACTATGCTTTATTAAATTGTTTTTATGTTGTTTTGTCCTATGCTTTATTAAATTGTATTTATGTTATTTTAACCTATGCTTTATTAAATTTTATTTATGTTGTTTTATCCTATGCTTTATTAAATTGTATTTATGTTGTTTTATCCTATGCTTTATTAAATTGTATTTATGTTGTTTTATCCTATGCTTTATTAAATTGTATTTATGTTGTTTATCCTATGCTTTATTAAATTGTATTTATGTTGTTTATCCTATGTTTCATTAAATTGTATTTATGTTGTTTTATCCTAAGCTTTATTAAATTGTATTTATGTTGTTTATCCTATGCTTTATTAAATTGTATTTATGTTGTTTATCCTATGTTTCATTAAATTGTATTTATGTTGTTTTATCCTATGCTTTATTAAATTGTATTTATGTTGTTTTGTCCTATACTTTATTAAATTGTATTTATGTTGTTTTATCCTATGCTTTATTAAATTGTAATTCTGTGGTTTTATCCTATGCTTTATTAAATTGTATTTATGTTGTTTTAAACTATGCTTTATTAAATTGTTTTTATGTTGTTTTGTCCTATGCTTTATTAAATTGTATTTATGTTATTTTAACCTATGCTTTATTAAATTGTATTCATGTTGTTTTATCTTATGCTTTATTAAATTGTATTTATGTTGTTTTATCCTATGCTTTATTAAATTGAATTTATGTTGTTTTATCCTATGCTTTATTATATTGTATTTAATTTGTTTTATCCTAAGCTTTATTAAATTGTATTTATGTTGTTTTATCCTATGCTTTATTAAATTATATTTATGTTGTTTTATCCTATGCTTTATTAAATTGTATTTATGTTGTTTTATCCTATGCTTTATTAAATTATATTTATGTTGTTTTATCCTATGCTTTATTAAATTGTATTCATGTTGTTTTATCTTATGCTTTATTAAATTGTATTTATGTTGTTTTATCCTATGCTTTATTAAATTGAATTTATGTTGTTTTATCCTATGCTTTATTATATTGTATTTAATTTGTTTTATCCTATGCTTTATTAAATTGTATTTATGTAGTTTTAGCCTATGCTTTATTAAATTGTATTTATGTTGTTTTATCCTATGCTTTATTAAATTGTATTTATGTTGTTTATCCTATGTTTCATTAAATTGTATTTATGTTGTTTTATCCTCTGCTTTATTAAATTGTATTTATGTTGTTTTGTCCTATGCTTTATTAAATTGTATTTATGTTGTTTTATCCTATGCTTTATTAAATTGTATTTCTGTGGTTTTATCCTATGCTTTATTAAATTGTATTTATGTTGTTTTAACCTATGCTTTATTAAATTTTATTTATGTTGTTTTATCCTATGCTTTATTAAATTGTATTTATGTTGTTTTATCCTATGCTTTATTAAATTGTATTTATGTTGTTTTATCCTATGCTTTATTAAATTTTTATTTATGTTGTTTTATCCTATGCTTTATTAAATTTTATTTATGTTGTTTTATCCTATGCTTTATTAAATTGTATTTATGTTGTTTTATCCTATGCTTTATTATATTGTATTTAATTTGTTTTATCCTATGCTTTATTAAATTGTATTAATGTTGTTTTATCCTATGCTTTATTAAATTGTATTTATGTTGTTTTATCCTGTGCTTTATTAAATTGTATTTATGTTGTTTTAACCTATGCTTTATTAAATTGTATTTATGTTGTTTTATCCTATGCTTTATTAAATTGTATTTATGTTGCTTTAACCTATGCTTTATTAAATTGTATTCATGTTGTTTTATCTTATGCTTTATTAAATTGTATTTATGTTGTTTTATCCTATGCTTTATTAAATTGAATTTATGTTGTTTTATCCTATGCTTTATTATATTGTATTTAATTTGTTTTATCCTATGCTTTATTAAATTGTATTTATGTAGTTTTAGCCTATGCTTTATTAAATTGTATTTATGTTGTTTTATCCTATGCTTTATTAAATTGTATTTATGTTGTTTATCCTATGTTTCATTAAATTGTATTTATGTTGTTTTATCCTCTGCTTTATTAAATTGTATTTATGTTGTTTTGTCCTATGCTTTATTAAATTGTATTTATGTTGTTTTATCCTATGCTTTATTAAATTGTATTTCTGTGGTTTTATCCTATGCTTTATTAAATTGTATTTATGTTGTTTTATCCTATGCTTTATTAAATTGTATTTATGTTGTTTTATCCTATGCTTTATTAAATTTTTATTTATGTTGTTTTATCCTATGCTTTATTAAATTTTATTTATGTTGTTTTATCCTATGCTTTATTAAATTGTATTTATGTTGTTTTATCCTATGCTTTATTATATTGTATTTAATTTGTTTTATCCTATGCTTTATTAAATTGTATTCATGTAGTTTTAGCCTATGCTTTATTAAATTGTATTTATGTTGTTTTATCCTATGCTTTATTAAATTGTATTTATGTTGTTTATCCTATGTTTCATTAAATTGTATTTATGTTGTTTTATCCTCTGCTTTATTAAATTGTATTTATGTTGTTTTGTCCTATGCTTTATTAAATTGTATTATGTTGTTTTATCCTATGCTTTATTAAATTGTATTTCTGTGGTTTTATCCTATGCTTTATTAAATTGTATTTATGTTGTTTTATCCTATGCTTTATTAAATTGTATTTATGTTGTTTTATCCTATGCTTTATTAAATTGTATTTATGTTGTTTTATCCTATGCTTTATTAAATTGAATTTATGTTGTTTTATCCTATGCTTTATTATATTGTATTTAATTTGTTTTATCCTATGCTTTATTAAATTGTATTTATGTAGTTTTAGCCTATGCTTTATTAAATTGTTTTTATGTTGTTTTATCCTATGCTTTATTAAATTGTATTTATGTTGTTTATCCTATGTTTCATTAAATTGTATTTATGTTGTTTTATCCTCTGCTTTATTAAATTGTATTTATGTTGTTTTGTCCTATGCTTTATTAAATTGTATTTATGTTGTTTTATCCTATGCTTTATTAAATTGTATTTCTGTGGTTTTATCCTATGCTTTATTAAATTGTATTTATGTTGTTTTAACCTATGCTTTATTAAATTTTATTTATGTTGTTTTATTCTATGCTTTATTAAATTGTATTTATGTTGTTTTATCCTATGCTTTATTAAATTGTATTTATGTTGTTTTATCCTATGCTTTATTAAATTTTTATTTATGTTGTTTTATCCTATGCTTTATTAAATTTTATTTATGTTGTTTTATCCTATGCTTTATTAAATTGTATTTATGTTGTTTTATCCTATGCTTTATTAAATTTTATTTATGTTGTTTTATCCTATGCTTTATTAAATTGTATTTATGTTGTTTTATCCTATGCTTTATTAATTTTTTATTTATGTTGTTTTATCCTATGCTTTATTAAATTTTATTTATGTTGTTTTATCCTATGCTTTATTAAATTGTATTTATGTTGTTTTATGCTATGCTTTATTAAATTTTATTTATGTTGTTTTATCCTATGCTTTATTAAATTGTATTTATGTTGTTTTATCCTATGCTTTATTAATTTTTTATTTATGTTGTTTTATCCTATGCTTTATTAAATTTTATTTATGTTGTTTTATCCTATGCTTTATTAAATTGTATTTATGTTGTTTTATCCTATGCTTTATTAAATTGTATTTATGTTGTTTTAACCTATGCTTTATTAAATTGTATTTATGTTGTTTTATCCTATGCTTTATTAAATTGTATTTATGTTGTTTTATCCTATGCTTTATTAAATTGTATTTATGTTGTTTTATCCTATGCTTTATTAAATTGTATTTATCTTGTTTTAACCTATGCTTTATTAAATTGTATTTATGTTGCTTTAACATATGCTTTATTAAATTGTATTTATGTTTTTTTGTCTTATGCTTTATTAAATTGTATTTATGTTGTTTTATCCTGTGCTTTATTAAATTGTATTTATGTTGTTTTAACCTATGCTTTATTAAATTGTATTTATGTTGTTTTATCCTATGCTTTATTAAATTGTATTTATGTTGCTTTAACCTATGCTTTATTAAATTGTATTCATGTTGTTTTATCTTATGCTTTATTAAATTGTATTTATGTTGTTTTATCCTATGCTTTATTAAATTGAATTTATGTTGTTTTATCCTATGCTTTATTATATTGTATTTAATTTGTTTTATCCTAAGCTTTATTAAATTGTATTTATGTAGTTTTAGCCTATGCTTTATTAAATTGTATTTATGTTGTTTATCCTCTGCTTTATTAAATTGTATTTATGTTGTTTATCCTATGTTTCATTAAATTGTATTTATGTTGTTTTATCCTATGCTTTATTAAATTGTATTTATGTTGTTTTGTCTATAGTTTATTAAATTGTATTTATGTTGTTTTATCCTATGCTTTATTAAATTGTAATTCTGTGGTTTTATCCTATGCTTTATTAAATTGTATTTATGTTGTTTTAAACTATGCTTTATTAAATTGTTTTTATGTTGTTTTGTCCTATGCTTTATTAAATTGTATTTATGTTATTTTAACCTATGCTTTATTAAATTTTATTTATGTTGTTTTATCCTATGCTTTATTAAATTGTATTTATGTTGTTTTATCCTATGCTTTATTAAATTGTATTTATGTTGTTTTATCCTTTGCTTTATTAAATTGTATTTATGTTGTTTTATCCTATGCTTTATTAAATTGTATTTATGTTGTTTTATCCTATGCTTTATTAAATTGTATTTATGTTGTTTTAACCTATGCTTTATTAAATTGTATTTATGTTGCTTTAACATATGCTTTATTAAATTGTATTTATGTTTTTTTGTCTTATGCTTTATTAAATTGTATTTATGTTGTTTTATCCTGTGCTTTATTAAATTGTATTTATGTTGTTTATCCTATGTTTCATTAAATTGTATTTATGTTGTTTTATCCTATGCTTTATTAAATTGTATTCATGTTGTTTTGTCTATACTTTGTTAAATTGTATTTATGTTGTTTTATCCTATGCTTTATTAAATTGTAATTCTGTGGTTTTATCCTATGCTTTATTAAATTGTATTTATGTTGTTTTAAACTATGCTTTATTAAATTGTTTTTATGTTGTTTTGTCCTATGCTTTATTAAATTGTATTTATGTTATTTTAACCTATGCTTTATTAAATTTTATTTATGTTGTTTTATCCTATGCTTTATTAAATTGTATTTATGTTGTTTTATCCTATGCTTTATTAAATTGTATTTATGTTGTTTTATCCTATGCTTTATTAAATTGTATTTATGTTGTTTTATCCTATGCTTTATTAAATTGTATTTATGTTGTTTTATCCTATGCTTTATTAAATTGTATTTATGTTGTTTTATCCTATGCTTTATTAAATTGTATTTATGTTGTTTTATCCTGTGCTTTATTAAATTGTATTTATGTTGTTTTAACCTATGCTTTATTAAATTGTATTTATGTTGTTTTATCCTATGCTTTATTAAATTGTATTTATGTTGCTTTAACCTATGCTTTATTAAATTGTATTCATGTTGTTTTATCTTATGCTTTATTAAATTGTATTTATGTTGTTTTATCCTATGTTTTATTAAATTGAATTTATGTTGTTTTATCCTATGCTTTATTATATTGTATTTAATTTGTTTTATCCTAAGCTTTATTAAATTGTATTTATGTAGTTTTAGCCTATGCTTTATTAAATTGTATTTATGTTGTTTATCCTATGCTTTATTAAATTGTATTTATGTTGTTTATCCTATGTTTCATTAAATTGTATTTATGTTGTTTTATCCTATGCTTTATTAAATTGTATTTATGTTGTTTTGTCCTATACTTTATTAAATTGTATTTATGTTGTTTTATCCTATGCTTTATTAAATTGTAATTCTGTGGTTTTATCCTATGCTTTATTAAATTGTATTTATGTTGTTTTAAACTATGCTTTATTAAATTGTTTTTATGTTGTTTTGTCCTATGCTTTATTAAATTGTATTTATGTTATTTTAACCTATGCTTTATTAAATTGTATTCATGTTGTTTTATCTTATGCTTTATTAAATTGTATTTATGTTGTTTTATCCTATGCTTTATTAAATTGAATTTATGTTGTTTTATCCTATGCTTTATTATATTGTATTTAATTTGTTTTATCCTAAGCTTTATTAAATTGTATTTATGTTGTTTTATCCTATGCTTTATTAAATTATATTTATGTTGTTTTATCCTATGCTTTATTAAATTGTATTTATGTTGTTTTATCCTATGCTTTATTAAATTATATTTATGTTGTTTTATCCTATGCTTTATTAAATTGTATTCATGTTGTTTTATCTTATGCTTTATTAAATTGTATTTATGTTGTTTTATCCTATGCTTTATTAAATTGAATTTATGTTGTTTTATCCTATGCTTTATTATATTGTATTTAATTTGTTTTATCCTATGCTTTATTAAATTGTATTTATGTAGTTTTAGCCTATGCTTTATTAAATTGTATTTATGTTGTTTTATCCTATGCTTTATTAAATTGTATTTATGTTGTTTATCCTATGTTTCATTAAATTGTATTTATGTTGTTTTATCCTCTGCTTTATTAAATTGTATTTATGTTGTTTTGTCCTATGCTTTATTAAATTGTATTTATGTTGTTTTATCCTATGCTTTATTAAATTGTATTTCTGTGGTTTTATCCTATGCTTTATTAAATTGTATTTATGTTGTTTTAACCTATGCTTTATTAAATTTTATTTATGTTGTTTTATCCTATGCTTTATTAAATTGTATTTATGTTGTTTTATCCTATGCTTTATTAAATTGTATTTATGTTGTTTTATCCTATGCTTTATTAAATTTTTATTTATGTTGTTTTATCCTATGCTTTATTAAATTTTATTTATGTTGTTTTATCCTATGCTTTATTAAATTGTATTTATGTTGTTTTATCCTATGCTTTATTATATTGTATTTAATTTGTTTTATCCTATGCTTTATTAAATTATATTAATGTTGTTTTATCCTATGCTTTATTAAATTGTATTTATGTTGTTTTATCATGTGCTTTATTAAATTGTATTTATGTTGTTTTAACCTATGCTTTATTAAATTGTATTTATGTTGTTTTATCCTATGCTTTATTAAATTGTATTTATGTTGCTTTAACCTATGCTTTATTAAATTGTATTCATGTTGTTTTATCTTATGCTTTATTAAATTGTATTTATGTTGTTTTATCCTATGCTTTATTAAATTGAATTTATGTTGTTTTATCCTATGCTTTATTATATTGTATTTAATTTGTTTTATCCTAAGCTTTATTAAATTGTATTTATGTAGTTTTAGCCTATGCTTTATTAAATTGTATTTATGTTGTTTATCCTATGCTTTATTAAATTGTATTTATGTTGTTTATCCTATGTTTCATTAAATTGTATTTATGTTGTTTTCTCCTATGCTTTATTAAATTGTATTTATGTTGTTTTGTCCTATACTTTATTAAATTGTATTTATGTTATTTTATCCTATGCTTTATTAAATTGTAATTCTGTGGTTTTATCCTATGCTTTATTAAATTGTATTTATGTTGTTTTAAACTATGCTTTATTAAATTGTTTTTATGTTGTTTTGTCCTATGCTTTATTAAATTGTATTTATGTTATTTTAACCTATGCTTTATTAAATTTTATTTATGTTGTTTTATCCTATGCTTTATTAAATTGTATTTATGTTGTTTTATCCTATGCTTTATTAAATTGTATTTATGTTGTTTTATCCTATGCTTTATTAAATTGTATTTATGTTGTTTATCCTATGCTTTATTAAATTGTATTTATGTTGTTTATCCTATGTTTCATTAAATTGTATTTATGTTGTTTTCTCCTATGCTTTATTAAATTGTATTTATGTTGTTTTGTCCTATACTTTATTAAATTGTATTTATGTTATTTTATCCTATGCTTTATTAAATTGTAATTCTGTGGTTTTATCCTATGCTTTATTAAATTGTATTTATGTTGTTTTAAACTATGCTTTATTAAATTGTTTTTATGTTGTTTTGTCCTATGCTTTATTAAATTGTATTTATGTTATTTTAACCTATGCTTTATTAAATTTTATTTATGTTGTTTTATCCTATGCTTTATTAAATTGTATTTATGTTGTTTTATCCTATGCTTTATTAAATTGTATTTATGTTGTTTTATCCTATGCTTTATTAAATTGTATTTATGTTGTTTATCCTATGCTTTATTAAATTGTATTTATGTTGTTTATCCTATGTTTCATTAAATTGTATTTATGTTGTTTTATCCTAAGCTTTATTAAATTGTATTTATGTTGTTTATCCTATGCTTTATTAAATTGTATTTATGTTGTTTATCCTATGTTTCATTAAATTGTATTTATGTTGTTTTATCCTATGCTTTATTAAATTGTATTTATGTTGTTTTGTCCTATACTTTATTAAATTGTATTTATGTTGTTTTATCCTATGCTTTATTAAATTGTAATTCTGTGGTTTTATCCTATGCTTTATTAAATTGTATTTATGTTGTTTTAAACTATGCTTTATTAAATTGTTTTTATGTTGTTTTGTCCTATGCTTTATTAAATTGTATTTATGTTATTTTAACCTATGCTTTATTAAATTGTATTCATGTTGTTTTATCTTATGCTTTATTAAATTGTATTTATGTTGTTTTATCCTATGCTTTATTAAATTGAATTTATGTTGTTTTATCCTATGCTTTATTATATTGTATTTAATTTGTTTTATCCTAAGCTTTATTAAATTGTATTTATGTTGTTTTATCCTATGCTTTATTAAATTATATTTATGTTGTTTTATCCTATGCTTTATTAAATTGTATTTATGTTGTTTTATCCTATGCTTTATTAAATTATATTTATGTTGTTTTATCCTATGCTTTATTAAATTGTATTCATGTTGTTTTATCTTATGCTTTATTAAATTGTATTTATGTTGTTTTATCCTATGCTTTATTAAATTGAATTTATGTTGTTTTATCCTATGCTTTATTATATTGTATTTAATTTGTTTTATCCTATGCTTTATTAAATTGTATTTATGTAGTTTTAGCCTATGCTTTATTAAATTGTATTTATGTTGTTTTATCCTATGCTTTATTAAATTGTATTTATGTTGTTTATCCTATGTTTCATTAAATTGTATTTATGTTGTTTTATCCTCTGCTTTATTAAATTGTATTTATGTTGTTTTGTCCTATGCTTTATTAAATTGTATTTATGTTGTTTTATCCTATGCTTTATTAAATTGTATTTCTGTGGTTTTATCCTATGCTTTATTAAATTGTATTTATGTTGTTTTAACCTATGCTTTATTAAATTTTATTTATGTTGTTTTATCCTATGCTTTATTAAATTGTATTTATGTTGTTTTATCCTATGCTTTATTAAATTGTATTTATGTTGTTTTATCCTATGCTTTATTAAATTTTTATTTATGTTGTTTTATCCTATGCTTTATTAAATTTTATTTATGTTGTTTTATCCTATGCTTTATTAAATTGTATTTATGTTGTTTTATCCTATGCTTTATTATATTGTATTTAATTTGTTTTATCCTATGCTTTATTAAATTGTATTAATGTTGTTTTATCCTATGCTTTATTAAATTGTATTTATGTTGTTTTATCCTGTGCTTTATTAAATTGTATTTATGTTGTTTTAACCTATGCTTTATTAAATTGTATTTATGTTGTTTTATCCTATGCTTTATTAAATTGTATTTATGTTGCTTTAACCTATGCTTTATTAAATTGTATTCATGTTGTTTTATCTTATGCTTTATTAAATTGTATTTATGTTGTTTTATCCTATGCTTTATTAAATTGAATTTATGTTGTTTTATCCTATGCTTTATTATATTGTATTTAATTTGTTTATCCTAAGCTTTATTAAATTGTATTTATGTAGTTTTAGCCTATGCTTTATTAAATTGTATTTATGTTGTTTATCCTATGCTTTATTAAATTGTATTTATGTTGTTTATCCTATGTTTCATTAAATTGTATTTATGTTGTTTTCTCCTATGCTTTATTAAATTGTATTTATGTTGTTTTGTCCTATACTTTATTAAATTGTATTTATGTTATTTTATCCTATGCTTTATTAAATTGTAATTCTGTGGTTTTATCCTATGCTTTATTAAATTGTATTTATGTTGTTTTAAACTATGCTTTATTAAATTGTTTTTATGTTGTTTTGTCCTATGCTTTATTAAATTGTATTTATGTTATTTTAACCTATGCTTTATTAAATTTTATTTATGTTGTTTTATCCTATGCTTTATTAAATTGTATTTATGTTGTTTTATCCTATGCTTTATTAAATTGTATTTATGTTGTTTTATCCTATGCTTTATTAAATTGTATTTATGTTGTTTTATCCTATGCTTTATTAAATTGTATTTATGTTGTTTTATCCTATGCTTTATTAAATTGTATTTATGTTGTTTTATCCTTTGCTTTATTAAATTGTATTTATGTTGTTTTATCCTTTGCTTTATTAAATTGTATTTATGTTGTTTTATCCTATCCTTTATTAAACTGTATTTATGTTGTTTTATCCTATGCTTTATTAAATTGTATTCATGTTGTTTTGTCTATACTTTATTAAATTGTATTTATGTTGTTTTATCCTATGCTTTATTAAATTGTAATTCTGTGGTTTTATCCTATGCTTTATTAAATTGTATTTATGTTGTTTTAAACTATGCTTTATTAAATTGTTTTTATGTTGTTTTGTCCTATGCTTTATTAAATTGTATTTATGTTATTTTAACCTATGCTTTATTAAATTTTATTTATGTTGTTTTATCCTATGCTTTATTAAATTGTATTTATGTTGTTTTATCCTATGCTTTATTAAATTGTATTTATGTTGTTTTATCCTATGCTTTATTAAATTGTATTTATGTTGTTTTATCCTATGCTTTATTAAATTGTATTTATGTTGTTTTATCCTATGCTTTATTAAATTGTATTTATGTTGTTTTATCCTATGCTTTATTAAATTGTATTTATGTTGTTTTATCCTATGCTTTATTAAATTGTATTTATGTTGTTTTATCCTGTGCTTTATTAAATTGTATTTATGTTGTTTTAACCTATGCTTTATTAAATTGTATTTATGTTGTTTTATCCTATGCTTTATTAAATTGTATTTATGTTGCTTTAACCTATGCTTTATTAAATTGTATTCATGTTGTTTTATCTTATGCTTTATTAAATTGTATTTATGTTGTTTTATCCTATGTTTTATTAAATTGAATTTATGTTGTTTTATCCTATGCTTTATTATATTGTATTTAATTTGTTTTATCCTAAGCTTTATTAAATTGTATTTATGTAGTTTTAGCCTATGCTTTATTAAATTGTATTTATGTTGTTTATCCTATGCTTTATTAAATTGTATTTATGTTGTTTATCCTATGTTTCATTAAATTGTATTTATGTTGTTTTCTCCTATGCTTTATTAAATTGTATTTATGTTGTTTTGTCCTATACTTTATTAAATTGTATTTATGTTATTTTATCCTATGCTTTATTAAATTGTAATTCTGTGGTTTTATCCTATGCTTTATTAAATTGTATTTATGTTGTTTTAAACTATGCTTTATTAAATTGTTTTTATGTTGTTTTGTCCTATGCTTTATTAAATTGTATTTATGTTATTTTAACCTATGCTTTATTAAATTTTATTTATGTTGTTTTATCCTATGCTTTATTAAATTGTATTTATGTTGTTTTATCCTATGCTTTATTAAATTGTATTTATGTTGTTTTATCCTATGCTTTATTAAATTGTATTTATGTTGTTTTATCCTATGCTTTAT